>NC_056725.1:462341882-463009382 GCF_019279795.1 Protopterus annectens
AAGAGGAAGACTAGCTTCAGACTTTGAAGCACTTCATCAGCACAGGACAGTATCACTTCTGCCATTTATATGCAACACACATTATTTAATTTCATGTTTCACTGCAGAATGTCATTAGACTGATATTCTTGACTGAAGGTAGTAGCCATTGTCTTGCTTAAGACATACATACATATCCAGATCTCCAGTCATATTGTCCACTGTGATGGTACCATAGCAAAGACAGCTCATGCATAGCACTGTTTTTAATGCATTTGTTGACCAGGTAAGCCCATTGCAACTCTGTCTAACTGACAATTGGTGTGAACAGCTGTCTAACTGACTTGAACAGAGTCGCATAGTAGATAATCTCTGTAAACCTAACATCTGATGGCTGCCAAAATTCAGCAACACAAACTAGGTGAGAGGGGAACAGTCATAAAACAGTATCAGTATTTTTGACTGTTTAATGAAAAACTTGATCCTCACTATGCCATCTGTAGATCATTATGTGTAATGTTCCTATTGAGCCACTGTAGCTAGATAGCACATGAATATATGTACTGAGCATGTGCAAGAAAAGTGCCATTTTGTACATTTAGCCAGAGTGAGTGCAGGCATGAATGGGGATGCACATGCGAGTGTGTTTGAAATAATGTGTGAATCAGTTTAATTAAATATACATGTTCCAGTTCCAGTTCCTGACAATGTTTATGTACAGTAAATATCTTGAACCCATACACCACTTCATTGTCTCTTTTGAATACATGAGACAAGTGACATGGTGTCAGAAGTGGCATGTCTAAAATGACATGGCGTCAGAAGCGGCATATCTGAAACGACATAGTGCCAGCATGGGATTCAAAGTTGAAGCAACACACAAGCAATGAGGCACACGGTTAGAAATGGAGGAATACACCAGAGCAAACTCTCAAATAGTTTAGTGGTTATTCAAAGTTACTTAAATTCATTTAAATGATTTTTCAGTCGCTGTGTAGTTGGCAAAGCATTCAAAACATTCAAAATAATTACTGAAATAAGCAAAATGTCTGAAATTGTGGCATACTGATAAAAGTATTCAAAATAAGTATGAAAGTTTAAAATTACTTCTGAAATGTTTAAGATGTACAAAAGGGCTAAAACGACCACATTTCTTCTCAATGTACTACTTTTTTACATTAACTAAAGCTATTCGGTATCCTAAGTTTCTGGAATGTTCACAGTGTTTGTAGTGTTAAAGTGAAGCCTTTTCAAAGAGATTGTTGTACATTTCTGCATTCTTACAAGTACCTTGTCTATGCTTATGTTTAAATGTATTTTGTTGTAATGGCAGAGGGATTTTGCAGACCTGAACCACTGATGTTTGATAATAATATTAATGAGAATTAGAGAGTGTTTAAATAAGAATATGATATTTTCATACAGGCTGCTTTTTCTGCTAAAGACACATTACAAAGGCATTCATACTTCATAATTTAGCAGGGTCAAAAGCCATTGAGGGAGAACATTCATTTGTGTATGCACCTGCCGTGTATGCAGGTGGGGGGGAGAACCACCATATTGTGACACAGGCTGAAATGTGGGAAGACCTTGAGTACTTAAAATGTAAATTTAGAGAAATGTGCAACCCTCAAACAAATATTACAATGGAAAGACACATGTTTTACACAAGAAATCAAAAGCCTGGTGAAACTATAGCAGCATACATTACTGACTTGAGAAATAAAGCATAAACGTGCAGATCTGGTGATTTGTGAGATGAGTTGATAAAGGACAGACTTGTGCGTGGTATATATAATGGTGCAGTGAGAAAGATTTTCCTTTGAAATATTGATTTAATGTTGAGCAAAGCCATAGAGATTTGTCAAATATACAAGCTTACAGAAAAGCACACAGATATGTTTGCAAATGAAAAAAAGCATGCATACAGCATCTACTAGTGTGAATGTTGATAGTGTAAGACACAAAGCTAAGATAAATAAGAGATATAAGCTGAAGAATGTGGCAGTACCCAATTTTAACCATAAACCGAATGGGGCAGCTACAAACAATCTTATTGTCAACTGAAGTAATTGTGAAGGCAATCATGAACCTAAATGAGAAAAGTACTTAAATTTTGGTCAGCAATGTCACAATTGTAAAAACTGGAATCATTTCAAAAGGCTTTGTAAGTCTAAAGTGGCACATACTTATTAATAATAGAGACCATCCAAAGAAGCAAGTACATCGGATAGAAAACCACGAGCAAACTTTTTATGTTGATGATATATTTGTAATTGATGAAACAATTAATACAGTAAACTATCAGCCAAGTGGTAATCTGGCAGCAAAGTGTGACATTTTTTGCACTGTTCGGATTAATGGAAAACCTGCAGAGCTTGAAGTAGATGCTGGGTCCAAGTGCAATGTTATATCAGCACAAATGTTTCCCAAGGTAAAAGCTGATGAGTAACTTGATTCAGCAAAGTGTGCAAAACGTGTTGCTTATGGTGGTGAAGAGATTCAAACTGATGGAGCAGTAGTTCTCACATGTATTCTACTGGGAACAGCTATGTCTTGCAGTTTTACTTAGTCCAAAGACATGTGTAATCATTGCTAGGCCTCAAAGACAGTTTGAAAATGGGACTGATTTCATTTAATGAGGTCCTCCATATAAGTGTGAACAACCATGACAATTTTACACAGAACATTTTTCATGAATATGCTGATAATTTCAAAGATGAGCTTGGCAAGCTAATAGTCACATATTCCATGAGGTTAAACCATGAAGTAAGCCCAGTTGTCTGACCAGCAAGGAAGATTCCAGTAGCAATGCAGAGCAAAGTGAAAACAGCACTAATCAAAATGGTGAATTTAGGTGTGATAACTCCAGTAAAAGAACTGTTAAAATGGATATCCTCCATGGTCATAGGACATAAGAAAAGCTCAGATGATATTCAAATTTGTATTGATCTGAGAGATTTAAACAAAGAGCTTAAATGTCCTCATCATCTGATGTGCACAGTAGAAGAAGTAGCAGCTCTGATGCCAAATGCAACTATTTTTTTAGTCTTAGATGCAAAAACTTTGTTTTGGCAGATTTTGCTGGATCACAGATCTTCATTCTTTACTACTTTCAGTACACCATTTGGAAGGTACAGATTTTTGAGAATGCCATTTGAGATAAATTCTGCCAATGATGTCCATCAGCGTGCGATGGAACAAATTTTTTCAGGTTATCAATGTGCTATCATAGTAGACAACATTATTTTAGGGGGCAATGGTGAAGACGAACATGATAGCAACCTCAAGAAAGTTCTAGACCATGCACATGAAGTCAGTCTTAAACTGAATCCTCAAAAATCTAAATTCAAGCTGAGAGAAGTTACTTATGTGGGTAATTTGTTTACTAGTTCTGGCTTACAACCAGATCCTTCTAAGCAAGATGCAATTCTTGAGATGCCAGTTCCATACAATTTCACATGTTTGCAATGTTTTCTTGGTATGGTCGACTATTTAAGAAAGTTCATCTCAAACCTGAGTGAGCTTTGAGAACCATTACGTGAGATGACATGCAAAAATGTAAACTGGTCCTGGTTAGAACAACACCAAAGAGCATTTGACATTCTGAAACAGAAAATTGCCAGTCCACTCACATTGAGATATTATGATGTTCATAAACCTTTTACTCTTTCATGCGATACTTCAAAGTATGGTCTTGGTGCAGCATGTCTTCAAGAAGGTAGAGCAGTAGCCTATGCATCCAGAACTTTAACCTAAACTGATATGCAGTACACGCAAATTGAAAAAGAGCTTTGGGCAGATCAGTAGCCTATGCATCCAGAACTTTAATCTAAACTGATATGCAGTACACGCAAATTGAAAAAGAGCTTTGGGCAGATCAGTAGCCTATGCATCCAGAACTTTAACCTAAACTGAGATGAGGAACACGCAAATTGAAAAAGACCTTTTGGCAGTAGTGTTTGCAAGTTCGAAGTTCAATGATTATATTTATGGCAAACCTATTCAAACAGAGACTGAAGAACAACATCTAGTACCAATTCTAAAAAAACAATACATTCAGCCGCAGCATGTTTGCACCACATTTTTGTTAAAATTGCAAAAGCACAATTTCAATGCTGTCTACAAAAAAGGCAAATAGTTATACCTTGCAGATGCTTTGTCAAGAGCACCCAGACAAACAACAGAACAGCATGACAATGAGAAACTAGACTTGAAGGTCATAAAGTTAAAAATGTTTTTCTCAACATGTCTTGATTAACTTAGACATCACACAGCTTTAGACCCAGTTCTTCAGAAGCTGACACATGTTATCAATCAAGGATGGCCAGTGCAACAGACCAGTCTACCACTTGACTTACAGAAATATTTTCCTTACCAAGAAGTGCTCACGGTGGAAGATGGAATCATAATGAAAGGTCCTAAAGTTGTAATTACTACACCGTTACAACAGGAATATATCCAGATCTTACATTGTGGGCACCCAGGTACCAGTTCTGACAAATAAAGGGCAAGAGGCATAGTATTTTGGCCTTCTATGTCAAACAATATAGAGAAGAAAGGTGTAGCATGTCCTATTTGGAATAGTACTAAACTGCACCAACAAAAAGAACCACTTCAGCTAAACCAGATTCCTGAACTACCATGGTCAACAGTTGCTACTGATATTTTTGAAGGGAATGGTCAAGTTAGTGTTAGTAGACTCTTACTCGAACTGGTTTGAAATTGATCTTCTTCCTATTGTAATGTCCGGTACTATCATTACAAAGTTAAAGAGACATTTTTCTGGGCATGGTAGTCCACACAAAGTTGTATCTGACAATGGTACACAGTTTACAAGTCAGCAGTTCAAGAAATTTGCTAAGGCTTGGGACTTTGTCCATGTTACTAGTAGTCCTGAGTACCCACAGTCCAATGGATTAGCTGAGCATGCAGTCCAAGGTGTGAAATGTTTGTTAGAGAAATCTAAGAGAGATGGTACCAACTTTATCCTTAACCTTCTCAATCTCAGAAACATTCGCTGAGATGACTTACTTGGTTTACCTGCTCAGAGATTAATGTCTGGACAGATGAGACCAACCTTACCAATCAGTAAACAACTACTGATTCTAAATGCAAAGAACAACAAAGTAATCAAAACCCAACTTTTTTCAGAAATGTCAGTCACAAAAGTCGTACTACAATAAATCTAGCAAACCTCTTAGACCACTAAGACAGGGAGGATCGTAAGGATGCAAACATCCAAAGGATAAAACCGAGTGGGTATTATCAAAAATGTCTGTGAGGAACTGAGATCCTATATTGTTCAATTGGAGGGAATGGAATTTAGAAGAAACTGAAGACATATACTTCCATTTTCTGAACTAGTGACGTAGCAGATTGCCTGTGCCAAAGACTCTGTTTCTCAGAGCGACCTTACACTTGTTCCCATTTCACAGGACACTATATTTTCCTCAAATAATCCTGATGTTATCCCTTAAGTTCCTATTGAGAAGAATTTCCCAGAGACTGTCCCTGTTGCTAAACCCAGTCAAAGCTTTTATATAACCAGATTGAATTTCCAAACCTAATCTAAAATACACAGCGAGTTGGACTTGAGTCTGATTTGTTATTAATATTGAGATGCTATCTAGCATATACATTGTCTTGTTCTCCTATTGCATGTCAAGCAAGTCAAAGAGGGAGGATGTAGATCGTTATGTGTGATGTTCCTATTGAGCCACTGTAGCTAGTTAGCATGTGCATATAAGTACTGAGCACGTGCGAGAATAGTGCCATTTTGTATAGTCAGCCAGAGTGAGTGCAGGCATGAATGGAGATGCACATGTGAGTGTGTTTGAAGTAATGTGTGAATCAGTTTACTTAAATATACACGTTCCAGTTACAGTTCCTGACAATTGTTATGTACAATAAATATCTTGAACCCATACACCACTTCATCATCTCTTTTGAATGCATGAGACAAGCGACACCATCCATGTAGAGAAACATGTGGGAAGGATAAGAAATGACTATTTTCCCCATGTGACACCTACATCAAGATGCTCACAATCTTCATGAAAACACAGAGCCAGTCCACATTCCAATATCACATCATTGTTTCATGTAGTTAGGAGCTACAAATTTAATAATAAACCTGGTAATGGAGCTGAGAGTGAGGAAAAATACATAATTTACTTTATTTAATGGAGGAAAGAAAGCTAAAATATTAATACATGATATACATATTACAACAATTTTCTATGCTTGCAGTAACAGAAGATCCCTGGAAATAGTTTTTAGTTTTAAGTTAAGTTTATGTATAAGGATAAACACAATATTTACTTTCTTGCATAAAGCTATGGAGGCTAACAGAAAAGGAACTTGGTCACATATGCATGTAGAGTCGCTTTCAACAAATATCTTTCTAGAAAAAAAGCTCTTACAAATGAAAGTTCACAAAACCCAGGCTGTTTACAAGAAAGTACACTTATTCTTTCCAAAGTTCACTTCAGTGTGCCCTGCTTTCAGTCAACACTGTTAACATGTTTCCTTCATACTAAATACACACATTTTTTTCCCAGAGTTGGCGAGTACAGTGCTTACAAATACCAGTCTTTTCCTTGCAACACACTTTACCACACAGGCTGGAGTAATTTCACTGGTTTCTCCACTGCATGAAAACAGTTGCTCTCCTTTTTCCGGGTTTCAAGGACACCTTCCAGACTGTTTTCACCCCTCACAAGTAACTCCCTATAGACTCCTCTTCAGAACCATATCTAGACTCAGAGGTCAGAAATCTGTCTCCCTCATGAGGCAGCAGGCATGGTATATGTCCCTTTGGCTCTGGGTTACCTGCCCATTTTACACTTAGAAAGGCTGTGTTCCTCTATCTCTCTCTCTCTCTCTCTCTCTCTCTCTCTTTCTCTATTTCTGGTTTGCCTGCCTGCTTCAGATCTAGAAGCTCTGTATTTCCTTTCTATAACTTCTGGTATAAGCTACCTCAACCAGTCTACAAACAACAGACACAACACCACAATAAGCACCAGGCTCAGCAATCACTATACCACATGAACCTTCCTCCCAGTGCAGACCTACTGATTATAGCACTACCTCAACCAGTGTAACAAACAACAGACACAACACAACAATAAGTACCAGACTCAGCAATCACTATACCACATGAACCCTCCTCCCAGTGTAGACCTACTGATTATAGCACTACCTCAACCAGTGTACAAACAACAGACACAACACAACAATAAGTACCAGACTCAGCAATCACTATACCACATGAACTCTCCTCCCAGTGCAGACCTACTGATTCTAGCACTACCTCAACCAGTGTACAAACAACAGACACAACAGCACAATAAGCACCAGGTTCAGCAATCACTACACCACATGAACCCTCCTCCCAGTGTAAACCTACTGATTCTAGCACTACCTCAACCAGTCTACAAACAACAGACACAACACCACAATAAGTACCAAGCTCAGCAATCACTATACCACATGAACCCTCCTCCCAGTGCAGACCTACTGATTCTAGCACTACCTCAACCAGTGTACAAACAACAGACACAACACCACAATAAGTACCAGACTCAGAAATCACTATACCACATGAACTCTCCTCCCAGTGCAGACCTACTGATTCTAGCACTACCTCAACCAGTGTACAAACAACAGACACAACAGCACAATAAGCACCAGGTTCAGCAATCACTACACCACATGAACCCTCCTCCCAGTGTAGACCTACTGATTCTAGCACTACCTCAACCAGTCTACAAACAACAAACACAACACCACAATAAGTACCAAGCTCAGCAATCACTATACCACATGAACCCTCCTCCCAGTGCAGACCTACTGATTCTAGCACTACCTCAACCAGTATACAAACAACAGACACAACACCACAATAAGTACCAGGCTCAGCAATCACTACACCACATGAACCCTCCTCCCAATGCAGACCTACTGATTCTAGCACTACCTCAACCAGTATACAAACAACAGACACAACACCACAATAAGTACCAGGCTCAGCAATCACTATACCACATGAACCCTCCTCCCAGTGCAGACCTACTGATTCTAGTACTGTCAGATGGGATGTAAGCCTGGCACATTCCTTCTGCATTCGGGTGATTTCAGTCTAGATGATACTGAATTTTAAAACTATAAGGTTTGAGGGTTAAAGCCATCTGGATAATTTTGGCTTGCAATCCTTCTGACAGTTGAGCCATTGTAATAGGTCATGGTCAGTGATTAACACACTTTCTCTACCCATGAAATAGCAATTGAGAGTGGTTTGCCCCATTGTATAGCAGGGTATTCTCTCTCTCTCTCTCTCTCTCTCTATAGCTGAATAACATCTCTCAACATTGATAAACATTCTACTTGTGTAGCAGACTGTGCTGTTCATCCTCATCTGTAAGGTGAGCTAATACTGCACCCATGCCTACCTCAGAGGCATCGACATGCACAGGTGAGCTAATACTGCACCCATGCCTACCTCAGAGGCATTGGCATGTATAGGTGAGCTAATACTACACCCATGCCTACCTCAGAGGCATCGGCATGTACAGGTAAGCTAATATTGCACCTATGCCTACCTCAGAGGCATCGGCATGTACAGCTGAGCTAATACTGCACCCATGCCCACATCGGCATGTACAGGTGAGCTAATACTTCACCCATGCCTACCTCAGAGGCATCGGCATGTACAGGTAAGCTAATATTGCACCTATGCCTACCTCAGAGGCATTGGCATGTACAGCTGAGCTAATACTGCACCCATGCCTACCTCAGAGGCATCGACATGTACAGGTGAGCTAATACTGCACCCATGCCTACTTCAGAGGCATTGGCATGTACAGGTAAGCTAATACTGCACCCATGCCTACCTCAGAGGCATCAGTATGTACAGGCAAGCTAATAGTGCACCCATGCCTACCTCAAAGGCATCGGCATGTAAAAAGGCTTAATTGAAAAAGTGGGAAGCTACTGGTATTGGTTCTGAACACTGCATATCTTTTAGATGCCTGTAGGTTTGTTGTGCTTCAGTTATCCACTTAACTATCAAGGTAGCCTTACCTTTGATTAGAACAGAGATCATGCAGTTATAACAAAATTAGGATTACTTTTATGATAATAGCTAGCCAGGCCTAAAAAGACATTAACCTGTTTCTTAGTGGTTGGTGTGGAACAGTTTTATACTGCTTAAATTTTTTCAGCCTGTGATTTTACTATCTTTCAGTCTACTAAATACCCAACTAGCAGGCTTCTGTCATGCCTGACTTGTACTTAGATGGGTTAGCAGTCAACCCATCAGGATGAAGGGGATGTAAAATAGTTTGAACTTTAGGGAGTTTTCTTGCCCAATTTTCAGAAGGCATCACTTCATTGTTCACGTAGGCTTTGGCATATCAGATGTGGGGTATAAGAATTTATTTATTTATTTATGTTTTTTTTATTTATTTATTTATTGGCATTTGATTACCGGGAAGGTCTGACTAGGTAGAAGTCTATTTTTAGTGGAAGCCTGGGAAGAAAAGCTCCAAATTATTATAAAACATTTTATGAACAATAATTTTACAATCTCCAAAAATAAAACAAAAACATCTACAGTTTGAATAATTATAACAAATTAGACATAATGGTGCTGCAGTAGCGTTGTCGCCTCACAGTAAGACGCTGTCCGGTTCAATTCTCAGCTAGAGCGTCTTGTGCATGGAGACATGCGTGAATGGGCATACCTTCGTTGAAGGTTGTGCATCAGGGCTGGTAACTCAGCATGTAAAAATCAACTAGCAATCATTAGCGGACCGGAGTTCCGCCGTGGCGACCCCTAACCGGGAAAAGCCGAAAGATGCAACAAGACATAATATAAAAACATAGGTTAAAAATTGATACCAGTTATATGACAATTGTTTAATATTTAGAGAAATTTTAGACAGTTTTAGAAAAATTAAAGGTAAGTTAGTCTACTACAAACAGGAACTGCAATATGAAGTGAGGGAAAAAGGCTTATGGGATATTTAGATAGAAAATCCGGGAAGAGAATTAGATAGCAGTGAGGAAGTAAGTGAAGAAGGGAGAGTAAGGAGGTATAAGGAATGAAGAGGTACTTGTTCACATTTCGGGATATAGTTCATACTGCTTTTGAGCAAGAAAAGAGACAGATTTTAGCTAGGACGTTTTTCAGAGTGCTTTTGAAAGATGGGAGGGAGGGTATTGACCTGATGGATACAGGTAAGGAGTTCCAGGCCTTAGCAACACTGTATGAGTACAGACAAAGCCCAGCAGATTTGATAGGCTTGTAGACAGACAGGAGTTTTTGGTCACTGGATCGAAATGATCAACTGGGAAAATTGTTGTGTAGAATGTTTTAGTGCTGTACAGGCAGATGGATGCTGGATAATTTTATAGCTGGTAAGAAACTCTGTATATGTTAGTTGATGAGGCAGTTCTAACCAATTCTGGCTTTTCAGTGCTATACAGTAGTGGGTTCTGAAAGGGGTATTCGCTGCAAATTTAGCAACTTTGTTATAGCATAGTTCAAGTTTTAAATTTTGTGGAGCCTGTAGGTAAGGATGGGAATGCCATAAAAAAGTATGGGGAAGAGATAAGGAGTGGCAGTGTAGTTCTAGGTGCATTGGTGAGAAAGTTTTTGTCTCTATAAGGCATCCCAGGTTTTTGATGAGTTTTTCTTATGCAATTTTGTATATGCAGGTCAAATGTAAGATTATAATCCACTATCATAATAATTTGCTATGAGAAGTGACTTCAGTGGTTTTATTATTAAGAGCAAAGACTTTAAATTTTGTTTTTTCATAAGAGAGGGATTTGGGATAAAAAAGTAGTAGTTTGGTATTTTTTGGGTTGAGCATGAGTTGTGAGTAACCCAGCCACTGGGGATGCACAAGCCAGTGCATTTCTTTGTGCCAGTCCCAAGCCCGGATAAATGGGGAGGGTTGCGTCAGGAAGGGCATGCGGCGTAAAATTTTGCCAAATCAAACATGCGGACAACAGTACAGATATACATACCGGATCAGTCGAGGCCTGGGTTAACAACAACCGCCACCAGTACTGTTGGCCAACAGGGTGCTGGCAGAAACTGGGCTACTGTTGGCCAAAGGAGGAGAAGAGGGGGAAGGCATGTCTGAAGGCAGGTAAAGGCTAGGACTGTGATAGTGAGGGTTGGAACTTTGAATGTTGACAGTATCATTGGCATAGGGAGACAGCTAGCTGATATGATGGACAGAAGGAAGGTTGGTATATTGTGTGTGCAAGAGACAAAATGGAAGGGGAGCAAAGCTAGGTGTATCGGAGGAGGGTTCAAATTGTTTTACCATGGCATGGATGGGAGGAGAAATGGCGTAGGGGTTATCCTGAAGGAACAGTATGTTAAGAGTGTTTTGGAGGTGAAAAGAGTGTCGGATAGAGTGATGTTTATGAAGCTGGAAATTGATGGTGTAATGATAAATGTTGTTAGTGCATATGCTCCCCAAGTTGGGCGTGCAATGGATGAGAAAGAAAATTGGTGGAGTGAGTTGGATGAAGTGGTGATGACTGTACCCAAATGTGAGAGACTGGTGATTGGAGCAGATTTCAATGGGCATGTTGGCTAAGGGAACAGAGGGGATGAGGAAGTGATGGGTAGGTATGGTGTTAAGCAAAGGAATGCAGAAGGTCAGATGGTAGTGGATTTTGCGAAAAGGATGAACATGGCTGTGGTGAATACGTATTTTAAATTTAAATTGGAACCTGTGTGCTGAGAGACAGCCTTACAAGACTATCGGCAAATATATAGAGCTGAGTATATTTGTCTGTATTATTCTGTATTATAGAGCTAAATTGTTGCTTAGATATCTGTTGTCTTACTGTTCTGCAAATATACAGAGATCAGTATATATTTTTTTGGTTTTATAATTTGCACTGTGATTCCTCACATCTCTGTTGAAACTGTCTTCCCCACCCCACCCCACCCTGTTCTTGGTTGTAGTTTAAATTTGGTGGCTTTTGCGGTGCCCGCCCCACTGTAGATTTGATCTAGGGCACTCCCTCAGTCCCATCTCTTTACCGCATTCTACCAAATAAACCCTTTCTGCACTTGCTTTCAGTCCTTTTTAATTTAATGACATTTATTCAAACTGTGTGTGGACTAATATTGCTACATACTCAAGTATGCCAGCTTGCACTGCATGTGAATTGTTTTTACTACTGTTTTTGCTACTTTTCTGAAAAACAAAAATTGTAAGCCTGTTTCCTACCTTTCCTGTAATTAGTGTTCCAGATACAGATTTGATGTATCCAGGACTGTTTGTAAGCTTCTGAGCCCCCCAAGCCTTTCTGTGTTGGAGGGAAGCCTTCTAGCTTATCAGTGGGACTGGTAAGCATTAGGTAACCTGTCTACCACATAAGGAGTGGTTCTGGTCCAGAATTTGTAGTTATTGGCCATTTGGGCGGTCTTCCATCTCTCTCAGCTTTCTGATTTGAAGGCCTGCATTTGCACATGTTTCTGTCCTGTAACTCCTGGGCCCATCTCATTTGCTCACTCAAAAAAAAAAAAAATAAAAAATTTTATCTGCTTTTACTGTATTTGTGTTTCTTCCTACTTTATTTTGCTTTTGCGTCATCTTAAAAGTACTCAATTGTATTTATTACTGCTTGGTGTAACTCATTCTAAGCCTTTTAGTTTAAGCACTTGGGCTTCAGACCAGTTGCTTTACATTAAGAAGGTTTGTGGTCTGCACTGTAGTGGCAGAACAGGTAGCTTACATCCTTCTAAGTTGGGAACTGCTGATTGAGGGCTCAGTGTCTGTTATTCTAAAAGTGTATTAATTCTGGTTTAAGCACTTGGGCTTCAGGCCAGTTATTTTACATTAAGAGGGTTTGTGGTCTGCACTCTTGTGGGAGGAGAGGCTGGACTCTGCCCTTCTGAGCTGGGAATTTCTGGTTAAAGGCTTATAGTGCCTGCATATTTGAACTGCTTCTTACTGAAATTGGTACACCTTGTTTGCTGTAGCATAGACTAGATCCAGGCCTGCTGAATCTAGCTTTGTTTGTATAACTTGAGCACTAATCCAGGCATTCTTTAAAGTATTCAATTGTATTTATTACCGCTTGGTAGAAACTTGATTAAAGTGTAGCTATCATTCTAAGTCTTTTGGATTAAGCACTTGGGCTTCAGACCAGTTGTTTTACATTAGGAAGGTTTGTGGCCTGCACTGTGGTGGCAGGACAGGTAGCTTACATCCTTCTAAGTTGGGAACGGCTGATTGAGGGCTCAGTGTCTGTTATTCTAAAAGTGTATTAGTTCTGGTTTAAGCACTTGGGCTTCAGGTCAGTTATTTTACATTAAGAAGGTTTGTGGTCTGCACTCTTGTGGGAGGAGAGGCTGGACTCTGCCCTTCTGAGCTGGGAATTTCTGGTTAAAGGCTTATAGTGCCTGCATATTTGAACTGTTTCTTACTGAAATTGGTACACCTTGTTTGCTGTTGCATAGACTAGATCCAGGCCTGCTGAATCTAGCTTTGTTTGTATGCTTGTTGTTTGTTTGCTTGTTATTTCCCTGAAAAGCTAATTCCACCTAAAACGCGGCTTTTCAGCGCTTCTGTGGATCCCTAGTGATATCTGCATTGCTTACTGTACTTATTTCCTTGTTTCACTTGAAAGAAAGTTACTGTTTGTCATTTTTGCATTTATGTTACCTGTAACACATTGCATTTAAGTTACCTGGCACTTGCTCACTAAAGCAATTATATAAGTCAGCACTAAAAATTAAAAGCACTACACCCTCACAAACTCCCCTTGAGTACCTTGTTCCCCATTGGCCCTTTTTTCAATTATAAAGGAATTCCCAATACTATTCTAGCATGTCCAAAGGTCAGTTGTCAATCTCCTCTCCGGTCCAGCTGGTAAATCTGGGAATCTTGAGGCAATGTTACAACTGCCTCATGTACACAGACAACCCTCTCCTCCTCCCAACAAATTCCAACACATGTGAGAGATGCAACCATATAGCCAAACTGGAGGCTAAGCTCTCTCAACTCAGTACTGGCGTAACCAGTCAGGAGGAGAAGGAAACCACACTCACTACAATTCCAGTGTCACATAGACCTACCACGACAGCAAACCAAACACATAAACACACAAAAACATACTCAGAGGTTCTAAATAAAAATCTGCCTAAGCAGCAGAGACCTCCAAAGCAGACACCCAAGCAACCGCTACCCAAAAAAAACACATGCAACACATGGCTCACAAAGCCAGTGTGCCGAACAGTCACAGCCCTTAAGGCTAAACAACACACCTGATACACTTGTAATAGGTGACTCTATTGTCAGGCACACTGACGTCCCGCTCACCAGGCTGAACAAGGAGAAGGTCACTTTAAGCTGCCTGTCAGGCGCTAGGATCCGCCACATAACACAAGCACTCAGGTCACTCCAAGGCAAGTACAAATATGACTCAGTCATTGTCCATGCTGGTGTGAATGACCTGAGACGTACCTCCCTGGACTACATGAAAAGAGACATAGAGGAGCTCTCTGAGCATGTAGCCCAGGCTGGTATGACCCTGACCTTGAGTAGCATCTTACCCTCACCAAGAATGATACCACAATATGAAGACAAGATGATCAATTTCAACAATTGGCTTAAGTATTGGTGTCATTCAAAAGGGATCCAATGCCTGTCAGCCTGGGATGACATGCTCGACAAGCCACGATGCTTTGCTAGGGACGGCTTGCATCTGTCACCCCTGGGCTTTCGGATATTGGCAAAGGCTCTTGCTACCCCCATAGTGCCTTTTTTAGGCAAGGCTCAAAAGACAAACCCACCTCCATAGGTATCACAAGGGATAAGAAACTAAGAGTAATGCTACTCAACGCCAGAAGTCTAAACCTCAAGATGCATGCACTCGAAACTCTCCTTAGCATGGAGAACATCAGACCCCCCAACCGTCCCGAATTACTCGGTTTTTACCGAGTTTTGGGGTCCAAATGAAGGGATGCCACGATTCCCGAGTGGTACCCCTTCATTTCCGATTTCTTTGCAGTTTGTTTTTTTATTTTTTTAAAATTTGCGCTGACGGAGCTGACATCATCATGTGCGCGATGACGTCAGCTCCGTCAGCACCACCAGCCAGTCGGAATTGAGCTCAAGGAGCTCACGTCATCATTTCCAGATGGCTGCGAGCAGGCGGGAATTAAACTGTTGCTGCTGAAAGAAGAATTGGTAGACGGACTTAAATCTGCTGCTGCGGCTCGTTTTTGCTGGGACTTTGCTTTGCTTCTAGAGGGACTCTGCTGCTTCTTATTTTGTTCGCTTTGCTGCTAGAGAGAGAATGGGACTTTTGCTGTGCTGCATTACTGCCATTTACGGCTAATTTTTGCTGGGACTTTGCTTTGCTGAGGGACTCTGCTGCTGGGACTTCTTATGCTGCCAAGAGAATGGCACGTTTGTTTTTCTGCTAGAGGGGCTCCGTTTGCTTTTCGCTGCTGTTTCAACTTTGCTGGGAACTATTAGGTAAGGAAAGGAACAAAGGGTGTGTGTGTGTGTGAGTGTGTGTGTGTGTGTGTGTGTTGGGTGCAAGTAACTGGAAATGTGAATTCTTTCAGCCTGCAGTAGATATTATTTAACATGGCCATCTAGTATTTGGAAGTGGTTACAACAGTTATTTTCAGTTTCAAGCTTGTGGAAACTTTCAGTTTGTCCAATACCTTTGCTGCATGCAATAACCTTTAAAATTAAATAGGAATAAACGGTTATTTCCACATAGCCTGATATTGCTAGGGATAGCATTTCATGCATTGCTAATGCAGATTCAAAAAGTTAAACTACCAAATGAGTTGTAACTTCTATTAATTAGCAAGATGTTAATTGCAGATATTCGATTTCTGTTTGATGTATACCTTTGCACAAAATAGGGATACGCAGAAAAGGAGTATAGTATGGAAACTAAAATAAAAGTTACATATGCCCACCGTTCTACCAGATTTCATGACTGCTAAAACGTCTGAAACAAGATCTGGGATATTTGAAGCTTTTACGTTGGTACGTAATAGCAAAACTTAATGACTCCTTTATAGACTCAAGTAAGAATTTACTCATGGATAGTGGCAAAACAGACTTGTGGTTGTCAATAATGCTGGACCGTACTATGTCCTTAATGTAAACAACAAATGTTATGATAGTAGTATCATTTTACTCACCAAATGGAAGTCTGTTAAAGACTTCTGAAGTGATAGCAAGGCAATCATTCAGTAATAGTAGCAATTTAAGTAAATTTCAATAGTATCATATTTAGTATTTAACTGAATACTAATGATTTACATGTAATAGATAATGATTACATATACTGCTGATCACAGATAACTGTTGCATCAGAAAGTAAGTGTGGATAAAAACATATCCTCTTTCTTTTGAAACCAATCTAACAATCTGCTTTCTTTGCCATTTGGAAGAGTGTTATTTCCAGGTGTAATCTCAGATCACTCATACTTCCTATGAGAAAACAGCCAGATCCACATTGGGAGTTTTGTATGGAAATTTAGCCCTGCTGTCCTCCACTTAGTACAACATGTTGGGCTTTCTGGAAGCTGGTAGCTGGGAGGTAAATGCAATATGCATGAGTTTAATTATTTTGTTAACTTAAGAGTGAGTTAGATGGTCTCTTAGACATTATCCTTCTTCTCACTACTGTAAGATATTTTTTTATATATTTCTTATTTATCCTACCTTGGATTGCACTTCCAGTTTCTGGCCCTTACACTTTTCACTTCATATGGTATTTCTCTTTACACCTTAAGTTCCCTTTTTCCCTGTGTCTCCTCTTCCCCTGCCACATCCCCCACACACACACACACATATATATATATATATATATATATATATATATATATATATATATATATATATATATGTGTGTGTGTGTGTATGTATATATGCACATACATACATTTATATATAAATATACACTGACACATATATATATACACATATATATTTGTGTGTGTATATGTGTGTGTGTGTGTGTGTGTGTGTGTGTGTGTATATATATATATATATATATATATATATATATATATATATATATATGTATATAAATGTAAAAATAAAATCCAAATAATCATTGTAGAAGTAAAGCAGTATGTACATTAGTGTTTATGGCAAATGGGGCGAAATAGCCAGGTAATGGAACATGGAATGGCTGCAGGGGGACTCTGGTGCCATATTTTGGTTGTCTGTTCCTCAGTTTGCGTTTGAAAGTTGGTATCCCACGATTCCATTGGAGTGGGCAGGGTTACGTAATTATGTATGCAAATTTTATGTTAATCAGCGTACAGATTTGTACCTATTTTTCATGGGCCTTGTCCAGATTTTTGATGTTTCCAGGTTGAGAGGTATGGAGAACATCGATATCTGTGCAGTAACAGAAACCTGGTTCAAGGCTCCCGAGAGCACCCCAGCACTACCAGGTTATACCTCATACCATGCTTTTCGGCCCCAAAACTTGGACCGAACCACAAAAGGAGGGGGAGTATCAATATTCGTCAAAGATACCCACACCTCCAGGTTGGTGGCACAGCACGAAGCATCAGAGACTATCCATGTGCAACTAACAGTGGGTAAAACTGCCTTCCAGTTTATAGCCTGCTACAGACCACCCTCCCAAACCCAGGAACCCCACTCGGCCTTCCTGAGAACACTGGAAAATATGAAGGTCTCTCCAAACACCATTATATTGGGCGACTTCAACTACTCAAACATAGACTGGGAGCATTACTCTAGCTCCAACACCCTAGCCCAAAGGTTCCTAGAATTTATAAACTCAAATGCTATGGAACAACTTGTTACCACTCCCACAAGAGGGAAAAACATACTGGACCTGATCATCACCAACATGGGGACTCTATGCTCCAGACCAGAAGTGTATCCCTCACTGGTAAGATCAGACCATAAACTAATCTCACTGGATATTCACATCCCGACCCCACCCCCTGCCCAGATAACCACAGTGAAAAACTTCTCTAAAGCAAATTTCACACTCCTCAAAACCGAGGTGGAATCCTTCAAAGCCCCCGGGCCTATGGAAAATACGGCCCAGACCACAGAATCCTTTATAAACACATTCTATGAACACCTTCAGGAATGCTTGGATCATGCAATCCCAAATAAAACCAAGACCCAATCCTCCAAAGGCAGACGTCCTGTCTGGTGAACCCCAGCCATAAACAAACTATACAATAGAAGGAGGAAGCTACTACATGATAGAGCAAAATCCCAAAAAGGGAAGGCATCTCTGATCAGTATTAGCAAAAAACTACGGGCACATAAAATTGTCTAAGGCCAGCTTCGAGAGAAAAATTGCACAGGACACTAAGGATAATCACAAGGCTTTCTTTAGTTATGTTAGGAACCTGGGTGGGAATTCCCAGATATGCTCAGAATTAGTCCAAAATGACAAAAAATACACTGAACCCACAGACATTGCCAACATCCTAGCTGGCAGGTTCAGTGGAAACTTCTCCCCACCAAAAGGGCAAATATCTATCCCAGCAGAGTGCTGCCCCCCTGACATCTCAGATGCTCAGGTAAGAGCTTCCCTCTCCAAAGCAAAAAACACAGCATCAATGGGACCAGACAGTGTCCCGGGCTGCGTCCTACATGAACTCCAAGAAGAGCTAAACCCAAACATAAAACTACTGTTCAATCTCAGCCTTACTACAGGATATGTACCCAAAGAGTGGCGTACAGCAACAGTGGTCCCTCTCCACAAAGGTGGTGCCTCAATGGATCCTGGAAACTATCGCCCCATAAGCCTGACTAGCTTGGTCTGCAAAGCTATGGAAAGGATCATCATGGACCTCATAAATAAAGATATTGGGGACCTACAGACACTGGATCCTATCCAGTTCGGCTTTGTTAAGGGCAGATCCTGCCTCTTAAACCTGGTCAATTTCTTTGAAACAGTCACCAAGGCCATTGACGAGGGGAAGGTGGTCCACACAGCCTACCTGGACCTCGCAAAAGCCTTCAATACAATACCCCACTTGGGCATTATAGATAAGCTCACCAGCTTAAATATAAACCCCTATGTCACTAGATGGGTTGCAAACTGGCTCAAGGACAGAACCCACATGGTTAGAATTGCTGGAGCCATGTCAGACTCCAAACCAGTTACAAGTGGCATCCCATAAGGCTCAGTCCTGGGACCTCCCTTGTTCGGTATATATTTCTTGGAGGTACAGGCCAACACGGAAGGACTGTGGCTGACCAAGTTCGCAGATGACTGCAAACTGGGTGCCATAATCGACTCTCCAGCCGACACAAGCATCCTCCAAAAGGGCCTCATAGAAACAGACAACTGGTGCCAGAGCCATGGCCTCAAGCTAAACGCCAAAAAGTGTATAGTCAAACAAAGTGCCCACAAATTACCACATAGGTGGTAATCCATTAAGTACAGAAGAAGTAATTAGGGACCTGGGGACCCAAGTTGATAGCAATCTCTCATTTGACAACCACGTGGCCAAAGTGGTTAGAAAAACATTTTATATAGCCCACCTAATCATGAAGGGATTCACATCTAGATCAGGGGAGGTCATTGTGCCTCTACTCATCCCTCATCAGGCCCATAATTGAGTACAATGCCACTTTTGGGATGTACCTTACCAGACACCTGCAGCAACTGGAAAGACCCCAAAAGTACCTCACCAAGAGGGATCAAAGGGCTCAAACAGATGCCATATGCTGCCCGGTTAAAGAAACTCCAGCTCTACTCAGTGGCATATCACCTGCTCAGAGGCGATCTGTGCCTGATGTATAAAGCCATGTCCAACCCGGAATTAATGGACATGCTGCACCTCAGAAAATCCAAATCCCATCGAGCTACGTGCTCGAGAGACTTGAACCTCAGCACTGAAATAAATAGGACATGCTGGAGGGACAGCTTCATAACCTAGAGGCTCCCTTCACTCTGGAATAAAATCCCAGTCCAGGTTAGGCAGAGTCCCTCATTGACTCTCTTCAAGAGGAATCTTGATGAGTGGATGGGAGATCGTAGGTTTACCCCGGGTATCACTTCTGTGTCACTGTTAGACAGAGGCACAGTATACTAACCTCGAAAAAGGGCATAGCAAAATTAATTTAAAATGTGTGGCGAAAGCCAAACACACTCTGACTAGGCTTATAAATGCCCTAGGGCAGATAGCCTAGTATGAACCTATGAACCTATAACAAGAGGGAGGAGCATAGAGTGACATACAAGAGCGGAGGAAGATGCACACAGGTGGAATATATCTTATGTAGAAGGGCCAGTCTGAAAGAGATTGGAGACTGTAAAGTGGTGGCAGAGGAAAGTGTAGTTAGGCAGCATAGGATGGTGGTTTGTAGGATGACATTGGTGATCAAGAAGAGGAGGAGGAGTGTGAGGGCAGTACTAAGGATCAAATGGTGGAAATTGACAAAGGGTAATTGTGAGGTGGAGTTCAGGGAAGAGTTAAGACAGGCACTGGGTGGCAGTGAAGAGTTACCGAATAGCTGGGTAACTACAGCAGAGCTAGTAAGGGAGATGGCTAGAAAGGTGCTTGGTGTGACATCTGGACAGAAGGAGGACAAGGAGAACTGGTGGTGGAATTAAGAAGTACAGAAGAGTATACAGAGAAAGAGGTTGGCGAAGAAGAAGTGGGATTGTCAGAGAGATGAAGAAAGTACACAAGAGTATAAGGAGATGAGGTGCATGGCAAAGAGAGGGGTGGCGAATGCTAAGGATAAGGCGTATGAAGACTTGTATGAAAGGTTGGACAGTAAGGAGGGAGAAAAGGACCTGTACCGATGGCTAGACAGAGGGACCGAGTTAGTAAAGATGTGCAGCAGGTAAGGGTGATAAAGGATAATGAGGGAGACGTACTCACAAGCGAGGAGAGTGTGTTGAGCAGATGGAAAGAGTACTTTGAGGGGCTGATGAATGAAGAGAATGAGAGGGAGAGAAGGTTGGATGATGTGTGGATAGTGGAAAATGAAGTGCAGTGGATTAGCAAGGAGGAAGTAAGGATAGCTATGAAGAGGATGAAGAATGGAAAGGCTGTTCATCCAGATGACATACCTGTGGAAGCATGGAGGTGTTTAGGTGAAATGGCAGTGCAGTTTTTAACTAGATTGTTTAATGAAATCTTGGAATGTGAGAGGATGCCCGAGGAATGGAGAAAAAGTGTTTTGGTACTGAATTTTAAGAATAAGGGTGATGTGCAGAGCTGTAGTAACTACAGAGGGATTAAACTGATCAGTCACAGCATGAAGTTATGGGAAAGAGTAGTGGAAGCTAGGTTAAGGAGGGAGGTGATGATTAGTGATCAGCAGTATGGTTTCATGCCAGGAAAGAGCACTACAGATGCAATGTTTGCTCTGAGAGTGTTGATGGAGAAGTACAGGGAAGGTCAGAAGGAGTTGCATTGTGTCTTTGTGGACTTAGAGAAAGCATATGACAGGGTGCCTAGAGAGGAGTTGTGGTATTGTATGAGGATGTCAGGAGTGTCAGAGAAGTATGTAAGAGTGGTACAGGATATGTACGAGGGTAGTGTGACAGCGGTGAGGTCTGCAGTGGGAGTGACAGATGCATTTAAGGTGGAGGTGGGATTACATCAAGAATCAGCTCTGAGCCCCTTCTTATTTGCAGTGGTAATGGATAGGTTGAGAGACAAGATCAAACAGGAGTCCCTGTGGACTATGATGTTTGCAGATGACATTGTGATTTGTAGTGAAAGTAAGGAACAGGTGGAGGAGACCCTGGAGAGGTGGAGATATGCTCTAGAGAGAAGAAGAATGAAGGTCAGCAGGAATAAGACAGAATATATGTGTGAATGAGAGGGAGGATAGAGGAATGGTGAGGATGCAGGGAGAAGAGGTGGTGAAGGTGGATGAGTTTAAATACTTGGGATCAACAGTTCAGAGTAATGATGAATGTGAAAGAGAGGTGAAGAAGAGAGTACAGGCAAGATGGAGTGGGTGGAGAAGAGTGTCAGGAGTGATTTGTGACAGACGAGTACCAGTAAGAGTGAAAGGGAGGGTAGTGAGACATGCTATGTTATATGAGTTGGAGACAGAGGCATTGACAAAAAGGCAGGAGTCAGAGCTGGAAGTGGCAGAGTTAAAGATGTTAAGATTTACACTGGGTGTGACGAGGATGGACAGGATTAGGAATAAGTATATTAGAGGGTCAGCCCAGGTTGGAAGGTTTGGAGACAAAGCCAGAGAGGCAAGATTACATTGGTTTGGATATGTGCTGAGGAGAGATGCAGAGTACATTGGGAAAAAGATGCTAAGGATGAAGCTGCCAGATAACAGGAAAAGAGGAAGGCCTAAGATAAGGTTTATGGATGTGGTGAGAGAGGACATGCAGGTGGTTGGTGTGACAGAGCAAGATGCAGAGGACAGGAAGAAATGGAAACAGATTATCCACTGTGGTGACCCCTAATGGGAGAAGCTGAAAGAAGTAGAAGAAGTGTGAGTTGTGAGTTATGAAGCCATGCTTCAGTGGAGGTATACCATGCCATCAGATGTGCAAATGTGAGTGGAATCATCTGTATATTGTATTGTGGTGTCCTGTTGTGTGAATGTATCGAGGGTGTTTCTGAAAATGTTAAAGAGGAAGGAACCAAGGCTAGAGTTTTATAGTATACCGGTGGTGACTGTGAAGTAATAAGAGAGCACTGAGTGCCATTTTACTAACTAATACCTATTTGACAGGGTACTTTTGAACCAAAGAAGGGTGGGCTGGGAGAGACCTGGTCAGGACATTTGAAGTAGAAGTTTGCTGTGACAAACTGTGTCAAAGGCTTTAGACAAGTACAGAAATAAGGAAGAGACTAGTTTGCTATTATCTCTAGCTTTACTGACAGTATCTATATAGGTTAGAAGGGCAGTGCTAGTCCTATGGGAAGAACAGAAGCCATTGTTGTTTAGGGGATAGGAGTTCTTCCTGCAGGATATAGTCTAGGAATTGTTTTGAATACATTTTTCAAGTATTTTGCTGAGGGAACATATGCTAAAGGTCTAAAGTTATTAATGTCTGTTGAATTTCCTCCTTTGTGCAGAGGGATAATGTGTGACTTTTTCCAGAGAGGGGGAATGTGGGATTTCTGGACTAACCTATTTATAAGAATTGAGACAGGATAGGCAATGCTATTGGCTGCTATTTTTAGGTACTCGCTTGGAAGGTCATCAGCTGAAGAAAACCACAGGTAAAGTTTGTTTAAGAGTGTGTTTATACAGGATGTGGGCACAGGTTTGAAGGTGAAAGATTAGATGTTGAGGAACCTTGGTTACAGATGCTATGCTATCTATAAAATAAGACCTGAAGTGTATTGCAGTTTCAAATCATGATTTATTGGGAAAGAGGTTTGGGTTGGGTTTTTGTCTGGGATGTAAGATTTTTTTAATCAATGTCCAAATTTTTTTTATGGTTGTGTTTAATATTATTCTGAAAGTTTTTATAGTATAGCTTTTTGTCTTTATTTATTTGCTTTTTAGTATGATTGCAAACCATTCTAAAGTTTTCAAGATATTGAGGTGTTTTATATTTTTGACATTCTTTCCATGCTTTTTCTCTATCCAGCATTAGCATTCTACTCTTTTTGGATAGCCAAATTGCATTATTTTCTTTTTAGTCTCTTCCTTTCTAGAGATGCAAGGCTATTTAGGATATTAAGATAAGTTGCAGTGACTTCATTTACAGCATCATCTAAGGGGAGGATTTTTAGGAAGGTCCAGTTAATAGATGATCGTGTAGTAATGAACATTTCTGGATTAAACTTGGAAAGGTTGCATGTTGTTTTATAAATATGCTGTTTAACTGGATGTGTGAGATGTCTGTATAGATTCTGACATTGTACCTGTGGTGGTATATTTGCTAGGGTCTGATACCAGGATCCAGTCTAATAAGGAATTTAATGTTGTTTTATAATGTATGGGGCCATTAATTAGTTGTTTGAAACTATATAAGTTCATTCTAGATGTAGGGGAGTTAGAGTTTATATCTAACCAATTGACATTCACATCACCTAGTAGTATTTTTTCTTGTGTAAATGTTATGGTTATCCAATGTAGGATATATTCCATTATACAATGACCCCCCCATTAATATTCCAAAACGTGCACGCTGATTGGTCAGCATGCACATTGTAAATCAGAGTTATAGTAATGGAAAAAGGTCTGGTCGCCCGGACTTTTTCCATTAGTATAACTCTTTTTTTTTTACAGCAACGAAGAACGCAAGATCTCCGTTGCTTTTTACAACCTATCTCGCTATGTTAAATGAGTTTAACATAGCGAGACAGCTTTAAAAGAAAGCAATGGAGCATCTCTGTTACTTTTTTTAAAGCTGTCTCGCTATGTTAAACCCATTTAACATAGCGAGACACTTTAAAAAGCAATGGAGATCTTGTTTTCTCCGTTGCTTTTTTCAAAACTGTCTCGCTATGTTAAATGGGTTTAACATAGCGAGACAGCTTTAAAAAAAGCAACGGAGATTCTCCATTGCTTTTTTTAAAGCTGTCTCGCTATATTAAACCCATTTAACATAGCGAGACAGTTTGTTAAAAGCAAAGGAGATCTTGCTTTCTCCGTTGCTTTTGCCCACAGCTCTGATGTACTGCGTAAGCATACACATGCGCAGTACATCAGAACTGCCACAGAATACCAGACAGCTGCGGAAGGGCAGCAAGGAGGCATTATACAATGCCATTAATTAAGAAAAGCAATTTTTTTTTTCTTATATAATGTCATTGTATAATAGCAATAACCCACTTCTGGGTGTGGGTAATGCTGGATTTACCCACGGTTTTCTTTGTTTGGCCACTCGGGCTTCGCCCTCGTGCCCAAACCACACCAATCATGGGTAAATCCAGCAATACCCACACCCAGGCATGGGTTATTGCTATAGTATTGCTGTATCATTGCTAGTATGGATGTAAAGGACAGTAATACTTATTTGTTTATTATTGTTTATTTTGTGGAAAGCAATAAGAAGTTCTGCTGATCTGAATTTTGGTACTGGTTTGCTATAAGGGGAAATTTGGTAGGTGTTGCCTATCAGTCTCTGGAGTATAATAAATGCCCCGGGGAAGCTAATGGGAAGCACTTTGTAATGTAAGAGTCCAATTTATGTGGAAAATGTTATTTTCCTTAGGTTCTAGCACTACTGGAATTTGCAATAGCATTTGGTTTGGTCCAAAGAGAACAGAAACCTCACCTTTCCCGATGTTTTCAGTCAGTTTGTTCACCTGGGACATGGAATATAAATCAAATTTAGATATCCCATTCAATTTTCTGAAGTTATTGCAATTTTTTAGAGACCCATCAGGCTTAGGGACCTTCCACTCACTTTGGGATTCTTCTGTCTTAAAATCTGAGCATTTTCTGTACCTCTTTCTTAGCTGCTTGAAGTTGAAATGTAGATATTCAGTATGGATTACTTTTCTCAACAGGCATAGTTTTTATTTTAAACTGCATTAAATTGGTTCTGCCAGGCAGCTCTGAGAATATGTCATTATTCCAAAGTACACATTCCCTTACTTCTTGTTCTTGATACATTTGCAATGTCTCAGCTGTTTTAACCTCAGAACATGATGTGGAGGGCCTCAACTTCTTCTGCAAACATACTACAGAAAATGCATATTTTCTCCAAGGCTTCTTAAACTTTATGTGGTATAGATATTCTGGATTCCTTTTTTCCAAGCTGTCTCAGCTATTAACTTATTTCACCTACTTTTTTCTAGTTTCATAAGTTCCTTGTCCTTTCTCAAGGAGCTTGTTTTCAGCAATGAGGACTAATACATTGTCTCCTGATCTGAGTTTTCAAAGATGTGCATTTTTCTTATATGTTCTCTGGTCTGTTTCCTGAACTCTCTCTATATGTTCTTTTATTATGGGTAATATAGTTCTTAACCTGTCCTACAGGTCTGTACACTCTTCTCTCACACATTTAAAAGGGGTGCTGTCCTCCTACTATATTTCCTTTGCTATGTCTTGCAAGTCTGGTGGATTTTTGCAACATGGCAGTTCAAATGGTGAGAATCCATTGCTGGCTTGGAGTACATCTCTTATAGCAAACAAAAGATATGGAAACATTTGGTCCCTTTCTCCAATCCAGTTGTATAATATTTTGCTGCATGGGTTTTAAGGTGCTCAACTGACCCATCTGTTTGACAGTGGAAAACAGATGTCCTTTGCTGTTTCACTTTAAAAAAACAAAGTTCATGCATTACCCTGGACATTAATAAGGTGCCTTGCTCAATAAGAACATCTCAGGGAATCTGTGCTCTAGATAAAGCAGTATTAGCCCTTTTCCTATGAATTTTGTATTAGCTCTTCACAGTGGTATTTCCTCAGAAAATGGTGCATAATCAATGATTGCCAGGATACTGATGGTCCTTACTGAGTTTTACAAGTGAACCTACAATGTATGCTGCCATTCTTTCAAATGGGGCTTGCAGGACACATAAGGGGATCATAGGATTCTTAAACCCTGGACAGTCAACACAAGCATTTTCTATGTCCTTCATGACACCTGTCCGATAAAATCTTATTCTCAAAGTTGGCTAGTAAAATAAACAGTATTTTCCTGTCAAAGCTCTTTGTCACATCTCCTTTGTAGGGTAACAGTTCTTGACCCTTTTCTAGGTTTCAGGGAATTCTGCACAACTGCCTTTGTCCTTTACAAACACTTCTCTGGGGACTGCTCTTCAGAACCATCTGTAGACCCACTGTTCATGAATCTGACTTATTTAAGAGATAATGGTCATGATATACTCACTACAGGCAGCTGCTATGGATTAGTTGTCATGGAGACTTGCCTCTGTCTAGTTTATCTGCATGATTCAGACCTAGAAAGTCTATATTTCCCTTCTATGACATACCTCCTGGTAATTACAATCCCTGCCCAACTACTATAGAAACAGCAGGCACAGTGCCAAAGTAAGCAGTGTCCTTCTTAGGCTCAGCAGGCATTATGCCACATATAGATATAGATATAGGGGATTAGGGTTGGCATAATAGCTAAGGTGTTTAAATCACAAACACAAGATGCAGGGTTTGATGCTCATCTTTAAAGAGAAATTGGATAGGCATAAAATGATCTGCAAAAGCAGCTAGTCTAGTACTTACCTATGAAAATATGAACTTTGTTATAGACAGAGATAGAGATAGATATAATTGTGTCTGGAGACTGATGTTGCCCTCTCCAACACTAATCCTGGTACAGAAAATGTCACCCAAGTTTCCCCACACTGTACTAATGCAAGCTCCATGGGAGGTGGTTAATGGTGTCAGGAAATTTCAGAAAAACATTTATACAAGATATAGTTTGGTTGGTTGTCCAATCAGCTCATGACATCTTATTAAAACATGTGTAAAGGAAATTGTCACCATTCCCACACACACGCACGCACGCACACACACACACACACACACACACGCACGCACGCACGCACGCACGCACGCACGCACACACACACACACACACACACAGACGTGTTATCTCTTTCCTATCCACCATTTCCTTTTGAGTGGTCATTATCTTCTTGACTTTGTTTCAACTGTGTTGGAAGGAGTTTATGTGCATGCACTTGTGTCTACCATCTGGATTGTTACACACTTTGTAGCTTAAAAACATTTTTGTAAAGTAATATTTCCTTCTGTCCTTTTAACCTCCATTCCTGGATCAGGATCCAATTTACACCATCTCTGCTATGTACTTGCTCACAATTTACATTGATAACTGTTTTCAGAAACTACACTGCGTTTTTACTCCTGGTTTTCAACATATATATATATATATATATCTCAGGGGATCTACTTCAGTAGAACGAACATATTACAAATTCGAACCAAATATGGCCGAGACCATATGTTCGAACTTGTAATAGTTCAAACACTGAAGTAAAAAAAGAAAATACAAAGAAAAAGCAAAATTAAACTGCTGTAGCTGGGGGGCTATGCCCCCTGCACCCCCCACACCCCCCTTACTTAAATATACCAACTCCGAGATCGCACTACATTGTGGAAATGGGAAATCTTCCCGTTCCGCTCTGTACGCGGATCTCCATTCAGTCTGTTCGGACTTTTAAATGTTCGAAGTTATGGTCTCAGCCATATCATCTTCAAACATTTAAAAGTTTGAACTACCGAAGGGGACCCATGTCAGGAACATTACCCAGTTCTCAAACATTCTTTATCCCTGACCTTCAAAATGCCTTGGTTTTCCCGTGGTATGCATTCTGTGTACTGCCACCTTTGTTTATAGAAATAACAATGAGATTATTGCAGTACCACAAATTTCAGGAATGCAGTGATGCTTATTTAATGTGACACATACATGCAGTACAATGTGTAAAGTGCTAAACTTCAAATAGAACAGCTTTGTAGTATAGCTGTACAGTAATACAGGAGTGCAGCATACAATGTTCATGTTTCTTTAATACAGTGATAAAAGTGTTTAGAATACAGTGGTTACGTTCACAGATAACTTTGTGTTTCATTATGTACAATCCACTTGTATATCAAATGCATGAAAATGGTAGCGTATATTGTTCACACTAATACAGTACATGCAGCATGGTGGTACAGCCTTCATAGCTTAGGGGTATGGTGTGTGTGTGTGTGTGTGTGTGTGTGTGTGTGTGTGTGTGTGTGTGTGTGTGTGTGTGTGTGCGCGTGTGCACATGTGTGCACGTGTGTGTGTATGTGTGTGTGTGTGTGTGTGTGTGTGTGTGTGTGTGTGTGTGTGTGTGTGTGTGTGTGTGTGTGTGTGTGTGTGTGTGTGTGTGTGTGTGCGTGTGTGTGTGTGTGTACAGACAGAAATGTTAAAATAAGGTCTCAATTTTCTGAGTATGTGGTAACTTATGAGGTTGCAGATGAACTTCAGACCATTAAAGAAAACATGAACAATTTCCCTGGTGTCCAGGTTAGCGTAGCCCTAGGCGGTATGAATACTACCATCTCGGGTCATTCCTGAAAATAAGTCATGCTAAGTGGGACTAATCTTTTCAACAAAAATATAAATAAATAAATGAATAAAACCAAAAACTGCAATGCAGGCATAATGCTGTTTTGTACTACTTGCTGTTGATAACATTGGAAATAGCACTAGCTATTGATGTGAAATTGTAGTTACTTGCTTTGATCACCTGAACCTGCACCTGAGCCACAGTCACTTGAGCATAGTAGGGCAAGATGGCATTTGGTCATGTCTAACTGTTCAGTTCACAGTGGTTTAAGATCCCAATGCTTACATTATAGCAAAATTTTGGTGGTAAAAGGTTGGTGTGTATCAAAGAAAGAGTAAGGCAAGCATTACACTGCGTGTCAGTGATTGCGCTTTCTTTGATGTACAGCAACCTTTGGGGGAGACCAGAGAATAATAAAGTAAAGGAGGAGCAAACACCCCTACATGGGGGTGCAAGAGAGCTTCTTCCTTGTAAAACTGTCTTCTTATCCCATCATTTACACTTGTAAATTGCCTAGCTTGAGTATATACATTATGAGAATGTTTATACTTCTGCTTTCGTTTACAATGTTTTTTCACTGAAATCATGTGATGTTAGCTGTAATGGGCTGAACAGAAGTAGTAGATGTTGTGATGTGTGTTTATGGAGGGCTCAGAGTTTCAGTTTAGGTTATAAAATCAGCTTACAACCTGTCATGCAAAGATGGCAAAGGATAACTGTAATAACTACACTAGGACCCAATGTACGCCGGCAGTCTTACCATGTTCCATTATTAGGAACAGAAAAACTACACATAAAAGGGACAAAGTACTTTCAGTGACATTCATGGTAGAAGTCACAATGGTATGGATGAAAT
Organism: Protopterus annectens; assembly: GCF_019279795.1. Lineage (NCBI taxonomy): Eukaryota > Metazoa > Chordata > Ceratodontiformes > Protopteridae > Protopterus > Protopterus annectens. The sequence continues at coordinate 462,371,714 of NC_056725.1, forward strand.
ATCTTATTCTATAAAGAAAAGGCTGCTACTCGCATGTGACATGCATCCAAATTCTGCTCACTTCTCTGATGCCACTAACTGAAAGACACGTAATACACGGTAACTGTGACAATTAATTGTAAAAGAGTATGAAACAAATGCCATGCTTGGGAAAATTTTACTAGAGAGATGAAGCAAAAGGTATTTAGTCATGGCTGAAACCATTTATCAAAGACTCAAAATTAACAGCAGATCTTGTCATTTCTCAGGAAAACAAAGATCATGACAAAAAGAGAGCATGACACTTCACATATATTAGTTAAGTTTGATTAATTTCTAGATGCTGTGCAACTCTTGTTAATTCATGAGGGAGAGGTAGTCATGTCACAGTCTTCCTTTGAGGGTGTCTGCTGATATTCCAAAGGCTGTACCTGCAATCCCCTGAATAGCAGAACTGTGAGTGTGAATGTGGCGGAATATGAGCAATGTCCAAGCTAGTGGTGGCTTGGGGTATTCTCCCTGTTCTTATGTAAAATATTACTCCCCCCTTTTATGATACACAGTGATCTTCGAGTGTGTACAGTGATCTTGGAGTTACGATACACACACACACAGACACACACACACACACACACACACACACACACACACACACACACACACACACACACACACACACACGTAGCATAGGGGGTTCAGGGAGCAGCTCCCATGATGGATTGCAGAGAGAGTGAATTCCTTCAGCAAATGTTTTAACAGTGTAATAATTGTTGCTGTTTTGTGTGATTCTGACAATCTGGACCTGCAATATCCTGTTCCACACTACATTTGGTGACTCATAGATTACTGAAAATAGGAAATGTACACATTGATGAAAGACAGCCTACAGTCAGTCACAAAGTAAGATCAAAAATACTATTGATGAGAAGTTTTAACACTAAGTATACTACAGTAATACCCCACCCTGCCACTATAACCATGTCAGCCTACAGTAATCCCTACCCTGTTAATATAATCATGTCAGCCTACAGTAATCCCCACATTGTTAATATAACCATGTCAGCCTGCAGTAATCCTTCACCCTATTAATATAACTATGTTAGCCTGCAGTAGTCCCCCACCCTGTTAATTTAACCATATCAAGCTACAGTAATCTCTGCATTGTTAATATAACCTTGTCAGTTTACAGTAATTCCCCACCTTGTTTCTATAACTATGTCAGCCAACAGTAATCCCCCACCGTATTAATACAACCGTATCAGCCTACAGTAATCCCCATATTGATAATATAACTGTGTCAGCGTACAGTAATTCCCCACCTTGTTAATATGACTATGTCAGCCTGCAGTAATCCCTCACCCTGCTAATACTAACCATGTCAATCTGCAGTAGTCCCGGTGTTACTAATATAACCGTGTCAGCCTGCGGTAATCTCTACGTTATTAATGTAAACTTGCTAGCCTACAGTAATTCCCCACCTTGTTAATATAACTGTCAGCCTACAGTAATCCCCCACCCTATTAATATAACCATATCAGCCTACAGTAATCCCCACATTGATAATATAATTGTGTCAGCGTACAGTAATCCCCATGTATAACCATGTCAATCGGCAGTAGTCCCGGTGTTACTAATATAACCTGCAGTAATCTCTACGTTATTAATATAACCATGCCAGCCTACAGTAATTCCCCACCTTGTTAATATAACTATGTCAGCCTACAGTAATCCCCCACCCTATTAATATAACCATATCAGCCTACAGTAATCCCCACACTGATAATATAATTGTGTCAGCGTACAGTAATCCCCATGTATAACATGTCAATCTGCAGTAGTCCCAGTGTTACTAATATAACCATGTCAGCCTACAGTAATCCTCACATAGTTAAGTGTGTGCATAGAGAAGTGTATGCACAAACAACTTTTGCACTGTCTCATTCAGAATAAACTGCTGAACAACTCTCAGCATGGCTTTAGACCCCATCACAGTACCTCCTCAGCTCTCCTTTCTTTCACCAATGTCATTAACCAAAACTAGAGTAACAACAAATTATCTTCAGCCCTCTTTCTGGATCTGTCCAAAGCTTTTGATATGGTCAACCATCAACTACTCATCCAACACTGAAAACCTTATCCTTAGATAACCGAGCTCTCCAACGGTTCCAAGCCTATCATCAGGTAGGCAACAAGCCATATTATGTCAGAACAAGCTCTCTTACCTGTTACCTAATACCATAGGAGTTCCCCAGGGCTCCATATTAGGATCCCTTCTCTTTTTGATCTTTATTAATGATCTCCACACAGCCATCCCAGATGCTACCTGCATTCAATATGCAGATGACTCCACATTGGTATGCTCTGACACCTCTCCAACAAATCTACTGTCAATAACCCAGAACACATTCACCAAAGTTGAAAACTGGCTCTCTGACTGGTGCCTGATCTTAAATCCAAACAAAACTACTACTTTCTCACCCACCCATAAATCCTCAGCAGTATCCTTTACCATTAAATCTAATACCATCATCTCCCCAGACCCCTACATAAAACCCCTAGGAGTAATTGTTGATAACAATCTTAGGTTTGACATGCATGTCAATCAAACCATTAAAATCATAAATAAAAAACTTGTGTCACTATACAGGATAAAATCTTTCCCAACTCCACCAACTAGAACAGCCTTTGTCCGCTCTCATCTTCTCTCTACCCTTCTATATGCCTCTCCTATGCTTACTAAGCTTAGTAAATCTGACCTTAGCAAACTCTCCAGCTGCTATAATCACATCACCAGATTTGCCACTGGTACACCCTATAGGGCACACCACTGCCTCAATCTAAAAGACCTCAAATGGATAGAACTGCCCAGCCTTCTCCAACTAAACCAGCTTATATAAGCATATAAAATTCTCAAATATAAAATAAATAAATAAAATAATATAACCATGTCAGCCTGCAGTAATTCCCCACCCTGTTAATATAATGATGTCAGTCTGCAGTTCTGCAGTAATCCCCCAACTTGTTAATATAACCATGTCAGCCTGCAGTAATCCAACCATGTCAGTCTGAGGTAAGTCCCACATTGTTAATATAACCGTGTCATTCTGCTATAATTCCCACCCTATTAGCATAACCATGCCAGGGTACAGTAATCCCCACCCTGTTAAAATGACCATGTCAGCCTGCAGTAATCCCCCACCCTGTTAATGTAACCATGTCAGGCTGAGGTAATCCCCACATTATTAATACGACCATGCCAGCTTACAGTAATTAATCCCCATGCAGTTATAAAAACCATGTCACCCCACAGTAATCTCCACATTGTTAATATAACCATGTCATCCTACAGTAATCCCCACATTGTTAATATAACCATGTCAGCCTTCAGTAATCCATCACTCTGTTAATATAACCATGTCACCCTACAGTAATCCCCACATTAATATAACCATGTTATCCTATAGTAGTCCTCACCCTGTTAATATAACCATGTCAGCCTTCAGTACTGTGCCACTCTGTTAATATAACCATGTCATCCTACAATACTCCCTACCCTGTCAATCCCCATGTAGTTAATATAACTATGCCAGCCTACAGTAATCCCCAGCCTGTTACTATAACTATGTCAGCCTGCAATAATCCCCATGTTCTTAATATAACCACATTATCCTATGGTAGTCCCCATGTAGTTAATATAGCTATGTCAGCCTATGGAACTTTCATCACCTGATCCTGTTGCCAATCACAGTTTGCTAAGACTGCAGGAAAACAGGGGATTTGTTATTAAGATATGACCCAGAAAACATCAGAATGGCTAGTATCATATTTAAAAAATAAAGGAAGCATACACATATTTTGTTATCTCAGCACATCAGCATACTTTTCTCAAATTCATCCTTATCTGATGTTGAAAAAATAAATATTTTAGCCACAAAACTTTTGGAAATATGATGAAGATAAGAGACAGTTCACCTCTAACAACTACACATGCGCTCACATAAGCAATAAGTTATGTTAAGTTCTTCTTTCTCATAACCGTTAATGAACTGTCACACATATTAAGACCCAACAAACTCCCAATGGAAAATTCCAAAACTATGAAGATAGTAATAATGAAAAAAAAAGATTGATTGTGGTAAGTGTATGTCACATAGCAGACTGCAATCCCTCTGAGTAGGTATAGCTCAGTACTGAATCAGTAACAAATCCATCAGAAGAGTAACAGGCAATATGTCACTGCACTCCAGAAAGATCACTGATTTCTCCCTAAAGTAGTTTTAACAAGGATTTAAAAAGCTTTACAACACTTAGAAAAGTACTCTTAGACTTATTATCCAGCAACTGATGGATTGGTTTGTTTTGCTTGTTTATTTGTTTGGGTTAACCAGGATAGAACACTGATATGTGTTTTCTTCTGATCTGTTATTATCAATGAAGAAGGAAAACCTAAACAAAATTCTTAGTTTTTAGAAAATTATCTAAAAGACTGTACAGCTAGATAGGTAATTAAGAGTACAGCAGATATTTCCAAGCAACTTAGGTCTGACTGCAATGGAATAAGATTTTAAATATTGTGATAACACATCGAGGGATAAGCAAATGTTTATATGGATTAAGAAACTATGCTATGTAATTTATCTTAAAACAAAGATAGGTTATTAAAGAAAGCACATAATATGAAGGACCTATAAGAACAGAAAACAAAAAGTAAAAGATGCTAAGATAGGCTATGAAGAAGAGAATTAGCTAAAACTATTAGGAAAAAGGAATTTAGAGAGAAGTCAGGCGTGCACTGAAAGCATACACCATTATAAAGTTAGATGTGCTCTAAATGTTAACAATTATAGTATATATCCACCATAGTTTTCAGACACAGTAAGTGATGTGATTTGATACAGTAAGATTAAGTTATGAATTGCTGAGCTTGGAGCATGCAGATTTACTAGTTAGAACCAAAAAAGCTCAAGGCAGTCCCAATGTCCCACCAGGGATATCCAGTAACTTAGAGATCAAGGAACAATAAAATGGAATTTATTATTTAAAACATTAAGTGCTTTCGTCCCTGAAAATGGCACTTCATAAGAATGTACAAAATCACTGCAGAAAGAATTTTTAAATACATAAATTAGGAAGCATGTGTCAAACAGTGACAAATCACTACCCAGAACCTGCAAACAGCTAATTAAAACCAGTCAAAGAAACTTAAAAAGGAACACCCGACTATTTGATAGAAACCTATGCCAAATTTATAGCTATAAATTTACTAACATAATATACAATATTTAATGTAAATGCAATGTAATGTGACATAATGCAATAAATTATAACTTTACTTCTTTAATACACTGGTATGAGACACCTTATCATTTAATCTGGGGGTGAATTTACTGCTAATCTCAACTGCCAAACCAATTTGTAGTATTCCAACCTTCGCTCCCATGGTCCCCCTCTCAGATTTGGCAATATTTGTTCTAATACAGAAACTAAATACATTTTATTGCCAGGACAGACATGTTTATGTTTGTATAGAACATTGTTAACATTACATGTTTTAAATTATAATAATGCTCATATGTACATTTTTTAATGTTCGTTCAGTTTTGGCAACATAGAAATAGTGGTAAAAATCACAGAAAGCGAGATAAACTACCCTGGCAGAACTGCAATCACCTATTTGATGTAATTTAAACTCAAAATTATGGCATTTGAATTTTAAAGTTTTACATACATATATGTATTGACATAGTGAACAGGATCCACATTTTAACATGTCTTTAGATGACTTAGTGGTACCGGCACAAGTACTGGATACCGTAGCCAGTTCCAATATCTCCTTAAGGTTGAAGTGCTGCTTATATACAAATTGTGGACCATTGCCAAGTATATTTCGAAGAGATTCATCACACTTTATAAGTTTGTATTTGCTAACCAGTACTTGTTTAATAGAATTACTAGGTGGACCATATTTAATTAACATAGTCTGTTCAAAATTGATAGGCTCAGCAAACAAATACTCTGCATTTTGCAATCCACTCCTTAACACTGGATAGAATTTATCACAACTATATTGGCAAACGTCTTCCTTTAATATCATCCAACATTTTGGTCAGATAGCCTCTATCAATAAACATCTTAATCAACCTACAAAGTTCTAACAAGTACTGGTCATTATCTGACACTGTTCTAGAAATTCTAACCATATGACCTTTCACAAGACTTTTTTTCTGTGATACAGGGTGGTTACTGGTATAATGTAGAAATGTGTCAAAATATGAATATTTCCTGTATAATAATGAACTAAAACTCTGCTTGTCTTTATCTTTTACTAAAGTTATATGTAAGTACTTAATTCTTTCACTAGAATACGAAAATGTAAACTTTAAAAAATGTGTGGATGAATTTAAAAATGCAATAAAATTCTCAAGCTCTGCTTCACTGCCTTCCCATATTTTAAAAATGTCATCCAAAAAATGCAAATACAGATCACAGGATCATAGGCGATTACTAGGCTATCAGACTGGAGGTCATTTCAAGCCTAACCATTTCATCCCAATGTAATGCCATAGAAATGTTAGTGAATGCCCAAGATTGTACTTAGTAATGACTGGCCATGACCAGGAGGGTTGTGGGTGCTATTCCCAGTAAGAATTTATGATGCCCCATCCACTCGTCCAGGTTCCTTTTGAGCAGTGTCATAGAGGTGCTCTGTTTCAATTGAATAGGTAGCCTATTCAAAAGACACAGCAGTCACTGGGAGATAACTATGTCCCTCCAGCATGTCCTATTTAAGTTGCAGGCCATATTTAGGTCCCTGGAATGGGTGGCCCTAGTCCCATTTGATTTATGAATATGCAGCAAGTTCATTAGGTTTGCATCTTAGATTGCTCTGTAAGCCAGCCATAAGTCTCCCTTAAGATGTCTATATGATACAGAGTAAAGTGATAGGGACTTTAGTCAGTCTGTATACTGCAAGTGCTGGAGTCCCTTGATCTTCTTTGTTAGAAACCTCTGAGGTCTCTCCAATTGCTCTAGGTGCTTTGTACAGTTATACTCAAATGTGGGCCAGATTAGTACTGAGTATAGAGGAGTTATAACCTCTTTTGCTCTTGCGGCAATGCTTTTACTAATCAAGTGTGCTACGTAGAAAGCCTTCCTTACTACAGTAGACATATGGTGGTTGAAGTTAAGGTTGTGATCAGCTTGTGAGCTCACGTCCCTTACCACTTCATGGGTACTTAGGGTATTGTTGTTGCTTTGATAGGGTGAAGGGCCATTGTTTGTGCCAAAGGGAATGATGATCCATTTCTTTGCATTCAGTTTGAGACCCTGACTAAGACACCAGTCATTGGTCTGCATAAGACCCTCCTGGAGTGTACTGACATAATTTGGGGATTCAGTAATTGCACCCAGCTTGCAGTCATCTGCAGACTTGGTCAACCACAACCCCTTAGTTTTGACCCGAACATCTGAGAAGTATATACCAAACAGTAGGGGGCCCAACACTGACTCCTGTGGTACCCTGCTAATAACAGGTCTGCTGATTGATGTGGAGTTGCCCACTTTGATAGTGTGTGTCCATTTTGTGAGCCAGTAGGCATCCCATCTTACAATGAAGGGGTTTACATTCAGTTTGCTAAGTTTATCAGTAATGCCTGAGTGTGGGATTGTGTTGAAAGCCTTTGTCAAGTCGACATATGCTGTGTGCACAAATTTGCCCTCATCAATGGCCCTGGTCACATTTTTGAAAAAATCCACAAGATTTAACAGGCAGGATCTGCTCTTGACGAAGCTGAATTGGATAGGATCCAGGGTTTGGAGGTCACCTATGTCTTTATTTATGAGGTCTATAATGATACGTTCCATGGCCTTACAGATGAGGATGATCAGGCTTATGGGTCTGTAATTCCTGGGGTCTGTTGCTAGGCCACCTTTGTGGAGGGGAATAACTGCTGCTGTAAATAATAATAAATTGAATATAACCTAATATGAACAATGAGTTCTGTTCCCAATGCCAAAGAATACTATTAGCATTTAAAGGAACATAGGCTGCCCCCATTGCAACACCTGAGGTTTGTTTGAAATATTCACTTTCAGAGTACAAAGAATTATTAAACAATACCAGTTCCATAAACTCAGCTAATGTTAACTTTTCTGTTTTGAAGGTCCTCATATCTTACACAAGCCTCACTAAACCACTCCAACCCTGTAGAGTGAGTTATACAACAGAATAAATCTACTACATCAACTGTAACCAATAACCATTTGTCATTATATAAATCTTGTTGGATATATCTTAAAACATCTCATGAGCTACGTAATATGTAGGAATAATTCATAAAAAAGTTCTTTAAATTTCTGTCTATAAATAGGGCTAGTGGGTGAGTCTTGGAACCTATCGCCGAAACAATAGGAAGCAGGGGTGGATCATGAGGTTTCTTATGAACCTTAGGGATGCCAAATATAGCTGGTATCACTGGGTGATTAACCTTTAAGAATTTAAGTAGGTTATAATTAATAGCATCCTAGTCTAACAGGTCCTTCAAATACAGGCCTATTTTCTGATAAGCAATATTAATTTCATTCCTAGATATCCTTGTATATTGAAAGTCATTATCTAAAAGTTTATACATTCTAGCCATGTAATCAATGGAATCCATGAAAACTATTCTACCCCCCTTATCAGGCTTCATTATCCTAAGTTCACAATTATTAGTCAGTTACTTCATTAGTAATGTTTCCTCTTTATTCACGTTATGAGCAAATGTAAAGTGGGACTGCTGAAGCATTTTTGTTAAATCATTTTCGCTGTATTTTTCATAAAGCTGCAAAGCAGCATGTAAGGGAGGTGTTGAAAGTACTTATGATCAGATATCCAATCATAATGTTCTGTAGAGCAAAAAACTGTGCCTTGTGCCGGTAAAGCAGTGGGGAAGTGGTTGGCATACATACGTATTCTCTGTAACAGCTTGAATCAAAGTAGTGGCTGTAATATGGCAGATCACAACCAGAAATGGGAGTTGAAACTAAACAGTTTCATGTCCTGCTTCTGCTCTTTTCGGGTCAGTGCTGTCAGCTTTTAGTGCCCCACTCAGTTTCAACAGCATATAGGGGGTACTTAAGAATTGCTAAGCATCCTTCTAAGTGTTGTTATGGTTATGTCTCATGCTACAGTAGTGCTGGACTAGGATGTAATTTAGTCATTACTGGAGTGTAATCGTAGTACTTCATGCAGTATGACATGATAATCTTTCAGAATCACTGCTTCTCTTTATGTTAAATTGTTCATTTAATGTCACAGTGATAGACAGACTTATTTGTTCACTGCAGACACTCACTATGCATCTCTTCCTCTTCCTTCCCCAGTTTGAAACCAAAGTCCTTCTCACCAGAAAGAGAAGAATTGTTTTATTATTAATAATCACAAGCAAAACTCTTAACTCGACATAAACCTTTTTTTTTTCATGATATAAATATTTCTATCCATCCCTTTCCTGAACTTAAACTTGGATAGTGCAGTGGTGCAGCGGTTTGAGTTGTTGACTCATAACAAAAGGTTCTCTGGTTTGATTCTTGGCTGGGGTGCCTTCTGTGCATAGTCTGCATGTCCTTCCTGCATTTATGTGGGTTTCCTCCCATACTCCAAAGACATGTGTCTGGAGCTTTTTTCCCCGGGCTCCTCTGAAAATTAGATCTGTCCAAGTTGGACTTCTCCAGTAAACAAATGTTAAAATAAATAAATAAACTGTTTATCCTGGTGAAGGTCGCAGAGATAACAAGCTGAACAAGGTAGACCAGATTTTCCTATCCCTAGTAATAGTTTCCAGCTTATCCTGTGAGAGTGTAGGGAATTCCCAGGCAAACTGAGAGTTTCTCTCTCCAGTATATGTTCAATATGCCATGCCTACTACAGTTCAGGATGCACACTAGGCCTCCTCATCTGGATGCTAATTTGCCCTTCTCATATTTTGTTCAATCTCTCAAATGGGAAAGCTTATCATACAGTGCTTCATAATATCTCTTGATGGAAGTATTTCTGTAGGTAAGGGCATATTATTCCATATATTGAATAGGTTGCTTTTATGATTTGTGCCACTTCAAGCAAATGATGCACTGCTATAAATGACTGCAGGTCCAGTTAAACAAGGAGTGAATGTTTTTGTTTTTTTCAGGCTGTAAATAACAGCAAATGATCATATGAGCAAACATTGCTTTCAACAGAGTTTTTGCCACCAGTGTTTTGTATGAGATCAAGGTGCAGTGAGATAAGGACATTTGTCCTAACCCTGCTGATGTGCAGTCTCAGAGTTGGTATATGTAATTAGCAGGGTGTGGGGTGGTGCAGGGGGGCTTAGATGATATTCTTACATTTGACCCACATATACAAAACTGCACAAGAAAAACTAATCAAATACTAGGGATGCTTTACAGAGCCACAAACTTTCTTACTGGTGCAGCTAAAACTATGTTTGCCACTACTTATCTCCTCCCCACTCTTGTTTATGGCACTCCCATCCTTACTAACCTCCAGGCTTCTTAAAAATTAAAACTTGAACAATGCTATAATAAAGTTGCTAAATTTGCAACACATACCCCTTTCAGAACCTACCACTGTATAGCACTAAAAAGCCTTAATTAGTTAGAAATGTCTCATCAACTAACATATACACAGCTTCTTACCACCTATAAAATTATCCAGCATCCATCTGCCTGTCCAGCCCTAAAAAAACATTCTACACAACTATGTTCTCAGTTGGTCAGTGCAATCCAGTGACCAAAAACTCCTGTCTACAAACCTAGCAAATCTGCTGAGCATTGTCTGTACTCGTACAAGGTTGCTAAGGTCTTGAACTCCTTACTTGTATCAATCAGCTCTATACCCTCCCTCACATCTTTCAAAACCACTCTGAAAAACTTCTTAGCAAAAATCTTGCTCTCTTCTTGCTCAAAACCAGGATAAACTATATCCCTAAATGTGAATAAGTACCTTTTCATTCCTTATACTTCCTTACACTCCCTTCTTCTTAGGTTCACAGATTCATAGGTGTTTACTAGGCTAACAACCACCAGGGCCTTTTTAGGCTTAGCCATGCATCCCAAATCTTTGACAATTCTGGCACCCTTGATAATTGTAAGCAGGGGCTTGAGAGATGAAACATTTGCAAGCAGGGTCCTGGGAGATGAACCATTTACAGGCTGCATGTGTCCATTAGAGACAGAAGTGCCAAACCAGGGATGAATTTCCTGCTCCCCATCCAACTGTCCAAGTTATGGAGGAACTGTGCTTTACATGGATGGGGAGCCTGTTCCAGAGACAGGGTAGTTTCTGGGATACATACCTGTCTCTCCATTAGGTCCTATTTATATCATAGTCATGATTTAAGCCTTTAGAACTGGTAATTCTGGTGAAGCTTGTTTTGTGGATATGCAGGAGGTCCATCAGAGTGGGGTCTGACAATACCCTGTATGCCAGGCATAGATCATCCCTCAACAGCCTGTGGGAAACAGAATACAGAGACAGGGCCTTGAGGTGGTGTGCATAGGACATTTTACTTACGTCCTGTCTTCTTTTAGTGAGGAGCCTCTGTGGATCTTCCAGTTGTCGGATATGCCTGGTTAGGTATATACCAAATGGGGCATCATTGTACTCAATGATAAGTCTGATGAATGCCAGATACAGTGCAGCAATGACTTCCTCGGACCTAGATGCCATAAAGATTTCACAATTAGTAGTGCAACACCCCCTTTTGCAACTCTGTAGTGCCAGTATTGGAAAACTACCTGTTGCGGGGATAGAACACACCACCTTCTGCACCAAACATGAGGGTTCTACCAATTGAACTATATATTGTACTTATTTCCTTACTGCTATTCAATTCTCTTCCCTGACTTTCACTGTAAATATATCATAAACCTGTTTTTCCTTCACTTCATATTGCAGTTCCTGTTTGTATTAAACTAACTTACCTTTAATTTCTCTGTACTGTGGTGGTGGTGCTGCAGTAGCATTGTTGCCTCACAGTAAGACATTGACCTGTTCGATTCTCAGCTAAAGCATCTTCTGTGTGGAGACATGCATGAATGGTCGTACCTTCGTTGAAGGTTGTGCGTCAGGGCTGGCAACACGGCACGTAAAAATCTACTGCCAATCATTAGTGGACCAGAGTTCCGCTGTGGCGACCCCTAACCGGGAAAAGCCGAAAGACACAACAACAACAACTTTTAATTTCTCTACAAACTGTCTAAAATTTCTCTAAATATTAAATGATTGTCATATACCTCTTACTGATTCTTAACCAATTTTTTTATATCAGGTAAAAAACTTTCTTACACTGTGAAGGACGACAACGAGGAAAAGAAAAGGCAAACACTACTAAAAAACTCCTGTTGTCCACCACAACAGTAAAAGTAAACTTTAATAAAAAAGAGAATATAACATAAAGCAAGCAGTCCTCAGTCTTCCGATAAGCGCTTTCGGCAAATATGCCTTCCTCAGATTGTAAAAAAGGAACTGTTCAGCTTTTGTATTTATAAGGCATCACTTAAGAGCGAACAGATTAACAGGCTTAAATACTATTGTGCCATTAAAACCTGCACTTAGGAATAGAAGGAATATGATCAGCAAGCTTACTTGAATGTTGCTTCATTCATATAATGTATTCACACATATAGCCATTAGTTTTCTCATATACAATCTTATAGTAAGAAGAAGTACTGCGCCTTTAATTATAATGAAGGAAACTATACCTCTTTGCTAGCTGGCCTCCTTTTGTTTTGCAACAAGGGTGTGTCACAGATGAATGCCTGTGATGCCTTATAAATACAAAAGCTGAACAGTTTGTTTTATACGATCTGAGGAAGGCATATTTGCCGAAAGCTCTTATCGGAAGACTGAGGACTGCTTGTTTTATGTTATATTCTCTTTTTTATTAAAGTTTTGATTTTATTATCAAGTTTTACTGCCGTGGTGGACAACAGGAGTTTTTTAGTAATTTTTTATATTATGTCTAATTTGTTATAATTATTTAAACTGTGGATTTTTTGTTTTATGTTTGAAGGTTGTAAAATTAAACCACAACCTCTTACTGAAGCCGCTGTGTGGAAAACATGGTTTCACTCACGTATATCAAACAAAGGTATCAGGAATTAAAACATGATCTCCAAAGTCCACCTTGTACTCTTAAGTAATGCAAAATGTATTAGCAACACAATCTACAGTTCACTATCCAGGATTAGATTAAGTGCTTTTGTTTCTAAAAAACAAAGCTTCACAGTTCACACTGCTGCAGGCAGACCACCATTAGTCTATCTGTTTGCAACAGCATACTATAATGGTTTCACTTTTAAAAAACAACTGTCATGCTGTGGAACAGCTTCATGGAGTCTCTAAAATACTGATGTCAGGACTGCTACAAATTAGCTGTGGTTTGCTCCAAAGTTCAACTATGTTGGAAGATAACTGCTACACCCAGACAGCTCCAGCTTTTCTTTAATTTGGGTAGCATAAGTTCTCACTCCTCATGCACTCCCTCCCTAACCCACCCTCTCCTAATCGTTAAGGTGTTTGCCTTACAAGCACATGGTGCAGGGTTCGAGTCTCACAAGGGATAATTGGCTAGGCTTAAAATGGCTCGCAAGGGCAATTAGCCTAGTACTAACCTATGAACTATGAACCTATGAACCACCTCAGTGCTTCCTCCCTCACTTTCCCCTCTTTCCTCTCTTTCCTTTACTCGCACTAAAAAACATTTTCCTTTATTTTATTGATATTTTGAAACCTTGAAAAAACAGCAAACATCAAATATGGTAATTTTGCAGGGGGGCAAGCCCCATGCACCCACCACATCCCCTGTTAATTATGCATACCAACTCCAAGACCTCACTGCAGTGGGGAGAAGGGCAAATCCAACAATCCCCATTGTATTGCAATCTCAATACAAACTGCTTGATTTCTTAAAATGTTAACCATATGGTCTCAACCATATGAAGTTTGAAGTTTTAAAAATTTGATAATGTTACCTAGAGCCATATATATAAGATAGACAGATAGATGAGTGTCTCATGAAAGAGCAAACACTCATATGACCAAACCTCTAAACAGTGAACACTCATACGAGTGATTGCGCACAAAAAGAATCATTCTTTTTTCCTATTTCTTTTCAGGGGGCAAGCACTCCTGCAATCCCACAACCCCTGCTAATTATATATACTAACTCCAAGATCGAACAACAGTGGGTTAAGGACAAATTCCTTCTCAATAATCACTTTTTTATTATGATTAAATACTGCATTAACATGTTTTGTCTATAAATTTTTTATATTATATTTCTACTGTTTGCTGTATTTACTGGTTATGATCACCTGAGCTGAGCCTAAATATGGTCCAGCTAGATCACTACACTACCTTTGTTAACAAAGAATGAATAAAAAGGTAGTTAAATACATTATTGTGGCCACTATTTTATTCACTTTTTCATCTGATCACAATCAAACATGTGAGGTATGCACAGTCAATAAAGTGGTTGTAATTTGAGGCTACACACACACACACACACACACACACACACACACACACACACACACACACACACACGTGTGTGTGTGTGTGTGTGTGTGTGTGTGTGTCTGTATATGTATGTATGTGTGCTTGCTGGGGGTGTAATGGGTTGCACTGTATGTGCCTAACAACAAAAAACTGAAATATATTGATATTGATGTGGTTATCCATTATGTATTTATTCATTCTTTTTATTATAATCTATTATTTATGCCTTTCTCCATTGATTACTATCAGACATCTTAGGTATACGTAGTCAATATAATGTCTGTAATTGGTGGACAGGTGTGTTTGTGGGGGGGCATGTGTTGTAAGGGGGTACATAGTATGTGTTAAAGTAAATCACATTTTAAACATAATTTTAGGACCTGAATCATGCATAGCTGATAATGTCCATACTGCAGTTTAAGTTTGGGTTCAGTGAAAATCAATTTTGTTGAGCATGATCTGCTGAATTTACAGTTCTTCAAAACTGCTGCATTAGGGAAGTTGAAATGATACAAAATGTAATGTTTAAGGTAAATATTAATAAATTGTATTTTTGATAAACTGTAGTCAGGAGCGGCCTTAGATCAACTGGTGCCCTAGGCAAAAGGTCTCCATGGTGCCCCACACCACACTAACCAGTGCCCCCATCCTGGTCTACTTACACCAAATAAATATTGGAAAAGCGCCCCTGCTAGAGCGCCACCCTAGGCAGCAGCCTAGTTGGCCTATGCCTAAGGCCGGCTATGACTGTAGTATTCAGAAAGAGCAGTAAAATTACCACATTACTACAAATATCCCTGCCAAAACTAAGTGATGCAGCTTGAAGGGGATTAGGTCTGTAAAAGTGTCAGGGATAGTGCTGTGTAAATAAGCCATGCACCTGCAAAATTGTTAGTAACCATGCAATGATTTAGGCTATGCAGCAGTAGATCATGTGTCCCAGGCTCACCAGTAGGAATGTAGCATGATTACGACAATGCACATTCACAAGCGCATTGATGTGCTTCTACCATGCAACATGACCCAACTGAAACTCTACACAAGGGTCATACAGCAGAGTACCAACTATGTTTAAATTATAAATAAGAAGGAAATGTGGTGACAGGATACTCAAAAACATGGAAGAATAAGCAGAATAATTTACAGAAGGATAATAAAAAGGGAAAAGTGGAATGGGGGAAAAGGTAATTTTTTTGTTAGCCTCGTTTTATATCTAGAGAAGAAGGGTAGAAATGGAGAGAATACACCCAAACATACATCTGAAGAAGCAAAGAGTGTGGCAATATACGAGCCAGGCAGTTCAAATGAAAATATAACCATGAAACATATAAAAAATAAAGAACTTTAATGAAGAAGGTAAGCGCTTTCACATCAGAGCTTCTTCATACCAAAAAAATCCTTCAACCTAATATTCCATTTAAATAGTATTTATCATCCAATCAAAATGTAGACAATTTAATTGCATTCATTTAAAGTAGTATTCACATTTACCCAAATTTAAAAGGACATACACCTACAATGATGCTCTCTCATCTCACTCAGATTTTTAACGTCACCTTCATGTATGGTAATAGATAGAGTTATACCTACCATACGTGAAGGTGACGTTAGAAATCTAACTGAAAGCAAAGAAGTGAAATGGATTATCAGACTCAGGGCAGACAGAGGAAAGGTCTTAAATGAGAGGGAATTCATTAAGCCCACATTGAAATCTAAGAAATTATTAGTTAAGTAGCAAGTGGGTTTTGCCTGCACAATAATATGCTTATGACAAGAAGGTGTTAAGTAATAACATATACATATAAGGGAACATTTAGTTTAAATGGAGATTCTGAAAAAGTCTATTTTACATAGATATATGTGTATACATATATTTTTTTATATATGATGACATGTTGTTGAAAATACATTCTTTTTATACAGATACATTTTTATATGTGATTATATACTGCTAGAAAGATGCATAGGAATCTATATGTTGTGTTAGTATGCTTAGGTAGAATTGTAGGTGTACGTCCTTTTAAATTTGGGTAAATGTGAATACTACTTTAAATGAATGCAATTAAATTGTATACATTTTGATTGGATGATGAATACTATTTAAATGGAATGATAGGGTGAAGGATTTTTTGGTCTGAAGAAGCTCTTATGTGAAAGCGCTTACCTCCTTCATTAAAGTTCTTTATTTTTTATATATTTCATGGTTATATTTTCATTTGAACTGCCTGGCTCGTATACTGCCACACTCTTTGCTGCTACTGGAATATTCTTTTTATTTGCTGGCAATACTACATTTGTCCTTCGAGGTGTGAATTTTTGTTACATTTGTTTTATACATCTGAAGAAGTTTTTTTACTGAAAGTGCTTCTCCACCCAGAACCTTTTTTATGCTACTTGGATTTTTATCTGTTTGTATTAAAGAATTTGGCTTTTAACTTGACATGTTTGTCTCACAACAGCCTTAGTGGTGTGTCTCATCTTTTTTCCAACATGTATCACAAAGACTGACAGGGGTTTAACAGCGATTATAGTATAGCCATGACAAGCTGCGAGCAAAATGAAGGCAAATAGCCATGACTCAAACTTCTACTGCTGAGCACAGCTTTTAAAGTGAAAAAGGCACATACGCATGTGACAGTTAGTCAACTTCAGCTTTGCTGGGAATTTCAGTCCGAGTGGTAGGTAAAAAATGGTGCAAAGCATGGGGAAGACAGCCAGGATACCCATCAGCAACTTAACTGCTATCATATTTTAAAAATCAGTGGCAAAAAGTTCAGTCAGCTTCAACTGTCATGCTTTGCCTTTGTAGAAAGCACTCACTGCACCATTGTAAGAACAGTTATAGTACTGGTAGTGGATGATTTAAACTTAAAACGTATTTCCCATTTACTGCTTCAAAGGGTTCTTCACCCCGTCTTGCAGTTAAAGCACTCTGTCTTTTTGAAACCCCATTATTGCATAATTTTAAATAAGAAAAAAATATATAAAAAAATTCTATAATTTTTATGGGTTCTGACATGTAATGATCCAAGTCTGGGAAATTTGGTGTAGGACTAAAAAAAAAAAAAGCTTAGAAAAATAAAGTAAAAGCAAACCAAGTGGCAAATATACTTTATTTTAGTACTTTTTCCCTTTATTTATTTAGACTTCATCAGAAAGCCTTGAGAAGTTCAAAGCACTAATTAAACACTCTTAAAAAAGTCACATAATTTAAAACAAAGTGTAAAAAAATATCACAAACATATATTCAAAAATCTGTACTAAAACAGTAAAGGATTGACAAAAACAACGCAACTGCAGTAAAATTCACTCACTAGTATTATTCTGTCTTAATAACTATACGTTTTGAAAACTTCATATACTAGAACTTTCATTAACATCTGTCAGGTGAAAAGTATCTAATTTGTCAATATAGTAAATTTTGCTTTAATATAATTGTTATATCTCCATTTCTGTGACATATTTTAACATCATTCTCTATGATTTCGTTGAGTATTAAGAGAGTGTCTATACAATGTAATGGTGGTCTGCTTAGACTAACTGACATATTGATATTAGTAGATGCATTGAGAAAGTTTTCTGCTCATTTTTGCACCATAAAATGTATTGGATACTGCAAGGCTGCAACATATACTACATTTTCTGAACTGCAATTAATTTAAAACCTAAATCCAAAGCTCTTATTTAAATGGGTCAACATCAACACAGGGCAACAAAATTATTGCAAACTACTGGAAAATTATTCAGGGTTCAGGGAAAATTCCAGATTTATACAGAATACCGGTAGAGACACCAACTTTTGTAGATAAGTTGTCATTTTAAAACATTATTATAAAATGATTTTCCAATTATCCTTAAGCCATTTCAACAAGTTTGGGTGTTTCATTAATTCATTTCCTATGTGATGATGCCAAAAATGTCAAAAATACAGGAGAAAAGCAAATATCAAGCATCACCGTTCTCCTTTAAACTTGCTTTTTGCTGAAAGGCAAGTTTATCTGCGCCTCTGATGAGTGGAGCAAGTCCCACACACCTCCCAAACTTATACCAACTGTGAGATCACCATAACTCAGAGAAAAGGGAATATTCTGAAAATTACCAATCTCAAGTTTATATATATATATATATATATATATATATATATATATATATATATATATATACCTGGATTTTTGGTCATTTAGTCTCCATACTGCAGGGCTCAGTATTGCAGGTCTTCACATTCCAGGACTTAGTATTGCAAGAGTAAGTCACAGATGATGGAAAGTGTCTGAGTACTAAAAGACATGTTAAGGGAAAGTGAATTAAAGTTAAGTAAAGAGAAAAGCAAAGGTTCTGGAACTATGACAAAATTAGGATATAATCAGGAGAGAAGTATGTTAGGTGTAAGTTTTGGGCAGCAAGAAGTGAGACTGAAGCAGTGAGAAGGGATTTTGGAGGAGGTTAGAAGCTGAACTATGGTCTTGAAAACTTTTCACATGACTTTTGAAAAAAGGTGCATATGATTCACATGTACATGTTAAGGATATGGAGTTATGTTTAAGGGATAGTATATGTTGTGTACATGTTAAGGATACAAAGTTATATTCAAGGGATAGTATATGTTGTGTACATGTTAGCGATATGGAGTTATATTCAAGGGATAGTACATGTTGTGTGCATGTTAGGGATATGGAGTTATGTTCAAAGGGTAGTATATGTCGTGTACATGTTAGGGATATGGAGTTATGTTCAAGGGGTAGTATATGTTATGTACATATTAGGGGTATGGAGTTATGTTCAAGGGATAGTATATGTTGTGTACATGTTAGGGATATGGAGTTATGTTCAAGGGGTAGTATATGTTGTGTACATATTAGGGATATGGAGTTATGTTCAAGGGATAGTATATGTTGTGTACATGTTAGGAATACAGAATCATGTTCAAGGGGTAATATATGTTGTTTACATGTTAGGGATACTGAGTCATATTCAAGGGGTAGTACATGTATACAAGTTAGAGATACAGAGTTATGTTCAATATGGAGTTATGTTCAAGGGGTAGTATATGTTGTATACATGTTAGGGATATGGAGTCATGTTCAAGGGGTAGTATATGTTGTGTACGTGTTAGGGATACGGAGACATTTTCAAGTGGTAGTATATGTTGTGTACATGTTAGGAGTATGGAGTTATGTTCAAGGGGTAGCATATGTCGTGTACATGTTAGGGATACTGAGTTATGTCCAAGGAGTAGTAAATACTGCATACATGTTAGGGATACAGAGTCATATTCAAGGGGTAGTATATGTTGTGTACATGTTAGGGATATGGAGTTATATTCAAGGGGTAGTATATGGTTTTCCAGCATGTAAAGAAAAAGAGGTTGTAGAGATAACATTTGTGGCTATATGGAGTTCATAACTGAGTTCAGATCAGCAAGGAGTATAATGTTGTAACATAAAAGTGGGTGGGTTGGAATTAGTCTGGTGTTTTTTTTTCCATCTTTAAATTTGTATTGGAGTATTGGACTGTAAAGGTGGAATATGGGACCTAAGATATATTAGGAGAAACATTATGGAATAAATGTAAGACACAGTGGTAAAGTACTCAAATGGGAAAGGAAACAAGATACTGTAAGTAAAATAATTATCAAGTATATGATTAAAATGATGCTATGGATATTCTAAACAGGGTTTCCAGGAATGTGAAGAAAATGTTTGTATAAAGCAGTAATGATAAATTTTATTTTTAACTTCATAAAAATTTAGTAGAGAGAAGAAAGATGCTTATAAGACAGAGGTAGGAAAGGTTCAAAAAAGGTAAAGAAATAAATTACTATATCCCCCTTGTTGTCACAAACCCCACACCTTTGCTTTTCTGTTTAAATAAGTAATTCACCTTCCCTTAACATGTTTTTTAGTATTCAAATACTTTTCTTCATCTGTCCATTATTCTTTGTGATAACATTGGTCAAATTTCGTGGAATGGGCAAATGTAATCAAAGCAACAAAATGAAAGACTATGCAAAATTTGTGCTACACAGTAAACAATATGTCATAGCAGGATGAAAATGTTTCGGGAAAATTTTCAAAAGCTGTATACATATGACAAGTGACTGCTGGTGACTTCAAGGTATGGGTTGCTGCAGAAAGCAGCTGAATAGTTTGGGCATACTGGAATGTGATGGAGTTTTGTTACAGCTGACCAGGGACCATTTTCTGTGATCAAACATTCACGTTCATCCACAGACTGCCTCAATATGTACCCACTCATTATAGCTACTTTACTGACTATATACACCTCAGATGTCTGACTGCGGTCTGCAAGGACAGCTTTAGGTGAAGTGAGGCCCAGAAGTCATAGGGTTCTAGATATTCTGAGGTATGTCTTAGAGCTTTTTGCAACTTTTTGATCAAATGATGGTCTAAACAAAAAGTCACTCAGACTTGTGAGAGATGCACTTATATCACCAAATTGGAAAATATGCACTCTCCAGCCAAGACTGTTCTAGCTGGTCAAGAGGAGAAGGCAACACCTGCACCACACCACATGGAACACATAGCCCTCCAGAACACGCACTATCACAGTTCTCACATAAAAACACAAACCACACAGCCACCTTCACTGAGGCAGTCAATAGAAATTTACCCAAACAGCAGAGACCTCCAAGACAGAAATTGCCCAATACACTAATCATAAGTGACTCAATAGTGAGGCACACAGATGACCCACTCACTAGGTTGAATAAGGAGAAGGTAACAGTCAGCCGTCTATCAGGTGCCAGAATCTGACACATAACACATGCAGTCAGGTCACTCCACAACAAGTACAAGTATGACTCTGTCATTGTCCATGTGGGTGTTATTGACCTGAAAAACACCTCCCTGGACTACATGAAAAGAGACATGGTGGAGCTCTCAGATTATGTGGGCCAGGCTGGTATGACAGTATCCCTGAGCAGTATACTACTGTCACCCAGAATGATACCGCAGTACAAACAAAAAATTATTGACTTCAACAATTGGCTAAGTTTCTGGTGTTATTCTAAGGGGATCCAGTATCTGTCTGCTTGGGATGACATGATTGACAGACTTCGATGCTTTGCCAGTAATGGCCTGCATCTGTCACCACTGGGTTTTTGGGTACTGGTTAAGGCTCTTGCCACCCTTATAGTGCCTTTTTTAGGCAGTGTTCCAAAGAACAAATTACCACCATAACAGCTATAAATAAATGCAATCTGAGGGTCATACTACTCAATGCTAGAAGTCTAAATCTCAAGATGCACTTGCTTGAAGCACTCCTCAAAATGGAGAACATCGACATTTGTGCTGTAATGGAAACCTGGTTCAAAGCAGCAGAAAGCACCCCTGTGCTACCAGGCTATAATTCATTCCACATCTTTTGACCCCGAAACATGGACTGAAGCTCCAAAGGTGGTGGTGTCTCCATATTCATAAAGGATATGCACACCTCCAGACTAGTAGCCCAGCATAATGCATCTGAGATACTTCAGGTACAACTAACATTGGGTAAAACTGCAATCCAGGTCATAGCCTGCTATAGGTCCCCAACCATGTCCCTAGACTCTCACTCCATGTTCCTAAACACCCTGGAATATATCAAGGTCCAACCCAACACTTTCATACTAGGAGACTTCAACTACCCCTCCATCAACTGGTAAAACTACTCAAGCACTGATGCACTGGCCCAACAATTCCTGGAATTCACCAGTTCCAATGCCCTCGACCAGCTCATTCTTACCCCCACTAGAGGAAGCAACATCCTTGACCTGGTTATTACTAACATGGGCAACCATTGCTCTACACCAGTAGTCAATTCCTCCCTTGTTAGATCTGACCACAAACTAATCACCATGGAAATCCACATCTCACCCACACCCCCCACAAAGGTATCCACCATGAAAAACTTCTCCAAAGCTGACTTTGCACTCCTAAAAACAGAGGTGGCTAACTTCATGGCAACCATGCCAATGGAAAATGGATGTATGACTGATGAATCATACACCAATGCACTCTACGAACACGTACATAAATGCTTGGAACTAGCCATACTCAACAGAACCAAGATGCTCTCCTCCAAAAAAAGGAAGCCAGTCTGGTGGCCACCTGCCTTTAATAAACTCTACAACAGAAGGAAGAAACTGTTGCAGATAAAGGTAAAGTCCCAAGATGGGAAAAATTCCCTTATTAGCCTCAACAAAAAGTTGAGTTCCCTCATCAAAACCTCCAAAGTCAGCTATGAAGGCAGAATTGCAGTAGACACTAAAAACAACTACAAAGCCTTCTTTAGTTATATCAAGAATCTCCATGGCATTACCCAGATTTGCTCTGAGTTGCTGCATAATGGTCCTGTACTGAGCCAACAGATATGGCCAACATACTGGCTGACAGATTCAGTGCCAACTTTACCCCCTCTCTCCCCCGCTATACCAGAAGAATGCCAGGCACCTTGCATTACTGCAGCACAGGTTAAAGCTGTATTGTCTAAGGCCAAGAATACAGCTTCCATGGGACCTGACAATATTCCTGGCTGTGTTGTACATGAATTACAAAGTGAAATGGCACCGCATCTGTGTGCTGTGTTCACTCACAGCCTCACCTCAGGCTTTGTCTCTACCAAATGGTGCACTGCTACAGTCATCCCTCTCCATAAAGGAGGAGCAACTACAGACCCTGGAAATTATTACCCCATTAGCCTGATGAGTCTGATATGTAAGGCTATGGAGCAATTTGGTTTTGTGAAAGGTAGATCATGCCTGCTCAACCTGGCTGACTTCTTTGAATCAGTCAACAGAGCGGTGGATGAAGGTAAGGCAGTTCATACAACTTCCCTCGATCTGGCCAAGGCCTTTGATACCATTCCTCACTCAGGAATTATTGATAAACTCACCAAACTAGGCATCAACCCCTATATTGTTAGGTGGGCTGCAAATTGGATCACAGAAATAACACACAGTGTGAAAGTAGCAGACTCCAAGTCAGACTGCTGACCAGTCACGATTGGAGTCTCATAGGGATCGGTCCTGGGTCATCTCCATTTTTCCATCTACTTCTCAGAAGTCCAGGCCAACGCGGAGAGACGCTGGCTGACCAAATTCACAGACGACTGCAAGCTGAGAGCAATTATTAACTCCCCAAGTGATGTTGACATCCTACAGAAAGACCTCACTGAGACCAATGACTGGTGTTGAAACCATGGCCTTAAGCTTAATGCCAAAAAATGCATCATCATCCCCTTTGGTAAAAACTCAGTTCCCACTAATTACCACATCGATGGGAGCCCACTGAACACTGAAGGCGTTATAAGAGATCTGGGGACACAGGTTGACAGCAACCTCTCCTTCGACCATCATATTGCCACAGTGGTCAGAAAGTTCTTCTATGTGGCACATCTCATTACCAAGGGTTTTGCATCCAGGAAGAAAGAGATCATCATTTCTCTCTACTCTTCCCTCATTAGACCAATCACAGAGTATAATGCCCCATTTGGCATGTACCTCACTAGACACCTGCAACAGCTTGAGATGCCACAAATGTACCTCATGAAGAGGATCCTAGGCCTTAAACACATGTCCTACATGGACAGACTCAAAAAACTCCATCTAGTCTCTGTCTCATATCCTCTACAAAGAGATGATCTCTGCTTGACTTACAAATCCATGTCTGACCCAGCTCTGTTAGAAATGCTACATCTAAAAAAATCCCAATCCCTCTGCACCACACACACTCCAGAAACCTCAAACTCATTACCACAACCAACAAAACATGCTGGAGGGACATGTTCATAACCCAGAGACTGCCCATTCTCTGGAATAGACTTCCCATACATGTCAAGCAGAGCACCTCACTAGCCCTGTTCAAGGGAAATCTTGATGAGTGGATGGGAAATAGAAAGTTCACCGCAGGGATCACTCCAGTGGCTCTACTTGATAGAAACACTGGGAACTAACGATGGGTGGCACAATGCCAGGGCACTTCTATGGGCTAGGCTTCTAAAGGCCCCAGAGCCATTAGCCTACTACACACCTATGAACCTATGAACCTATGAAAGAAATTTAGTTAAAAAAATACTTTGTCTAAAATATGATGTTTAAACTTAACAAAACAGTAGGCCCCCAATAAACTAAGAAGACAAATGCCTGCAAGGATATATAAATCATATATGGGGATACCGCATGCCTTCCTAACCCTTCAAAAAGGATGGTTGCCTAATGATTACCTCTCTGATGTTAGTTTGGGATGAAACTAAAGCACAAATGTCCAGATGTATATATTATAAAGCTGCAGGTCTGGGACAAGAATCCAAAACACATGAACAAACCCACACAGAGACAGAGAGTACACAGAGAGAGAACATACAGATGCCGCACAGAAGGAATCATAGCCAAAACTCAACCAGAGAACCAAGTGCTATTATATGGGAACACTACTCAATGCAACATTCTAACAATGATAAGTTACTATAACACATATTCTGCCTCAGACAATCAATTACTTATTACACTGCTGATGTTATACTGTCATGGAAAATGCAAAAAAATATAGTGAACTTGATACCACCCTCCCACACATAAAACAGTCATTTTCTTCTCAGACAATCCCCATACTCAACAACTGCTGACACTTTATTCACAATGCATATCAATGAAATCCGATTGTGTTAGAGATAGACACAGTACAGTATTCCAACTGGTTTCACACAAATGCACACTACTTCTGCAAA
The DNA here is from genome assembly GCF_019279795.1 of Protopterus annectens. Classification (NCBI taxonomy): domain Eukaryota; kingdom Metazoa; phylum Chordata; order Ceratodontiformes; family Protopteridae; genus Protopterus; species Protopterus annectens. The sequence continues at coordinate 462,396,960 of NC_056725.1, forward strand.
GCCAGAGTAATGAATGCTTACTTGAACAAGTGTCAAAACAGCCAATCATTTTCATCAACAGAAAGTCTCTTTACCCAGCAATTAAAGCAAGCTTTATTGTTTGTATACATCTCAGACATCAGAAGGTAATAAAATAAAAATAACAATTGGCCAGAATTATTTATTTTACCCCCCAACACCCCCACACACACACACACACACACACACACACACACACACACACACACGCTCACACACACACATGCTCACACGCACACACAAAACACCATCAATTACAGCCACTTGCCTGACTGGAACCTTACATCACAATTTTTATTGTGATCAAATAAATAATTACATACATATCTGCTACACCGGAATTTATCTTATCCTCCCACAGCTGTCAAAAAATGGTTTGCAGTATACATCCCCCTAACATACACACACACACACACACACACACACACACACACACACACACACACACACACACACACACACACACACAAACACATGCATATGTATCAGCCTTTTAGCTCTGGAATCAAGAAGAAAGCTGAAAAATACAGGTAGGTAAATGACCAAAATCAGGCTTAACCACCTCATTCATATACTTAAACAGTTCCTAAAATAACAGGCTTTGCATTAGCTTTCATTTTTGAAGACTATTGCAGCTTTAACTCAAACATCTGTCATCCTTAATTAGTGACTGTAATCATCACTGATTTATCAGAAAAAGACAAAAGCTTTGAGGAACAGACCACAATATGAGCTGTGGTAAAAAATCAGAGGCAGTTTGCAAACTCAATTAACAATATCTACACCGCTCCAATATGCAAGATGTGCTAATCAATTACAGCCACTTGTATGACTTGGCATCTCTGATTTTGATTGTGCCAAATGAATTTGCAAATAAATAAATAAATAATTGTCACACAAGCATTTATCCCCTCATCTCACTGCTGTTATAATACAGTGCAAACGCCTCTGCAAATTCCTTTCCCCACATACCTTTCAACTTTGTAACTCAAGAATCAATCAAAAGCAAAAACTAATGGTGGACAAAAGACCAAATCAGGGATAGCTATTCCCTTCATATAGTTAAAAACTTCCTAGAATAACAGACATTGCACTATTATGTTTTTTTTTTCTTTTTCAAGGCTTTTAGGTCTGAAACTCAAATGATTGTCATCATTATTTAGTGACTGTATAACTTGTTAGTTTGCCAGAAAACCACAAACTCAAACAAAATATGAGGAAAAAAATCAGATATTCTGCAAAGGGGTAATTGTAAATACCTATGCCCTCCAATGCACCCATACACACACACACACACACACGCACACACACGCACACACACACACACACACACACACACACACACACACACACACACATACACACACTTGTGACCATAAGTTACAGCCGCTTGTATGATTGTGATTGTATGCATTATATGTATATATTTATACATACATACAGAGAGAGTGTCTCTCTCTCACACACACACACACACACACACACACACATACACACACTCGTGACCATAAGTTACAGCCGCTTGTATGATTGTGATTGTATGCATTATATGTATATATTTATACATACATACAGAGAGTGTCTCTCTCACACACACACACACACACACACACACACACACACACACACACACACACGGGTGACCATAAGTTACAGCCGCTTGTATGATTGTGATTGTATGCATTATATGTATATATTTATACATACATACAGAGAGAGTGTCTCTCTCTCACACACACACACACACACACACACACACACACACACACACACACACACACACACACATGCACGTGCGCACGTGCCCGCGTACTCACAGACATTTAGAACAGATTGCACGTGTCTGTACCTTTATTTCTGTACATAGACAAAATTATTTAATTTTCTGATATGAAATACAAATGTGTTACTACTGCACTGAATGTTAGATACTCATTGGCATATACAGTTATTCATAGCCTATTTCCCACATTTATATTTGAGATACATAACCCAAAAAGATATGGTCCCAGCACAGAGCCCTATGGGGCATCACTCATAATGCATGGTAGGCAAGTAAACCCCCACTCCAATCAGAATTGTGATCTCCTGTTGCTTGATCAGTGTTTTACCCATTTTATTACATAATGATTAACAATCATATCTTATCATTTTCAATTATTCTTTAGTTAGTATAGTATTGAATACCTTAGAAAATACAAGTACCTTCTTTATTGACTTGCAAGTTCCTGTGTCTAAATGTGTTGCATTTTATTAATGTATTTTTTGCAGTATCTTCTTCACAACCTCTAGCAAATACAAAGAGGATGACATTTGTCAAAGCATACAGTCTGCATTATTTGGAGTGATCTTTATCATCCATTAAGTAGTCATTGTTGCATATTACTGTGAAATACTCTTCTCTTCAAGACTGTATTCTAAAGGATTTCAGCATATAATTAAAAACTGTTATTCTGGCAGTTAGCACAGAGGATTAAAGCTCAGACTTGTTAGTTAGCTGCTACCTGGGGCAAGGGCAGAGGGTTTGAATCCTTTCGCCTTTATTTACCTACTGTGTGACATTGAGCAAGTCACTTAATCAGACAGTTCTCTTGAGCAATTGGGAATTTGGGCTAGTTTCCTTAATGGTCTCCAGGACTGCTTGCTAGTAACTATGAACTTGCAATCATTGTTTGCCAGCCTTTCTCTGTTGCATAGCTGATCTAGCTCATGAAATCTTATGGCAATATCACCAGCATACTAGTTCTTTAATGTAACACAGGAAATGTATTCTTCAAGGGCAACAAGTACTGCATTAATAAATACAAGGTTGTTTGTGCGCAGCAACCTCTGCATTAGTAATAGTTTTCTTTAATGCAGAAAACTTTTACTTCAACAGAGATTGTGCATATTGACTTAGCACATGTTATCAGGTGGTTAATAATTCTTATGCTCTCATAAATACTCTTCCATTTAAATTTCGCTTGAACTGGAGCTGGTAGACTGATTCTAGCGAACATTATGCAATTTAATTTAGTTCATCCAAAGCTACCAAGAAAGTACATGTAATTTATTTCTACGTAACATTACAGACTGATGCTAATGATTGTTATACAATCATTCATAGCTACCAATAAAGTACAGGTCATGGATTTCTTTATAACAGCAAGGGGTATACACATTCATCGAAATGGCTATAACTGCTGGTAGGGTTGGGGAGTTCTCTGTGGATGAAAGTATCTTATGCTCTTATCACCTTGTCCTTTTTAAACAGTTTAATCTGGCTTTGCAGGACTAGTGTGTGTGTGTGTGTGTGTGTGTGTGTGTGTGTGTGTGTGTGTGTGTGTGTGTGTGTGTGTGTGTGCGCGTGTGTTTGTTCACGTGTGTGCGCACACACTCGCAGGTGTGTGTGTGTGTGTGTGTGTGTGTGTGTGTGTGTGTGTGTGTGTGTGTGTGTGTGTGTGTGTGAATTAAATAGGAATACTTTAGTTACTGTATTTGTGTGAAACAAATGTTAAATATGTGACTTTGACCATTATTATTGTTATAAATTGTTGGACACAGATAACTGGGAAAGATGCAATCAACAATGGACCAATAATTACAGAGTTTGAAGGATGTTTGTGGATAAAAATGACTGACCATCTGAGCTGATGAAGTTAAAAAGTCATTAGTCTGTCTTTGCAGGTCTAGTGTACATTTGTTTAAAACAAATTGGAATAATTTATTCTTGACATTTTATTGCAATCAGGCATATGATGTATATACACAATCAATAAAATGTCCGTAATTCTAGAGTACTGTTATTGGTGGATTATAATGACAACAGTTTGAGTAGCCTCTTATAATTAAAATATTCTGAAATGAGTATTTTTACCATTATTGGTTCATACATTTTGTTTCACTCTTACACGAAAACATGTTCAAAATTGGAAAGTTTAAAGCATACCCTAACAAATGTTTCTGTATTAAACAAAAATATAATTTAACACAATTGGGTGACTCAAAGAACATATGCATTTATTTATAGTCTTAGAGTGAGACCCCAGAGTTTGAAAACAGCCCAGGGCCCAATGTATACTCAATCCTCCACTGGCCAGATGCATTTGCAATGAATGTGAGTTTCAAAGTATTTTCTATGAAATGAGAGTTACAAGAGAAGAAAAGTTTACTGTTGCTCATGCTAAAGTCTGTTTTCAATGTAAGACTGTTTTGTTTTGTTTAGAAATGGTCAACAGTGTTTCTGCTACAAAATTTTTAAATAAAAGTTTTAATTTAAATCCTAAAAGAAGAAAACAGTACACAGACTGACAGGTTTGAACTGTGCTTATGGTAATGGGAGAGAGAGAAAGGCAAGCAATGGAACATTGGAATGGCGTGGGGTCCTAACCCACAACCCTGCCTAGGGCAACATTTGACCATGACCCGGCTCTGACTGTTGCTTATTTGGTTACCTCAGACCAGTGTCTTTTTATCACAGGTTGTTTGCTGCAGAACAGTCAGAATAGAGCAGTAACTTGTTCCATAATTAAAGCTTAATTTTAGGCAAGGAATAACACAGAGTTTTTTTTTAATGTTACAGCAACAATGACAATAGAAGGGATTGTTTTTAGAATGTTTCTATATGAACATAGTAATTATATTTTCATTTATTTTGGTTTATTATTGGTAGGGCCATGGTGGTGCAGCAGATAGCGTTGTCGCCTCACAGCAAGAGGTTTTCCAGTTCAATTCTCAGCTGGCGCACCCAGGAGCGGCCTTAGGTCAACTGGTGCCCTAGGCAAAAGGGCTCCACGGCGCCCCCTACCACACCATCTGGTGCCCCCATCCTGGTTTATCTATACCAAATAAATACTGGAAAAGTGCCCCTGCTGCAGCAGCGCCCTAGGCGGCTGCCTAGTTGGCCTATGCCCTGTGGTCGAGTGAACTTTAAAGGTGTGTGCATGTGTGGGTGTGCCTTCTTTGAAGGTTGGGCATTGGGCTGGCAACTCAACACCATAAAAATCCACTGCCAATCATTAACAGACTGGTGATCTGCTGTGGCAACCCATAACCGGGAAAAGCCAAAAGATTTTTAGTGCTTTATTGTTGGCAATTTTGACATATTTTCACAAAACGACCAGTTTTTTCAGTGCATTAATGCACCTTTTGGAATGGGTTATATCACTATAAGAACAAACCCACACAAAAAACTTTGGAAAATTATCCACAGTTAAAAATCTGTCATCATCGACAAGAATATACAAATGATTTAAAACTATCTAACATTTGTGAATAAATCTGCCATATTTCCACAAGTCACATGATAGTTAGTCTCCCTTCTCTTAATATAACGTTATTTTTAACTGATTTTTAGAGATATCACAAAAGGTGGAAACTGAATTTGATGGTCTGCTTCTTACTAAGAATAACAGATATAGATAAGTGGCATGGCATAGCATTTATTATTTATGGCTCAGTTTGACCAGTTTTTACATTTATATGCATGCTCAGTATGACGAAAGCAAAACAAATTATGTAAGAAATTCGAAACACTTGTAGTCATGACACAGAAGCAACCTCCAATGTAAAATGCTTGAAGTCATGAAAAGTTGCACTTCCGTTTCATATACAGGGATAGAACAATGAAGGACAATCCAAATATTTAGGACTAAGAACCTTCATAGCCTTATATTATAGACTTTGAATGACGTTAGATAATGAACAAAGCAAAGTAAGATTAATATGTGTGAGAAGAATGGCCATAGCAGATCGTAGGCAAGAGATTAATGCAGTTTGAAAGTGTATACTTCTAAGGTAGCAAAATCATTCAGAAGAATAGTACGGCTTGACAATGCATGTCTGTGACAAACCTAAACTCAAAGAAAACCTGTTAATATCGTTGCACGGTAAAGCATGGTGAAGTGTTGCTAGGAATGTCTACAGATAAATTGTAGAGATCAATTATAAGAACTGTTGGTGATCAAGGCAAATAATATTTAATATTTCCATTAGCTTATCTTATTTGTGAAGAGAGTACAGTCGTCTTTATGCTTGATCTGAAGGTGCTGGCCAGTGTGAGTTTGAGCCAGTATTGTTTACAATTGTATGTGGAAAGCTAAGGAACCATCATCAATTACATTGCTAAAGAATACACATGATTATGGCTTTCCCAAATTTTCTGAGACCAATATTTTTTTTGCTATACAGCATATAGGAGCAATAATCCTATAGTCAATTCCCCTATATTACCTTCTTGGTCTTGATAAGCCCTCTTATTTGTCTGTTTAGTTTGATGAGTGAGCTTTTATCTTTTTTTGGGAGTTACACTTGCTGATTTTAACCATGACTTTTTTTCTTTTTGTTGTATAACCTCTTTAATTTAGGATTCCACCAGGGTGAATTTTTTTTTGAGTTAGTTTTGAGCTTTCTTCTGGTAGGTGAAGAAGCCTCCATGCAGCCATTTATATGGTTGCACAGAGTTTCTGTGAACAATTCTGCATAGGTTGCTGTGTTGCCTGAGTTTGGAGGGGGCTTGAATTTTGACAGACTATCACTTAATAAAAAGTAGTTTGCTTTGGAATAGTTCCTTACAATTACAAGGCTTACTGGGTTTACCATGCTGACTATCATTTCAAAAGGGACAGCTTTGTGATCAGATCTTACCAGGGAGGATGTGATACTGGATAGGGTACAGCATTCTCCCATAGATTTGAGTATCAGTTCCAATATATTGGTACCACTAATGGGCATATACACTACCTGGTTCATAGGTTCATAGGTTGGTACTAGGCTATCGGCCCTAGGGCCTATAGAAGCCTAGCCATAACAATTCCCTGACTATTTCTTCCCAGAATATTTACATCCCTGGTCAAGGGTGTTTGTGTTTACAAAGTCCAGAAATCTCTGTGCCCGCAAATTTGAGGCCATAGGATTTCCGATCTAAAGGAGGGTAGTTAAAGTCCCCCATAAATAAGGTGTTTGGTTGAATGGCGAGTGACTCTATTAGGTCTAGTTATGAGCTATAGGTTTTGTGGAACATAGAAGGTGATCTATAGTTTGCTACGATATGGTATGGGACTTTGTAGTAATTTGGACATGGCGAAACTCCAGCATATCATCCTGTTCAACCAACCTAGAGGTATGTTTGTTGTTGATCTATATTGAGACTGCTCCACCTTAAGTGCCTGCCTGTATAATTGATGGTCTAAATGTGTGGAAGGCACAGAAACCTTGCACTGCCAGAGAACTTTCTGTGGATTTAAACCATGTCTTGGTAACTGCACAGATGTCTACATTCTCCGGGTTAAGGAGAGCTTGAAGATAGTGGAGCTTCTTGTTTAAGCTCCTGACATTGAGCAGTAAAACCTTATGGTTTCCTTGGGTTACCTTTCTTATGGTGGAAAGTTTGTCAATTTGGCACTGCCTAAAAAGGCTCTGTGGGGAGGATAATGTTTTAGCCAATATCTGGAGACATAGAGGAGATAGATGCAGATCATACTTGGCAAAGCAACATGGTTTGTTGACCATGTCATCCCATGCTGACAAATGTTGTGTTCCCCTAGAATGACACCAGAAACTAAGCCAATTATTAAAATCATTCATCTTTTGTTCATATTGTGGCATCATCCTTGGTGAAGGTAGAATGTTACTCAGTGCTAGGCACATACCAGCAAGAGACACACAGTCTAAGAGATCTATAATGTCTCTAGTCATATAGTCTAGGCAGGTACATCTCAGGTCATTCACACCTACATGGATTATGACTGAATTCCATTCACACCTACATGGATTATGATTAAATCCTACTGGTACCTGTGGTGCACTGATTTGAGTGTGTGCGTAATTTAGCCAATCCTGGTTCCAGATAGGCAACTAACCTTAATCTCTTCTTTGTCCATTCTGGTGAAGGGAGCATCGGTATGTCATATAATGAAGTCCCCTGCAACAAGAGTCCTAGGTAGTGTGTTTGCTTGCCTTATGAGCTTTGTATTTGGGGTTCCGATGAATGTGGTTGTATGTGAGATGTTTGAGGTTGCTTTTCTTGCATGCTTTTGGGTTTGTTGAGGATAAACTTTGCAGTCAGAAAGTTTCAGAGGTCTTTGTGGTTTAGCAAGATTGCATTTGCATGCCTCAGCATAAGTTGACCTACGTGTGTGGTGAATACTATGAGTGCTGGGTGTGGTGTCTCTGATTTTTCAACCTGGTTTATATTATGTGCGCTTGTACATGACAGTTTTGCCTCAAGAGACATTGTGTATGTGCATCTCTCCCATATTGTATTTGTTTCTTTAAGGATTAAGTGGTTGTTAGTGAACATGAGACAATTTCTACAGTGTCTCAAGATGCCGATATCCACCAAACTGGCTATTGAGAAATTTGGGAATTGCCCATCCATGTTTTCAGGTCCTCTAATTGGTGATCTAAAAGGGTGTGGAATACAGTGGTTAACAGTAGGCTACTAAGGGTGCTTTCTGTGGTTAGTAACTAGACTAGGCTGTATGATACCAAATTTTAAAGGCAGTACTGCTCAGATGCAAACTTGCTGCTCTAAGCTTATCAATGCACAAAGTAGCTGCTCTACACTTACGTGGTTATAGGGGGTAGTTTTATAGGGAAAATTTGCTTTTTAGATGTTTTCATCTATACAGGGTACTGCAAACTGCCTCTGCATGATGAGCAGCTCCTCGCAAATGTACCAACTTTATACAGGCCCTGAAAATACTGTAAACTGTCTAATGAGCTCTCTGGCCAATAAAACAACTACAGTTAAGAGTCCTTCTAGGTGTTTCCCAATTCAGACATACAAGGCAATCACCTATGGCCACTAGATGAATCATCCTAGTACTCCTAAAGTTAAAACACACAATAAGATTTCCAAAGTGTAACACTACCACAAATAAACTTAAGCAACTAGCTAGATAACATTTAGAAAGGCAAACAAACAAACAAGCAAGAATAGTGAGCGGAAATGCACTATTCAGTAAAAAAAAAGTTTAATGCTGCAAATAAAATCAAGAAAACAACAATTTGCTTCAAAATCCTAAGGAAGTACAATATTTGATTAAAAGTAGTTAGCTTTGTCTGGATGGCACTAAATAAAGAATAATGAGTTCATAGCAAGTAAATCAGCAAAATGTACCATGGCAGGTAAAATGCACTTTCAAAATATACACAAGGAAAGGCAATAAATAATTCAAGATAGCAGCAGCAGCAGTGTAGAATGGGAGTAGCTTTCAAAGCTCAATGTGCAGTACTGGCAGTCAGGTTAAAAATCAAAGCAAGGAATGGAAAGGAGGGTGGGAAAATTCACAAGCAGGGAGTAAAACACTGCTTGTTTTTGCAGGCCTTGAAACTTATTCTCACAAAAGGAAATACTGCCAGCCCAGCTCGCTAGAATTCTATAAATAATTATATGTCATTTGTGAATATTAACACAATTTATATAGAAGTGTGACAGAAAGAGACACTGCCAGCCCAGCTATGTGGATTTTTGTAAATAATTATATGGCAGCTGTGAATGTCAACACGATTCCTATTCTTGTGTTACAAATGTATTAGAACTGTTGTTATGTGTATATCAAACTGCTGATAAAGTGTGTGTGAAAAGGGTTTGTTCAGTACTGAGCTTAGAGGTGTGACCACAGTGTACCCTGCTGGATTAGAACAGAAATGTATACAAACTATTGTAACTGTGCAAATTTATATATTTTAACAGTGGAAACTGGCACATAGAAGGTTAACTTGCAAAACTTCAGAAAAATCAGTTGAATTCAATTTTATAACCAGAGATGTTATCTTTCAGTTTCAGTGAAACAGGAGACATAATGGCTAGAAATAGGGAGCCTTCTGCATTGTATTGTAAATCTTTTATTGTTTTATGTCTTCCAGCAGCTGCAAACATCTGAAGGCTATGTATTTTCACAGGGAGATGCTAAATGCTAGCAATTTCTAGCAATGGTTGTTTTTTGAGCCTGGGAACTGGGCAGGTGACAAAAAGTGAGGTCATGCTGCAAGTATCCCAGCAGTAATTTTGATATTAATTTAAGAGCTCTCTGAGAAAGTGACTGTGCATTTTGTATTTTGTCGTTTGACCTGGAAGCATCAGCAGGGAAACCCACTCACTACATCTGTCATGCCTTACTATGAGTAAATAAGTCTAGAATACAGTAATTTCTTTTAGATTCAGTAAGGAATATAGTAAAGATTAGTTTAGATGTTTTCTGTATTTATTTGAGACTGTCCTGCAATGTTGTTTTAAATATTTTCTGTGATTTTGAACTTTGAAGTCACTGTGAATACATATTTAGTATTGTTTTGTTCTTTTATTATTTGTTATTAAATGTGTTTAAACCTTTCAATTGTGGCTGATCTGTCTAGAGATATTTAAGCTCTTAATGTACTTGCATATCTATTTGGTGACACTGTGCAGGCCACTCCTAATAGCCTTGCTCTTGATCAAACTACCATTTGGATTAATAATAACATTACACAGTAATATTGGGCATCCTTTGTTAAGGGCCTTAAAGTAGCTGATAAGTAGTGGCTGGTGGCAGTGAAAACTACCTTATAGTCTGGGCAGAAGGGGGCACAGCCATTAAACCCATGCCAGCCTTTCCTAGGTCTGTGTGTGGGTATAAATCAAACCTCAAGGTGTGTGTGTGTGCCAGCTACTTGGGCAGGGGCATGAAGCACTGGTTGGACATAAAGGGTGCTAGTGGTCTTGGTTTGGCCATTCAACTGATATCTCAACCCTATAGCTGTGCCAGTGGGGAGTCTTATTGGGAATCTGGAGAAAGAGGGAGAAACCAGTCCCAGACTGACTGTGGTCCCTGTGTGCTCTTAAGGGAAATTGAACATTGCTGTGTGTGTACTTGTCATACTCCCAGCGTGTACCTCCCCCACTGTTGTAGTGGTGAGGATTGATGCTCCTTGATTATTGGGCCAGTGTTGGGGTGTCACACTTATCATAGAAGACAACACCACAGATATACTCTGTGTATTTAAGTATCACTCAAGAAACAAACTGACCAATGAAAAAACAAGTGAAATGAAAAGTCTAGGTAAATTCACCATTAGGGAGTCAAATGGTGCTTGCTTTTGCAGGCCTTGAATCTTATCAGAGAAGACAAGGTCACAGATATACTTTGTTTTTAAGTATCACTCAAGAAACAAACTAATCAATGAAAAGTGAAATGTTATGACTAGGTAATTTGTATATCTGCCACAAGAAATAAAAACACCAGGTCAAACAGGTTTCTCAAAAGATAAATTAAAATGAAGCAGGAACAGGTAATACAGAAAGGAGCTCTACCAGTTTAAGCAACTACAGACACAATAAGAGATTAGATTATTCCCTTGAATCTTATCAGAGTGTATATAAGGTGTGAGAGACACACACACACACACACACACACACACACACACACACACACACACACACACACACACACACCACAGATGCAGGTGACTGTCATGCTTGACATGGACCCAGGCCTGAACTCGCATTTTGATTCAAGTATCAGTGGTTTCCCTTGAAAAGCTTAATGCTTGTACATAATCTAAAAGTTTAGGATGAATATTTATGATAAAAAGAAAACACAGGAGGGGAAAGTGACTGCTATAGCAAAAAATCAGAAGATACGATCTACTAACATAAGCAGTAACTACTCAATTTTTTTTAAATAAACTGCTGCTTTCATGCATTACTGTTTTGTTGATTACTATATTTGGTTTCCTGTTTTTAGAGTTGCATAATTAAATGTGTAGATTGTTAGATCTGACAGGTTGGCATTTCTGATTTTTGAGGATCTTATAGTTGAAAAAAGAAGATACAGACAGTCTCACCCTGCATGTGGCCATGGAGAACATCACCCCCGCCCCCTACAGAAAATATAGAAATCAAAAGTTTTATTTGGTTGTCTAGTTCCAACCAAACAATCTTAGACAATCTGTCCTGGAACTTCTGTAAACATGAACTGGGACCTTGATGCTCAGGTGTATTTCTCTAGGAAAACAGGAACACATCCACGATAAGTTTGAAAATTCTTTAATTCTTTTTTTTTAAGTTTGAAAATTCTTTAATTCTGGTACCTCGGCCTTCGCCTTCTCCTGGAATACATTTTACTGCAACAAACACCACCCTTTTTGTATCAAGCTTAATTGAATTATTGAACACATTAACTCATTAGTGCTCATTATTACTGCACCATTATGGACTGCATCTTATGACATATCCTTTTAAATAAAGCTACAACATCCCCAAGTAATTCTTCATGCTGGGGAACAAAGATGTGTTTCGAGAAAAATTATTGCAAATGGAAACTAGGTTTATTTTTAACTATAGAACCTTGTCTCCTTATGGTTTAAATCTGGAAATTTGAATTTGGAAATTTAAAACAAAAGTTTCCACATGTCTCTCAGAGTATAACTGATTAGCAATGTTCACAAATATTTAAAAATGTGTAATGTTTAAAGAAGGTATTCAACATGATATTTAAAATATTTGTAAAAACAAGATAATTTATTAGAGCATTTTGTAAGCATATTTAATCAAGTATGAATGTATTATATAAAAATTTCAAATCATTTTGCTATATTTGTAAACAGTTTCAAGATGTAATTGAAGAATTACTTGGGGATGTTGTAGCTTTATTTAAAAGGATATGTCATAAGATGCAGTCCATAATGGTGCAGTAATAATGAGCACTAATGAGTTAATGTGTTCAATAATTCAATTAAGCTTGATACAAAAAGGGTGGTGTTTGTTGCAGTAAAATGTATTCCAGGAGAAGGCGAAGGCCGAGGTACCAGAATTAAAGAATTTTCAAACTTAAAAAAAAGAATTAAAGAATTTTCAAACTTATCGTGGATGTGTTCCTGTTTTCCTAGAGTTATAACAGTGGTGTTTTGAAGGAGTGGAGGTGTTGTATTTTTATATTGCTCAGGTGTATTTACCTGGACTCTATGTGAAAATGTTAAATGTTCTTTTTTAAATCTGAGCTTTTGACTGTTGTATAGTTAGGTGGGCCTCCTAGGAAGATGTGACTGCACTTACACTGTACGACTTTCATGGAATACATTAAATTTCATGGAATGTCTTAGCTGAGTCTCCTGTATAGTATTATAGTTACTCTGTAAATCAGGCAATTAAAGGAAAACAAAATAAAACCAGTTTAAACAGCATTGTGAGTTAATGGAAAGACACAGGATGGTAACTAAAAGAGAGTAATTGATGTATGCATTTTAACATAAATCTCACAGACTGGAACATCATATACTCTTGCTGTACTTTGAAAATGAAGGGCTGTAGATGTGACTTATATTATTACTAAATTAGACATAAACAGATGGTTAAAAGATGGAAGCCTACCTCTTAATTTGCGGTGCATGATATTTAGGAAATCAGTTGCTCACTGTTTCAAGCCTCCAAGTTATCCAGGAATCATTTATTAATTCAGTTTCCTCTAGGCTGACACATTTCTGTAGATACGTTATCTTGCTGGCACATATTCTGAGAAAGCTTTGAGCTCTTCTTTTTAGCATGTATACAGTAATCTATCACAGTTACATTATGCAAATTAATCTCTGAATATCTTCTGCAATGTAATCTAGGTTCTAGGTTCCTTCCTGTCAGGCATTAAATTTCTGATACACGTTTGTTTGTTGACCCCACTAGCAGCTTCACTCACACCCCTCACTTCACATAGATACTTGCCCTTGTTTTACTTTTCTGCAAATAATTTTGACCTGCCCTTCAAAGATGAGTTGACATGCACTCAGAGGAGAGAAACTGGAGGAGCTCAAACTCCTTGATTTCTGTTCCACTATTTGCAGCTTAGTGATTGCACTTGCGATATGAAATCACTGCTGGTGTGGTTTCTATTTGTACAGTTGCAGTGATTTAAAGTTGGGCTGTTCCTTTTTTGCAATATAAGTAAAGAGATGTGGTGAGCAGAGCATCCATACTGGAAGGGTGCAGGGAGGCTATGATTGTTATTTTGTTTAGCTGAAACTATGACTATTTCATTTTATTTCATCGGTTTATTTCATCCAGTTGAAATTGCAGTGAGTTTTCCCATGACAAAATATACAGAAATCTCAGAAATTATGTCATAGGTTCATAGGTATTTATTAGGCTAATGACCACAAGGGCCTTTTTAAGCCTAGCCATGCATCCCAAATCTCTGACAAGTTCTGGCACCCGTGATAAGTGTAAGCATGGGCTTGGGAGGTGAAAAATTTACAAGCAGGAGTCTGCGAGATGAACCATTTACAGGCTGCATGTGTCCATTAGAGACATATGTGCCAAACCAGGAATGAATTTCCTGTTCCCCATCCAGTTTTTCAAGTTACACTTGAATTGGGTTAGGGAAGGAACTCTGCTTCACATGATTGGGGAGCCTGTTCCAGAGAAGGGGATAGTCACTCTCTGGGATGCTTACCTGTCTCTACAGCAGGTCCTATTGATATCACAGGCAAGGTTTACATCTTTAAAATGGGTAATTCTGGTGCTGTTGTTTTTGCAGATATGAAGGAGGCCCATTAGAGTGGGGTCCAACAATGCCTTGTATGCCGGGCATAGATCTCCCCTCAACAGCTTGTAGGAGACAGAATAAAGGAATAGGGCCTTGAGGTGGTCTGCACTGGATATGTTACTTATGCACTGTATTCTTTTTAATGAGGAACCTCTGTGGATGTTCCAGTTGTTGGATCTGGCTGGTTAAGTACATACCAAATGGGTATTTTACTCAATGATAGGTCTGATAAATGCAGAATACAGTGCAACAATGACTTCCTTGGACTAGGATGCCACAACGTTGCTTATAAGTTGCACAACATAGAATGATTTCCTCACTACTGTAGAGACATGATGATCAAAGGCTAGAATACTGTGCATGTGTGTTCCCAAATCCCTGTACTACTGGGTCAAGTCTTAGCGGTGTGTTGTCAATATGATAGTTGCTAGGGGTGGAAGACTTCCTGAAAGATACTATTATGCATTTATTGGCATTTAGTTTTAGTCCATGGCTTTGACACCAGTTGTTTGTCTGTGTCAGCCCTTCCTGGAGAATATTTGGGTCAGTGGGCAAATCAATGACAGCTCCTAGTTTGCAATCATCTGCAAATATAGTCAGTCAGAGGCCATTGACATTGGCCTTGACTTCAGAGAAGTAAATGCAAAAAAGGAGCATTCCCAGGACCAGTCCCTGATGGACTCCGCTTGTGATTGGCCACTTTGTAGAGATGGATTCCCCAGTTCTAACTTCCTGGGTCCTATCTGTGAGCCAGCAGTTTATCCACTGATTGGCATAAGGGTTTGTACCTAACCTCTTGAGTTTGTCAACAATGCCCCAGTTGGGTATTGTGTCAAATGTCTTGGCCAGGTCAAGGTAGGCAATGTGAATGACTCTTCCCTCATCCATTGCTTTGGTAACCTTATCAAAGTAGTCCACAAGGTTGAGTAGGCATGATCTGCCCTTGATGAAACCAAACTGAGTTGAGTCCAGTGTCTGGAGGTTTACTTTATCTTTACTGATCATCTCCATGATAATGCTTTCCATGGCTTTACATACAAGACTGGTGAGACTTATGGGTCTGTAGTTTCCAGGGTCTGTAGATGTCCCAACTTTGTGCAGGGGGAATACTGTTGCCTTTCTCCATTCATGAGGCATGAAGCCTGTTTGGAGGCTACAGTTAAACAGTAATTCCAGAGGCCCTGATTGGTCATGTTTCATGCTAGTTAGAAGGCATCCTGGGATATTGTCTGGACTCACTGATGCAGTGTTCTTGGCCATTGAGAGAGCATTGCTGATCTGTTCCCTAGTGATAGTAGGTGGAGTTATATTTGATGATATTTCCTGAGGGAAGGTTGAGGGGGACAGAGGGATAAAGTTGGAGTTGACTTTATCAGTCAGGAGATTTGATATATCTTCTGGCTCAGTATAGGTGGCTCAATTTACAATGAGCTCTGCACACAATTGTGATTTGCCTTTGAGGTTGTGGGCATAGCTAAATAATGCTTTGTGATTGTCCTTGGTCTGGGAGGCCAAACTTACCTCAAATTAGGCTTTATTTGTCCTCTGAGTTGTTTGTTTAGTTTGATGAGAGTGTTTTTATCCTGTTTGGTGCTGCACCTCCTAATTTTTGCCATGATTTTCTTCCTCCTGTTATACAACCTATTTATTTTGTGATTCTACCATGATGGCTTGTTGTTTGAGTTAGTTATGTACTTCTTCCTGGTGGGTACATCTGTCTCTATGCAGCTATTTACTTACTTGTATAGTGTTTCTGTGAATAGTTCTGTATAGGCAGCAGTGTTATCAGGGTTTATGTGGCTTGAAATTTTGTCAGGCTGTCACTTAATAGTAGGAAGTTAACCTTAGAGTAGTTCCTTAATATTTCAGGGGTAGCTGGAGTTCCAGCTTTTATTTTTATTTCAAAGGAGACCATTTTGTGGCCTGACATTACCAGAGAAGACATTACACTAGGTGGTGTGCAGTACTCTCCCATATTAGTGAAGAACAGACCCAGTGGTTGTACCCTTGTTGGTATATTGATGATCTGGTGCCAGGAGACCAGCAAACAGTAACCATTAGGTCAAAAACAGCAGCCGTTCTAGTTGGTAACAAAATTAAATCAGCCAAAAGCTGCAAAACCATTTTAACAAAGCTAGTTTAATACATGCCAAAGGTATGCGTCTCACAGTACTAACACAGAAGCAAATCCTGTACTTGTCCTTTAGCCCTCTCTCCAACAAATAACATACCAATTTCATTAAATCACTAGAAGTTTGCATGGAGCCTCAGTTACGATATCAACTTCCTTGCATTCCTCTGGACCTAGAAGTAGTATGCTGCATTCTTTTTATTTCATATTACATATTTGTTAATTGGGTAGGCACTGTGGTCCAGCAATTCTTTATTTCATATTACGTATTTGTTAATTGGGTAGGCACTGTGGTCCAGCAATTCTTCTCTGCTCATTGTGGTTCCCATTTCTTTAGTTAGCCTGCCCTATCATTCAGGTCAGATTTGAAACCCAGAAGACATTATATATCCTTCTCAGTTTATCTCCCATGAACCGTGGGTGTCAGTGACCTGTACTACATTTTGCTGGCTCAAAGGACCTTTCTGATACCACTTAACAACACATAACATACCAAGAGCCTAGCTAAACTAAGACCTCATACACTAAACTATGGATCAGAATTCATGGCAGCAGTCACAAGAGTTGCTGTAAATAAATCTCACATGAATCCTACACATGACAATTACATATTCACTGGCAGATTTCAAAGTAAAATATGCATGCCTCAGCAATATCCACACCCTGTTATTTCTGAATATCATCATTTTCTTCTGTATTTTTCAAAGGCATACTTATAAAAATGCTACGTTATAATCACATGCATTCAGTTTCTTTGAAGACTAAAAAATATTCATGTTTTGATTCTATTCTCAGTGCACTGAAAGTTGGTGTTTTAAATATTGTTTATTCTGGCTGATAAAAGCACACTTATACAATGAACCATTCTTTTATTTCTTCTGTACTTGTATTGCAACATAAATAAATATGATATGAAAGTAATTAAATGTAATTTTTGAACATCATGCCATTGTTGTGACTGACTTCAGGGTTACTCCACACTATTTTATTTTTATCTCCAGGACTAGTACCTTATTTTCAGTTTTGACTATGAAAGAATTCCTACCACTCAGCATTTAGTCGTATATACAATTGTGCAGAATTTTGCATTCTGTATACATTAAGGTTCTATTAAATTAATTTATTATGAAGCTTTAAAATCACTGTTGCAAATCACATCATTTAACAGACTAAAATAAGGTGTTGGGTTCAAATTTACAGATATTTTTTGTGGCACAGACTGTCACAGAATTTGCACTTTAAGTCTGAAATTGTTCTTGGTTGTGGGGAAGAGAACATTTATATTTACTGAAGGAGGAAGGCTGCCCCATAGATTTTGCTTGTTTATTTGTTTGTTTATATGTCTGATAATTTTATATCTTCCTAAATAGAAATGTTTGTTCTTAGGTGTACTAATACCATGTAGTAAAATGATATGTTTTACCTCAAATAGTAGGCAGTTGGGTGCTTACTTGATACATCATTCACACAGTTCTTAATTTTAATATTTTTGAGGGAAACTGTGAGTGAAAAAGTATAATTAATAATCTCTTAGTAAGAGAAGGAAGGGAGTTATTTTATAAGACCTTATACTCTGGGATATTATTTAGTTTTATTTTTATGCAACCTCCATTCCACAACCTAACCTCTCCTAACATGTTGCTCACTGTCAGAGGAGTAGCTAGGCTACTTGGAGCCCAGGGCAAGATCATCATTTGGCACTGCCCCCAAGTAATGTTTTTTTTTTTTTTGAACGAGAGTGGGAAAAATGCCTTGACTATGACTTTTCTCAAAAACATATGAAACCAAGGGGCTCAAAAGCATGTCCAAACAGGAAGTTTTATTGAAAATTTAACATATTTTCAGAGTTAATTGTTTAACTGTCATGTGATTTGCAACCAAACACAACACAACTTTAGCAAGTTAAAGAAATCTCACAAATATTAAAAAATAAAGCAGAATTTAGCACAATCCACATCTCTTTGCAGGCACAGTTCAAATGCCAGCAGCAGCAGCATAACAAATTATACTAATAAGAGCAACACATAAATAACTGTGGCTGTGGCACAGACAGAAGAATCATAACCTAGGGGAGAAGCAGCTAAAATATACATTCTGACCCATCAGCATTATACATGTATGTAAGTATACTGCACAGAAACGTTTAGTACACATTGCCACACCATTTGTAACTGAAGTTTACATAATATTGATAGCTCCTTGTAACACAATGTTTTAATAGTTATTGTTAGTTCAGTGAACAGTGGATCATCCATGCAGCAATGTGTGCTTTATTGTCTGCTAAGAGCATGCCAGAGTAGCACAATGAGATACTGACACTTACACAGTGTGTGTTTACTCTTTAGCCACACAGATGGACTCTGCTAGACAACATAGGCTGTACCTCTGAGTGCCTTATTTTAATTACAAAATTACGCCCAAATATAACAAATAAAGATAAATGCAAAGTGAAAGGAACAGAAGAAACTAAAAATTATTGAAAAAAATAGTCCCTTGGATTAAATTGCTTCTGACAGTATGAGTCATACTGGGTTTTTCTCACATGCACAAGGTACAGGGTTTGATTCTTACCTTTGGCATGGGAAATTTGGCTAGGCTTAAAATAGTCAACAAGGGCATGTAGCTTAGTACTAATTTATGAACTTACACATACACACACACACACACACACACACACACAATTCTAAACCATGATACAGTAAATTCTCAGTTAACCGGAACTCAAGCAACCAGCACTCTCAAGCAACTAGCAAAAAAATATTGAAAAAATACAGTCAAATTTTCATGTGTTGCACTTTCTGCCCCCCCCCCCCCAAAGCATAAACATACCTCATGTTTTTTAGACTTTTAGAGTTTTAAAAAAAGGAAGATAGGAATAAATTCCCTCTTCTCCCAACCTGAGAACAAGTCAAACCAAACAAATAGTATAAGGTACAGTACTAGTCAGCCCTGTTTTTAATAGTAACTCATACCAACCAGAAAGTACAATTATCCAGCATCTACTAATCCCCATGGGTGCCGGTTAACTAAGAGTTTACTGTAGCCATATATCCAATTTGCATGGTAGTCTTTACTCAGATTACTTTTCTCCAACTCTTACAGTCACTTTGCTTACCAATCTTTTTGTACCTCATCACTCCTTCTAATACTGCACTCATTTCGTAAACACTTACTTTTCCTCCTCTCACACCCTGCCACTAACTACAGTTCCACCTCTGTCCATTTATCTTCCTGCTCATTTCCATAATATCTCCTTTCATATCTCTCTTATGCTGGATTGATTGCTACTTAAACTAAAAAACACCCCAGTCTGATATTTTCCCTACAAACATCATGCGATGAATACATTACTTGTTATTGTATGTTATTTTTTCTATTCAATAATTATAGGTTCATAGGTAGGTACTAGGCTATCGGCCCAAGGGCCTACGTAAGCCTAGCCAGCTAGATACCATAGCTTACGACACCCAAGAAAGTTATTTTCCTGTGCCACTGTCCAGCAGAGACACAGAAGTGATCCCCGGGGTGTATTTCCTATTTCCCATCCACTCATCAAGATTTTTCTAGAAGAGTGCTAATGAAGAACTTTGCTTGACATAGATAATTTTCTCTGGCTTTTGTGTTAAAATGCTATATTCACATAAGAAATATTTAAAAATGTTTAAAAATCACATAAATAAGGTCATGTATAGATGTTTTTACCCTGCAGTTATAAATGTACACTATGTGTAACTTAAATGTGGAG
This sequence comes from Protopterus annectens, assembly GCF_019279795.1. Classification (NCBI taxonomy): domain Eukaryota; kingdom Metazoa; phylum Chordata; order Ceratodontiformes; family Protopteridae; genus Protopterus; species Protopterus annectens. The sequence goes on from NC_056725.1 coordinate 462,417,349, forward strand.
CTTTTCTCCCCAGGCCTCTGCTGAAAATGGGTTTTACCAAGTCAGACTTTTCCCAGTCAACAAAGACAAATAAAGGAAATGTATGCTTTTGTAGCACCTCTGCACAGCCCCCTCAAACTGACCAGCCAGTCACATGTCTTTGGGAGCAGTGCCCAAGCAAGATTATGTAAGCGGGCATAGGGTACAAGAGGCACACAAGAACATCTTGTATGTCTGTTTAGGATGTATGCTTTGCCATTTCCTATAAATGGAAAAAACAATTTGTTTAAAAATGTATATATTCTTCGTTTTACATCGATGAATTGTGCCCTGCACAAGACAGCACCTGCAGTGATTGCACTGTATGCCACTCCCTCGCCATGCTATTTCTCACTGCTCCTTCTCCACCATCCTGCACTGAGTATTTCAGCTGCTTTGTATGGGGTGATACTAGAGTGTATCTCTTCTTATCATAGGCCTTCTGACTTATTGGTGGGGAGCAGAGCTTTGTGGCTATTAATTCATAAGAGTCATGGAATGAGACTTTATATTGAGAGAGGCAAACAGGTGCCTAGTCACAAACAGGATAGCTAGTCAAAATCCCTAGCTGAAGAAATGACATGTAATGAAGTCATTGCACATGGTACATGCACCCACATGTCATGCATTGCATGCCTGTCATATGATAGCCAGTCAGGTGTCTTGTCTCCAACACACATCCTCCTGGGATAGGAAAATAGTCCACTGAATGCTTTATTTGTTATCAACACAGACAGATGACTTATCCCTGTGTCAGTGAACTTGCTAACACTGTGAGATTTAAGCAAAGTTTCTAATATGCAAACCAAATTAAAACAGTGTTCAAAGATAATTTGAAGGATAGGCTATTAAAATATACAAGTGACTAGCTGACAATGCCAAGAATTCCTGATACTGTTACTTCTGGAAAAGTCCCCTACTCTGGGCATAAGCTATAGATAAGAGCCAGAATGGAGAATTCTAGATCATAAATGCCACCACATCAGGCTCTACAGATTGCAATAACTGCTGTCTATACAACTGAAGTGCAAAATGGCCCTGAACATATACAGCATCAGCAGCTGTTGTATGAGATGCATTAAAGTATCTGTTTTCTGTGGAGTATCTATCACTCAGGACAGATTCTCAACCAAAACAACAGTGACCCTCCCTCTCTCTCTCTCCTCCTGGCAAGAAAAATCACATCTTTGTTAGCAGCTACTGAACCTCCTAGCTTATCCCCTGAACCTCCTAGCAACAAAGTCATTTCCCAATGCACTCCTCCTGTATTGTTTAATGATCAATATACTCTCATAATACCTCTCCATTCTAGTAGTTCCAGAAGCCCACTGCTTATCTGCTTTCTCATCCCATATATAATCGCTGTTTCCAGCCTACCAATTCCCTATCTTTATGGAGTCCCAAACATACCCGTTACCATTCTAGAATCCAGCCTAGATTCTTGCTTCTAGCTTGGAAATGACCAAAGACCTCTCCTGATTGTTACACCCATCCTGGAGGAGACTATTGTTTCCCTTCCAGCTTTCCCATCTTTTCAGGGACTAATCAAAGCTATAACTCAAACCTCAGTCTAGTGGGGCTGTGATTGATTCCCAAAGGAAGCACACCTGGCCTGTCAGTGAGTTATTCAGGGCCCCTTATTTCCCTGACCGCTATACTCAGCCATTCATCCTTTGCGCTTCACATTGGGCAGGTCTGGTTTGCTTGTAGTGCACTGGACAGTGACACAATTAATGAGTTTTAAAAGTCACACCTTTTAAACACAGGGTTTAGTGGCCAAGTCAAAGTATCTTACTGACCATGCACTATACTGCTGCCTCATGACAGACTTCAGGAAGACCTTTTTATGCACTGAAGAACTCATGATGACCAAGGGCATGCCCCACCAATGCTGACAACTCAGCTTAATTCAAATGAAAAATTATGCATAGAGGATAAAGCTTAAACTTCATTTGTTCCAAAAGCCTAGTAGTTAACTGATTAATCTCAGGAGCTGTCCCTGGAATGAAAGGGTTTAAGTATTTTCCATTGATTCACAATCAGAGAATGTGCATGATTACATTTCAAATGAAATGGCAAAGTCTGTAGTATCATGCTATATCATATGATCATTATTTTGCACAGTCAAATGAGTCCTGTCTATTCAATTACACACACTATTAGAGTTCTGAATCAAACATAATCTGTTTAATGGCATGTCTCCCTTTATGAAAAGTTTAAATGACAAGCATATCGTAAGAACAATGATTGCTTCTTTTTGAGGTATTTTCTTCCCTGCATAAATATTAATGCACCTATAATTACAAAGAAAAAACATTGTAGCAGATTCTCCCTTTTTCTGTCATTTATGTAGTATTCGGTATCTTCATAGTAAACCATTATAGGTTTGCCTGAAACAATGCATACACTTCTATGGGAATTTGTTATTCCGGCCCCTGTATCATATATTGCCTATTACATCTCACTGGATTTCTTGGCTAGAAAATCAAACAAAGTAAGGTATCTACATTTTTTAAAATGTATTTTATTATTTGTTTTTTAAATAAAACATAAGAAAGTGAAGGGACAGGGACAGGATACATAGGAAGGAGGAAGGATGGAGGGAAGTAGTCAGGCTTAATAATTTAATTTTTTTTTCCAGATTCTAGCCATTTGTACTACTTCTCTAGATGCATAACTCCAAACACTTGACTCACCTCCATTTGGATTCTTCAAGGGCAGGTCATGTTATTCAACTTAATAGATTTTCTGAAAATGTTACCAAAGCAATGGGTGAAGGCAAAAGGGCACACAGGTTATACCTTGACCTGGCCAAAGCTTTTGACACAATTTCCCAATCAGGCATAGTAGAAAAGCTAAAAAAATGTGAACAAATCCCTTTCACCTACCAAGTGGCTCACAGATAAGACTTAGATAATCAAAATAGGGAAAGGTACCTCCACAAAGAGATCAGTCACCAGTGAACTCCCCCAGGATTCTGTGCTGGGACCTCTCCTATTTGGAATCTACTTTTCTGAAGCAAAAGCCAATAGCAAAGGGCTCTGACTGACTGAGTTTGCAGATGACTGCAAGCTAGGAGCAGTCATTGAATCCCCAGATGACTTAGCCATCCTGCAGGAAGGTTTCTCTCAAATATATATAAATAACTTGTGCCAAAATCATAGACTGAAACTGAATGCCAAAGAAATGCAATATTGTATCCTTTGAGAAGTCATCTACCCCAGGGAACTACTACATTGACAATACACCCCTAAGAGTTGACCCAGTTCAGAATTTTGGAACTTATGTGGTCAATAACCTAAAGTTTGACTAACATGTGTCTATTGTTGTAAGAAAGTCCTTCTATGTTGAACAGCTTATAAACAAAGGGATTGTGTCTTGATCTAGGAATGCCACTGTCCCCTTTACTCAGCCCTCATTAGGCCAATCACTGAATATAATGCCCTATTTGGGTTATATTTGTCCATACACATGCAACAACTGGAATGCCCACAAAGATACCCTACTAAAAGGATACAAGGCCTAAGCAACATATCCTACATGGACCGACTTAACACTCTGTCACTATACTCAGTATCCTACAGACTGCTAAGAGGTGATCTGTGTCTGGCACACAAGGCATCCTCTGACCCATTACTGATGTATTTACTGTACATCAACAAGTCAAATGGCATCAGAAATACTCATTCTAGGGTTCTAAACTTCTGCAACATTAATAAAACAGTTTGGAAGGACGGTATATGTCGCAAAGGATACCACTGCTGAGGATTAGTCTCATCATCCACATAAAACAAAGTTCATCCCTGTCCATTTTCAAATGAACCTTAGCTCTGTGGATGGGAAACAGAACATTTAACCCAGAACTGCCCAGTGTATAGACAGAGGCAGCTCCTAAATGCTTTATCCCATGTATAAGTCTCCTCAAATGATCGATGGTATAATCCCAGTTATTCTCATTAGGGGTAATACATAATTATTGACCATGGAATGGACAAGGTCAATCGATAGCCAAATGAGATAAGCTAGTTTGAGCACAAAAAGGGAAAGTGTATAAGCTTAAAATGGCCCACAAGGGTAGCTAGTCTAGTACTTACCTATGAGCTTACATAAGCACATTTGTTAGGAATGGATATAAAGATTACTAAAGACGTTTACTACTTTAGTGAGTTTAGGCCATAACTCGAATTTCTTTTTGAATGTTAATTTATACTGTGCAATTTTGTTTCTCAATAGATCATTCTGATTTTTATATTCAGTGGGATAAGGTTGGAGGTTCTATTTCCTTCCAGTTCCTTGTATAATACACTGTCTAAAAATTATTAAAATATTATGAAATACAAGTGCATGTGATCTAAGAATAACAATAAGACGAGGAATAACTAATTGATTAATGGTTATGGTAGTTTTATTTTTCTGCAAAGTCTTTTGACATAAATATTTTATAATCCTGTTTCCTTTTTCAAATCTAGTTGTATATTGTGCTATATCTGAGAATAACGAAGTGCCTATGTGTATTTATTTACTTGTTTTTATCAGTTAATATTTCTTCCTAATGAAGTAAAGTTGCTAATATTCTGTTTATTGTGATACAGTCTATATGTAATAGCATCAAAGTCTCCTACTGAAATAAAAAATGGACATTACCAATAATCTTATTTTTTAAAGAAATAGGAAATGAACATTTGGGTCTACTTCAGAAGACTGAAAAAACAAAAGATTGAATCCCAAAAGACTGAAAATTCAAAATACTGAATGAATTTGCCCCTTCTCCGTTGCTGTGAGATCTTGGAGTTGGTATATATAATTAGCAGAGGGTGTGGGGGGACAGCCCCCCCCCCCACATGAGGGGTACAGGGCAGCTTGCCCCCTGGATTAAAATTGAGTTCAGTATTCTGAATTTTCAGTCTTTTGGGAATCAGTCTTTTGGTTTGTCAGTCCTCTGAAGTAGACCTGGACATTTTAGGGTACATACAGAGACACATAAGTATATATGAGATGTTTACAACCATGGACACTCCACATATCAGACCTTCATTGATAGAAAATACATTTATAATGAGATTATAATTTAAGGAATATTTGATAAGAATAACAGTTCCTCTTTTTTGTGGTTACTAAATGAAGAACTGGTAAGACGATTATAACAATTTCTGGTAAGTTTCTTGTGTTCTTCATTTGAGAGATGTATTTCCTGTAATAAAACTAAATCAACATTTGTACTAATTGCTTTTAAAGGCTGTTGCTCTTTTTATTGGATCATAAAATCCACATCTAAACCAGGATGGCAAATTCATACTAAGCTGTTAGTTTAAAAACAACAGTTATGTTATAGCTTTCCTTAAACTTCTAAAATATCTAGACTATGACTGAGAAATAACAAACTCAAATACTACAACAATAAAAACCCTCATTCTGTAAAAACAACAAAAAACTATCATCATTTGGTACAAAAGATGGATTACTTATAGTCAAGTGGCTAGAAGTCATAAACCAAAACAGCTCAAGGGAACAGGTAAAGGGAAGTGAGAAAAATATGTAGATTCTGTTATCATTATGCTGTGAAAATGTTAGTTTACATTATACTAATATAGGCCTTGGGGATACCCAAATTGTAACATATGGTAAAATTGCTGATGTTCTGGCATATTCCATAACATTTGGAAGCACCTTGCTTAAGGGGTTCTCTTAATATTTCAGAATAGAAGGATAATGTGTGGAGCCTTTAGAAATATTGATTTGGAAGACTATATTGATTACTGGAGCATGTTTTTTCTTCCTGCTTGTTTAGTAATGCATACTATATGAAAACAATGTTATAATTTGTAAGCATTTATGCAAATCACTTCACAACATTTGTCTATCATTAATAGTGATAATTTTATAAAGATATATAGATCTTGTAAAGAAAAAGACACATTTAAGTTTATATCCTGTTAATACAGAATTTAAAAGCATGCATAATAATTATATAAATGCACATCGTTTTAAAGTCATTCGTTTTAATTTTTTTTCTTTTTTAACTTTCTTTCTTTGTGCTGCTGTTACTACAGCCTACGGTAACTTACTGTGCTTTCCTATACTATTGTTCATTTTTTGTTCAACATTAGTACTACAACATAATTGTTTGGGCTGTTGTACATATTCACTTCTGGTAACTTTATTGCAACAGTCTTAATTGGCCCAGGTCTAACTCTGGATTGTATGGTGTGGTCCATAATATTCTATACTCACCAACCTGTTGATTTCATCTGGTACTATTGCTTGTATACTTAATGTTTTTGCTAAATCTCACCGCCCAATCACTATTTACTGTCCGTCAGGATCAAACTGTGAGGGTAACAAGTGTTTTTTTCCAAAATGCAGTTGTGCTCACATTTTCCCCACAGGTCGATATAGACAGTGGATCCCCTTTCACTAACTTGCTATTGCTTTTCACTTGAAAGTGGCGCACCCTTTAAGCTATAGCCATAACCCTTGTTATTCTGCTGTAACAAGTGCTTCAACCTTCCTTTCAGCTCTCACAATTCGGCGAAGATTAAATATTGTTATCTGATGAAATAACATTTAATGCAGTCAGTGTCTCCCTTGCTTGGATAGTGGTTTTGTTTACCTACAAGCTACAGCCAAAACCCTTGTTATTCTGCAGCAACAAGTGCATAGACTTTCCTTTCAGCTCTCACAATTCGGCAAAGCTTAACTATTGTTATCTAATGGCAGAAAAGCATTTATAGTAGTCACCATTCTCCCCTGCTTGGATACTGTTTTGTGTTATACCTATAAGCTACAGCCCATACCCTTGTTATATTTTGCTGCAACAAGTGCCTACATTTCCCTTTCAGCTCTCACGAGTCTGTGAAGCTTCATTATTGTTTTCTGATGAAAGAAACATTTATAGTAGCAAGCGTTTGCCCTGTTTGCTTACTGTTTTGTTATTCCTTATCAAGCTGCTTCAGCCATATTCCCATTTTTTCATGTAGCTGCATAGTGTCATTTTAGACTGAAGCCTAAGTTTTGTACACTTTCTGTTTTAACACAGTGATCTTTACAGGGCATTCTTAAGCTGTTACAGCTAATATATACTCAATATATCATATTGTTGCCTTCTGATGCTGTATAATGAGCTTTATCGGTCTACATCCATGTATTCAGAAGCACTCAGAGTTAATGTTTTACTGAATATTGTTCACACTGTCATTGTGTTATTGTTACAGACTGCATAATACAAGTTGCTGGTTCTAATTTTTTTTACTTCACCTATTGTCTCCCTTCTCACATCTCTCTCTTGCCTCATCTCTCATACTTTTCTTACTTCCTCTCTCCCCTCCTCCCACTCACTGCACTCTGTTTCATATATTTTCTTTTTCTTTGTCCCCTTTTCTCCTCTCTATCTCTTGACTAATCCTGCCTAACCCTCTTGTAGTAGTATATGTCTTCTGTATACCCTAAACTAATCTGTTGTTGAGTCTTCCTCTTCCAGGCACATACTGTCATGATAATCAAAGGCACTGAACATCCCTCTGCCCAGTCCGAATCTTTGGGATCCACCTCTACCCAGTCCAATTGACACCTGCAAATACCTTTTTCCTCACAAGTGCTGTGTATGTTTACCCAGTTTTTTATCTGTAAATCTCCTTTATCAGATTTTCTAAAGTTAACTTATTACTGAAGCACACCATTGAACCCGAAACCCCACCCCCACAATCTAAGGCCAAAGCCCATCTACTCTCTTATTTTTCATTCTTCTCCCTGGTCTCTGCTCAGTTTGTGTGCCTTTTCGCCCTATCAGTTCTTTTTCTTTTCCCTCCTCTCTTTTTACTTTACGTTTCTCTCTTTCTATCATCGTTCCTAGGCTAACTCAAGTTTTTCCCTGCTATGTGCAGTCTCACTGCCTCTCCCCTCCCCTCTCTCTGATGAATCCAACTTAACACTTCTAATTTCCCCTACCTTTACCCTTGCTTTACTTTCTTATACTCTTCCCCTTCTCTAATCTGTCTGGTTTCTTTTTTTGCTTTTATTAACTACATTTTCTCTGCTTCTGTTCTGGAATCCATTCCACTCTCCAAAGCTAATTTTGCTGTTTTTTTCATTCTATATTTTCATGCAGCTCAGTTCCTCACCCCCCCCCCCCCCCCGCCAGCCCTTTTTATCATTGCTACCTCTTCTAGACACTCTAAGCTGTTCACTTCATGGTGAAATATTCACTCTGTATGGATTGTTTCTGCAGTCTCTAGTTTTCTGTCACCTGGTCCAACCCACTCTGTTCACTCTTGTTACGATCAGGCTCACTCTCCCCCCTACCCTACTTCCATTCTCACTCATCCCCACTTTCATTTGATTTATATTTTATCATCTCTACCCATACCCCTTACCACCTCTGAACTTCTTCCTACATTCTCCAATCAACTACTTTATCCATTTTAACCACACCCCTTAACACCTCTTACCTTCTTTTCTTCACCCTCCAATTAATTTCCACTTCTCATTGGGTCTATATTGAATTAGCAAACGCTTAGAAAAGCGAACGCAAATTCCTCAACCCCTTTTAAGCGAAAGCTTACAATCTTGAACACCCGGAACAGCGATTTTTTACACAGGGTAAAAAATCGCTGAGCTGGTTTCGGGAGTTCGCCATTTCCTCCATTGCGGTGCGATCTTGGAGTTGGTATATTTAAGTGGGGGGTGGGGGGGCACAGCCCCCCACATCGGGGGGGGCAAAGCCCCCCACATTATATAATGTTTTAAGGTTTTTTTGTTTTTTTTTTGTGGACCAGTGATTTTTTTTTTCCCTGGGAAAAACAAATCGCTGTTCCGGGTGTTTGAGATTTTAAGCTTTTGCTTAAAAGGGGTCGATGAATTAGCATTCGCTTTTCTAAGCGTTCGCTAATTCAATATAGACCCTTCTCATTTGCTTCATTCAACCCTCACTACCATAGACTTCTATACCTCTTCACCCCCCCTTTAGTGCTAAGCATTTGTACCTTAAACCTTTGACACTTCCCCATATCTGCTACACTATGTCTATCCTAAAATTAAACTTTCTAGTCAGCCTTCTATTTATTATCTTTGTGACAAACACTCTCATTCTCATCTCTACTGCCACCTACTATCTGTACCCTCTCTCATCTTGTAACTATTTTTCTCCTGTTACCTCTCCCCTAGCTACTCCCTCTCCCACTCACTCTTTCACCATAGCCCCATCTCTCTTTACTCATTATAACTCTACCATTCATACATTCAAAGTTTTCTCTCTGTCTTCACTCCCACTCAAAACTCAAACAAAAAAAACCCTACAATTCAACAACATCACTTCCCTTAGACTACTTATCTTAAAATTGCAGCTGTCGGGTGATATACATCCTAACCCTGGCCTGAACCATACTTCCTCTGTCCCTGCTTACCTCTCACACCTCCAAAACACTATCCCCAATTCTTCTTCCCAATTACTCATATCCACACCTACCAAAAATCTATCATTATTATCTATGAATATCCAAAGTGTCTCAAACAAAGTCTCTCTCAACCATGCCTGGATGTTCACACATACCCCTGATATTCTATGCCTCTCCAAAATCTAGCTTAAGCCTCATATATCCAACACTGAAATACTTCCACAAGGCTATAACATCCTCTGCCATGATCACTCTAAAAAGAAAGGTGGGGGTGTTGCTATTCTCTACTCTAATCAATTCACCCTTCACCCTCTCTCAATTACCACCTCAGATTTTCACCCAGCTGAAATTCTCATTGTTAACTGATATATAAATACACATACAAAGCTTACTATAGTCTCCATCTACCCCCCCCCCCCCAGGTAATAACATTCTTATCCTGGAAAACATTCTCTCTTGGATCTCTCAAAACATCTCTCATGAAACCATCATCATGGGTGATGTTAATATTTATGGAATTCCCTTGATATTGACTCTCCAAGCATCTCCATTAACCTCTTTGGATTCTCCCAGATAATCACTAACCCAACTCTTTTCAACAAATACTCCAACTCAGATCACACTCTTGACTGGGTCCTCACCTCCAACCCCAGTCTTTATCATAACCCTTCTAACCTGCCTGATGTCCTTAGTGACCACCACCTCGATTATTAGACATTCCTCCCAGATCTTTAAACCCTAACTTTACAAAGACTGTCAAAAACTCTCCAGATTTAACCCAGACACTTTCAACCATCTGCTCTCCTCGATTGACTGGTCCTTCCACTACAATCTCCCACTAGAGGAAGCAGTCCTATCTTTTAACAACATCTTTCTAGAAACACTTAACTCCTTGGCCCCCATTAGGAAACTAAGGATCAAAACTTTTGCCCCCTGGCTAACACAAGCCACCTGAACAATCATGAATAAGAGAGATAGAGCATGGAAAAAAATGGAAGCAATCCAAATCCTGCACTAATCTTCAAACCTACAGAGAGCTCCAAAACATAGCCAAAAAAGGTTACCCTTGATAAACAAAACTTCTTCCATAAACCACTTGAAAATCCACACTCCAACCCCCAAAAATTCTGGCAATCTGTTAACAAGCTTCTGCATCCTAGGCGCCATCTCCCCCCAACCCCTGTCCTAATAGCTCTCCCATAGACACTTCTATTTTCCTCAATAACTTCTTCATTGACTCCATCCACACCCTGACCAAAAATGACAACATTAATGACCCTACACCCCCTATTTCCACCCACTCTACCATCTTTTCACTCAAGCCTGTCTCCATAACCTATTTAAAGTCTCTTCTCTCTAAACTTAAAACTTGTTCTCCATCACTGGATAACTTTCCACCTCAATTCCTAAAAATAGCTGTTAACTCTATTGCTTTCCCCATCTCCATACTACTTAATCCATCCATTCAGGAAAACAATGTACCTAATATCTGGAAAAAATTCTATGTCACACCCCCTCATAAAGGTGGTAATGCAACTGATCTCTCTAATTTCAGACCAATTGCCATCCTATCACCCCTGTCTAAAATGTTGGGAAAATGTATCCACAAACAGCTCCTTGATTACCTCCTCTAAGAAAAACTTCTTACCCCCCCCCCAGCATGGTTTTCACCCATGACACAGTACTGTCACTGCTCTTATATCCTTCATAAACACCATTGTGCTATCCCGTGACAATACGTTAGTTTCTTGCCAATAAGTTAGTTTCCCACAGACTACTACTTTCCAAACTAGCCTCTCTAAACCTGCCTAATTCTTCACTATCTTGGTTCTCTAGCTGCCTCTCTAACAGATTCCAGGCTGTAAAATGCAGTCTAGCTTCTCTCCCTTCCTTCCTGTCCAAACTGGTGTTCCCAAAGGCTTGATCCTTGGACCTTATTTTTCAATATCTTTATTAATGAACTTTACTCCTCCTGCCAACTCTCTACCATTATTCAATATGCAGATGATTCCACAATCATCACCTGCTCTGACAACATTACTCACCTTCATACCCTCACCCAACAGTCCCTTCATTTGTTCGAAGGATGGTTTATTTCTAACCAGCTGGTATTGAATCCTAAGAAGACAAAACTTCTCCTGTTTCTCCCTAAAACTCTACAATATCATAAAACTACATTCTCTGTCTCCTCACTGAACAACACTACCACCTCCACTGAACCTCACACAAAATTCCACGGAATCACTATTGATGACCAGCTAAAGTTCAATTTCCATACTCAGCAATACATAAAAAGGACTCATCAAAAACTCGGACTCCTATACATACATAGAAAATATCTCACTCAATCCTCCAGACTCTCCCTTGCCCAAGCCTTCCTACTCCCCACATTACTCTATGCAGCCCTCACATTCACAAACCTCCAATCACATCTCCTGACTAAACTAGAACTTACCTAAAACAAAATTGCTAGATTTGTTTCTAATCTACCCTATCACACTCATCACTGTATAGCCCTAAAACCCCTGCAATGGCTTGAATTTCAGCTCCAAATTCTACTACCTCAGCTTCTCACAGCTCATTCAGTCTTACATGATCCATCATTGAGCCCCTCTCTATACTGTCATCCAGCCTTATAGCCCCATCCATGCTCTCCATAGCTCTCAACAGAACCTATTGCAAGTTTATAAGCCTAATAAAAAATTGGAAAACTACTCTACAGCTACTCTGTCGCAAACACTTGGAACAAACTACTACTACATGTCAGATTTATCACTAATTTCAGCTCCTTCAAAATAGCACTAAAAGATACACACCGCAAGTCATGGTTATGCCCTTGCAATGACCCAAAATAAATTATTCTTTTGTCAGCTATACATTCTGTCTACTTTTCCACCTCTCTAAACTGCAACATCTACAGTATATAATTTTGATTAGACTTTACTAATTCAGACTGTTGTCCCATCTGCTTCTACTGTCCTACTCTTTTGCCTACGTCCTAGCTAGGTTGCTTTCCCCCTACTTACTACCAGTGACTTTTTCTTCCTGTAGCTACTTTTCATCCAACCTCTCACTGTATCTATCTTCCTTGTTGGCTTACAGCTGCTATTATCATAGTATTTTCTTCTTGCATTAAATACATCATCTTTAGGTAGCTTTCCATCTGTCGTATCTTTGGCAAAATTGTATTATGCACAACACATTTTATTTTTTCTTATTATTTCCTTGTCTCTCCTGCACAAAAAAATATTATGTTATTCTCATGTTAACTCTTGTACATAATGTTATGTTTACAATTATTTTTACAATCCTAAGTAATTTATAGTTGTTATTTACTGTTTGTTTTCTGTTTTTTGTTATGTTGTGAAGCTTTTCTCCTTGGGTTTCCACAAGGAGTCTCTACCCAGTCGGACTAACCCGATTAACAAATGTCAAATAAATAAATAAATGTAACATAGCACATATCTTTCTGTATAAAGCAACGTTGTATTTCTATTGATTCTTGTGAAAGTGGTTCATTTATATTATGCGTTTATTTAAGTATTTATTTGTTTATTTTTTTAGGATTCCTTAAATCCACTTTCATTAACAGCTACACGAAGTGAACCAATTATGTTGGTGGTGACACATAGAAATAAAATCTATTTGGTATTCATTAAGCAGCTCTATATGACTTGTAGAGCTACCAAACAAAGGGAAGTGGAAAAATATGGTAATGAAAGACTAAAGACATTGGTAAATTTACATTCATATAAAAGTAATCACACTATAATTAACACAGCAAACATTGTACTTCACATATACTGTTATATATCATATAATGTAAGCAACATTACATAAATTATTCAGTTCCTGCCTTTCTTTTTAAAACAAGGAACATCTTTATTAAACCATCACTTACCACATAGACAATCATGCATTTATACAAATAATAAACCACACCAACACAATCCTAGTTCCAAGCATTTTACATCACAAACCATACTGACACACTATCAGTTGCAAACATTATATGTCACTTAAAATCTACCCAATCTTTTTCAGTCAAACACAAGTGATAATTCAATAAAGGCATTTAGGAAAACAATGAAAGAATAAAGAGATAAAGCATATGCTAATTAACCAATCCAACATGGTAGAGCTATTCAGGAAGCAGAAAGCAATTGTGGACACTAAGTGAATGCTTTTGCCATGTACACCAAAACTCTGGAATACAGCCACAATTACACTTAGGAAAAAAAAAACATGTTAGGGGTAGCTGCTGCAATTATTATGCTGTCTGCTCAACAGGCTTTAAATCAGGGTGTTGCTGCTGCTGCTTCCAGACCTCAAGCAAGGAGAAGAAGGATGTTTAACTTATCATGAACGGCATGAAACATAAATTGTTGAGAGATACAGGGTAGACAGGGAAACACTGGAGGAAATATGCAACCTCTCTTGCTCCCACCTCAGGCCCCAGGGAAATCATTTAGAACTCATCCCAGTGGAAACAAAGGTATGTTTATCATTATTTATACTAGCTACTGTTACTTTCTAGAGATCCACAGGGGATATACTAGGGGTGTCACATGTATCAGCCTCTAGAATATTACATCAGTTTTTAAATGCAATGCTACTACATGCAAGGGAGCATATCTGTTTCCAACAAACCCCACAAGTGACAGCAAAAACCATGTAAGAATTCTATGCAGCAGCACATTTCCTGAAGTGTTGGGGGCCATAGATTGCAGTCACACAGACATAAAAGCTCCACTCAGTGAACAGGGAAGGAGGTACACCAACAGAAGAGGTTTCCACTCTGTAAACTGTCAGGTTATCAGTAATATCCAAGGGATCATCTACAATGTCTGTACAGGTAATCCAGGCAGTTTTCACAACCCACACATATGGCACACTTGTGAACCAAATACCAGGTTTGCTTGGGATGACATTCATCAAGGGCTTCTAGTGGGGGATGCAGGTTATGCACTGGAGCCTTGGCTTCTGACACCCATGAGAAACCCATATAACCTCACTGAGCAAGGATACAAGGAGACCCATCCTCAAACTAGGAATATCATAGAATGTATGTTTTATTTGCTTAAATCAAGGTTCCAGTGTCTAGACACATCAGGAGGTGCAGTATGACCCAGACACCTCTGCCAAAATGTAGTCTGTGCAATGTTACACAATATAATTCTCAGCAAACAGCTTTAACAAGGACAGCAAGGGGCAGGACCACAGGCAGGGCCATCAGCAGCAGCAGGTACAAATGAGGAGTCTGAGGGAGAACCACCAGCTGTAGATGGTGCTGGCAGATGGAGACATGCACAGTATGCTCTAGCTCTGGCAAAGGATAGCACACACAATCACTACCTACCTCAAAACCTAAGATTCCATGCAAGTACAAATAGGATAATAGATGACTGTCAGACTCCACAACCTTTATTTAACCATTTAATGACTGTGTCCTGATAGTATCAGTCAGGGACAACCCCCAAGAACATAATTTGTAACTGCAGTAATAACAAGGTAAGTGTAGAAACTGTAAAGAAAAAAATGTATATAACTGATTACTCTCATATAGAAATATGCATAAGGCTCCAAGCAGATAATTTGAATAATGTATACAGTTATGTCAGTAATGACTCCCCTTTAAGATTTTTATAATATACACTAATATATTAGAAACAGTGGTGTCCAGCAAGCATTTCAGTTGACCACCATATATAAAAAATGGAGCTGGTTAATTATACCCTCATTTGCAGTATACCAAGAAGCAAGGCCAAATACCTACTGCTTCCACTGCTGTAATGATAATACTAACTAAAATACAGTACAGTTCAGCAATTATAGAAGCAATCATTCACAAATGAGTAGGCACAAGAAATCAACAACTTTTCCCCCTGCAATACATATTGATAAAAACAATCCTATGAATAAGCAAGCATTGGCTATGCACTGTGTGCATCAGACATTTATGTAACCCTAAGCAGTGTGTGTATCAGACATATAAGCAACCCTAAGCACTGTGTGCATCATACATGTATGTAACCCTAAGCACTGTATGCATCAGACATATATGCAACCCTAAGCACTGTGTGTGTCAGGCATGTATGTAACCCTAAGCACTGTTTATCAGACAGGTATGTAACCCTAAGTACTGTGTGCATCAGACATATATGTAACCCTAAGCACTGTGTGCATCATACATGTATGTAACCCTAAGCACTGTATGCATCAGACATATATGCAACCCTAAGCACTGTGTGTGTCAGGCATATATGTAACCCTAAGTACTGTGTGCATCAGACATATATGTAACCCTAAGCACTGTGTGCATCAGACATATATGTAACCCTAAGCACTGTGTGCATCAGACATATATGTAACCCTAAGCACTGTGTGCATCAGACATATATGTAACCTTAAGCACTGTGTGCGTCAGACATATATGTAACCTTAAGCACTGTGTGCGTCAGACATATATGTAACCTTAAGCACTGTGTGCATCAGACATATATGTAACCCTACGTCACAAAGACATGTGCAAAGGCTAGACCACAGTCATCATCATTTTCTCATGGTGTGGATAGGGGTAGGAGGGCAAGGCTAACACCAAAGAAGTGGGTGTGTACAAGTAAGAAGTACATATATCTTCCAGAGTATACAGTGGTCAGGGACAATAACACAGGTGTATAGCAGCTAGCATTACTGTTTAGATAGTTTGCATGTGTGGGAAGTGATATGGCAAGTGAATTTTTCAGTGTACGTATGTGTCTGTATGAACGCAATCAAGCACTGTCCTAGCACTGTGCCATGGCATGTTGAACAGGTGTGAGGTGAGCATGGTAGAGTTGGCAGTTCAGTGTCATTGCTCCTGACCAAGAGAACCACCTCTGCCATGAGTTGCATTGCTACTTCCTTGGCCATAGCTGAAAGTTGAGGTGCTACTTGAATGTGAGCTATGTCTGCTGGATGAGCTCTCCTCATGACTATGTCCATAACTACAGCCCCGTGTCCTGCCACATTGAGTTTGGACACTACAATCATTGATGGAGCAGTGGATGTAGTGTCACTGTGGAAATGGGATTTTGCATGACTATATCTGCTAATACCAGAAGATGTAGCAGCTCTCTGGCTACATGGATGCCCACACTTTCCCAACAGATATTCCATCACAGAAACTATCCAAGCAATTGTGCCATTGATCTTGCCTAAGGAGTTAGTCAAACAGTTCAGGCTGTCACTCATGTCAGAATGCATGACGTTTAGTACTCACACTACGTCTTCCAAGGCATGGGTGGAATATGCCTGTGCCTCCACTATGGCCCTACACATATGCCTGATGGTACCTAATGACATACCAGTTTCAGGAGGACATTGGACAGCAGGCCTCCTCCAAGCATCCCAAGTTACCAACTCTCCTGTGTAGCATCACACCCTCACCATAGCTACCAGGAGAAGCAACTGGCTCTGCAAGTGAAGCAGCCACACTACCCTGATCAGCTGTGTCACCCTCAACCTGTCCCAAATCAGAGGTCTCTGTGTCCTGGGTATGCACAGGCATACTGAATGTGTCCAAAACATGGGCAGGGAATGTGGGACTCACAAAATCAGTGTCAGACTGACCCTCTGCAACCCCAAACTGTGCCTCTTTATCACCGTCATCATCATCAGGTGGTAGGAGTTCCAAAGTGCCACTCTGAGGATCACCTATGATAACAAGCAATAAACACAACAAAAAGAAAAATGGAGAATAAAACTGATCACATATTTTCATTATCATAAAGGTATGTTATACGTCTTAACAGATGCTAAAGCTACACAAACTTTACTCTCATATAAACCTGAATCTACCTTATATGCAGTAGTAACAATAAACAAATGTATGCTTATCGTGTGCAAGTGGGTTGCAAACTGCAACCTAGAAGTGTTTGTATGTGAGAAATGAAAGAAGTCTATTAAGTATCACAATGCAAATGAACCAAGAGAAAGAGATGAGTTCCCTTCACAAGAGCAAATTAAAAATGTTCTCATTAAAACAGCTAATGAACAGTTAGATTTTCTCCCCAAATTCAAAGCAAACTTGGCTGCAGTTTGACTCAGATTTATCAATGTCTCTGTGTGTGTGTGTGTGTGTGTGTGTGTGTGTGTGTGTGTGTGTGTGTGTGTGTGTGTGTGTGTGTGTGTAAGTTCAAATCACATATGGCCGAGACCTTCGAACTCGTAAAAGTTCGAACACTGAAGTAAAAACAAATAAAACAACAAAACACAAAACTAAACATCTGTAGCAGGGGAGCCCCCCTGCACCCCACCACACCCCCCTACTTAAATATACCAACTCCGAAATTGCAATACATTGTGGAAATGGGAAATCTTCCCATTCCGCACTGTACGGAGATCCCCATTCAGTCCTTTCGAACTTTTACAAGTTCGACCATATGGTCTCAGCCATATGTGGTTTGAACTTGTAAAAGTTTGATCTACTGCAGGGGACCCATATATATATATATATATATATATATATATATATATATATATATATATATATATATATATATATATATATATATATATATATATGTATATGAGTCCCCTTCAAAAGATTGACTCTTCAGAAAGTCAACTTTCATTTGCTCAGGACGATATCTTCAACTTTCTGAAAAGATGAAGCACTTCTATGGAGATCATGGTACAGTCGGGATCAGGGAATTTGCCCTTTTTTCCACTGTATTGCAGTCTTGGATTTAGTATATATAATTTGCATGGGACGCGAGGGTTGCAGGGGGTATGCCTCCCCTGAAAAAACATTTTTTTTTTAATTTTTGCAAAGTCGAACATATGATCTCAACCATATGAAGTTCGACTTTCTGAAGAGTCGATCCTGTGACATAGACCCATGTGTGTGTGTGTGTGTGTGTGTGTGTGTGTGTGTGTGTGTGTGTGCGTGTATATATATATATATATATATATATATATATATATATATATATATATATGGGGGGAGCACTTTACATGCTCAAATTACTGAAAGTTCGAATTGCATATGTTCGAGACCATATGCTCAAGCTTTCAGTAACTCGAATGTGTAATGTGTTAAAAAATAACACTTTACTTACCTTAAAACATTACTTACACACAGAGGCAAGGACCCCTGTACATTCTGTGTGTAAGTAATGTTTATATTTTTTTGTGATGTTGACAGGAAACGGGAAATCTCCCGTTTTTGCACTTCTGCATACAGCGCGAAATGGGAGATTTCCCTTTCCCCCAATGTAGAGCGATCTCGGAATTGGTATATTTAAGTAGAAGGGTGTGGGGGACACAGCCCCCCACATGGGGGATGCAGGGGTGCTAAGTCCCCCTGCAAAAGCGATGTTTGACTTTTTTGTTACATTTCATTTTAGGAGTCTGAGTTTCCAAAAATCGAACTTATAGTCTCGACCATTCCATATCTGCACCAACATCAAGATTTCTGCTGCTAAGATATCAGGATTTCTGACAATGGACAGGAACTCCTCAGTTTCAGTTAGTGGTGGTTCGGTAGCAGGACCTCTCCCCCATGGTCACTTGTTCATGGGCAGTTGCAGTGATCCTACAGCTTGTACAGGTTATCATGCCACTTGCCCAGTGTCATACCAGGAAGTAGGTACTCCCATATCTTCCAAGAGCATTAATGTCATTAACACCCTGCTGCCATATGCCATATTCTGTCTCAGGCAGATTGGTCTACCCCTTCCTAACAGAAAACCTCCATGGTGATGCAAGACTTGAATAAAAGTGACCTAATTTTCTACATCACTATATGGAGCCTTATGGGGTACAAATTTCTTCTTGCATGCCATATCGCTGTAGGAGATGAAACAGAAACAGACAAAAAATGTATACATATATATATATATATATATATATATATATATATATATATATATTTAAAATACACAAACAGGAATGGCTGTGATCTCTTTTCGGCGTGACTACATACATCCAACATGCACACAAATAAGTTAAATGAGTCAAATGTTCACTGTGACTGCACCCAACTTCCCCTACCTCCCAGTATAATACAAATGTATTAGCTATATGTTTGTCTTTTCGACTTTTCCCAGTTAGGGGTCACCACAGCAGAACTCCGGTCCGCTAATGATTGGCAGTCGATTTTTTATGGTGCCGAGTTGCCAGCCTGAAGCCCAACCTTCAGCGAAGGCACGCCCATTCACACATGTCTTTTGGAGGCCACTCGACCACAGGGAGGACATGCAGACTCCACACAGAAGGCACTCCAGCCGAGAATTGAACAGGAGAACCCCTTGCTGTGAGGCAACAACGCTATCTTACCTTTATATAGTGTAGAGTCAGCCCTGTGAGCACTGTGAGTATTCAAATAAAGTATGAAATCATTAGAATTCCTGAATACCAAAAGCTGCATCAAGTGTAAAAAATACAAATATGGTGTAAGGGCCTACATGATTAGATGCACATGCTCTAGCAATGCAATGTTGAGCTTTGACAAGTGTTCCCTATTAATGGCTTGCAGGTGTCTATGATTAGTCTGACAGTCTCCACTCTTTGATATACACCTACTGAGGGTGTATCAGGGAGAAGAGTCTTAACATAAAGTCTGAAAGTACACTGACTGATTTAAGACAGTGACAGTCCTAACATTCAAATGTTGCCTTTAATGACCAGAGTTACTGTCCGTTAGTAAGAAATGTTGCTTATATCAAAAGGAGTATTTTAAGCACTGATAAATATAACATATGGCAATAAAACAGAGATAGACTTGCTATTATGTAAGCATAAATAATGAAATGAGGCAACAGAAAGAAAAAAATGGATACATCTGCAGTGTTTGCAGCATTTGTTTAATATTGTCTGAGTACGCGCCTATGCTGTTTGCAGTATTCCAATCATCCAGACATTCACTATTAAATGTAAAAGATAACTTTCAGAACTTGTTTCTGTTGCACTTTCAATATGTCTTCATACTCTGTCACATTATCATCATATCTAAACTCTTGTTCATTTACTAATACATGTCTTTGACTTTGTCTATGGCAACACTGGGAATTGCAGTGAAATGATTGATTTCAATACCCTTGTTTTTGGGTTAAATCCATAAAGTTCTGTTTCAGCATAACAAATATGGTTAGAAATGTACATGTACAGTATTTCATCTACAATATATTTTTCCTTGTATCATTTGCTCAGTATTTGTAATTGTGCACCATTGACTGGCAGCATTCCGTAGCATTGAACTGCATTTCACTTCCCAATGTGAAAGCTGACAAATTTTATTAGGGCTGCAATCAATAGCACAGTTAAGACTGGCATTGTTGCACTTTACTCAGCAGTCTGAACAATACTGAGTTAATACATTAAAGTTGTTGCACTCCTATCTCTGTGTCTTAAAGTGTAAGGTTATTCAGCTTAGAGAAACAGTACAGGTGATGCAGGGATTAAAACCTTTTCTCAGATCATTTGACTGAGGGTGTTCATAATATTTTTGACATTTATTTTGTTGCATAAATGTGTTGATATGGGAAACAAAAGTAAGCTCAGTATTGACTAAAACTGACAGACAGGATAAGTCATCTGAAATGATGTAAATATGAACTGTGTATGCTGTGTGAACAATGAAAACATTTCTGCTGTTCCCTGTGCCCTTCTCCATTCCCATGGCATTAGCTGAAGTCCTGATATTGTGAGACATACGTGATAGTACTGATGTAGCAATGAAATGTGAGATGGCTGATGCATCACTGTAATGCATTACTAGCTGTGCTCATTGCTACATATACATTGGGATTAATTTCATAGGTTCATAGGTTCATACTAGGCTATCTGCCCTAGGGCATTTATAAGCCTAGCCAGAATGTGTTTGGCTTTCGCCACCCATTTTAAATTTATTTTGCTATGCCCTTTTTTGAGGTTAGTATACTGTGCCTCTGTCTAACAGTGACACAGAAGTGATACCCGGGGTAAACCTACGATCTCCCATCCACTCATCAAGATTCCTCTTGAAGAGAGTCAATGAGGGACTCTGCCTAACCTGGACTGGGATTTTATTCCAGAGTGAAGGGAGCCTCTGGGTTATGAATCTGTCCCTCCAGCATGTCCTATTTATTTCAGTGCTGAGGTTCAAGTCTCTCGAGCGCGTAGCTCGATGGGATTTGGATTTTCTGAGGTGCAGCATGTCCATTAATTCCGGGTTGGACATGGCTTTATACGTCAGGCACAGATCGCCTCTGAACAGGCGGTATGCCACTGAGTAGAGCTGGAGTTTCTTTAACCGGTGTTGTGTCTTCAAGTTGCTATTCCCCAAAAGCTGTTTGAATGCATTTGCTAAATATCGCCTTCTGCATTTATGCAACACTTGGCAACATGAAAAGCACTTTTCAGTTTAAGAAAAAAAAAACAGAAAAATTTAGTTTAGGCTGCCTTAGAGCAAACCAGCCCAGTGACACTGCATGGTGGTCAGTACTCTAGGTAGTACTCAGTGACAATTAACTTTGTGGCACAAAGTACAAGTACACTGAGCTTAAAGTCAAAGGACTAGTGAGGCTTGGTTCAAATCCACTTAAATTATACCTTTATAGATGGTCATCTGAATACATATTTAATCACATGTTGTGATACCATTCTGTTGTTTTTTTTAAAAAAAACAACTGTTGACACTCTTTGCTACAACATATTTTCATTCATCTGAACACTTTCATATTATTTGCTATTAACTACAACTGTGATAATGTACACATCTGAAGTTGCAAGGAGATGGGAGAAGGAAGGATTTTTCACTTGAATGCACTTCTTGCTCAGGTCATTGCTACATATACCCACACACTGCATTTAATTTACTTTCTGTATTTTTTGATATCATGTATATATTTTTTTACAAACAGGGTTCACTACTTAAGGAAAAAAGTGAAAATGTTAATTAATGCTGCCTTGGGTAGAACAAATATGCCTGTTGTTGCATGGCCCTCCACAATAGGGAGAGTAGTTAATTCAATGATTGCACCTGACAGATGTCAAATTCTGTGGTACAAGGTGTACATGAAGTGGACTGAGAGAAATAAGGACCATGAAACATTGTTCAAATTCTGTGTGGAGATCACATTGCAATTAGTCACAAAATGTGATCTTTTTTTTTTTTCTTCTTTTTAAGGTTCAGTTGCTCTCCAGTCAGCAGCACACAAATAGGTTCACTTCTTAAGGACAAAAGTGAAAAATTTAGTTTAGGCTGCCTTAGTTGAGAAAATATGCCTGGCATTGTTGTGTGCCCCCACACACACACACACACACACACACACACAAACACACAAGGAGACTACTTACTTCATTAAATGCACACCTACCAGATATCAAATTCTGTGATACAAGGTGTACCTGAAGTGAATTGAGAGACATAAGGCCCATGAAGCGTTGTTCGAATCTTATGTAGAAATTACACTGTAATTGTCTCAGTATGTCATCATATTTTTTCTTGTTTTTAAGGTTCATTTGCTCTTTGTTTGACACTGCACAAACAGGGTTCGCTACCTAAGGAAATAAGTGAAAAATTTGTTTAGGCTGCCTTAGGTGGTGCAAACACACCTGGCAACAGTGCACTTTCCTCAGCACTCTAGACAGTACTGAGAGGTGAAATTCTACCTGTCATAAAACTATCTTTGTGGCACAAGGTATAAATGCAGAGACTTTAGATAAAGAACACATCTGAGTAAGGACTCAAATCCAGCTACAAGATACCATTTAAAAAAAGATATAAGAAGATAATTTCTCACAACTTTTTGAATATGATTGTAACACTGTATAAAACCGATAATGCTAAACTTTTTTTTTGCAAGCCTTACTTAATGAAACTTTACTATTTAGTATATATCATTAATGCTTCACACTTTACCTCATGCTAATGTGTGTCCAATTTCCTAGATATGATAATGATTATATTTAATATAAAATTCACTTGCATATGTATGAGGGTAATAATGAATTTCTTATAATCATCATAACTCATCACATGTCCCAACTATGTGTTTAGGGTACTTATGACTTGTGAAGTATGTATGTAACATAACCTGACCGGTATTAATCAGCACACTCAACTACATCCATTGGAAACATATTTAGTAACAGAAATAATGACTTTTATATAGGAGTGCATTACAAGAAATAATTACAACCACACACATACAGGTTTCTCTGAAGTGTATCTCCATTCATTCAGAAATTACTATATGCCTAATTTCCATGCTGGAAAGGTAGTTCTCCTGTGGCAATGTCAGTTAATAAAATAAGTTGAGATTTTTGCATCCTTTATCCCATGGGTTTGATTCCCAACTGCTAAACTAATATGTTAACATTGTATAAGTCCCAACATGATAATATGTCATAATTCATCATCTTTCATCTCCCAAACTGCAACTCTTAAAAGACACGCCATTAAGCATTTCATTGCTGAACACTGGAAGTTATGTTAATGAGTGGAACTTCATACATGGCAAAGCTCAATGCCATGTTTCATACCTTTACTGCTATTTGATACAAGTAGTGCCAATGTGTCTGACAAGGACTCCAACTGCTTTTAATTGAGTAAATGCAGTTGGTAAGGCAGTGCATCTTTGCTCAATACCAGTAACATGCTAGATCTGACTTGGGCACCAATTCAAACATATTCTGTTAGCTGGACTTTTGCATGTATGGCTGGCAAGGGATAAATGGTGTTAAATTTAGAACACAAAGGTTGGGTGTTGAGGAGTCCAGGATATTTATGGCACTCAGCAAAAAATATATATGATAGCAGGATAAAGATTGGTAAGACAAAAATAAGAATAAAATAAATGAAGAAATATCGAACCAACAGGCTAAAATCCAGGAACTTTAATAGATGTATCCAAAAGAGTGCTAAGCACTTTCATGGTGACCATACCGCTTCATCAGACAACATTAACTAAGAAATACAAGTCTTTTATACAAAGTGTGACCAATAAAAAGCCCTTAATTATGTCATCAAAAAGTTACAATTTTTTTTTATAAGGAACACATAATGCAAAAAACACATTCATATATCATGAATAAAAACAACTATAAAATGTATGCAAACATATTGCACTTATAAAAATATATATGAAAAAAAAACATATTATTTTTGTCTAAGTCTATGCCCTTTCAGGAAAGGTTTCAGTGAAAAAAACCCAATTAGACCAGTTTTTCTGCATTTAACAATAAAATCCACTTCTGTTCTATAGTTTCAGTGTGGTTTTTAAAATCACCTCCTCTTAAATTAGTGTCTAAAACTTGCAATACAAAGAACCTAAATGAGTGTGTATTACCATGGCTCATAATATGTGCTGCTAAAGCATTACTATCTTTTTTATTCTTTATGTCTCTCTAGTGTTCAAGGACCCTATCCTTAAAGGGTCTATTTTCTTGCCAACATAAAAGGCATGACATAGTTGACAGAAAGAAAAATATACAAGGTTACACATTTTGCAGTCAGCATAAAAATCAATATTGTGAATCTTAAAACTGGGTGTGTGTATGACAGACAGGTAAAAATAAATGTACAGGCTGAACAACTTCTGCAAGGAAATGTACCAATCCGGTCAGATAATGGGTTCCTTTTCTCTAGCATATTGGACTTATAATAAAGATGTTGCTTGAGGGATTAGTTGTTTCTGAAAGAAAAATGTGGAGTATTTTATTGTTGAATGCAGAAAAACCACCTGGTCTAAATGGGTTTTTTTCACTGAAACCTTTCCTGAAAGGGCATTGACTTAGACATAAATAATATATTTTATTTTCATATATATTTTTATAAGTGCAATATGTTTGCATACATTTTTATAGTTGTTTTTTATTCATGATATATGAATGTGTTTTTTGCATTATGTGTTCCTTTTAAAAAAAAATTGTAACTTTTGATGACATCATAATTAAGGGCTTTTTATTGGTCACACTTTGTATAAAAGACTTGTATTGCTTAGTTAATGTTGTCTGATGCAGCGGTGTGGTCACCGTGAAAGCACTTACCACTCTTTTGGATACATCTATTAAAGTTCCTGGATTTTAGCCTGTTGGTTTGGTATTTCTTCATTTATTTTATTTATGGCACTCCTCAGGTAGCACTATAGCTGTAGGCAACTGCAGAGGATTATACTGGGTCTTATTATAAGGCTGAGGCTTAGAATAGCTTAGCCAAGGCTGTCTCCAATGCAACAGGCATTCCACACAGTTGGGGGCAATGTGATCACCACTAAGAAGTGCAAGCAGGACCTTGAATTTAGGACTGGGAACACCCTGAGTTGTGTAAGTTTACTGATGCATAAACTGACTATGATATGGCATTAATTATCTAGTCAGCCAAAACAGCTGCACATTATACTTTCATATATATATATATATATCTTTTCTTTCTTCTTTTTTTTTTTTTTTTTTTTTGCTGTACAGCTGAAGAGGAGATGCAAAACATGATGTGCACCAGGAGAGATTAACTCACCTCAGAGAGGCATGAAGGTGAGTATGAGTCATGTAAAAATTCAAGACATAATGCATTTTCATTCCTTCATCACTAGCATTTTGAGCAGGCATACCTCCACCTTAATCTCAAGCATGCCTTCCCCACTAACTTTTGCTGCTTGCATTAGGCAAGTAGGACACCAGCTTTAATGTGTGGGGGGTACAGCACCCAGAAGCAGCAATTACTTTTTATTAATGGATAAGTATGTGTAAAATATTAACAGCAGTATGTCAGGAAGAATTACATTACAGTAATTGTAATTATTAAATTAGAATGCATAATCCCAATCCATCATAGGAAAATAAAGGCTGCTATTTCTTATATCACAGCAGTGAGATTTGTTTATTTAATAACACATAAATACCATCCCATCATATATGGATGTGGCAATGGTGTGCAATACTAAATTATTATATTTATGTATTGCCAAACCAGTTTTTATTGTGACATGCCATGTATCTAATTATCTCTCTTTTTTGTCTCCCCATCCTTTCTCTCTTTTTTTAATTTTTTTTTGTGGAGGATTTATAATTTATTAACAATCTGCTGTTTCAATAACTTGCTGCTGAAAAATTAATGATCAACAGCACAGAGAGCTACACCGACCACTGGAGCTTGGCCTGCCATACCTCCACAAATGGCAGCACAGCATTTCAGGGCACAACCTTCCTCCACAACCCCTGCTCTATCTTCTCTAAGTGTGGGAGCAATAGTAGCGGAGGTGGTAGTTTTGTCACCTGGCATGAGCTGACAGGATTGGCGGAGGATATAATTGAGAGGGGCCTCAGTGCACATATTGTCAGAGTTGAAAAGGTCATGCTTCACATTGCAAAGATGATGTCATGTCCAGCACTGACCCAGGTAACTGCTGCAGGAGATAGTGATGACAGTTCTGAGGGTGAGGACTAGATTCTCACTGTTTTCAAGATGAACAGGAGTGTGCCTCTTATGTCCCCCTATCTATCTCCGTCAAGGTGTCCCCAATCTTTTGTCTCCATCACCATCCCTGTATGTTTTATATGTCTTGTATGACTGCAGATGCTACTTACCTGACCCTCTCATTCCTAAGCACCCTTCTCAACATTCCCCTCTCTCCAAAACTAATGGGCATCTGACCCACAAAATAAAATTATGGCCTATACATAGCTCTTCACTTCACCTATGTGTCCTCTTGACACAAATGATTTGGTTCAATTGGCCATAGAACATTATTCTGTTGTTGTCAATCATCAATGGAGTGGTGACTCTGCTAAGTCATGAAACTGTGTGGACAATTGTACATTTACACTTTGAAGAAGTAGATGGCAACGGTGCTCTCCCACAACCCTCCTGCAAATTATTGTACCTTTCCCAGTGTCTTACCCTCTGCTTGCCAACTCAATTTGTACCACTGTCATATCCACCCCTTTTACACACATCTAGTCTAGTCAAAAAGTAGATTCACACACAACACTCATGCTCAGAAATGGTCCAGGGAAAAGCTTTCATTTTATGTCCTTAGCATTTGCCCATAGTTTGCCATAGTGCATTAATGCTGAGTGGCAGTGAATGCTGTTTAAAGTCTTATTGCAAAAGCTGAAGATTTCAATTTAATCTGCAGTGTGTGGTTACTTTCATGCAACTGTACTTAAATCTGCTGTGCAATGGGAATACAGAGTAAAGACAGACTAAAGGCAGTACTGTGGAATATTTAATGTAACAGTTGTTAAGTTGTTGGATGTACTAAAGTAGGAGTTCCTATGTGGCATGTTGAGAGAATTACCCTGTCTATAGCCTGATGTTTTTGCATAGTGTCATGGGTTTGATTACAGCTGTATATCAATTTATTACTTCATGACATTTCATATTCCTATCATATATTTAACTGCAAACATATGTATTTCCCTCCATATAAAACATTTCCTTAAAATAACATTAGAATAGTGCAACAAGACATCTTTTTCAAAAAACATTGCAGGCCCAACAGGGAGACTTATTGAGCTAACTTTATCATGGTCAGGTATCAAATTGTACGTATAGGACGCATGCTATTGTACAAAGCATGCTCTGTTATGCTCTGCACTTTACTGTACAGAGCATGACAAATTAATGATGATTTAAACTCTAAAACACCATACAGGTCTTCCTACATGTCCCACAAAACATAGTGTTGCCATTCCTCTCTGCATCTGTCTCTGTCACTGTTCACCCCTTCTGCTTCATTAAGTTGTCACTGTGCTTCAGTAGTGTTATTTTATTCCTGTGAAGTAGTAATAGAAAGAGTTTTAAATAATTTCAAGTATTCTAATCTGGCCACTAGCTAACTGTTACAATTTGTATTGGTACAGTATTTTATATGTAACTGTTAGCTAAATACTCTCGTGAGCCACCGTTATCCATCTTCTGTCAAAATCTGCTTTTTCTCAGCCTCCATGTTGTCCTGCCACTGCATCTACTGCCTTATATATATCATTAATCTTTTACCACTGCATTTGTGCAATTTCTGGTGCCAGGCAACATATGCAAATAAGGAGTACACAGCTTATGGCAATATCTTGGGATTTGATTGCCTTCTTCCGCATGCTAAGCTATGTTTAGTTTAATGTAATTTTGAAGAAGATGAAGACTGGATATATGGATTACACTGCTCAATAAGGTAATAAAGATAAATACATACATTCATGTTTGCTGAAATCTGCTGTCAAATAGTAACTACCATAATTATGACTTTCTATATAGTGTGCTAAGATAATACTCGGGTAAAATTGTTTTTCTTGGCATGCTGTAAATGTTCGAATACAAATGGATACAAGTATATTTCAGGATGTGTTGTCTGACTCTTGTGGATGTAAATGTTGGCTACAGCATTAATTAACACATCATTGTCCTGCTGCTATATTCATGTGCCTGATACCCATTGTGAAGTCTGTTTTATACAGATGTTTGCATGGAAATCGGCACAGCTCAAAAGAGAGTACTGCTAATTGCCATAGTAAGTTCAACACTACAAGATATAATTACACATGCACTAACACTTTGCCATCAGCAGAGCAATTCAGCTTAGCAGCACTGCACTCAAAGAGTACCTTAAAAAAGAGAAAATCAAATAATTATAGTTTTCAGTAGCAAAATGTGTACATGTCTGTATTACTTTAGTCAACAGGGGATCTTGATTTCAGAATGATGTTGACTCAATTCATTTGTTTAAAATACATGTCTGCTCTGCAATGTTTACACTTGCACTGTGTTACCAGCTGCTTGGTTAACCTATTGTCACAGAATCAATCAATGTCATTCTGCACTACAGTGTCCTATGTATGATTTGCATGTTTGTCTTGCCAATGCACATAGTGCAAATATGAGACAAAACAAGTGTCCAATCATCCCAACATGAAGTCACAGGAATGTTTGACTGATAATCAACTGGTGCACGACAGTCAATGTGTATGTCTTCCCATTATGTGTAATATGTCAGTGTCCTCACTGTAACACAATGCACAGTAAGAACAATATCTATATTTCAGCAGAGAAGTATGTCATTACATGTGCCAATCAGAGTGATGTTAAACTGTCCTGAGCACACATATGTATTTGTTGCACAACCTGATGTACAATACTATCTTTTCCAAACATTGAGTTTTACAAATATTCAAATGTCCAGTTTCACATTGGCATTCTCTGTTTTCTGCTATGGCACTTGCAACTAATACAATGTTCTGCAGATTGTGTAACCAGATAGGTAAGAGGTTTGAAGCACACATATGTATTTGTTGCACAACCTGATGTACAATACTATCTTTTCCAAACATTGAGTTTTACAAATATTCAAATGTCCAGTTTCACATTGGCATTCTCTGTTTTCTGCTATGGCACTTGCAACTAATACAATGTTCTGTAGATTGTGTAACCAGATAGGTAAGAGGTTTGAAGCCCAACATGTAAGAAGTGTGTGTGTGTAACTATATGTAACACTTGGTGCTGTATCTACTTCTCCTGAGAAGTATACATGTAACTATTCTCACAGCTCCCTTATCCCATTTTTATAGAAACATCCTCTATGAGACGCACTGATAACATCATCATGACAAACAAACACCCTCGCTCCTTAAAAGTCAGACTTATACCATTTTTTTATGGAAACATCCTCTATGAAACACACTGATGACATCATTCTGATAAAAGTGCACTGTCTCCCATTAAGTGTAAGACTTCTCCTGTGGCACTTGTACTGTATACATTGTGTAACTAGATAGGTAGGAGGTTTGATACCCACCATGGAAGACTTGTGTGTCTGTGTATCTGTCAGGCTGCGTGTAACACTTGGTGCTGTATCCACTTCTCTTGATATTTAACTGTTCTCACAGCTCCCTTATTCCAGTTTTTTACAGAAACATCCTCTATGAGACACACTGATGAGGTCATCCTGACAAAAGTGCACTCTCTTTCCTTTTTCCTTAAGAGTCAGACTCCTCTTGTGGTGCTTGCAACTAATAGTGTGCTCTATATATTGTTTAACTAGATAGGTAACAGATTCAATGTCCAGCATGGAAGGTGTGTGTGTGTGTGTGTGTGTGTGTGTGTGTGTGTGTGTGTGTGTGTGTGTGTGTGTGTGTGTGTGTGTGTGTGTGTGTGTGTGTGTGTGTGTGTGTGTGTGTGTGTGTAAAATGCTTCTTGCTGTGTTAAAGGGAGGATGGTTTAATGGTTAAGGTGTTTCCCTTACCGACACAAGGTGCAGGGTTTGACTCTCACATGGGGTAATTTGGCTAGGCTTAAAATTGCCCACAAGGGCAGTTAGCCTAGTTCTAATCTATGAACCTATAACTTTCCCTGAAGAGAATGATTTAAATGTGCACACAACTCCCTTACACCAATTATTATGGAAACATATTCTATGAAACACACTGATGAGGTCATCCAGACAAAAGTTCACACTCTACCCTTCAGACACAGACTTCTCCTATGATGCTTGTAACTAGTATATGTTTTCTCTAGATTGTATAACTAGATAGATAGGAAGGTCAATGCCCAACATGGAATACTCATGTGTGAGAGTATTATAGTTAGTCAGCAGCATGTGCACAGTCAATCTCTACTCCGGAAAAATGTTGTAAACTGTTAGAAGATTCCATCCACCTTTCATATCCTCAATTTCTTTGCAACACAAGGGTGTAGCTATGCATGCTGTTTGTACTCTAATGAGTACAATTTTCTATACATTACTTAAAGAAAACATTGCTTTTTTAGGCAATACTTTGTCCACAAATGTATAATTAATGCTTCTAAAAACAGTGTGTCAGGGTTAAAAAATATCCATTTAATGTTTTTAGAGGTAAAGTGATGCAAACATTTGTTAAGCGGGGTTTGGTTTGAATGTTTCCATTGTTCAAACAGCAGGTGTTTTGTGTGGTATCAACAAGACTACATGATTACAACACCCCTGGTTCAACATACTTATGAGGTCATTCTTTTGCAAGTGAACTGTCACTATTTAAATATCAGACTTCTCTTGATGTGCTTTCATGTTTTACACCATTCTCTAGAATGTGTAACAAGACAAGATGCTTGAATACAGAAATGCTTAACTTCTACAAGTCTGACTGCCAAATAATTCATGATTGTTTTACACACATTTGCAGTCACAACCTTTACAACCACTGAAGGCTGTAAAACTAATGTAAACTAGGGTTTGGGAGGGTGGCCTAATGGTTAAGGTGTTTGCCTTACATCCACAAGGTACAGCACTTGAGTCTCTCAAGGGATAATTAGCTAGGCTTAAAATGGCTCGCAAGGGCAGTTAGCCTAGTACTAATCTATGAACCTATGTTACCAGATACATCTCCTTGGCAATACACTGCTAATGTCATTCCTTCATAGATGCTGTATGTCTCACTTTTACTCATTATTCTCCTCAGTGGGCAGCCACAGTGGTGCAGTGGTTAGCGTTGCTGCCTCAAAGCAAGAGGTTCTCTGGTTCGATCCTTGGCTGGGTGCCTTCTATGCGGAGTCTACATGTCATCCCTGTGGTCGCATGGGTTTCCTCCAGCTGCTCCGGTTTCCTCCTATATCCCAAAGACATCCTGTAGGGGGATTGGGCACTCTAAATTGTCCCTAGGTGTAAGTGCATGCATGTGTGTGCCTTCTGTGGAAGGATGAGTGCTGGGCTGGCAACTCAACACTGTAAAACTCCACTGCCAATCATGAGCAGACAGGTTATCCGCTGTAGCGACCCCTAACCGGGAAAAAGCCAGAAGAAGAAGAATTCTTGTCCTGTGGCACTGACTGCTGATAATGTGCTGTATAGATGGTATAAGTGGATAGGTAAGTGGTTTAATTCCATCACTGCTTCAATAGTGTGACAGTGATTACTGTCATATACCATTGACCATCCCACAACCACCTTTATGTATATTTCTAATTGTGTGTTTTTGCTCTTTATCTGAAGTTAAACCTATTAATTTAAGGCATTTTTATAGTCTGCATTGCTTTTTGGTTTCTCTGCTGGCCCAGGTGTTTTTCTGAGATTGTTTTAGCTAATCAACCCAGCCCCATGGTATTTTACACTGCACAGGCAGTCCATAATTTCAGTGTTCAAACTGCTACAAGTTGATAATAAAAACATTTGGACTACATTTTTGAATTCACAGAAGTACATTTTAAGTACTTTTGTAATTGTATTTGTTACCATTTAAATCAGTTTTATGTGTTTTCCTCTTTTTTCTGAAGTTAAAGATATTAATTTAAGGCATTTGTATAGTCTGCATTGCTTTTTGGTTTCTATGCTAGACCTACATGTTTTTTTCTGAGTTTGGTTAACTCTCACCCTCCCTAGTGATGTTTTTGTTATATAATTGGAGGCTTTTGAGCTGCCTGCTCTTTCTATATAGCTGGCCCTAGAAGCTCCTCCCAGCCTTATCACTTCTGCTAGTCTTATTGGTTACCGACAGAAGAAACTGGGAAGGCCTACCCCTTAGACTGTTACTGTACTTTGAAATTGCCTAGAATTGTGTGCGTTCCTCATTACTGGCTTGTCTGCCTTTGAATCACATTGCAATTATTTGCAGCTATTTAAAAATGTTTCTGGCATCCTTTCAGTTGTGGCTAATTTTAGTGTGTGTTTACATTAAGAAGGCTGCGACTTCAATTCTAGTGGGAGTAGAAAGTTAACCTGGTTTGTCCAAGTTTGGAAACACACAAAGGAGGTTTTAAGTGAGATTGTTTCATATGCCAGAGGGCTTTGCAGAGTCTTAGTTGGGTGCATAGGTCTCAACCTTCCATCTCCAAAATGAGGAACACTCGCCTTCATAATGTGGAACAAATGGGCAAAATGTGGAACATGTACTAACGGATTACTAACAACTTCAACTAGGAAGGTCATAGGATGGTTAAAATATGCTGGTTTTACTTATAAAGAAGATTATTTAATGAATTAATATGATTAATTTCTATTTACCATGAATTTCACTTAAAAAATTCCTAACACTGAATGTGTGACAGACTCTTTCAATGTGGAACTTTGAGGAACTTTGAAGAACATGAACTTTTTAAGACCCCAAATGAGGTACGTTCCTCCTAATGAGGTACACTTGAGAGGTATGGTTGGGTGTTAATCTGCATTTGAGAGCTACTTTTACTGTCCTTTTACATTAAAAAGTTCCAGGATCATCTGTCTTGTAGCAGAAGGTATTTACTTGGTCTCTCTGAGTTGGAATGCACTCCAGGGAGTTTAAAGTGTAGTCATTTATTGACCAGAGGGCACGGGAATTCATTTTCAGCTTTTTCTGTTTGCCATAAATTAGGCACATTTTTGCAAAGCCATTCACAGCTCAGTGGTGGTTAGCAGTACCCTGTATAGAAACAAACCTATAAAGCTAGTACTTAATACTTTAACCCGTAACACAGAAAGGCTTTGTGTGGAACCAAGCTTAGGGCAGCTAGATAGTGTCATACATCACAAGATCATAGTACTACCACCTAGCTTTCACTCTAGACACAACTCAGATGACCCCTGTAAAACCAAGACCCTAAACCATAACAGCCTAACCCTAACCCTAATACGGGTCATGACAACATGGATTCGCAATTTTCTAATGTCTCTGTGGCCATCTTGGTAGATATGGGCATCCTGAGACAATGTAACAATTGTCTCAGGTACTCAAACAACATTTAATCCTTCAAGAAGCTAACACAGTATGTGAAAGTTGTAAATACATAACTTCCTTGGAGGCAAAAATCTACAAACAAGGTTGTCCAAAACATATACACTACCTTCTTCACCCATACCACTCACCACACACATAGACATTCTTATGCTGAGACACTTAAAAGAAACTTTCCCAAATTTCAAAGACCTCCTAAGCCATCAAACTGCAACACCTACCCTCAGCAATCACTAAAGCAAACACCAAAACAATACCTAGCACTACACATAAGCCAATACCCAATGATCTCCCAAGAACAAAGTCCATAAGGCATGCAATCACTTTACCTAGTACTCTTGTCATAGAGGTTCTATTGTATGACACACAGATATGTCTCTCACTAGGACAGACAAGGAGAAGATAACAGTTAGTTGCTTATCTGGAGCTAGGATCTGCAATATCATGCACACACTCAGATGACTACAACACAGGTATCAGTATGATTCTATCATAGTTTATGTGGGTGTAAATGACCTGAGGCATTCCTCACTTGACTATTTGAAAAGAGACATTATGGATGTGCCTGAATATGTGTCACAGACAGGTATGTGCCTTACATTGAGCAGCATTCTACTATCACCAGGAATGATGCCACAGTATGAACAGAAAATTATTGATTTTAATAATTGGCTTAGTTTTTTGTGTCACTGTATAGGAATCCAATATTTATCAGCATGGAAGGACATGGTTAATAGATCACTTTGCTTTGCCAAGGATGGTCTGCACCTGTCCCCCCTCCCCCAGGCTTTCAGATATTGGCTAAAATGCAATCCACCGTTAAAGCCTTAATAGACAATGACAAAATAACATAACTACAAACGTAGCAAAAAAATAAAGTAAACATCAAAGCAACTTTAAGATGTTCTTGCTTAGTGCTAGGAGCCTAAACAAGAAATTCCACACCCTACAAGCTCTCCTCACTCTGGAGAATGTAAACATCTGTGCTTTTACCAAAACTTGGTTTAAAGCCACATAAAGTACTCCAGCACTAGAAGGCTACAGTGCCTTCCGCATATTTAGACTAACAGCAGCACAGACAGGGGCTAAAGGTGGAGGTGTCTCAATTTATGTTAGCAACACAATACAAATCTAGGTTGCTTAAACAGGATGATGACCTGGAATTCATCCAAACCTCCATAGACAAGGTTCCCTAGTATGTACTGGCCAGCTACAGGTCACCCTCTATAACCCAAGAAATTTGCACCTCTTACCTAGACCTACTACAGTCACTCACCATCCAGCCAAATACTCTATTCATGGGATACTTTAGCTACCCCTTTATGGACTGGAAAATGTACACTGCCTCTAACTCACGGGTGGCACATTGTTTCCTGGACTTCCTCAACACAAACACTCTGGACCAGATAGTGCACTCTCCAACCTGTGGATCAAAAATACTGGACCTAGTACCCACCAACATGGGAGAGCACCCCCCCCCCCCCATGTCATGTCTTCATTGGTGAAGTTGAATCACAAAGCTGTTTCTCTTGAAATAAAATTTAACACAGAAAACCCAATCAAACCCATAACAGTTAGGAACTATACTAAACCAAACTAAATACTATTAAGCAACAGTTTGTCAAAATTCACAGCTCCCCCAAACCCCAATAATACAACTACCTATGCAGTATTATTACAGAAACCCTGTAGAAACATGTAAATGACTACAATGAGACTGATGTACCCACCAGAACTAAGCTCAGATCTAACACCAAAAACAAACCATACTGGTAGAATGTTTACCTTAAAAGGCTATATAACAAAAGAATAAATTCAAGGCCAGAATCAGAAAGATCAACTCTCATACAGACAAGAGCTCTCTGATTCAACTAAACAAGAAATTAAAAGGTCTAATGAAGGCGTTTTTCAGCTATAATACATTATTTATAAGCATTAGCTATCAGCACATTAAGATCAATTAATACATCTTATTAAAATAAGGGCATGTCAATATAATACTTCTATAAACAACAGTTAAAAACTTTCAGTGCTTCAATGCTGATGCTTTAAGGAAGGGTTTGAGGGATACTGCATCATTAATGCCTGGGGGGTTATCTGCATTAAGTCTGATTGTCCGTTTCTGTTCTAATTCTTCTGTTTTATTTATCAAGTCTCCCCCTCTTGGTCCTTCATTAACTACTTCTAGCACCAGAAATTTAAAACCATGATGTATACCTTCTTTTTCAACACATTTAGCTGGGGCATTAGTTTCTTTCCTATTGACAATATCTCTCATATGTTCAAGTACACGTTCTTTAACATCCTGTTGGTTTTACCTATGTAGTAAGCGTTACATATTTGACAAAAGCTAAAATACACAACGTTCTTAGTTCTACAATCTGCATAAGAAGATGCATGTATTTTAAATTTTTTCACAGGATGAATAAATGTGCTGCCTGAAAAGATGCATCTGCGGGCTGTACATCTCCGGCATGGATATGTCCCTTTTCTTTGTGAAAGAACGTCATGTCTAGAACTAAGTGGTTTATAACGTAACTGCCTTTTCAAAGATCTTTTATTAATAAAGGAGAAATGTGGTGCAGAGTCTATTACTCCATCTAATTCCTTAGTTGCAGTTAGGATATTCCAGTTCTTTTTAAAAATATCACAGAACACATTTATATCACTAGTGAAAGAAATAGGGAAACAAA
The DNA here is from genome assembly GCF_019279795.1 of Protopterus annectens. Classification (NCBI taxonomy): domain Eukaryota; kingdom Metazoa; phylum Chordata; order Ceratodontiformes; family Protopteridae; genus Protopterus; species Protopterus annectens. The sequence continues at coordinate 462,454,085 of NC_056725.1, forward strand.
GTTTAACTTCATTAATATTTTCTCTTAACCGCTGGTCTACTACTTGTTCAGAAAAATAGGGTTGGCCCTTCGTTCATCTTTTTTTTTGTGTGTGTTACACAGCAATGGAGAATGGAAGAGCCCTGTTGCTGTAATCTCGCTATGTTAAATGGGTTTAACATAGCGACATATCTTAAAAAAAAGCAACGAACATCTTCCTTTCTCCGTTGCTTCCACACATAGCTCTGATGTATTGTGCAAGCATATGCATGCACAGTACATCAGAGCTGCCGCGGAATACCGGACAGCTGTGGAAGGGCAGCACGGAGGCATTATACAATGCCATTATTTAAGAAAAGTACGTTTTTTTTTTTTCTTAAATAATGTCATTGTATAATAGCAATAACCCACTTCTGGGTGTGGGTAATGCTGGATTTGCCCACGGTTGTCTTTGTTTGCCACTCGGGCTTTGCTCTCGTGACCAAACCACACCAACCGTGGGTAAATCCAGCATTATCCACACCCACGCATAGGTTATTGCTTAAATATTGAATATTATAAGGGTTTGCTTCTAATTTGTATACTAAGTAGCATTTCTGCAGCTGCTCTTCATGCAGCCATGGAGAAAATCTGATAAAGAGAAACTGGAGACAGTCTGGTAGAAGGGGATTAGCTAAGAGAAAAGAAGAAAAAGAACAGAGAAATTGACTTGGACATAATGTTTCCTGAAAACAATCAGGTTTTCTCAGGTGTGACAGCTTTAAAGATAATACCAAACCAGTTAGACTTGTAGTAAAGTTCTCTCAGGTTTTTTTAAATGCAATGGGGATACTAATATAAACAGGTGCTTTTGTTCTTTCTTGTTCATTCCTCTTCTCTTTTTTTTTTGTCCACATTTGAGAAATGTAGGCACTGCAATGAAAAAGGAATGAGGAGGGGAGGAGATGGGGGAGAGCAGGAGGTTCTGGTTAAAAGAGTATGACAAAAGAAAAATCTGTGTGATTTCTCCCATGTTTGCGTAGGGAAATGACTGAGTAAAAACCCTAGGCATTATCCAGTAACAAGTTTATTACAAACATGTAAATAAAAAAGAATATTGAATATCGTAAGGCTTTTTCTGATAAACAAGGTACCCTTAGCAGTTTTGTGTCTGGTTTGCATGTCACTAGAAGACAATTTGATAAAGAAAATTGGCTAGGAGAAAGTGCTTACTAAAGCATTTAAGTGTTTTCTCAAATGGGAGGGTTATATAGATATAAAAATAAATAGCACTTTCTAATAGCAGAGGCTGTATCATGTATCTCAGCATGACTAACCTTTCTTTTTGGTTAACTTTAGCCTGTCTGTGTAGCTATCAACTTAGAACTTATGTTCTTATAAGGAAGCAAAAACTTCAATATTTTAAGATGTACATAGTTTTGGGTATTATAAAGTTCATAAGTTTTAGGAGGGTTTTTGGGGGGGTTCTGTTTGAGGGCTTTCAAAAAAACTAAAAGTTATGTAAGATGTGACATAAGCGCAAATGGATATGACATGATACAACTGTATAAAAGACCAACCTGCCGAACAGTATATACATGTAACAAAAGTTGGAATTAGACATTAGGCAAAAGAGCAGTTATATATAAAAGGTGGTAATAATAACTATATAAGAAAATGATGCTTTCTGTAATGTCTTTCAATCTAAATGGTCTTACAGATAAATATAAAAAAGAAAGAGTAGTGAACTATATTTAAAAATGTGGAGTGCAATTAGCTATGCTACAGGAGACACACCTGGAAAGAACTGAACATGTGAATTTGATAAAGAAAAGTTTTCAGGATGGTTATTCAGCAGAATATTTAGAGCAAAGGAAAAGAGGAGCACTTATATTAATTGCAAGAGGAGCTCCAATAGTGATAGAAGAGGAAAAAAAAGATAGTAATGGAAGATACAGAGTACTAAGGGGCTACTGGCTAGGGAGGAGGATTACAGTGGCATGCATTTACATCTACCCTAAAATTGCTATAATGGAGCTTAAGAAAATTCTGGGAGAAATAATCAGCTTTCATCAAGGAATAATACTTACAGGTGGAGACTGAAATTTGGTTTGCAACAGTGAAGATGTGTCTGGGTGGCCTAGAAGGGAAAATATAACGAGGGTAGATTTTTGAACAGAGTTATGAAAATGTTTGGCATGGAATTCAGTTCTAGGAGTTCAGAATTAATTTACATATAACTCACTGAAATACAAAAACGGGGCTATGCTAGATAGATTTTAGATCTCACAGGAACATGTACATTTAATTGAAGGTCTTGAAATGCACCCAATAATTATTTCAGATCATGCACCAATAATAACTAAAATAAAAACACAAGGTAATGAAATGAAAATAAGACACTGGTGCTTTCCCACCTAGGTTCATAGGTTCATAGGTAGGTACTAGGCTATCGGCCCTGGGGCCTATACAAGCCCAGCCAAAAAGGTACCCTGGCATTTGCCACCCAAGAAAATTATTTTCCTGTGTCACTGTCGAGCAGAGCCACAGAGGTGATCCCCGGGGTGAATTTCTTGTTTCCCATCCAATCATCACGATTTTTCTTGAAGAGTGCTAATGAGGAGCTTTATTTGATATAGATAGGTAGTTTATTCCAGAGTATGGGAAGTCTCTGGGACAGGAATCTATCCCTCCGGCATGTTCTGTTTATTGTGGTGACAAAGTTTAGGTCCCTAGAGCGTGTAGCTCAGAGGGATTGGGATTTCTTTAAGTGGAGCATGTCTGGGTTTGACATAGCTTTGTATGTTAGGCAGAGATCACCTCTGAGTAGGCGATATGCGACGGAGTAAAGCGGGAGTTTTTTGAGACGGTCTGCGTAGGACATCTGTTTGAGGCCGGTAATCCTCTTTGTGAGGTATTTCTGCGGCCTTTCCAGTTGTTGTAGATGTCTTGTGAGGTACATACCAAAAGGGGCATTGTACTCTATAATGGGTCTAATGAGTGATAAGTAGAGGGGAACAATGACCTCTTTTTTCTGGATGAGAAACCTTTTGTGATGAGGTGTGCCATGTAGAAGGATTTCCTGACTACTGTGGCAATGTGATTATCAAAGGAGGAACTACTGTCCACCTGTGTCCCAAGGTCTCTTATCACACTTTCGGTGTTAAGTATACTACTGCCTATGTTGTAGTTCATGGGTACAGAATTTTTACCAAAGTGGATGACAATGCACATTTTAGCATTGAGCTTGAGGCCATGGCTTTGACACAAGGCATCTGTCTCAGTGAGGCCCTTTTGTAGGATGTCCACATCATTAGGAGTTTTGATTATGGCTCCTAGTTTGCAGTCATCTGCGAACTTCATTAGCCAAAGACCTCCTGTGTTAGCCTGTACTTCAGAGAAGTAGATACCAAACAGGAGAGGACCCAGGACTGAACCCTGTGGTACTCCACTTGTCACTGGTCTGAAGTCGGATTTGAAGTCTGCTACTTTCACAGTGTGGGTTCTGTCAGTGAGCCAGTTGGCAACCCATCTTGTGACATAGGAATTTATACCTAGTTTAGTGAATGTATCTATAATTCCAGCGTGGGGGATGGTGTCTAAAGCCTTGGCAAGATCTAGATAGGCTGTGTGAACCACCTTACCCTTGTCTATGGCTTTGGTAACTGCTTCAAGGAAGTCTATCAGGTTTAGGGGACATGATCTTCCTTTGACAAACCCGAACTGGGTGGGATCCAGAGTTTGCAGATTACCAATGTCTTTGTTTATAAGTTCCATGATGATACGTTCCATGGCCTTACAGACCAGGCTCATCAAGCTAATGGGGTGGTAGTTCCCGGGGTCCGTGGTAACTCCCCCCTTGTGGACTGGGATAACCATTGCTGTGCGCCATTCAGCAGGCACAAAGCCTGAGGTGAGGCTATGATTGAACATGGTACTTAGGTGGGGTGCCTGTTCGTTCTGTAGTTCATGTAGAACGCAGCCTGGGATGTTGTCTGGTCCCATGGATGCTGTGTTCTTGGCTTTGGAGAGTGTGGTTTTTACCTGTGCAACTGTGATTACAGCAACTTTGCATTCTTCCAGTATAGAGATGGGCTCTTTAGGGGGTGAGAAGAGGGTAAAGTTAGCACTAAACCTATCTGCCAGGATGTTGGCAATATCAGTTGGGTCTGTATATTTAGTGCCATTGTGCTGTAACTCAAAGCAGATCTGAGTGTTACCATTATATATATTATATTATTATATAAGCTATAGAATGCTTTGTGGTTGTCTTTAGAATCAGTGGTGAGTTTGTTTTCATAGCTACCTTTGGAGGATTTTATCAGGGATCGCAGATACTTACTGAGGCTGACCAGGGAGCTCCTCCACTCGTGGGATTTTACTCTCTTTTGCAAGAGTTTCTTCCTTCTGTTGTACAGTTTGTTTATGGCAAGGGACCACCAGATTGGCTTCCTTTTTTTGGAGGATAGCGTATTGGTTCTGTTTGGGATAGCACTATCCATGCACTCATGTAAGTGCTTATAAAGTGCAATCGTGTAGGATTCAGTAGTTGTAACTGCATTGTCCATCTGCATGGGTGTCATGAAGTTCACCACTTCTGTCTTAAGAAGCATGAAGTTGGCTTGGAGAAATTTTTTTACCATGGTTTCCTTAATGGGGGGTGGAGGCAGAATGTGGATATCTAGGGTAATTAGCTTATGGTCAGATCGCACCAATGAGGCGTTGACTTCAGGAGTGGAACACCGGTCACTCATATTGGTAATGACTAGATCTAGGATATTGTTACCCCTGGTGGAGATGTGGATAAGTTGATCCAGGGCATTGGAGTTTATGAATTCCAGAAAGCGTTGAGTGAAGGAGTTGGTACATGAGTAGTTTTCCCAGTTAATGGTGGGGTAGTTGAAATCACCCATTATTAGGGTGTTTGGTTGGACCCTAATATTTTCCAGTACATCAAGAAAAGAGGAGTGGGAATCCTGGGGTATGGTGGGTGATCTGTAGCAAGCTACAATTTGAATTGCAGTTTTGCCCAGAGTTAGTTGCACTTGGATAACCTCGGCTGCATTATGCTGAGCAACTATCCTGGAGGTGTGGCTATCCTTAATGAATGTGGACACACCTCCACCTTTGGTGTTCCAGTCCAGGTTACATGGCCGAAAAGTGTGGTATGAGTTATAGCCTGGTAATGCAGGGGTGCTCTCTGGAGCCTTGAACCAGGTCTCAGTCACTGCACAGATATCAATGTTCTCCATTTTAAGGAGTACCGGTTGAAAAGAGAGGAATTTAAGGAATGGGTTGTGGAATTAATTCAGGAGCTACTAGAGAAGATAGGTTTATCTTCTGAAAACATAGCTAAGGAGTTGGATAAAATTAAAGTGGAGTTTAAAACTAGGTTAGAAATATAAGAAAGGGAGATATGGCTAAACAGTAACAATAATTATTTAGAGGGATTTACAAATGTTAAAGTATTGCAAAATAGGGGGAATCAGAACAAGAAAAAGAGCAACTGCAGAATGCTAAACAAAAAATAAGGGATCACCTTGATAATATGCATGAGTATGGAAAGATTGCTGTTAAGCAAGTGTTTTTTGATAATAATTCTAGAGCACAAAAACTTCTAGCATAACAACTCAGGCAAAAAAAGTGGAAAGGGCAGTCACCAAGCTTAGGGAGCCTATAACAAGGAAGATAACAAGAGACCCTGTAGAAGTACTAGAAATATTTCAGAAATTTTATGAAAAATTTGTATAAAGCAGAGAAATATGGAAATCAAAAAATGGTACAAATGGAAAGGTTTATGGAAGAATTAAATATGCCAAAGCTAGAGGCAGATGAAGCTCAATTAGGAAGGGATGAGATAAAAATGGCTATGTATAACCAATCTACAGGAAAGTCCCCAGGAATAGATGGTATTCCTGTAGAAGTTTGGAAGTTATGAGGAAAAAAAACTGATAAAGATCTGGAAGGTCTTGTTTAACAGTATTTAAGAGGAGGAGAAGTACCAGCATCCTGGAAGAAGGCGGTGGTAACTATAATACCTAAAGAGGATAGAGATCCATCGGAAACAGCTTCATACAGGCCCATTTCAATACTAAACTATATATATATATATATATGTGTTCATATATATATATATATATATATATATATATATATATATATACATGTATATATATATATATATATATATATATATATATATATATATATATGTATATATATATATATATATATATATATATATATGTGTGTGTGTGTGTGTGTATGTATATATATATATATATATATATATATATATGTGTGTGTGTGTGTGTGTGTGTGTGTGTGTATTTTTTAATTGTATTTGTTTAAAATTATGAATGTGTTAAACTCTATTTGTTTTTAAAATGTGTGTAGGGTGGTTATTTGGGGTCATGTGATTTTGAATTAAGTATTTAAATGAAGTTTTGCAAATTCCTTGTTATCTGACAAAGTCTTATTGTATGAGACGAAAGTGCTAAAATTAATTGGTTTGTGAGTCCTTTGCTTCCATGCATCACATTTTTTTGTTTTCTCCAATTATTTTATACATGACAAAACCAGAAAGGGACATTACAGTGTTGTGGAACATTTTAAGACAGTTTCAGATCTTCTCAGGATACAAAATTAATGAAGCTAAAACAAAGGCAATAGCGGTAAATTATGTACACACACAAATTGGTCCAACAATATCCATATTTATGGAGATATGATAAAATGAAATATTTAGGAGTATGGATTAGAAATTACTCTGTGATAGCAGCTAAGGATATGTGGGAAGAGACTAAACAGAAAATAATATAAAATTGAGAAAATGGAAGTTTTGTTATATGGATATGGGGGTGCGCTACAGAATCCTGAAAGCATAAAATCCTGAAGACCAAAATCCTGAGACCAAAATCCTGAAAGTTCAAAATCCTGAAAACACACAGGATACCAACACTTACTGTATTCCAGCAGACGTGTATACAGAAACAAATAAAACACAAACCATATTACTCTTCTCCAAGTATAAGAAAGCCCCCCTGCACCTTTCATGTCGGGGGTTACACCCCCACACCCCCTGATAAATATATCAACTCCTAGATTGCACTTAGTGTACTGAAGTGCAGTCTTGGAGTTGTTATATTTAAGTAGCAGGGGGGTGTGGGGGTGCAGGGGGGCTTGCCACCTGCATATAGTTGAAGGGTAATATGTTTCTGTATGTACTTGTGCTGGAATATAGTAAGTGTTGGTATCCTGTGTGTTTACAGTATTTTGAGTTTTCAAGATTTTGGAGTTTTCAGGGTTTTGAGTTTTCAGGATTTTGGTCTTCAGGATTTTGGGCTTTCAGGATTCTATAGTGCTTCCGGATATGGATAGTAAGATACAAGCCATTAAAATGTTTTAGTCCCTTTAGTCTTATACACAAGTCATGCACACTTTTATCAACCAGAGGAGAAGTTGTGTACAGCAAATAAAAAAGAGTTGAAGGATTTTATCTGGTAAAGGAAGACAGCAAGCTCAAGTGGGATAAGCTGATTCTACCAATAGAACAAGGTGACTAGGATTCCCTAATTTGAGAGAGTATTTTAGAGCAACACAGTTAAGGCTCTTATACATAGCAAAAGCAGAAAACTATAATTCAAACTGAAAAGGAATTATGCTGACATAGGGAGGAAGCTCAAGAAATAAGGAGAGATTGGGATTTTGGATGCAGTCTCTTAAGGAGAAAAAACAAAATCATACAGAGTATTATATTCATAAAATAGCAGAGAGTATTCTAAGAATCAAACCAGCACGAGACTGGAGAAGAGACTTTGCCGATAGGGTTGACTGTTTTCAGGGATACAGATAATAGGCAAGAGGGGGCTGGAATTTATTGGAGAAAAATGGCAAATGAACTAAGGTATTGGGAGCAAATAACTAGAAAGGGAAAGGTAATAGAATGGGAAGAGGCCAAGAATTTATATAGACTACAGGTTACAGATTGTCTTCCCTATCAAAGATTGATATCAGAGTATAGGCAAAGAGAAAGAAATAGGGGGTTCCTAAATGAAAGACCAGCACTGGTAGAGTTTTTAATAGAGTCTAGAACAGAAGCTGCAGTTAAAGAAGGAATAATTAGTAAATCATATAAAATATTGCATAATTATAAGAATCAATCAGAGGAGCCTAGAAAGGATTGGGAAGAGAGATTAGATAAGCAATTCACAAAGAGGCAATGGGAGATATATGTATATCTTCTAAATATGCAACAAAGTCTAGAAGATTTAGGATGTTTGCCTGAAAGTGTTTCCATATGTATTTTTATACCCCAAGTAGACTCCAAATAATTTTTCCTCAGGTGGATAGCAAATGTTGGAGGTGTGACAGGCAAGAAAGAGTTAGCTGAGAACATATTTTTTGGAAGTGTGATGAGCTGGCTGACTTTTGGGATTCCTTGCTGACCGCTCTGTAGAAGATGCTGGGTGAGCAGATTGGACTGACTGGGGAGATGATTTTTTTGTTATGCTACAGAATCGGAATTGCCTAGACATAGTAAAGCCTTGCTGAGTCTAATTATGGTGGCTGCCAAAAAAATTACTAGAAAATGGAAATCAAAGTCTAGACCAACTTTACTAGAAGTAGTGAATATAGTAACAAGAGATAAAACAACTGGAATTGGGATCTTTAAAAAAGAGAAGGAGCAAACTACATAGGAAAAAAATGGGAATTGTGGGAACAATATATGCAGACCAGGAATGAGGTTTAAGAGGCGGGATTTGAATGAGCTATATAATGCTTAACTGACAATGATTGGATGGTTTATAAGTGATGTATAATGTTTACAACTGTAACTCTTTCAATGGTATCTGTGATGTAAACTGTAACTAAAGTGGTATCATTTTGTATGTTTTTCATTTATATAAATGTAAGATTGCCTTTGTCATATGTGTAAATTTAATAAAGATGTTTGGGAAAAAATGTAGCTCTAAATTCTTTCCCCCACCCCCCACTACCCCCTGTGAAATTCCCTCTAGCATATCCCCCCAACTATCAACAAAGAGCAGGTCCTGGAGGTGCTCACTAAGCCAAAAACACTGCTTTAATGAGCCCTAGCAATATACCTGGTTGCCTTCTAAATAGTCTAAAACATGACCTAATAGGACCAGCTGAGGCACTCTTCAACTACAGCCTTAAAACAGGTTATATGCTAGATGAATGGAGGATTGCCACAGTCACCCCCTTCATAAGGGTGGACCATCAACTGACCCTGGGAACTACAGATCCATCAGTCTGACAAGTCTAGTATGCAAAGTCCATTGAACAAATTATCATGGAAATGATCATCAAGGACACTGGCAACCTACCAACACTGGACCCATCTCAGTTTGGCTTTGTTAAGTGAATATCTTGTCTACATAACCTGGCAGACTTCTTCAAGAGGGTCACCATGGCTACTGATGAAGGCAAAACATTGCATACCACCTTCTTTGACCTGGCAAAGGCAATCAATACAATACCCCACTTAGGTATTTTTGACAAACTCTCAGAACTAGGTATAAATTCCTACAGAACTTGCTGGGTAACCATCTGGCTTACAGACAGGACCCAAGAAGTCAGGATCGGAGAGACCACCTCCACCAAGAGACCGGTCACCAGCAGAGTACCCCAGGACTATGTGTTGGGCTTACTCCTGTTTGGCATTTACTTCTCAGAAGTCCAGGCTAATACTTCTCAGAAGTCCAGGCTAATGTCCAAGGCCTCTCTGTCTCACCAAGTTCGCAGAGAATCAGGTGCATGAGAGGCATTGGAAAAAGCATCCAGCAAAGCAGCCAAAAAAGAAGGAGTAGCCCCAGGCTTAGGAGATTCCAACTGCAGCAACTCATAGTACCTCTTTTGGATATCAGAGACCTGAGCACAATCCCACTCAAAAAAAGTCCATCATTCTAGAGAGTGTGAACCCAGAGGAAATTTCGTCAAAAGGAACATAAGGAGTAATAGAGTCCTCCTCCTCTAACCCATAGTCCAAAGGAGAAGAAATATGAATAGAACAACTCAGGGATTTTCCATCAGAATCTGACTCATCCTCAGAAGAATCTTGTTCTCTAGGCCTTTTAAGGGGAGTAGAGGACCAAAGATGAGCAGGAACCAAAATCCCATCAGAAGGCTTTAAGGACATTAAAGTAGTAAAAAGCCCATGAGTAAAGGCCTGCCAGTCACTTTGTGGATCCCTAGGAGCAGAAGAAACATGTTTAAGTTTTTGTTTCTTTTTTAAGGGAACATCCCCTCAAAAAACTGAGAAGGCTCAGACCTGGGATGACAGTTGAGAACCATAGTAAGAATTTCTTCCCCAACTAAAAATGGTGGAACTCCCCTATGCCCCTTGGAAAAAAATCAACTGTTGTTCCCCCTGAACACCTGAGATGGTTGCTTGCAAAGCTTCTTTGGAAGTGCTGCCAGTCGGCTCCTTGCCAGCCTCTAATAGTTGCGGGAGAGAAATTCAAAAACAGAGCCGGGTGAGCCTTCGACTTTGTAATGATCTTGGGAGAAACACCTGGCAGAGGCTGGACAGCAGAAGATTCTGGTCTTTCATTTTTCACCTGCTTCTTCCCTAACAGCTGACCCTCGGGACAGGAGTTTCCTTCCATTGTATCTTTAGCAAGAATATTAAGACGCTGGTTCTCAAGATACAAGGAAAGGGAAGAATGTCTACTGTGAAGGGTTTTCTGGATGAATGCCTGACAAATTGAACAGGACATATGGTCATGAGAAGATCCTAAACAAAAAAGACACTTATTGGGTGGTCTTTATGGGGAATCTGTCTCCCACACTGGCATATACCCTTCCTGGATGACATTAACCCCAAGGAACACAAAACAAGACAAAAAAAAAAAAAACAATGGGGCACTTATCTGCAACTGCAAAGAAGGCAGAAAATATGTATATATAGTCACTGGAGAATGAAAATGCATTCAACTGGCATAAAACAGACACAGGTAAACAGATGTGATGAAAAGATACATTTGGACTGGCGGCAAAGAGATTCTGACTATGGTAGGCCTAAACATCACCTTTATGACCTACGCTATGCATTTGGGTGACATTCAACATACCTTTAAAGCAACAGGAGTCTCTGGTAGACTGGCCAGGCATCGGACTTCCATGGCAGAGAATCCCATTGGTTAAGAATAATGCAGCAGTGAAGGCAAGGACATCTACTTTTATGGTAAGATTTTACACAATTGTAGTTTTTCACAGCAAACAGCAACTATTTTTTAGACAGTTATAAAGTTTCTTCATGTTTCTAGCTGTGGATATGCTATCTGTTCACTTTCTTTGCCATTAGACTCTGTTTGTTCTTACATTTTTAAACTAATCAGTCAGTTGCTATTCAGTCCTTTATTTTATGTGTTTTAATTATTTAATACAAAATAAAATGGCTTCATCCAGTAATGTTAGTATTACTGTTTTCCTGTTTCGAACCAGTATTAACTTTGGGGAATATCCTAGTGGAAAGTTTACATTTTCACTTTAAGCCACTTCATGAGTAGAGAAAATTGTTTCCTTTGTTGAAAACTGTTTTTGAATAATCATGGTCAAATCTTTTTATATTATTTTTATATCAATATGTCCATTTGGCCATGTTTCCATGCTTTCTCTATTATCTCTTGCTTATGTAGAAAAGTGTGAAATGTTAGAATTATAGCTCTAGATTTTGCATTTGATAGAACATTGTTTTTTCAGTTAGAGATATCTGTGTGTTTATTTATTTATTTATTTTATACCCCTGTTAATTAGGTAGGTCCATTGCATGCATGTGTCCCTCTTCAGGGGTGACCTAAGAGCACTGTCTGATCAAACGACTTGCTCAGAGTCTCACATTAGGAAAAAAAGGTGGAAGGAATCAAATTCTGTACCATGACTACAGGAAGTAGTTCATTAACAGCTCAGAGCCCTAATACTCCGTGCTGCCAGAGCTTTATATTTCCTTGTACATCACTGTCATTACCAAAACATCTTTGAAAACAGCGCACTAGAACTCTACTGATATCACTGCTCTTTCCCCACAGGTAAACCAAGCATCCTTATATTATTTCTCCTTTTTCTGTTCCTGAGATTTTCTATTTTCTCTTTTAGTTTTGTGTTCTCACTTTGTAAAATGTTCATTGTTTTCTTCAAGCAAAGCTGAACTTTTTTTCAGAAGCTGGGGCATTTCCCTCTATTTTTTTAACTTTACTCGCATTTTCTAAAAATGAGGATTTTATATCTCTGTCCTGTAACCCAGATATACTGCATTTATCAGCCCATTAAGGTTTAGTTAGTTTCTTCCTCATTTGTTCCTGTGACTTAAGTCTGTTATCCAATTAAGTACAGGCTTTCACTACTGGTTCTGTGGCTGCAGTCCTCCTGTTGATGATACACTTAGAATTTAATTTAGGACTGAATGACTCTTGGTAATATGTAAGGTCTACCTGCGGGGTATTAGCAAAAGCACTGATTTGCTGATTTCTGTCTTTCTTTCTTTATTTATTTATTTTAATGTGGTTTAAAATACACCTTTCTAGACAAGACTGAGATACCTAAAATAAGAAAAGCTGTTATATTTTATAATTTGTGAGTTACTAATTAGAAATATTAAAGAATATGAAGCCATGATGGAATGTAGCTGCCCACAGAATAGTGGATGCTCAAGTCCCCACTAGGGAGTTATTTACATCTCAGACTTTTTTTTTAAATCAGTACAGATTAGTGTAAGTATTGTGGGATGGGTGCTTTCTCAAATCGTTGCTGGCTCTATCAGGATAGACAATGTTGTTAAACAGCAAAAATACATATCCTAGAACATTAGTTATAATGTAGCTCCAATGGCTCATGATATAGGTGGCTTTAAATCTCTTGATACACAGCAGTTCAGCTTTGTAAAAGACAGATTGTGCCTTCTTAACATGATTGAGTTCCTTGATAGGGCTAATGAGGCCATGGATAAAGGTTATATAGTCCACACTGCTTTTCTAGAACTTACAAAGGCATGTGACACTATCCCCCATGCTGGGATTACTGACAAATTCTCCTAACTGAACATTAACCTGTACATAGTTTGTTGGGGTTTTAATTGTTGTCTGATGGAACCTGTGCCATTAAGATTTTTGGGTATTTGAAGGAAAGAAAAACGTCACAACTGGTGTTCCACAAGACTCTGTCTTGCGTCCCTTCTTTTTTGATATACAACATAAAAGCCAATTTCACGGAACTATGAGGTCTACTACAGGTGTTACCACGCTAGTAGCTCTTGACACACTTACTTGCTGCCAGTTGCTCAAAAAAGCACGTGCTCAATCTCCCACTTGCCCAAGTTCCTATTTCTACATAACCTTTCCAACACCCTGACCTTATAAAACTGTATATCCCTACCAGTACATTAACTCTAAAAGTCTGATTCAGTCCCCAATCTAAGTCCTTGCTCCCCCTTGCTCCCTTACCGTAAAACTCCACTCCCTCTTCCTAAAATTAAAGTCACCAATCACTCTGTAAACACAAAACTCCAATCCCCCTCCCAAAATCTACAATCCCCAGATTGCTCCCTAACCCTAAAACTCCCCTCCTGCTCCCTCCACATGGCTGCCACAGTTACCTCACTCAAATTCAAATAATGTGTTTGAGTAAGGAGCAGCAGCTGCTTGCCTAAACTCGTATTTGAGTTTCAGCCTGAGCAGAAGTCTATACAAGTTACAAGATGCTTGAGTCCCTGGTTCCAAGCAATTGTCTACAAGCATTTGAGACTCGAGTGCTTGTAGTAGAACCAAGACTATGCCTATCCAAATTTGCTGATGATTACAAACTGGGGGCAGTTATCAAATCCTGTTCTGATATTCAAATTCTCCAGCAAGGGTGGGACCAAACAAATTTTTAATGTGTTAATCACGGCTTATCCTTAACACCAAGAAATGTAACATAGCTTCCTTGGGTAAACCTAGTATCACTCCTGCTTACCACATAGTTAACATTCCACTTACATTTGACACAGGCATCAGGGACTCTGGTATGTATGTTCATAACAGACTCTTGTTTGACCATCACGCCTCTCTGGGGGTAGATAACTCCTTCTGCTTTGCACAGCTTATTCTTTATGGCATCATTTCAAGGTCCAAAGAAGTTATAGATCCAGTTTATTCATCCCTTATCAGTCCTGTCACTGAATACAATGCACTTTTCAGCATGTACCTCATCAAGCTCTGAAACCAGTTAGACAGACCTTAATGTTTCTTCCCCAAAGATTTCAGGTCTCAGCACCCTTACTTTCTCTGTCACTTTATTTAGTGCCGTACAGACTGCTCATGAGTCATATCTGCTTTCTGGGCTAAGAATGACTCAGCACTCATTGAACTCCTTCAGCTCAATAGAACAAGTCTAAGACCTAAATCTACACTATCAGATCAAAAAGATGGCATAACAGAAGTCTAACCCAAAGTATCCCCTGCTTCTGGAATAGACCATCCTTTCCCATCAAGCAGAATATTCCCTGGCAACCTTTAAAACAAGTCCGCACAACTTGATGGGTGATTGCAAATTATCACCAGGGCTATATGCAGAAAGCCTGCTTAATGAGGGGCACCGCTACTAGTCTCCCACAAGTATTGTTTGATGAAGCTGAGCTTCCCGGTGGTCTGTTTCAGCTGTAAGCTTAATAAGAACCTATAAACCTATGAACTGCTCACCCATGGACATTCCCAAACAGATTGTGTCACATACAAGAAATGTTTTAAAAAGTAACAGTAAGTGATCTAGCAGTCCACATTTGCCACTGGGGCTTGTCGCTTTCCCAATAGTTAAACACCCTTCAGCTGTTTCTTTCATGGGAAAGACACAGCCATTTTTATATAGAATAACACTAGAAATCCCTGAATGTCAGGATGAGCAGGCACAAAATAGTCTTTGGCTGAAAAAAATAATCAGCAAGAAATAACCAGGAAACAGATTTAATGAACTGTGCATGCATACAGCTATGTGGCTTTCACCCTTTGGGACAACATCCATTCTGTGCTTTATGTCAGAATCTGAAGCCAGCAAAAATTAAGTTGGATTTCAGATTTGAAGCAGTAAGTCATGCGTGTTTATGATTCAGCCACTAAACAAGAATATCGATGAAAACTGCTTTGGCCTCAGTGCTCTTATTTTATGACTGTAGAAAGCACAGTCAGTGTCCCCACTGCATTTATACATGTTTCAACATATTGTGTGGGAATTTTGTCTGGTCAATTTGAACTAGTGAGAAGCAGTGATTTATTCCATTTTAAAGTCCCCATACATGATAGCATAAAGCTTGCAACAAAAGTAATTAAAAACTTAAAATTTAGAAAAAATGTTCTCTTATTTTTGTTGGCCATTGTTTCATTGCAAAAGAAAAAAACAATTATAAGTAAAAATGTGCCAGGCAAGAGAAAGCTGCACACATAAGTAACTTTTCAAGTTAAAAAGTCAAGTCAAAAGTCAGAAGTAGCTTTATTGTCATTTAGATCTACACAAGTGTAGATTAAATGAGATTCCATGCAATCAGATCATCATAGGACAGACAAAAAAGAAATCACATCCATAGAAAGACATAATTTAAAACAACATATAATACTACCATGTTCTTATAAAGCACGTCTACTTCTACTACGTCTACGTCTTCTCTAACTATCTACCTGGCTGCTGTGCACGCTGCTTTGGGTTCTGGTTCTTGAGTGAGTTTTTACAATTGTTTTACTTTGTTTATTTTTTACTATTTTAATATTGTGAACACTGTCTCATTTCTGACTGGAATATCACTGATATATTTACAATGTTTGCGATGCATTTTTGATATGACAGACAACAAAGCTTTTTTTGATATCAAGTGTCTCACGAATAGCGCTGTTTATGGGATTTGTTCTTAGAGGCTTGATAAAGGCTACATTGTATTTATGCGGTCTTAGTATGCTTCACAACTGCCTTTTATGTGTAGTAATTGAATCCGACTAATACTGGAACCACAGTAGCTCAAACACTACTAATTCCGAGCTTGTGTCCCTGCTCACAAAAGCCGACTTTTGTTCAATGACTCTTTGCTCCCATATATCGCACCTAAGCTACCTGTACTGAGCAGATCTCTCAATCTAGTTATATTGCTGATGCTACTGTTGCAATCTCATTCTTGTAACTTGAATCACTATTGACGCCATCACTCACCTAAAACTATATCTATGGGAGTGGGATGGAATTATTGGCGTCTGCTCTTGTACTTTTGCCGTTAGTATTTCATGAACACCTAATATTTTACTAGTTAAGAGATTAAAGGCTGCTCTAGGGAGTAGTATGGACTTATTCGCACTAATTTAACTCAGCTAGCGTCGTGCATGCACGTGGAACGCCATAAGCGGCCCAAATCCTTGATCCCACTAATTTGTACACATTATTAGTACGACTCTTGTAGAATAACTATTTTCTGGTACTAGAACCTTACCAAACCTATCATTTACCCAGAACTAAACAGTTGGAATGTAATTCAAGTATCGACATCTGTTAATATACTTTTATCTGCTAGTATTACATTAATACTTTGTACCTTCCTAATTTCAGACTAAAGGCTACTCTAGGGAGTAGCACAGAGTTATTTGCACTGACTTAGTATAAGATAGCATCAGGCATGTGAAATACCATATGTATTCCATTTCTTGATTCCTGCTAATTTGTACACATTATTATTACGACACTAGCAGAATTACCATCACTGCATTGTTTGCATACAAACACTGATATTTACTAGTAAATGCGACTCTAAGGGACTGAGTAGTAACCAATTGTAATAATTTCTGCCTAGAGGCCTTGTAGAACTGTTTCATGTATCTGATGATTTGTACCTAACATATATAGCTGTGATTGCTTACCTGTTTCTTACTTGACTGTATTTTTGGAAATCAGATCATGTTGTTATTTGCCTAGAATTTATTTTTTAGAACTGTTTAGGTGTTTGATGATTAGTACCTAATATATATAGTTGTAATTGCTTATCTGTTTCCCACCTTACTGCACTTCTGGTAATATTCTTTCTTAATCTTCTTTCTTCTCTACCTACCTTTTAATAGCCTGGGAACCTCAAGTATCTAACACCTGCAAAACACCCTCCTGAAATTCTCTGAACATAAATCTGGACCTTGAAACTACCCTCGGGCTCCCTGAGTGACCAGCTGTTTGTTTTTGTAGAACAGTGGAAGTATGTACTATGCTTGTAACTAGTAATTTTTACTAATAACTCTTGACAAATTACCTTGCTTCGCTAGGCTAGTTCCCCATTACAGGTAGCCAGCAGCCTACAACTCACCTCTAACTAGTCTTTTATTTCTTTTTCATCTTCAATCTACCCCTTCTAGACAGCCTAGACTCTCTTGTTCGTAGTAAGTTGCCCTCTTCCCCCTCCTGTAGCCTACCTACCTTGCATGTGAGGGATTTGTGGAAAATATAACTCTGGCTACTAGGTGGCGCACTACCTCTACTGCTCTGCATCTTGATCACAACTCTCTCCTCACTAGACCTCCCAACCCTACTTCTAGCCCTTATTTCTACTCCATCTATTCTTAGTTTTTGTTCTACACCTCTCTATCCGCACCCCTGGATTTACCTACTACTCCTCTCTATTTCTCCTACATATACGTACCTTACTGTAGCCCTGCAACCTACTCCTGTCTATAGGCACCTTAGATTAAGCCTGTTTTACTCGCTTTTTCATTCTCCCACTCTTAAACTTACCTACTGATTACTCCCTTTCTACTGATTGTCTTCCTTGGTTGTCCACTCTCTTGTCTCTACCCGCTCCGTTCGCCCTGCGGGCTCACTCTGCTCCCCTACCCTGCCCCCAATTCCCACCCACCCCCAGTGCTCCTACATTAATACCACTAGAAACCGCACCCCTCTTTCATCTACTCCAATCAAATTACTACACATCATACACTCACTCTACCTCTTCTGCCAATCACCACACCCACTAATTTGTAACATCCTACCTCCACCCGAACTACTTATTCAAACTACTTGAATTGCACACAAACTCCTCTCCTTTACTCACCTCCCCTATTACTAAAATGCACACAACTCAAAACTCCACACAACTAAAACTGCTTATCTGCTTTTCATCTCTCTCCTGTCTTATTGCTACTTATTTCTTAACCTTCTATGAATACCCACTGTACCCTAATATTACTATTTCATCTAAAGAAACCTCTACACCTATATCAACCTTCTCTTCTACCCTCCCAAATCTCACAACTCTAGCAAAATACACTCCAGCCAAATACTACAAACTTGCTCACATCAAATCAAACAAATCAAAATCTAAAAAGCTAATAGACAGCTTAAACGAACTTCTTAAACCTAAAGATTTTAAACATCTCCATCTACTCCTGGACGGGGACATAAATCCAAACCCTGGACCAAACCATACACATTCAAATACTTATAAAAAACAAGACAAAACTCCCTCTCGATCAACTACCAGACCAACTAACTCTCTCTATATTGCCCATCTCAATATACGTAGTATTTGTAATAAAACGTCTCAAGTACATGCCCTACTAGAAATCCATCAATTTGACATTTTATGCCTAACTGAAACATGGCTTAAGCCATCCATCAAAGACAGTGAAATCACTCCTCCTGGGTATAACATCATTAGACTCGATCGTATTACTAAAAAGGGTGGGGGGATAGCAATTCTCCATAAAGCTCATATCCAAATTAACATTATAGAACAGACTCTTAGCCCCGATAACAATGCAGAAATCCTTACCTCTAAACTTCAAATCAATAGTTCTAAAACCATTAATATCATATGTGCTTATCTTCCACCAGGAAATAACATTAACACTCTAGAATGCATACTCAACACACTCTACACATACCTCCCTCAAGAAACAATACTCCTAGGGGATTTTAACATTGATTGGTATTCCTGTAACAAAACAAACCCTACCTCCCATATTAACCTTTATGGATTCACACAACTCATAGATAACCCTACTAGAACAAATAAAACCAACAAAAAAGAAACCATCTTAGACTGGATTCTTACTAATACTCCTCAACAAACCTACCAATTTGGCACTCTCCCTGAAGAACTAAGCGACCACTCATTGACCTATATCATTAGGCATAGAACCAACCTAACTTTACCTACCATATATAGAACTCTTCGCTCGAAAAAACACTTTAACTCTGAACACTTTCTTGCCGAATTAACTCAATTTAATTGGTCTCCCCTAAAATATCTCCCTCTAAACGAAGCAGTCCAACATTTTAATTCCACATTCCTATCTATCCTAGACCACTATGCCCCAAATCGCACTATTAGAACTAATGCTAAAGTAGCACCCTGGCTAACCAAAACCACTCGACAACAAATTATCCTTAGAAATAAATACTGGGCAAAATGGCGTGCCACCAAGAATCCAACAGATCACCAAAACTTCAAAGAACTTAGAAACAGTACTAAAAAAGCCATCCTAATGGACAAAAAGAATTACTACCTACATTTGCAACAAAACTCCAGCAAGGAACCTAAAAGATTCTGGTCCAGCATCAATAATCTTTTATCCCCTAGCCAGTCTATCACACCAAGCCCTGAGGGCTCCAACCCAGAAAATCCCACACAAACAGCCAATGACTTTAATTCATTTTTTACTAATACTATCCAAACTCTTGCTAGCCACCTATCTCTTGATACCTCTAAACTACCCCTCCCTACTTTAAATCTACCTCCTTCCTTTCATTTGCAACCTGTATCTACCTCCTTTATCTTATCACTGCTTCAAAAGCTAAAACCCACCACTCCTTCTGCTGACAAACCTCCTGCAGAATACTTGCAAATATGTGCTAAAGCTATTGCCTATCCCATCTCTATACTAATAAATAGATCTATACAGGAAGGAATTTTCCCATCTATTTGGAAGATATCTTATATCATTCCACTACACAAAGGGGGTAAGTCCAACGACCTCTCTAATTTCCGTCCTATAGCACTCTTATCACCTATCGCTAAAATCATGGAAAAATGTATTCACAAACAAGTCCTTAACCACCTCCTACACAATAACCTACTTGCTAACTGCCAACATGGATTCAGACCTTCACATAGTACTACTACAGCCTTACTCTCCTTTACCAACTCCATTAATTGTAACCGTAACAACTACATCCTATCATCTTCAGTCTTCATAGACTTATCTAAAGCCTTCGATATGGTTAACCACAAACTTCTTCTGCATATTCTTAAATCACTCTCACTTGATCCTCCTTCCTTAACTTGGTTTACATCTTACCGAGAAAACCGTCAGCAAGCAGTTCTCTGGAAAAATACATTATCTAGTCTCCTCCCCATCTCATTGGGAGTTCCTCAAGGCTCTATCCTAGGCCCCCTTTTATTTTCTATCTTTATAAATGACCTCCATCTAGCTATCCCAAACACTATCTGCATACAATATGCTGACGATTCTACTATTATCTGCTCTGCCAATACACAAACTGAACTACAGTCTATCACACAAAAGGCTTTTACTACTGTCGAGCAATGGTTCACTGATCGCTGCCTACTGCTCAACCCTAAAAAAACCAAACTGCTATTGTTCTCACCTTCCCATAGATCTACCCCTCTTAACTTCACTCTTACTTCCACTGACAACACCATTATTTTCCCAGAAACGACTACCAAACTACTAGGAATAACCATTGATATCAACCTCAGCTTTGATACGCACATCAACAATACTACCAAATTAGTTAATAAGAAAATAGGTTCCCTTTACAAAATCAAAGCCTTCCTTTCACCAGAAGCAAAGACAACCTTAGCCAGATCCCATCTAATCTCTTCTCTACTATATGCATCTGCCTTATTCACTAACCTCTCCAAAAACAATATCAATAAACTAGCACAATCTTACCATAACATTGCTTGATTTGCAACAGGAACCCCATTTAGAACTCACCACTGCCTGAACCTAAGAGAACTAGGTTGGCTTGAACTCCCTAACCAACTCCTATTTCAACAATTCCAAATAGCTCATACAATCCTATACCAGCCAACTAAAACACCCATACTCACTAACCTCATTTCACCTTACAATAACCTGAAGCATCTACGTTCTTCCAACAAGCTACTGATAAATATTACCAAACCTAATAATTCTGCTGGAGATTGCCTCTTTTCCAACTCTGTTGGAAAAATGTGGAATAAATTACCCTCTGACATCACATCTTTGTGCTCTCTCTCACTTTTTAAAAGACAAGTGAAAAATCATCTCAACAAACACTGGCTATGCTCCTGCACCAGCCCAGGTTAACTCACTCCTTCCTCTTCTATCCTCTCTATCCTTATATTAACTTTATATGTATGCTTTCTGACAAAAAAAAAAAAAAAAAAATTCATACATGATATTTTGTTTGCAATTTTTAAATTAATGTTCCCTACTTACTGCTTTTTTGTAAAAATTGTATTTACCAATGTCTATGTTCTGTTTCCTATATGTTTTTTATATCTGTAATTTACCTTTGGAGCTTTTCTCCCCGGGCCTCTACTGAAAATGGACATATATCCAGCTAGACTAGCCCGGTCAACAAATGTAAAATAAAAATAAATAAAATAATAAATAAAATAAAACTCTATGTTTAAGTATATAGCTACATATATTCCTAGAAACACACGCTTGTTAAAATACTAAAAACACACATTTAGCAGCAAAGTTCAAGTTATAGTATTGCACATGAACCATGCACCATATTATTGGTGAACAAGCACGCAGCAGTAGCAGCTGAAAAATAAAATATTGCATCTGGGTTAGTAGTATAAATTATAATGGTTGGCTGGGCTTAATAAATAATAGATAAAAATACTGTCTTACAATGAATGGAAGCCCCCAACATCCTGACATGTCAATGATCAGACCAAATGTTGGAGTTAAGAAGATCACCTTCAGATAAAAACTGTCTTTAAATCTAGTTGTCCTGCAGCAAATACTATTTTATTTATTTACTGACATTTGTTAACCGGGTTAGTCCAGCTGAGCCAGGGGCCCATTTTCAGTGGAGACTCGAGGAGAAAAGCTCCAGAAAACTAACAATTATTACAAAAGTTACAAAGATATAATCAACAGATAACATAACATAAGTGTACTAACAAGTAATAGCATGACATGTCTATTAACAGGTAACAAATCTAAAAATATTAAAAAATATTAAAAACAGAGTATGAAGTTCAGTGGAATACCATACATGAGGTCATTCCAATATACAAAGAGTCAGTAGTAATACAAGAACCTATGATATGATTTGTACTGACATTTGCTGTGCAGTCATGGGTTAGGATAGTAAACCATAGGGGCTAAGAATGCAACCCTGAGGAACACCTGTGTTGAGTGTTATGCTCCTAGAGGTATTCTTGCCCACACAAGCCTCCTGTGGCCTGTTAATCAAAAAGTCCAGGATCCAATTGCAGAGATGTTTACTGATGCCCAGATGTAATAGCTTACTGATCAATTGCATAGGGATAACTGTAATAAATGCTGAGCTAAAGTCGATGAATAGCATTCTCACATAGCTGTCCTTGCTCTCCAGATGCTCCGGAGCAAGATGCAGTGTGACCACTATTGCATCAGCCATGGATCTGTTTTCTCTGTAGGCAAACTGCAGTGGATCAAAAGTTGATGGTAGTTCTGCAGACACGTGTTTCTTGACTAGCCTCTCAAAATATTTCATAACTGTGGATGTTAGTGCAACAGGCCTGAAGTCGTTCAAGCTAGAGGGTGAGACTTTTTTGGGTACAGGGATGATATTTGTTACTTTGTAACATGAAAGGGCCTTTGCTAGGCCAAGCGAAGTGTTAAATATATCCATGAGTGCTGTACATAGTTGGTCTGCACAGCTCTTTAGTACCTTACCCAAGATATTATCTGGACTGGCCGCCCTTCTAGGATTGACTTTCTGTAGCACTCTTTTTACTTCCATCAGGCTAAGGCTGAGTAGTGCATTATACTGCTCTGTGTGTAACCTTTGCACAGTTGTGGTGTTCCTCTCCTCAAATCTTCCAAAAAAAGTATTCAGCCTGTCTAGGAAGTCAGTGTTATCATCATATTGTGCAGCTCTCATTTTATAGTCCGTAATTTGTTGTATACCCTGCCACAATGGTCTGGTATCCCTCATGTCCTCAAAGTGGTTTAGTACCTTCCTCCCATAGTCCCTGTTAGCTTCTTTTAAGCCTTTCTTCAGGTTTGCCATTGCCACTCTTAAGGCTTCCCTGTCATTTGCCTTGAATGTTGAATTTCGTACCTTCAGAAGATGATAGAACTTACTTGGAAGTCATGGCTTTTGGTTAACTCTTGCGATGATGCTTCTGATCTCTGTGACATCATCAACCCACTTTATGATGTAAGCCATCACTGCTTTCGCGTATTCATCTAGGTCGATGTGCAGGTCTGTTGTGGCTGCCTCCTTGAAAATGTTCCAATTAGTACACTCAAAACAGTCCTGGGGAGCTGATAATGCTCCCTCAGGCCAAATCCTGATCTGTTTCACTGTGGGTTTCTCTCTGCCAGAGCAGGTTTATAAGCAGGCATCAGCACGATAGAAAGATGATCTGAGCCGCTGAGGTGTGGATGCCACACTACTTTGTAGGTTTGCTTTATATTGGTATTCACTTTATCCAAGGTACTCCTACCCCTTGCTGGAAAGTTTACATGCTGGTAGTAATTTGGGGAATACTGACTTTAGATCAGTCTGATTAAAATCACCAGCTATCACATGAGCAAACTCAGGTTGTTTATTGTGCATGTCACAGGTATACTGGTACAATTTTGTGACTGCCTCATTTATGTTAGCTGTAGGTGGGATATACATAACACTGTTATGCAGATTATATTTAGCTGTCTAGGAATGTAAAAAGGTCTACATTTTATAGATAGAAACTCCTGTTTCTCAGAGCAGTGAGACATAATAACCACACAGTTACTGCACTATCTGTTATTAACATAAATGCGGAGTCCTCCTCCCCTAGCCTTTCCACACAGTGCTTGGTGTCTGTCTGCACAATGCAGTGTGAAACTTTCTAAATTAACTGCATTGTCACTAACATTGCTGTGTAGTCATGTATCAGTAAACATAATTAAACAAATGTCTTTCACCTTATTCTTTGAAGAACGTTCCTTCCGTAAGTAATCCATCTTATTGTCAAGGGAATGCAACATTTCCAAGCAGTATTGAGGCCAGTGCATAAGGGATTGCCTTTAGTTTAGCAGCAGTGCCAGCCCTGTATCTTGTTTTTCTTGTTCTTTCACATCTCTTCCTTTTCTTACTTTTCCATCCTGATCCAGCACCTCCCATCTCATGTTTCAGGCACTTAGCAGCATGCAGGGTTAAGATCCTTAACTCGTAGAGATCTAAGACTGTAGTAAGCTCCACAGACTCTGCACACAATAGAACATCAATACAGCAGCATGGCGATGAAGTATGCTTCATTTCCAGCAATTTCTCTCTACTATAAACTTCTATATTTTCATTTAAGAGCCCAGAACCAGGTTTTCTTGTATTTTTGAGTGAAAAAGTAGAAAAATTAAGCACTTTTCCCTGACAAGCCATTGCAGCAGCTGCCGCACAGGGCACCGCCATTTAAATTAAATTAAATTATTGTAAAGAGAATAATATACATATATAATAATAATAATAATATCATCATCATCATAAACCCCTTTTTTCCCATTTTCTACATGGAGTCAGCATATCATGTTAACTGCCAACATCTCTCTCAATTCAGTGCCACACTCCTGCCTTCTTCAACACTCATGCCTGACTGTCACAGATCTTCACTCACACAGTTCAAGCACCTCTTTGCTGAATGTCCTCATTTCCTCTTACCTTCTTCCTGTCTGTCCCAAATCTTCTTGACCAGATTGTCTTCTGCTTTTCTGCACATGTGCGCAAACCACCATAATCTGTTCTCTTAGATCTTTTCTGTAATTGGAGCTTCTTTGGCTTCTGCTCTTATGTCCTCATTTCTTCTTCTGTTCCACAGTGTGCATTCTACCACCATCTCAGGCACTTCATTTCCATCACTTCTAGTTTCCTCATCTGCTCTGCCTTAAGTGCCCAGGCTTCTGTACCATACAGTAGTACTGATAACATCACTCTTTTGTCCATCCACCTTGCTTTTCATGTTTGGCATTCTTCTGTCATACACTATAGCTGACTCTCTATGACATTGGGCTCCAGCCCCTCTGATTATAGCTTTGCCCTCTTCATTCAGACTTCCCTTCTCCTCAACAACACCTTCCAGAAGCTGTTAAACCTGTTCCACTATTTTCCCTTCTATCTCAATTCTCAGCTTATTTTGATTTCCCCAATTTGCTACCATTACCACCGTCTTATTTGTACTTAGTTTCATCCCATGTGTCTTCAGTTTTATTTTCCATTCCCCTATCCTTTCTTGAAGTTCTAGCTCAGAGTCTACCATAATTCCACATCATCTGCATACAGCAATTTTGTTGATCTGTCCCCTCCAACCTGTTTGCTAATGTAATCCATCACCAGTATGAACAGCAATAAGCTCACAGCTGAACCCTGATGCACACCCTCTCTCACTGAAAACCCCTCTGTGAAACATAATACTATTTGTACTTAAGTCATTGGATCTTTGTACATCACCTGCACTAATTCTACAGATGTTTCTGGGACTTCAAACCACCACAAGACTGCCCAAATCAGCTTTCTTGGGAGTCTGTGATACGCTTTCTCCAATTCTTGGAATGCTCAGTTGGACTCTTTCCTCATCTCTAGCTTTTTCTCAGCTATCTGTCTCACTACAAACATTGGGTGTGTTATGCTGCATCCTGATCTGAATCCATACTGCTTATCTACCATCTTACTTTATAACACTCTGCATATCCATTTATCAGTCACCTTCTCCAGAACTTTAATGCAATGTGACAAGAGTTTGATACCTCCATACTGCTCACAGTTCTGAATGTCACCTTTGTTCTTGTACACCGGCATAAGTATGCTTATTATCCAGTCATCTGAGATACATCTTTCTCTCCATACTGCTATGAGTACCCTCAGGAGCCATTTCTCCCCTATCTCACCCAACATCTTTATCATATCTGCTGTGACCTCATCTGAGCCTGATGCTTTCCTTGATTCTTTTTCTGTCATCATAGGCTGTGTTTGGGCAGTACAGCTTCTGTGGGTTTTTCTTTATTCAACAGCTGCTGTAAGTACTCCTTCCATCTGCCTTTTATGTCCTGTGGAATGGTGAGCACGTTGTTGCTGGCATTTCTTATGAAGAGTGCCTGACTAAATTCTTTATCTTTCTGCCTTTGTCTTGCATCCTGATGTAGCTACTTTGTGTCACTTTCCAGAATCTGGTAGAGTGTCTCCAATGCCCTGTTATTTGCTATTGCAACTCCTTTCTTAGCTGCTTTGTTAGCCAACCAGTATCCCTTCCTAGCCTGGTCCATACTTTCTATCTCCCACTTTCTTCTGCACTCCTTTCTTTTGATGACTTCCAAAAATTCTGCATTCCACCAGCAGCTTTCCTTATACCTTGTACCTTATTTCCACTCCTGGCTCAGCCACATATTGGTTCTGTAGTCCTCACATATGCTGTTTTGAGGTGCTGCCTATAAAGGCAGCCAGCCAAGTTAGCTGGAATTTTGTAAATAATTCTATGTTATTTGTGAATAGTAATATGGTTATATGGTTGTATGCTTGTCTAACAAATGTAAGAAAACTATATGTTATGTTAAACTGTATGTTATGTGCTGAGCTTCAAAAATGTAACCACAGTGTACCCTACTGGAAAAGAACAGAGTTAACTTGCAAACTCTAAAACATAAGTGAATTCTTTATGATGGTGTTTATCTCAGTTAGGAGACAGAATGTCTGCAGCTAGAAATTCTTTCTATTGTCTGGAAACAGAAATAATTACAGGTTTCCAAGGTAAAAGTATTTAACTGTTTTATGACTTCCAGTTCCAGGCAAAACGTCAAAAAGATAAGTATTTTTGACAGAGTGGTGCTAAATTTTTAAGTTTCTGTTAGCCTGGAGACTGAAGGCAGAGGTGTCAAATAGTGATGTCATCCAGCTAACCCAGGAGTAATGTGTATTATTAATTTAAGAACTATCTCTCAGAGAGAGTCTGTGTATTTTGTATCTTGTCTTGGATCTAGAAAAATCCTCTCACCAGCACTTCTGCCTTGCTAATAGTAAATACTAGATTACAGTGATTTCTCTTACAGATAGGAATATACCAAGATTAGTTTAGATGTTTTCTGTATTTCTGTTAGACTGTCCTGCAATGTTGTTTTAAAATGTTTTCTGTGATTCTGAACTCTGTTGTCAGTGTGTTGAGTTATTAAATATTGTCTTGTGCTTTTGTTGTTTATTATTAAATGTATTTAAACATTTTAATTGTGGCTGGTTTGTTTAGAGATATTTAAGCTCCTAAAGTACTTGATATGTATTTGATGACACTGTATAGGCCACTCCTAAATATCTTTAGTCTTGGACACACTTACCATTTGGATAATAGTAACATTACACAGTAGAATTGGTCACCCTTTGGGAAGGGCCTTATAGCAGCTGATAAGTAGAGCTTTTTGGGGGCAGTGATTACTACCTTATAGTCTGGGCAAAAGGGGCCATAGCTAGTAAACCTGTGCCAGCCTTCCCCAGGAATGTCTGTGTGTTTGCATATATATCAAATCTCAAAGTGTGTGTGTGTGTGTGTGTGTGTGTGTGTGTGTGTGTGTGTGTGTGTGTGTGTGTGTGTGTGTGTGTGTGTGTGTGTGTGTGTGTGAGCTACTTGGGCATGGATATGAATCACTGGTTGGACAGAGAGGGTGCTGCAGGTTTTGGCTTGACCACTTGGCTGAGATTTTAACCTTATACCTATGCCAGTGGGGAGTCTTATTGGGGATCTGAAAAGAGAGCAGGAGAAACCAGCCCCAGGCTGACTGTGATCTCTGTGTGCTCTTAAGGGAAATTATACTTTACTGTGTATGTATTTGTCATCCTCCCAATGTACACATCACTCACTGGTGTTAGTGGTGAGGATTAAGACTCCTTGATTACTGGGCCAGTGCAGGGGCTTCACACTGCCATTGCTCTTCAACTTCATCTATTTCTCCCTTTTCTTGAGGTATTACAGCCCAGAGTAATTCCTTGAACTGTTATATTTTCTCTCCAGTCAACCTCCAGTTCTTCAACCTGGTCTCTGTTTACTTTAGAGTTTTCTCTAACCACTGTTTGCAGCTGATTGTGGCAACCAGTGGTTTATGCTGTGGGCAGAGTGATTCACTGGGGATGACTTTGTAATCACTGATTCTGCTTCAGTGCCCTTTCCTTAATAGAAGCAAGTCTACCCAAGTTACATGTTCGCCACTCTTTTATGTGATCTTGTGACTGTCTCTCTTTCTGAACCATGGGCTGATCACTATGAAGCCATTTGCCAGATAGGTCTAGAATGGCCTCTCCTTCTTTATTCCTGTTGCCCCACCCATGTGGACCCAGGCTGTCCTCATATACTGTTCTGTCATATGCAAATATAGTAAACAGGAAAAAGTATAAAGTTGAAGAACATATGACAGGTGATATTGAGCCTGGTGCAGGATGGCAGAGTAGCATATGTCCTCCATACCTGAATATAAGAAAAGCAAATATACTGAGGTAAAATAGGGGAAAGGTAGCAGTATGATGTATTTATTTGTAATACCACAACACTGTTTGTCTTAGTTAAAGTGGATGACTGAAGTTTTGTGATTTACAAAAAACTGGATCACATTTTAAGCAAACTTGATTGCTTGAATATAGATGTAGGAATTACGAGACAAGAAGTGTCAGTAATGCAAATAAAGAATGATGTACAGAAGAAACCAATAGTAGAGGAGAGTCTTCCCAGCAAATGAAACCAATAGTAGAGGAGAATCTTCCCAGCAAATGAAGTGCAACAGAAGATAGACATACTGCAAGGGAAGCAGAACAGTTAGAAGCCTAGGCCAGGCAGGAGAACATGTGCTGCAGAACTGAAGTATGGCATTTAAGGAAGAAATTCAGTGGACTTTATGGAGGATTATTGGCATTGTGTAGCAAACTCAGCTAGTGGATTGTCTTGACCCTAAAACTGAGATTATTCAGAAGTGAAGGCAGGACCTTGGTAATCACAAGCTTTAACTTTAAACTACCAGACTGATGAATCAAGTAGACAGTGGTAATATATTCATGTGTAGTTACTGTGTAGGCAGTGCAGGAGACCATTAAGAAGTCTAGTCCAAATTCCCAGTTGTCCCAGAGTAATGTCTGATTATGTGACTTGCTCAAGGTCACACTGGAGCAAATGGGAGAAAATATGGTTTTTGAGCACTGATGAAGTCACATATATGTTTCTAAAAGATTGTCTCTATGTCAGACCAACATAGACTTAGCCAAAACTGATCTGCCCCATACAAAAATCAGAACTTCCAAAAGAACTATGGAGTGGCATATGCACTGATTTATAAAGACTTCTGAGCATATGAGGGAATTCCCTGCAATTGAATCAGTGTCTTCAGACTTCACCTGTAGTAATATAAACACACAATAAGACTTTTTCAAATTTTAAGTCAGAAACAGAAGGAACTGATAGTGGCCCAGTTTTCAGTAATGACTGGTTAAAGGACCTAGAGAGTAGTAAGGTATAATCAATAGAAAAGTGACTTCTTCATGACTCCAAGCTAGTGTGCTAATGGAACATTTCATGTAAAACAACAGTAAGGCAGTAAGAATTCCAAATACAAGTGGTATCTAATGGAAGCAACAGATAAATAATATGCAAATCCTTCCATAAGCAAACCTTCAGAAATTTTTTCCTGACAATGTAAAGATATAAACTTAAAAATAAAAAAAGCACTGCTAAGTCATACCAGGGGACTATGAAACACAGGACCGTAAACCAAATATCCCAAATAATTCTCACATAAAGTTTTTAAGCTGTTTCATTCATTTTATTACAGAGCTTCATCAGAAACATAACAAATTCAAACATCATAGCTTTTATATATACCCACTACAAATTAATCCATTAACCAATCATAAACATTTTCCTAAAAATACAAACATTTAAAGACACAAATGCCACAAAATATTCAGTAAAATCACTATGAAACATAATTTTGCAAAATATGTTTAAGAAAAATATTATAGCTGGAAAAATGATAAGGCTTATCAAGGACATCATTCTAAAAATCATATCTTTCCTGCTCTCAGTCGTAGAATACTATTGATTAAAACCTTACCATTAATACCAGGGGGGTGAGTGGCATTCAATTTAAGCTGCCAAACAAGCTCCCTTTTCTCGAACAGAGCTTCCCAATCTGTCCCCCATGGCATTCTGTGGAACCCCTTCCAAAATATATATTTTATTTAATTATTTCAGTCGACACTGTGCCTATACAGTGTGTGCTTGCCATCTTTTCTCTTCATTGCATAAAGGTGTTCATAAGTACCTTGCCTCAAATCCCTCTCCATCTTTCCAGTATAGAATGTATCACTTTAAGCATTGAGCCAGGTAAAGAAAGCCTTCCATGTTACAACTCTATCATTACCTTTTAACACCCTTGGAAAGGAGGAAACTGCAATGTTCATACCTTCTTAAATATACTGGCATTGCAAACATGCTCCTCTTTTAGTCATTCTTGCCTCCCCTTTAGTAACAACACCTTTCACTTAAAAATATTTTTTAAGTTTCTCCCTTTCTTGTACACAAATCTTGATCACACAACTCATTCAACAAAACAGTACAACTAAGCACCCCATCCCAGTTCCTTCTAATAATATTCTGTAACTCTGGACAACAATAGAAAATGGCTGATTTAGTGAACTAAGTTAATATTACACATAAAACCAATTTTTGAGGACTTGTTGTTTGATACATATTCAACTAATTATTATACTGTGTTTAAAAAGGTTGATGCCGAGTTTGAAAATAATTTGAAAAGGAAAGAAAAGGAAAGAGAAGAGAAGAAATAACTGAGTGATAAACTGGCTTATAAAAATAAAAGGGCTTATCCTCTCCCTAAGGGGCAGGAGAATCTTAGGGAACAAAGGGTTTATGGTAAGATGATTGGGAAGCCCTGTTAGAGAAAAGGGAGCTTGATTGGCAGCTTAAATTGAGTGCCACTCACCCCCATGGTATTAATGATAAGGTTTCACTCAATAGTATTTTACAATTAAGAGCAAGTCATTATTTTTAAAATAATGGCATTGATAAGCCTTATAATTTATCCATATCTAATTTATTTTATTAAAAATATATTTTACAAAATCATATTTTAAAGTGATTTTCATGAATATTTTGTGGAATTTGTGTCTTTAAATGTTTGTATTTTTAGGAAAATGTATATGATTGGTTAATTGATTAATTTGTACTGGGAGTATATAAAAGCTATGAAGTTTAAATTTGTTATGTTTCTGATGAAGTTCTGTATTAAAATAAACAAAACAGCTTAAAAAACTTTATGTGAAAATTATTTGGG
This sequence comes from Protopterus annectens, assembly GCF_019279795.1. Taxonomy (NCBI): domain Eukaryota; kingdom Metazoa; phylum Chordata; order Ceratodontiformes; family Protopteridae; genus Protopterus; species Protopterus annectens. The sequence continues at coordinate 462,485,584 of NC_056725.1, forward strand.
ATATTTGGTTTATGGTCCTGTGTTTCATAATCCCCTGGCATGACTTAGCAGAGTTTTTTTATTTTTAAACCTTCAAAATACAACACTTTGTGTGTGTGTGACTGAATCCAGAGTAGCAATAGATGCTGATATCAAGATAAGAAATTGCAGGAAGACAGGGAAAAGAGTAAAATATGCTGATATAAAGAGAAAAAAAGGTCAAAATATCCTTTCTGTAAAGGGCAGACAGTGCTGAGGAGAAGAGGCAGCAAAACAAGAGAGTTACTGTATTCAGTCACAAAACATACTGCACAAATACATCAAAGAGCCAATGATCAGAGTGATTAATGGAAGGCATGCTCTTACTAGACACTGCAGCCACAGTAATGAGATAATAAAAAATTACTTTGCTAGAGGATACAACATTTTTCCAGTAGGTGAAGATATTCATGGTAGAATGAACAATGGGCATAAAAAAATCCCCATGAGATCTCAGTTAGCTGCCAATCAATTTAGACTAATATATTAGTGCAACTGAAAAATGCTGCTTGCTTTTTTTTGGACATTTGAAAAGTAATACGTAAGTGTTCATATTAGTTGAAGAATGTTTCCATCATCACAGATAGATCATTTTCTTCACAAGTCTGGGAGAATTGTATACACTCGGTACCAAAACATATATATATAAGTTCCAAAACCACACTGAAGGCAGGAATGTAAAACACATATCTATTCAATTTCCACAAACTAAAATATTAGCTTACTAAACTTTGCAGTTGGAAAATAAAACAACAGTACTCTCATAAGAGTGCCAGGTCCACAAGCTCTTCCAGTGTACAAGCTGTCTTATAACCCAAGGCTGTAGGCTTCTCCCACGTCTCAAGGAAAATCCAAGGCTACAGGCTTCTCCCACATCTCAGGGAAAGTCCAAGGCTGCAGGCCTCTCCCTGACTTAGCTTTTAGTTCATAAAAGTAAGCTCATACCCTGGTATAATACAGAAGTTGTCCTGACTGCAATCTCACTCCATGGTTCCAAGATCTTCTTTCAGAACCTAATCCCCTGGTTTGCTGAGTTTAGGCAATGTCCTTTAATACAATATTAATTAATAATTACAACATTGTTAACTGTGTAACTAACACAAGATGCTGCCTAGCTACTGTTCATGGGAAACAAGCTGCAAATATGTATATGCATCTGTATCTATCTATCTATCTACATAGTTAGATAGCTAATTTATGTGTGTGTGTGTGTGTTTATTGTGTGTGTGTGTATATATATATATATATATATATAGAGAGAGAGAGAGGGGGGGGGGCAAAAGAGGGACGGAGAAAACATACTGCAATACTAAACAAGAAATAAAAATTAGGACTGCCTTTTCCATCACTGTGATATGACCCTGGGGATGATTATAATTAGGTGAATGGACTATGGGGATGAAGCTGCATACATGGGTAGGTGTGGAAGATGAATACCCCTTCCAAACATTGCTCCAAAGGTCAAACTAGCTGTGGGGAAAAAAGGCAGTTTTAGGTAACTGGGATGTTCATTATTTCAGTTTTCATTAATGCAACCTCAATCCTGTGCCTGTCTGTCTGTCTGTTTGACAGATGATTAGAATATTGTTATTTAAATTTTTTTATAGTTAGAGCAATAATGTAGTTATTGAATAATCTTCTTTAAAAATTATTGTCCCAAAGTACTGTGAATGTAGAACAAGGTCCATCTTGTGAAATGGCTGTGCCAAGGGCTGAACCTGTGCCCTCACAGAAGAAAATGAGTGACAGAATATTGCAAATACAGCCCCAAATGTTTGCACCCTACTAACTAAAATTTGCAAAATTTCTGTGGAAAATATACAGCAGCCTTCCCAGCTTGCTGTTTGATACACAAACATGCTTCAGTGGTTAGATTTGCAGAAAAGGCCCATTATTGCACTGGAAGTCATTTTTCACACAGGGCAACATTAGTAGTCCCTGATTGCTGGAAAGACAAGGAAATGAGCTTAATGAATTATGCAAGAAGCTAAATGAGCAGCCTTTATTAGCATGTGGTCTATGTTCTGTGTTCGAATATGAATCCAATTTTAAAATGAAATGTTCCAAAATGATAGCCAAATTTTAAATGTATAACAATATGTTGTGTGTTTGTAGTCTGTCTGTCAAAGAATATCCGCATCAACTGAATCTCTCTTGGCCTTAAAATTATTTTTTATAACTGCAAAATGCATACTTATTTTGAATGGTGCACCTAATATTTTAGCATACTGATGTTGTGGGGACTATAGCCACCTCAAACCAGCAAGAAGTAGTAATTTACTATACAGGAGAATCCCCATGCAAGACACTAATAAGCTGACTTTTTTTGAGTTGTCAATTTCAACTGTGTAAAGCTAACACTGTTTAAACATTAATTACAGAAAATATGGCACTTATGGCTGAGTACCGAAGTGAGTGAATAGTCATGTTGCTAGGAAATTCTTTCCCTTGTCAAGTGAAGAAGTTCTAGGAGCTATGAAATCCCTATTTTTATAAGATTAATGTAAACTCTGTTTGCATTTGAAACAAGAAAGGGCACTTAAAAGTCTGTTCAGAAGATGACAAAGAACACAAATCAAAGTTAGCCTCTTAAAAATGAATTGGCACTTCCTCTGGGCATTTTTCAAAAATATGTAGTTTGATGTGCAATCATTCTAAATGAACAAAGAGAAGAGAAAAAAGAATAGCTATACATCTTCATATCAATTACGGGCATATGCAGTTCGCTTTGAGAAGAAACTGTAACTGAAATACAAAATCATGCCAGTATGGCAGACCCCCACCAGGTCATTATGTGGGAGGGCATATTGTAAAATAAGGCACACCTCTTACAATCATGCATGATCATTAGTACTATACAGAAGATCAATAAATGAAAACAACATATTTATTCAGTTCTGACCATAGTGGCCTTTAAGTGAAAACACTGGTCTGTCTTTTTTATGGTCAGTATCTAGATCCAATGTGATATTCTTCTTTGTTAGTAATTCTGATAAAACAGACTTATAAAGGTCATTCATTCACTGGAAAAAAAATGGAATGGTCAGGAAACAAGAAGTCATGTGTACATTCTCCTTAAAGGTACTATGTCCACATATACTAACATCAGGTTTCAATGAACTGTTAGGTTGTCTATACTACCATTTCCCAACTGGTTTTACCTTGTGGTCTCTTGATCACAATGCTTTTCCAGAACAATTATGAACTTGAAGAACTGTCCACTAAGAAAATATGAATGTTTAATTTTGTGGCACAGATGAATAAATCCTTGACTATGCCATAGATGACCGTGGATTAACTAACATCCTGGTCACTGCAGGAGCCAACAATGGAGGACATGAGTATGCAGCTGATGCTGGCTCACTAATCCTGTGGGGGAGGGAGGCAGCAAAACTTGTCATTCTACTGACACCCGGCAGAGGATAAGGGTACTGCTAGTACAATAACAGCCACTGGAAGCTGATGAAAGCACACGTGTCAGGCTGCACACACACTAGCCTGCTTCAGACATGTGAGATAGCACATATATCTGTGACACCAGAATTGTAGACTAAAGCCATCAGCTTCCAAAGGCTTTCAGAGATTAGGGCATAAAAACAAAATATTTTTGACTGCATAGATGAAGGACCCCCCCCCCATGAACCGTTCTCACCCTGCTGGAAAGGACTATTGGGTCTTGAGATGCCTGATGATTGTCAAACACTGTGAAGAAAATTAATATTAAAAAAAAGCTGCCACTGAAACCACAGGAGACGTAGAGTTAGGAAGAACTGTTTAGGTGGATTACACTGAAAAATATAGGAAGATCTAATTATATGAAATACCTGGAAGAAGATTCAGGCATAAAATGCTCCCTAGAATCACAGTGCTGTACACCACAATACACTAGACAGTGGCATTTTATACCATCTCTAACGCTGGTATCAGACCACTAAAGTATAGCTTGACCACAAGTATAGAAGTATTAAGGCAAGTTCAAATGAGGCAGAAAGCCTTCATACATGCTGAGTTGATGCAAACTCAGAAATTCCAAACTACTTAAAAACTATGATCAGATGATTATTGCAGATATTCAGTTGGCCCACTGCTGCAAAAGAAAATATAAAGTCTGTAGAAGTAGCATAGTTGATTTATACATAAGAAAAAGGTTATTTCACAATACTAAATACTAGAGGATTTTGTCTGCTGATTCATTATTTCTTAAAAGCATGATCTTCCTTGACTTTTTGTTGCATATCTTATTGATTACAATGCTATTCGGCCACTGTAGCAGTTAATGAAGCTCATTTGGCAATACATTCCCTAGGTATGTCAGCCTGCTCTTTAATAGTACTATTGCAGAGATCCTTGTGTTTGACTGATTTTCTTTTGAATGCCATATCGTCAGACTCATAACATCAAGTCTCATTTAATGGTGTGTGCTATATATTCTGTTTGTGAGCTCACTAAATTATGGAGGTAAGGAAGTATTCATTATCCCCAAGACTGAAGGACCCTCGAGTTACTGTTTATTATAGTGATAGACAGACAGATAGATAGATAGATAGATAGATAGATAGATAGATAGATAGATAGATAGATATACACACACACACACGCACGCACACACACACACATACACACACACACACACACACACACACACACACACACACAAACAAACACTTATACACTCATATGGGAGGTACAGAAAGATAAATGTTGACTGTCTGGGTTATCAATTTTTTTTTCACTGGGCTGAAATTCAATTAAGCAACATTCATGTAATAGCCATGTATCAGTACTGGAATATGTAAGCATCTATATTACCCAATCGAACATTTAGGTTAACGAATATCTAAACGTTGAACTGGTAATATCGAAAAATTCAAAAACAAAAATAGTTGAGTTGAAATACCTTTATAACCAAAACAACAAAGCTTTCAGGTTCAAAAACCCTTTCTCAATGTTTACCATGTTAAACATTGAGAAAGGGTTTTTGAACCTGAAAGCTTTGTTGTTTTGGTTATAAAGGTATTTCAACTCAACTATTTTTGTTTTTGGATTTATTGCTCCGTTCCAGTGCTTTGCTGTAAATATCGAAAAATTAAAACAGAGAATAGTCGATTTAACGTAGGGAATGAATTCCCTCAGCCTAAAAAAAAAAAATTTTAAACCAAAATGAAGTAGGGGGCTTCGCCCCCACACCCCCCTAACTATGTATACCAACTCAGAGATCGCTCTACAGTGGGGAAAGGAGCAAAATCCGCATAATGGCCAAGGGAATTCTTTCCCTGGGTTAAATCAGCCATTCGTGTTTTTTTTTGTTTTCGCTATTACCAGCTCGATGTTTATGTATTCGCTAACCTAAATGTTCGATCAGCAAATAGGAACCCAATATGTAAGATCCAGAACTAAAAAGCATGTTTGTTTTCACAATGAATCACACTTTTTCCATGACAAATACACTACTACTGAATAGTTAGAGAAGCTCATATATCCCCCAAATCTTCTGTGGAGGTTCTAAGTACCAGGCAGATGGCATCAAATAGTTTACTGCAGTTTTACCTGCAAGGTCATTTGAAACATGCAGTTTTATCTGCTTTTCTAATTTATGGATAATGTCATACAGCTAACCCTTGTTAATTGCTCATTGGGAAGATTTTCAGTAACTACAGACATGCCACTTTCTTAACTGCATGATAGATACATATCCCCAGTTCAAATAACATGGCTTTCTGACCTATGTGACACATTATGCAAATTAAGCCAGTCTTGTTATGGTTTACTTTGCATTAGTCCTGGATATGATCTATGTGTGTGTGTGTGTGTGTGTGTGTGTGTGTGTGTGTGTGTGTGTGTGTGTGTGTGTGTGTATGTGTGTGTGCTTGTTGTTGTTGTTGTTACAGTGTCTACATTATTACAACATTAATCAAAGGCTGAGAAGAACAGACATTTAAAGTCATCACTCTAGCATAACAGTGGTTGGTACACAGACTTTTCTAGAAGTAGCATTCCTTTTAATGTTGCAGTGTGTCAACAAAGTTTCCAGCATTTGTGAAAAACAGAGCACTTTATCCAAGTAAAAATACTGTGGTTTTAAGAAAAGGATATTTATGGGGGAGGGGAAACTAACAAACTGTGACCATACCCCCTGCTATCTATGTTCTTCTGTGCATTTCAAAGAAAATGTAATTAAGAAAAAAGAAAACATTTGCACTACTACCCCTTTTAGTTTGTATTCATATGGGAGAGGCACAGGAGTCTAATGAAAAGCAGATGTCTGGAATGCTTTACTTGGTACAGAAACTGCCAAGGAGAACATGGGAAAATGAAAGTGTTTGTTGAAGTACACTTTTCTGAGGCCCACAGGTTCAGAAATGTAACAGAGAGTAACAGTGTTATTTTCTCCACTGATATTCATTATGATGCCGTATCCAGACAGAGTAAGCACATAGCGCCTATCACCGTGTACCTATTGCACCCCTCGTTGTGTCACTCTACTAATCTATATTAATTGCAGTGAGGAGATACTCTCATTTAAGGCTATAGTGATCAACTGACATCCACACTCCTGGCACCAAACTCCCCTCCTCTGACCTTCACTATTCCCAAATTGGAACAAACCATTAGAAAATTATAAAGAGTAGTGCTGTACCCCCTCTCCATCATTAAGGAACCATGCAGTGTAGTTACACAACCACCAGCTGTCGATACCACACTCCCCTTCAGATTGTCAGACATATGTGACCCAATGGCTGGCACTGCTCTCCTCTCAGTGTTAAAGCAAGATGTGAAATAGAACCCTGACAGTGGATATGAGTTCATTGTAATATCTGCATTCATTCACATCTGCTAAGGGGGTAGCAGGCCATGAATACAAGAGAATGGAAGTACTTGCTACTTATCATAAATCTATGGCAAGTGATAGACTTGTCATGACACAAACCACTGACTCTACCCAGACAAATGTATTAGTGTTATTAGCAGCTGAGGGGACATTACAGCTGCACTGTTTTCATACATTCCCTTTTAAAGGAGATGCCCAAGGCAAAAGCTGCATTCTGATGACATGAAAATCAGTTTTGCATGATTTATTTTATTAACCTACAGGAATATGTAAAATGAAGTATGTAAGTAGTCTCATTCTATGATTTCTGTAGTCATTACAATCTCTCTCATGACTATAAAAGCACTGATACAAATACTCTCCTATGAATATATATAAAATACATGGTGCAGTATTTTAATCTCACCTAGCCAGTCTCTGACCTCCTAGTTCTAGACTCAAATCTAGGATAAAGCACAATCATCAGATTCAACAGGAAGATGTGATAGGTTTTAAAACCAGATCTACTGACACTTTTCCTGCAGAGGAAAGTATGCATTTAAATTATTCTTAAGTACATTATAATAGCTGTATCTCTTGGTTTCATGATCTTTAGTTGTGTGCATGTATCACCTCACAAAATATGACTGCAAATCCCACCTTTTATATTTTGGCAGGTAAGAATGTTATTTTAAAACAACTGTGTGCCTTCATAAATAAGAGATAAGCATGTAAGGCACTGAAGTGGTTTCACCCAACATTTACATACAATAAATAATGCTGGGGTGCTATACGAAAAGCATTCCTTTGTTTAAAAAACACAACCAGGGCTTTTAGTTATCAAATTCTACAACTGCTGCTTAAACTAATAGCATATGCAAGAAATGGCTGAATGTTTTTGGCAGGAGGAGAGGAAGAACTTTATCTGTGGTTCTCCCATCAGCATCTTTGGGATCCTGATGACTCAAAGCCACTTGATCTGGGAACAGTCATAGGTATTTTCTCTCAGAGGTATAGCCAGATATTTCAAGGATGTACTCGGTCAAAGCAGTGATGAATCCCCCTCCCCACATGGGGGTGGACTATGATGTTACAACAAGCAGACCTATTTTTATAACAGTTCATAAAAAAAAAAATCCCTGACTTGCTATGGGTTTAATGATATTATGCAACAAAAGTCGGCGTAACAGCAGGGACATGAGTTTGGTTTACAAGACAGCAATGTGTTGAGCTCTTGTATAACCATCACAGTACCAAGTCCCGTGTAAGTTCTTTTATACCAGTGCCAATGTCTAGCACTACAAAAAGTGTCCATATTATATCACACCACATAGTACAAGTGGTCCATTCATATTGTCAGTCATTCATTAATTCATACAGACTTCTGATTTGATTCATTCAATACCACAAAACTACAGGTATGCCATAAGATCTTGAAGACTGGTTTGTGTGGTGGATTATATTTACTTCCCAAAATTGTGTCTGCCACCCACAGCAGTACAGTAGTAATGACGATGCATTCTATTACAGCCATCTGCAATTTCAGATAATAAGCACAATGAACCTTAAAGTCACCACAACAGCAAGGTTTTGGTCACTGGTCAGAATGCCACTGTGTTACACCATGGCAATCAGATCAAGTTTGACTGAAGAGGCTTCACATGTTAATGCTAAATCATCTGCATTTTAGATTATATCTGGTAGAGAGACTGTATACATTTTATTTATAAATTAAAAAAATAAATAAATGGGGCTAATACTGTACCATGTGGCACTCCTAACATTATTTCCTGAGGTGATGACACTTCATCTGCCAAGTGTATATGCTATGTTCAGTGGCTAAGGTTACTTTTAAACCAATTGATTGCATTGTTTGTGAGGCTTAGTTCCTTGAGCCTAAATTATAATAATAATAATAATAATAATAATAATAATAATAATAATAAGGGAGATATTCTGCCAGAAGGATGTCTGTTTCAAGATAGGTGGGCTTAAATTTTTGATTTTTTTTTTTCATGCTGGTAGGAGTCATAGTTAAGTGGGAAAATAGTAGAGACACTGCCTACATCACTTAGTGATTTATTGGGCATACTGCATATGTTAAGGGAGTTGGCAGCATTTATGAAAAATTTATTAAATTTGTATGCTGTGTTATAGTTTGTTTTATCTTTAAAGGGCAGGATTGTGATATTTTTATCAGGCAATAAGTTTATCGACTGTTGACCAAAACTTTTTTGGAGCTTTACTGTGGTTTTCCTATAGACTAGTATAATAGCTTGGCTTAGCCTTTAGGATGGTATTCTTGGTTAGGGTCTGCAAGTACTGGTACTTTTGCCAGTTGTTTTTTTTTTCATAAATGCCATTTTTTCATGCTTTATTTATGTTGTGCATCAACCTTTTTATATTTGATGTAAGCCATGGTGGAAGCGTTGATCTTACTCTTTATCTGCATTGATCTGCAAGGGAGTTTAATATGGAGAGGAAGGTTCTGCGGAACAGAGTTACTGCATCGTCTAAAGGCAGGGTTTATAGTGGCACCCAGCTACTATGTATAAGGATAGACAAGAAAGTTTCCTTATCAAATTTGATCATATTTCTGACTGTTTTATATTGGATGTTTCTATGAATGTTGGTGTGTTTCCATATGGTGAAGTTTGTTGTGTTTCCATATGGCAAAGAGTGGGTTATGATTACTGTGTCAGGCATGGGTAGTTTTAGTGCGATCTGATGTCAGTATCCAGTCCAAGACACTTACTTTTCCAGTAACTTTATTTGCTCTTGTGGTCATATGTATTATCTGTGTTAATCCACATAGATTAAAAATGGGCTGAATAGTTTTATATGTACACTTGGGCCAATCAATATTTAAATCACTTAAGATTATTGTTTCAAAATACATATATTGTAGTTAGTCACATTTATATTTTATTTATTTATTTTATTTATTTTACATTTGTTTACCGGGTTAGTCTGACTGGATACATATCCATTTTCAGCAGAGACCCGGGGAGAAAAGCTCCACATTTAAAAAACAATACATAGACTTACATCCAGCTAAATTCATAGTATACAAAATACAGAGAGACTCAAAAAATACATTCTATTAAATTCACAAGTACATGATGTGTAAGTAAGTGCTTGTGTAAGCTAAGTGCTATATGTCCTCAGAGGCTGATTTTCTGCACTAGGAGGTATACAGAGTGTTGCTATACATAACATTTTTTTTGTTAATTTTAAGTGTTGTTACTAGGATGTCAACCATATCAAACTATGATTTACCCTTTGTGTGCATTTTATACTTTTTTTGCTTCATTTTGCTTTTAAAACCTTTTGGCCTTTATCCATTTGAGGGTTGGTACTAGTCAGTTTACACCTATGTTATTTTTGCAGTAGAGACCACAAGTCAGTGGGTGAGTGGCTGTACAAGTCATACACATCAAAACAATACATAGTGATAAGAAAAATAAACAAAGTATGGTAGTGGTTGCTTTAAACTGGATTTAAGTGTAACTATGCTAATTGAATATCATCATTTTGGAAGTAGTTGTACGCCAGTCATTTCTAATTTGTCTTCACTCTGTCAGCAGTCATCCAATAGCTCTAGTTAAGTGTCATGCTCATATTTACACTGTTCTGTATCTTCACCAAATCGCTGACAATAGTTTCTCTAATTAGTATGACTGTTATTTCTGGGTACTATGGTCTTCCTGTGACACTGTACAGATTTGGTTTCTATATGACATGCTTTAATTTGTAGTTCTTATTTGGCATCCTCCATAGGTTCATAGGGGAACACTAGGCTAACTACCCTGTAGGGCCATTTTAAGCCTGACCAATAATTCAAGGTCAGATTCACATCCTGTACCTTCTGTGTATAAGGTAAAGACCTTAGCCATTATGTCAAACCTTCTCCATTGGATTCCATGACACAATTTTTACATGTGCATCAGAATGTACTTTTAACATCCTTCACTAATAAAAATTGCCCCATTAATACACATTTTTTCTCCTGGCTTATGTTCCAGTAATATTTCTAGGATTTTATACACTTAACTTTTGTTTAGCAGTAGTGCTAAACTAATTAATCAGATGTTGACTATGAAGTCCTGTATCTACAGTAGCTATTGTGGCTAATTTCTGCCTAACTCATCAGTAGCTGGTTGTTATAAAATAGTTACTTTTTTCATTTTTCCTCTTTCTGTTTAGAGTTATGGAGAATCTAAATAAATAATGTTTGGCAGACAGTTAACATAAGTTACTTGCAGCAATATGATGTACATCACATGCAGGATCTCATTATTGAGTTCAAGAATGCCAGTTTGTATGAACAAGTGTATACATGTAGCACAATCTGAAAAACAGAATTAAAGATAAATTGAATTTTGGAGGTGAATGACAACAAAATCTTGACTGTAATAATTATAGTCTTTGGAAAACCAGTTCCTTCCTTTTAATCAGTCCTTGCATAATGTTAAGCAAGAGAGCAACTAGGCAAGACTTCCTTCTCTTGTAATGTAGTAGAATGTCCAGCACATTCTAAGAAAGTTTGCAGCTGACATGGCTGCTGTTGCTGCTGAAAGCTCTAATAGCCCCACCAATTTGTTGGCAGGTACTGTAACACCCCATCCCCAACCCAATGGAGCTAAATATTCACCTTCATAAATCTAATCACACTTAGGAAATAAATAATTCAGAAGTGCTCTTCAGATAATGTGGCAACTACAAAGAGAAGGTCACTAGTAACATTCTCCTACCAGGCCAAAGACAGAATAGATTTAGTAACAGAGCCAAATCTAACAATAGTACACAACCTGTTGGTAAAGAAATGTCAGTTGATAACTCTTTGCATAAACTGACTGTGAGTTTGGGCAGCAAAATATTAGCTGTCATCTCATTGTCTGGTGCATGCGTTATTTACATTTTCTGTACTGTTAAGGAACTTTATGCCTTAAGAAGGTCTGATTGAGTTAGCATTTGTGTTAAGGGTAACGCCCTCAGAAAGAAGTATCTTACAAAGTAATAAAAGTATTGTATGTTTAACTAGTATTTTATTTATCTAAAACTGAGACTTCAGTTGTAATGGAATCATTACTAGTCATAGACTAGGAAACTATAACCTGAGCAAGATTGTTAAGTTTAAAAGCTGGTTAAGAAAACAGTGTTTCACTAGAACACAGTTCCATTTATTACTGGGTAGAAATGCTGGAGAAGTAAGGCATGTTTTTAGAGATGGCATTTGTCTGCCTAGGTTCAGAAGAACATATTTCACTAAACCTATAATGGTGCATAAATTTCATTTTTATAGTCTTTTACTCACAAAATGAATGACCTAATCTATAATTCTTTGATTAATCTGGCTCTTATTACTACCAGAAGTTTGAAAAATAAGGTTAATGAATCCAATGCCTTGCTTACTTTGGTAGATATTACTGTTGCTGCAGTAAACAAGACATTTTGTTTTTCTAGAAACAAATATGCTGATACGCTCAATGGTTAATGTTACTACTACAGTGGCTGATCTGGGTAGGAGGATTCTATGTTTGTTGGAAATCCCTTCTTTCCAAACTTACACACAATTCCGCTCTTGCAGGAATTCTTCTGGTAGCTGTTCATGGTAGTAGACATATTATCTACATTGGTGATTAATCAGTTGGTAATTATTTAAAACTAGAGGATCAGAAAATCTTTTCTCTCTGAATTAGAAATGTTCATATCTGAGCAGAGCTATGGGAATCACTCATTACTAAGAGACATTACTGCCTTCTCCAGTTTTAAACATCAGCTCAATAAAATTTTACACATAAGATATTTTTGTAAATGCTTGTCTCCACAAAGCATTGCTTAATTCTATCCAATGGTGCAACAAATACACTCATTCAGCTGTCTGCCTTTAGTAAACAGTATATCCTTGCTATGCAATTTAAATACTCAGCAGCATAAACTGGCACGTTTTCATCCTCCTCCCTAAAGTACCCACTTCCAGGCTCCCTTTCATAACATAATTCTAATAATGTAATAGCCATCACATCTATTACCCTTAACAGTACACCACTCCTTTGAAGCTGACTGCCACTTGCTTCAGGAATCCATCTTTCATGCAGCAGTAGCAGCACAACTTACTGTCTTATAACATCTTGCTGTCTTATTAATACCTTACTGTCTTATTAGTACTTTACGGTCTTATAATATCTCCCAAGCACTTGTCATTTTCTAACTTCAAAAGCACATATTCTAGTGTTTCTCTTCATAATAAAATATCTCTCCATCTTTCCATTTGTTTTTTAAAACTACCTATTCTTCACTCCAAATGACAGTAGTTTGTTTGCATTATATGAACTTAGCTGTATGATACATAAGTGGCTGAATAATGTTCTTCCTGTAGTTTACATACTATGTAGGAGAAATAATGTTCTCCTACTAATTGCAATCACTACTTCAATATTTGTGGGAAGAAATTAGACACTGTTATTATTTGCGCTAGCATGTCTGGCTGAGTTTTTGTACACAATTTCAGATTATCCTGTATATTATATACCAGCATGACTAGCTATGATATTGAAATAAGTTCTTACATGTTGATTTATAGTCTGTTTTTACATAATTTTTTAAAGACTTGAACAGTGTCCTTTTGCATTTCTAACTGTGCATGTTTGTAAAGAGAAATTCTAAAACCAAACTGTCTCAGATTCAGCTGATCAGTAGATGATGTCATCGGAATGTGGACAACAGCTTTGTGTTACTGTCAGAACCTGAAAGACAGGAAGGAACTTTTAAAAAACAGCTGTTGGTTGATTTTCAAAATATGAAATGAAAATTAGAAGCAGAACAGTTGACAGTTAGGCTAGTCTATAAAAGTACCTGCTGAAGACAGGTGAAGTCATTTAACAGTAATCAGTAGTCAGTTACAGCAGTAGCATTTACAGATGGACTGTGCAGTGGACACCCGAAAAAAATCTCACCAAGAATTGTAAGCCTGCCTTTACTCTGTTGGAGTAATTTAGTTTAGATCAGGGACAGTTCTTTGGTCAGATAGGAAAATTATAACTAATCACTTAAATCAGTTGAGTTTTTCTAAATGCTGGATTTCTATCCTTCAGTACTGGTTTCATTTTCCTGGTGATTGAGCTCTGTTAATTGGAAGTTATTGTTTTATATTTTTTAATAAGTTTGCTCAATATTAAATATTTTTATTAACTAACAATGTGGCTGGTCAGTCAGTGTTTTTCTTTAGTGATTTAAGAGTGCTTATACTTGCTTTGATAATTCCCAGGCCCACTCTGAAATCCTGGATGCTTAGGTCATTTGCTACCATTTATTTAATATTTAATTTTCATAACTGGACATCCCTTTAGAAGGGCATGGAGACACTCTGATTGGTAGTAGCATTAACGTATTATTTTGGGGAGAGGACACAGCTGGAATCTGTGTTAGGCTTTCTCAGAAGTATTTGGGTGTGTGAGATTTAATTTATTAAAGTGTGAGTGCATCAGAGGTCTTAAACTGGGAGACATTGCTCTGAAGTGTGTAACAAGCAATTACATTAGGGATGGACAGAATTATACAGTCCAGTCCCATGCTATAGAGCGTGTTCCCATTGTGTTCATAATAGGAAAATTGTGAAATATTAATCCTGTTTAAGTGAGAGTCTCACAGTGGAGTCAGTGGTGAGGATTGAAGCTCCTTAGTTACTGACCCAGGATATTAAGGGATGTCACATTATTTGGTGGCAGTTCAGTGGGATATTATCTGGATGTCACAATTTGGTTCACCCCCTGTAGGGCAATGTACTGTCTTATTATGTACTGTAAATATCTATAGCATTTCTGTTGCTAAACTGTTAATTAATTATTGATTGTATTATGTGACATCTCCTCCAGAAAATGTATTGTCCATCTTTCTTGCAATAAGACTTTGTATTTTATTTGTTTAATGACTATGAACCCCAAGCTTAGTGTGAAAATAGTCAACTTGGATCAGTGCTCTACCTTGGTCAACCAATGGTAAATAAATAAAATAAAAATAAATGCCTCATTTAATCTTGAGTGATTAAGTACCTGTATGGGAATTGATCTTCTTCTTCTTTCGGCTTTTCCCAGTTATGGGTCGCCATAGTGGATCATCTGTCCACTCATGATTGGCAGTGGAGTTTTTGTTGTGTCAAATTGCCAGCCTGGCGCCCAACCATCCACAGAAGGCACACACATGCATACACTCACACCTAGGGTCAATTTAGAGTGTCCAATCCACCTACTGCATGTCTTTGGGATGTGGGAGGAAACTGCAACACCCAGAGGAAACCCACGTGACCACAGGGAGGACATGCAGACTCCACACAGAAGGCACCCCAGCCAAGAATTGAACCAGAGAACCTCTTGCTGTGAGGTGGCAATGCTAACCGCTGCACCACTGTGGCCACCCCACCTATATGGGAATTGATAATTGGTACCAACATTTATTAAACCATTTCATCAACAAATACTAGCTGGATTAGTTAGTTGGAAAGACTCCCTCTTGAAAGTATGGGACCCAATACTCTGAATCCAAACACTCTGAACATTAAACTACCACTTCAGATAAAATTAGCAGATTCTAAAACTCACTGATTTACTTTTAAAGTGACTATTGGGGGAATTTTTCCTCACATGTACCCTAAGTGAATGGGCTACAGCCCCACATTCCTTTGTGAATACTAATTCAATGATTGCTGTACATCAGAGTAGGGGGAATAGTCTTGAGATATCAAAATTTCAGAGATGGTACGTTTCTTCCTAGTTGCAATTAAACTATTGATGATTTGAGGGTCACAAATTAATGTTTCCCCCACTTTCATCAGGTACCCAATTACAAGCCATACTAAATGATCCAATACTGTAGACAGGATCTTAGTTTACTGCAAGTAATGTTTTAAAGATAACAAACATCTTGTTCTCTTAGGTAGATTGGGATTCTAAATGATCAATGGTCCCATTTAAAATAAGTGTCAAAAATGAATCAATCATTGTCCCCCTATAATTATAATTTAATATTGATGATGAAAGCAACAAGTGCCAAACTGGCACTGGAATGTAAAAAATATAAAACAACAAAACCACCAGTTATCACTGGAAAAACGGCAGTATAATAAAAATCCACGTTACAAAACACACATGGTTAAGAGCTTTCATCAATAAGACATCACCAGAACCATAACAAAACTGAGGAAGTGACCTATAAATATGCATAGTTTGTCACACCCCCTATAATAGGAGCAATCAGTTTGGTGAAATAAACACCAGTCAAATGGAAAATGCTAATAAAATATGAACAGAGAACCTATTATAAGTTCCTGCCAGTCAGAATACAGAATTGCTACTTTCATCCAATGGTAAACCTCTCACAGGGTAAACAACCAAATGGAATCATATAGCATAAACACCAATCAGATGGGAAATAATAATAAAGTATAACAGAGAACCAATCATAAGTTCCTGCCAATCAGAATACAGTATTATTACTTTCATGCAATGGTAGACATCTCACAGGATGAACAAAAAAGTGCAAACAAAACCAGGAACATAATATCAACAACTTAGAAAAACATATAGCATACAGTTATTTAAAGTTTTGATGCTCTAAGTTTCAACTCACTGGTAACTGAAATGGCATCACTTAATCCTGAGAAGTTCATAGTATCCATACACAATTGCCAAGGCATTTCACAATGCAGTAAATGAGTTTTCCAGTCCCCTGAGAAAACTGCTAAGTCAATTTTCTCCAAAATACAAAACATAAACATGGAGAAGTTGTGACAGCAAGAGGCGTGTTTAGCCAATGCACTCCTGTCATCATTCTTTGAAATGCTGTGTACATGCTGATAAATTATTTTATTAAAGTTATTACTTTTTTCCAGTATAGAATGCTAGAATGATTGGCATATAAAACACCTAGCCATGTACACAACTTTATCCATCATACAACTGTACCTGCCTTTAACCATCTATCTTGAAACTTTTTAATAAATCTTTATCGTTATCAAAAAGTGTTGAAATCAGTCTTAATATAAGGGCATTGATGACAGCAGCCATACTTACGAGTCATTAATGATCCATTGTCCAAACTCCTAAGAGGTCTTTAAAGAATGTTTTTCAAATCTGGCCATTTCTTATAAGTAAATATTGGTGTATCACCAAAAAGAGATTTTAAGTTCACATCACAGTGAAGTATAAACCAGTTTTTAATAATGCTGTTACGAATATTTAAAGCATCCAGTGAATAATGTAAAACCATGTTATTAGATGCTACAAAAGAATTGGAAGAAGGATCTGATGCTGGGAATCTAACCTGAATTTCCCTGTTATTAAGTAACAGTTCATCCACTAAGCCAAACTCTCTACTGGCAGCTGCTGTGTTAATATTACTGATATTTTCATAATGGTATAATAATACCATTCATAATACATTTCTTAATGATAGGGACATATTTACTCTTTCGTTCTTTCTTGTTCAATTAATTGGTAAAGAGAGTTAATTATTGTACTGGGATATCCTCTCTCCAGAAACATCATCTTAAGAGTGTTAAAGTTGTTAATAGAGATGTTATCATCAGAGGTCAGTCGAGATAAATGGGTAAATTGACTTTTAGCAACACCCTTTTTCTGATGTAAAGGGTGGCTGCTTTGAAAGTGCATAAAAGTATTGCAGATGTCGGTTTACAATAGATATTAATGTTAAACATACCATCGGCGCTCTTGAAAATCATAACATTCAAATAATGTGTTTTGGTTCGCATCCATGGAATACATAAATTCTAAAAAGGATGAGGAAGCCTACAGATCAGGAAAAAAACTTTCAGATTGTTCTTTACTACCTGACCATATGATAAGAATGTCATCCAAAAAACAGCAGTAAGAAATACAATGGCAAAATAATTCAAGTTTCAAAACTTTCTCAATTTCCCAGTACAGTAATACTGCATTGGCAAATGTGGGGACACATGAAGCCCCCATAGCCACTTCATTGAGCTGCTTTCTTTCAATGAATAACAAAACTAGATTTGCTAACAGTGATAACATTATTTCAGTAACCACATCTAAGCATAGCTGTAGGCAATATAATTCCTTGTACAAATATGGTAACCACATCATACTTCTGTCTTAACGAAGTGCCTTACATAAACAGGCTTATCTAATTTTCTATATTACAGTAAGCACCATTGTTATGAGATCAAAGGCATGTTTTTTCATATTTGTTACTACATTCCAGGCACAATCCAATTCCATATATTTCCTTGCAGATTATAGTAATATGCTGAATATTTTTGCTGCCTTTTATAATATGAGGTTTATTACACTCTTAGTAAGATTTTTTTTCAGTTTTTACATTTTTATTTTCTCTATACATGCTAACCACCAATCTCCTTTAGATGTTGAGCCCATTCATACTCAGTGCAGGGGTTCCTGCATGCAATGACCAAGAGCTTGAAAGAGGAGACTGTCATCTAAGCAGCCATGGTGGAATATATGAACCTGTCTTTGTCAAGGCATCTGCAGTCTGCTGAATGAGAGCCTCATTCTCCTAATGGGTAGGTCTATTCACCCTTTATGATGAGGACACTAATGTTTTAGATCAGACCCTAATTATCAGTAGACTGGGACACTACATGACACTACTGTCCCAATGCAGCCCTTTCATTTAGAACATGTGTTATGGGGGAAATTTTATGTCCCTAACTGCTCCCACTAGGTAGCTTTTGTGGATTCCTAATGGATTCAGTCACAACTCCTTATCTTAGCAATTAACTGAAATTGTGAAATTAAAAATGCAGATTTTCTCCTCAAAAAAAAAAGTTTTGCCTTGGTGTCATGGGAGGCTACACCCCCATATACCCTCCTATCTTATATGATCAAACTCCAGGTCATACAACATAGGGGTAGTGGATGAAAACACACTTTTAAATGCATTGCTTTGATCAAATACAACTGTGATGTGTTGTCACCGTGATTCATTAGATTCCCTGCTGAAGTAAGGACCACCTCAATGCGGGGTGTTTTATTCTTTGATGCCCTCCCCACTATATGTGCATGATCCCACATACCTATGAGGACTATCATCACCAGCTTGGGATCACCAACCTCATCTCCATTCTGGGGCTATTGGTATCATACAAGTCTCCTTTTGGAAGGCAGCAGTTGCCAACTAGAAAACATCTTACCTTTCTCCCATGATGAATGAACTGATGCAAGACACCCACTGTCCCCATCAATCCAGCTCTTCCAGTACCAAAGCCACTAACTGAAATGTGGTCTTCCAGGTCAAAGTCAGTCCTCAATACCTATGCCACAGGGTTTTCTACAGTCATTGCTCATTCAAGTGTGGGCCCTGTCAATGTTGCTGGTAAAGTTATTTCTGAGTTTGAAAACTTATTCTGTGTTATATTACATAATTTGTTTAACAAAGCTGTCTGACGTGACCTTCTTTGCCCAACTTAGAAGCAGGTATAGTTAACTCCTATACATATCAGAAGCTGTTTAGAAAAATGTTCCTACACAATTACAGTTCCATTAGCCTAACTAGTATAATTGGATAATGCTTAGAAAAACAGCTAGTAAGATCTGACATTGTCTAGAAAATCATGACCCATGTCATCAGTTTTAATGAACATGTATCTTGTTTGAACAATTTATTAGGTTTAGAAGACCTACTAATTATATTAGTTTGCACCGACTTAACCCAAAGCTTTCCATAGTACTAGTCATGCTATGTTAATAGCTAGACTGAAGGCCTTGGGAAATGACCCCTTTGTAACTAAAAGGATTGTTTGTTATCTAACAGTATTTTGTTTAATTTAAAAGCTATTGGTACAAAAGAATTTATTTTACTGGGTATCAAAAGGCACTGTGTTGGATTCACTGTTGTTTAACATCTACCTCTCTAGTAACTTGAAATCTTACAATTAGATAAGTAAATCTGTTGGTGACTTTAAGATAGGTGCAATAGTCTGTAATAAAAGTGAAACCAACATACTAAACAAATCACTGAATGAGTTCTCTAATTGGTGTTGTACTAGGCACCTAAAGATAAAGTCAGAAAAAGTAGACATAATGGATTTTGGATTGAAACATTATTTTTCTTCTGAATGCTTAAGTAAAATCAATCTCAGAAAAGTTAACACCTATAAATATTTGGGCATACTTTTTAGAAACAGCAATGGTCATTAGGAAAGCATATGGAGTGACCTACATAATCTTCAGAAATATTTACTCAATGAAGGTAATGCTGATTCCACACTGTGTTACTGTGGTACATCCTATACTCAAGTACAGTAATGTGCTCTGAAACTACAGTAAAAAAAACTGAGTCAATAGAAAAAGTGCAAAACCATTTTATTTTCACAAATCAGAGTTTGCATGACACTTCTCGTTAGATGAATCTGTTTCCTATTAATTAAAAAATTGTCAGAGGTGGTTTGTGGACTGTATACAAAGCTTTTATAGATTATGCCAAGCTCTGGGTAACAACTAGAAACAAATATTCCATGTACAGTGCTGAGGAACAGTACACCAGTACTAGTCACTACCAGGGACTTCCACCTGATTAGTAGTGGGTAATTTATGTTATCTTTACAAAGTTGTTGAATCTACTTCCTAGGTTATGTGGGTCATTTTGTCTGTTGTTGTTTTTGCCTATGTGTGACTTTATTACCTGTCTGAGTCTTATTTGACATATTTTGTAGTCACCCAAATGTGGACATCATTTTTTATAACCTGGGTGTTTTCAAAGAATGGCCAAACTATCCTCCTATTCTATACTGATAAGCCCATAAAAATGGTGAAATATGTCATGTTTATAGGTAGTGGAGTTTGGCTTTATATGCCTAGATGCATCAATAAATATTTATAAAAAATAAAATGACAGTATTATTTGCTGACTTTATGATAAAAGATTGCTTTTGATTTTGGCAACTTTTTGAGGAACTGCATGCCTTTAAGGAAGTCACCCTTGGTCTCCCCCTTCCTTTCTTATTTCTCCTTGCCTGAGACAGTTACTAAACCAATTTCAGCTAAGTTAGTATTTGTGCACAGTCAACATCGATTCAGTGTACTCACCTGTCTCTTTAGTGTGTTATTTTTGCTATAGAGGTGTCCCTGCAAGCAAATAGATATGCATGTAAAAGCAAAGTCTGCAGTTTGAACACCAGTCTGTGGGCTATATTTGTATGTAAATTATAAATATTATTGCAGCCTAAACCAAAGAACTTTGCCACTATAGTAGTTCCATTTTCTTAGACCACATCAGTCCCATTTCTACTTTTTCCTTTAACTGTGCTCAATTAGTTGTCTAAGCAGTCCACTGTCTCCCTTCCTTAAGTTTATTTCTCTTCTTGTGTAACCACATTTGAGTTCTCAGCCAGTATTTTTCCAGAGCTGGAACTGTTGCATTCTGGCTTTCTTTTTTTCATTGTTTTGCTGGTCTATGAGGGTTAAGGTAGGCTTTTGGACTTTGCATTTCAAAGTCCATAGAAACCTCCTTACATTACACAGTTGTTCAAGCAGTCAAGTGCAATTTTTTATTGTTATCACCATTAGTCAGGTTAAGGTGATATTGGACTAACTCTTCTACTAAAACCGTGTCTTAGAGCAACAAAACCAAGCCATTCATCTACTAGTACAGAGGCCTTTTAAACTGCATTGTTCCTTTTACTTATCTCTCAGCAGATTTGTGGCTATTTACATTAGGTCACTGATTGTTTTCTCTGTCTCTTGACAAGTTTTCAACCCGCTTCATTGCCCTTGCTAATGCTCAAGCTGACTCCCCTCCCCTACCTCCAAATCCCACCCACCCCGTTAATCTACTTTTATACTTGAGTAGCACCACCCACATATTCCTCTAACCAATACCATTAGTTCCCTCCAGTAGAAAAACAATCAGTACAATTAGTCCCAAAAGTAACACCCACTCTAGTTAACCACCCAAGGCTCTCTCACAAATTGTCTTACTCCTTGCCTTCTATAGCTATCAAATTGCTCTCTACAACCAACCCACTACCCTCCTAACATTTTTTTATCCTAATGTACAACAAAGATAAAATCTGAGTTAAATAAGATGCCCCTAAGTCAAATTATTTTACTATTTCTCCTCACTCTACTAAACTTTATCACCAATTATCAAATCCACCTCCTTGTAAATACTTAGGACTTCAACCAATCCTCACAAAGAATAACAACATCTACCCAGCCTGTCTTTCTCCATAACATCCTATCTCTACAAACAAACCACATCTGATTTATTTTGCTATAAATATCTTAAAACTAAGCATCCAAATTTACGATCAAATATCAAAGCAAGACCAGAGTAAAACTGGCCACACTCTTCCCTCTGTAAAATATCAGTTCAAAAAATTAACAGAGATATTAATCCCAACAATTGTCCCACTGTTCATAAAACCATCATGTCCAACCCCCAAAGAAACCAGTCACCTAATACATCTCAGCAACAAACAGAATCCAAACTCTCCTTGCTAAACGTAAAGATGTATGTACAATAAAATCCATGACATGCATGCTTATCTTGCCACCTACATTCCTGATGTAGTCATAGATACTGAAACCTGGTTAAAAAAAGAAATAAATTATAATGAGATCACCTCCCCAAGATACAATATACTCAGGCATGACAGTCAAAACAAGCATGCAGGTGATGTAGCAATCATGTATAAAAATTCCCTAACCATTGCCTTACTTCCACAGGAAGTACCCAAATTTAACAATGTTGAACTACTAATAACACTACTAAAACTTAACAATAGGAAAACTATATGTTGAACGGCAACTTATATACCACCAGGTAATAACATTGATACTGCTGAAAGCATCCTGTATTGGATATCGCAACAAATGGAGAATTAAATATAGACTGGCAACTCATAAATTCCACTACCCCCACTGAAGCAATAAACTTGAACAACTTCAGACAATTAATAACCACACCTACTAGGATCAATATAAACTTCAGGGAGACACTCAATATTTGATTGGATTTGATGTTTATATCACTTTAAATAGAGAAAAAGAAATGGAGACATCCCTTTTTAGAAAAAACACCTGGAGAAATCATTATCTCCATAGAAATAGCATGCACCCTAGACATATTATGAATAATATAATGAAACATGATTTAACTAGGATCTCTAAAAGATGCACACAAGCAGATTTACAGCAAGAAATGACAGACTTGAAAGAGCATTTACAATTGCGTGGTTATTCTCAACAAGAAACAGAAAATGCTTTAGTCACCTTTCAAAGAAGTCAGATGTCAGAACATAATCAAGAACCAAGAACTACACAACAGGAGTCTCAGCCTTTGAGGCTAATGTTAACCTTTAGTACTGATAACAAGCAAGTTAAAGATATTGTCTCTAAGTTTTGGCCAATACTTACTCAAGATCCGAACCTTTGTACTATAGTAGGAGCAAAACCACGGTTTGGCTATAAGAATAAAAAGAAGATTAAGAGACTTTTATGCACAAAGGATGGATTTATGAAATCAGAGCCTGTTGGATGTAAAGGAACTTTTAAATGTTGCAATTGTACTGCTTGTGGCTTTATAGACAGTAGTAATACTTATATACATCCAATTACCAATTGTGAATATAGTTTCAATTGTAAAGTAATCTGTACCACTAAAAATGTGGTTTACTTGGTAACCTGTAAAAATTGCACTTCATTCTATGTTGGAAAAACCAACCAAGTATTTAAAAGAAGGATTCTACGACATCTGTATGACATACGTAAAGGAGATGTACATAATGCCTTAGAGGTGCATGTTGCCAAGTTTCCAAACCACAGCTTTGTTTTTAAGGCTATTGATAAAATTCATGAAGGGATAAAACAAGGTGACGTGACTACTAAAACTGAAGTAAGTGAAACGAAATGGATAATAAATTTACGAGCAGATTGCCCTCCGGGACTGAATGCTGTTATTCCCTTAAAACCAATCCTGAAAACTAGAAGACCTACTATTATGTGAAAAAGAAGGTGTGTACCTCAGTGAATGAAATCATTGGTCGTTACTGTTCTTGTTTCAAAAAGGGCATTGTCCGTTTTCTCTATGATCATTGGCTAAGCCTCTTAATAAATAAAGAAATGGAGTCCCTATCTGATACGATCTGAAGAAGGTTTTTAACGAAAGCGCTTATCATGGTATTTTGGGACTTTTAAATCTTTTTTGTCATATCTATACTGTGGAAGTTTTTATACATTTGACAACTGACATTGAGAACTCTGTTTGCTGCTTAGAAAACTCTACCGGTTAAGGTGTTGTAGTGCCTTATGCTCTGGAAACACTAGTCAACGTGGAGCCACTAAAACTACTAAAAACTCAATGCTTTGTGTCATATCTTTTTGAAAAGCGTTCATTTTTCCAGGATAGTTTACCCATCCAGGTGTTTGCAGTGCTACACGCTCTGTTAGCGTTATTGTGCTATTTGGGACTTTCAAGCTTTTTGTCCCATTTATACTGTGGAAGTTTTTCGTTTGATATATTGGCATTGAGAACTCTGTTTGCTGTTTAGAAGACTCTACTAGTTAAAGTGTTTGTTGTGCCTTACACTCTGAAAGCATTAACCAACGTGGAGTTATTTAAACTCTGAAAAGCTTAAAGCTTTGTGTTATATCTTTTTGAAGAGCGTTCATGTAATCTAGGAAGGTTTACCAGTTAAGGTGTCCGCAGTGCTTCACGCTTTGATAGCATTGACCAACGCGGAGCAATTTAAACTTTGAAAAGATTTTCAGCTTTGTGTTACATCTTTCTGAGGAGCAGTTATATAGTTTAGAACTTTACAGTGTTGTATGCCTTGCACTTTGTACACCGAGTGTTCTTCAACACGTGAATTTTTAAACTTTCAAGCATATGTTTTATCTTTTGGATTTTGACAAGAAGTTATTGTGGCATCAACGTTTCCTTTAGTAACTTGCTAATTTATTTGGAGAACCAATTTGGACCGAAAGGTTTGTGTGCTATACTTTGAAAGACACTTTGAAAAACACAATAGGACCATAAGGTCTGTATGCTGCCTTGTGTTTGTGGATTCCTTTTAAAGAATATATAACGTTTTTAGAAGAAAAACTTGAGTTGTTTGAATACTGATTTCAGCTGTGGAGTTGCGGTTTGATTTTTGACTCTGTAAAATATCAGTTCAAAAAATTAACAGAGATATTTATCCCAACCCTTGTCCCACTGTTCCTAAAACTATCATGTCCAACCCCCAAAGAAACCAGTCACCTAATACATCTCAGCAACAAACAGAATCCAAACTCTCCTTACTAAACATAAAGATGTATGTGCAATAAAATCCATGACATGCATGCTTATCTTGCCACCTACACTCTTGATGTAGTCATAGCTACTGAAACCTGGTTAAAAAAAGAAATAAATTATAATGAGATCACCCCCCCCCCAAGATACAATATACTCAGGCATGACAGTCAAAACAAGCATGCAGGTGATGTGGCAATCATGTATAAAAATTCCCTAACCATTGCCTTACTTGCACAGGAAGTACCCAAATTTAACAATGTTGAACTAACACTACTAAAAATTAACAGTAAGTAAA
The DNA here is from genome assembly GCF_019279795.1 of Protopterus annectens. NCBI lineage: Eukaryota > Metazoa > Chordata > Ceratodontiformes > Protopteridae > Protopterus > Protopterus annectens. Next base: position 462,510,999 of record NC_056725.1, read on the forward strand.
CTATATGTTGAACGGGAACTTATATACCATCAGGTAATAACACTGATACTGCTGAAGGCATCCTGTATTGGATATCACAACAAATGGAGAATTAAATATAGACTGGCAATTCTTAAATTCCACTACCCCCACTGAAGCCATAAACTTGATTGAACAACTTCAGACAATTAATAACCACACCTACTAGGATCAATAAAACTTCAGGGAGACACTCAATATTTGATTGGATTCCTACAAACAAACCAGACAAACTGACAAAAGTAGACTGCCTCTCACATAGCATAATGTCCACATACCAACATATGCTATTAGAACTCACCATAACCTAGATAAACATATTGAGCAGGATTCACGAAGGCTTGCACGGAGTGTAAGAGATGTGTAACACTCCATGCAAGCCTCGCGATCCAGGAACAGCCCGAAACTCCGTGTAAGAGACCAGCTAAAACGTCTCTTACACGGACTGGGCGTGGATATGCTAAATACCTCACTTGCAGCCGAAAGGTATGCAAATGAGGTATATTAGTGATCCACAAAGCAGAAACCTTTGTAGGTTGGTGAAATTGGTGTAAGAGACGTTTTAGCAGCAGAAATGTACTCAGTTGACAACTGAGTACGTTTCTGCAAAAATCACAATGGAGCCATGTCAGCTCCAAATAAAGGGTGCATATGTGTCAGGCAACATGCCAATGGCCAAATATGTGGCCATTGGCAAGGTAACCCAATACAAAAATTATAAAAATATAATTTTTTTTTTAAACGCAGAGCAGCCCCGCGCAAATGGGCTGCGCTGTATAACACATAAAAATGAAGGTTATAAACCCACAAATGTGGGTTTTATGCAATACATGGAATGACAATGCAGGGACCAGCAGACCAAAAACAACATGGCCACCGTGTAGTGGTTGCTAAGGGGGGAAGCTGAGTTTAAGACATGTAACTAAGCATTAGCAGGCAATCTCATGTAAATGAGGGTTAGGATACTGAATCCCACAGTCACATAGCAAATGAGCACAGTCTGAGTAGTGTAAGAGATACATAAGGGGGAGGAATAGAGTAGGAGATAGGTGACATCACAGGGGGGAATGGTAGAAAGAAATGCAGTTCATTGGAGGTCAGTGTAACATGACAGATGACAGACACAGATCAGGGAAAGAGGAGTGCCACAAGATAAGCAAGGGAAAGTCAAGAAATGGAAGGTGAGCACTGTTACTTACACCAAAGTTTCTTGCTGTGTGTGCATGCGCACGTGTGCATGCCATGAAGCGCAAGTAGGGCAGTGTGCGCGCGTGTAAGGCAGACTGAGTATGTGGGAGTGTGTTGGTAGATTTGTAACACTGTTTGCGCTGGTGTGCATACGTTTTAACCCGAATAGGCAGATCCTGAACCGTGTAAGCATGTGTGTGCGCATGTAAGTCACTATGAGCGCATTTCTGCTGGTATGCACGCTGCTCCCCCCTGAGGAAACAGAAAGGAAAAAGGAAGCAACAGAATTAGTAGGAAGCTAGCAGGGAATACTGCTGGAGCTAGCAGGTGAAAACAATTAGAAGCAGGCAATTACACAGGCAGAATAGTAGCCCAGTCCAGCACTTAAAACTCTGCAAACAGCAGTGCAGGATGTTTCTCCCAAGAGACACTGCAAGACAGGAGTAAGCTATTAGAAGTGAAAACTGAAAAAGCTGAACTCAGAGCAGAAATGTTAGGGGCTGCCATAGCTGTCATAATGAGACATAGGCGACTTGCTGAGGGTGGTGACAATGCAGATGGTGCCAGACAACCCACAGTGAGGAGACGGAGAAGAGTGTACAGGCCCAGGGTCACCTACCATGGGTTACATGAGCTAGAGATAGTAGAGCGCTATAGAGTGGACAGAGAGCTCCTGCAACAAATAGTTGAGCTGTGCAGGCCATGCCTCACACACAGAACCAACAGAGGGGAACCCATTCCAGTGGAAACCAAGGTATGTGTTGGCCTAAGAATACTAGCAACAGGTACCTTCCAGAGACCAACTGGTGATATGATGGGGATATCACAGGCATCAGCCTCCAGGGTACTGCACCAGTTCCTGGATGCCATGTCAGCACATGTTGGTGATCATGTATATTTCCTCAATGCCTGTGAGGTATTGGCCAGCAATATGTGTCTCTTCCAGCAAATAGCGGAATACCCTGAGGTAGTGGGTGCAATAGACTGCACGCACATACGCATCAAAGCACCAGCCAGTGAGCGGGGTAGGGCCTACATTAACCGCAAAGGCTTCCCCTCCATCAACTGCCAGGTCGTGTGTGATGCCCAGGGCATAATAATGAATGTGTGTGCTGGCTGCCCTGGGAGCTACCATGATTCCCACATCTGGCATTTGACACAGCTGTACCAGACATTTGCCAATGGGGACATCCCACATGGACACCTAGTGGGGGATGCAGGTTATGCACTGGAGCTGTGGCTGATGACACCCATCAGAAATGCACACACACCTGAACAGGAATGCCATAATGAGGCACATGCACAAACACGTAATGTAATAGAGCGTGTGTTTGGGCAGCTCAAGTCACGGTTCCAGTGTCTGGACACATCTGGTGGAGCCTTGCAGTACTCACCAACTACATGTACCCAAATTGTCATGGTATGTGCTATGCTACATAATATGATCTTGCGAAAACAGCTGCAGCAGGACCAGCATAGGACTGGGCCAAACAGCCCCCCACCATCGCCAAGGCCGTCACAGGCAGAGCGTGACTCGGAGGAGGAAGAACCTGAGCCTGCCCCAGTAGGCAGAAGGAGGCGTGCCCAGTATGCCCTGGCCTTGGCAAAGAGGCAACGCATAGCACATACACTGGCTCAGTAGGAACTCTGGGAATGATACCCCCTCTGACTCACTCAAATAATAACAGGGATGCCTAAAATGACATGACCTGCTCACAAACATGTACAGGGAGTGTAATATGTGCATCCGACAGAGGCAGCCCTGCAGCACCACCTGAGGCATGAATGCCATGTGTTAAGTAATGTAACACCATGTACTATATGCACACCTGAGGACCCTGACTAACATCCACCCTCACCAAGCATGAAGCCACAAAATGACGATGGGATGATCAATTGCAATAACTGGCTGAATTAATGCAGTTAGTCAAAGGGGAGCCAATGTGTTTCAGCCTGGGAAGACATGCTGAGCATAACATGATGCACCACCTGCTAGGGGTGGCGTGCACCTATCAGTCCAGGCCCCATGGATACTGGCAAAGGCTGTCAGTACCCACAGCATGCCCTGAATAGGTAAGTCTCAAAACACAAACCCACCTTCATAGGTACCACAAGGGATTGGAACCTAGATGTAATGCTACCCAATGCCAGAAGTCTAAACAGCAAGATGCATGCAGTGTAAACGCACACAGTATGGAGAATGTTGATAACAGTCCTGTAATAGAAAACTGGGTCAAGGCTCACATCAGCACCCTAACACTACCAGGTTACACCTCATACTGTGCTGTACAACCGCAAAACATGGAACAAGCTACAAAAGGAGGGTGACTAGCAATAAATGTCAAGGATAACCACACCCCCATGTTGGTATCACAACAAGAAGCAGCATGGATTAGCCATGGTCAAATACCAATGGCTATAACCACCTCCCAGTATATAGCCTGCTGCAGACTACTGTCCTAATACCAGGAACTGCACCTAGCCTATGTTGGAATGGGTCACCTTCAGATGCCCGAAATTGCATTTCACCCCACGATCCCGCGACGGTCGAAAACAGAATAGATGGTGACCCGACGGTGAGGTTAAAGTTAAGTGGGAGGAGTAGTGTAGGTGGATAGTGAGAGGGGAGGGGGTTGAGCAGTGAGGGGTTAGGGGGGGGGGGTGGGTAGGTAGGGGTTGTGGTAGTGGTAGGGGGTGTGGGTGGTGGAGTGAGGGTTAAGTAGGTTAGGGGGGTTAGGTAGGGGGTAGGGTGAGTGGGTGGTAGGGGTGTAGGTAGGGGGAGGGGGGGGGGGTGAAGTGAGTGTTAGTAGGGGGTTAGGCAGGGTAGGTAAGGTGGTAGTGTGGGGACCTTTAGGTTAGGGTTTGGGTTAGGGATAGGGTATTGTGTTTTTTCGTTGTCGGTATTTTTTGTTGTCGGTCTTTTAATACATGAATATATCAAGCCCCCCAAACCACATTATATTACTTGACTGAAAATACCCAGACATACACTGGGAGCATTATACTAGCACCAACACAGTAGGAGAAAAGTTCCCAGAATCCATAAACCAAAATGCCCAGGAACAACGTACCACTCCCACAAGAGGGGTAAGCATACTGGATGTGATAATCAGCAACATGGGTACTGGATGGCAAGATGAGAAGTGTATCCCTCACTGGTAAGACCAGACCATAGAGTAATCACACCGGATATACACATCCTGACCACAGTCCCTGGCCAGAAAACCACAGTGAAAAACATGTGTAAAGCATAGGTTGCACCCCTCCAAACCGATGTGGAATCCACGAAAGGCCCTGTGCAGGTGCAGAATATGGGACACTCTGCAGAACATGTTATACAGGCATTCCATGAACACAGCCAGGAATGCTTGGATTATGCAATCACAAATAACAACAAGACACAATGCCATACATGCAGGCATCTGGCATGCTGGACTCCAGCCATTACCAAACCATGCAAGAGAATGAGGAAGCTACTACATGATAGAGCAAACATAAAAAGGGAAGTAATCACTGATCAGTAGTATGGCAATAAAATATGTCCACACATACAATCCACTAAGGCCAGCCACAACAAGTAGAATCTGTGAATCCAGAGGCAATGTGACACCTGCCCCAAGTACACAGACAACCCACAACTCCCCCCAATAAATACAAATATATGTGAGAGATGCAACCATTTATGCAAACCGGAGGCTGAGCTCCCCCAACTCAGTACTGTCAAAACTAGTCAGGAGGAGAAGGTAACCACATACACCACAAACCCAGTCCCACATAGACCTATCACAACTGTAAACCAAACACATAAACACAGAAAAACATTCCCAGAGGCCCTAATTACAAACACACCACACCAACAGAGGCCTCCAAAGCAGATCTCAAGCAACCACAACCTCCAAACATAGCACATGCAACACATAGTACACAAAGCTGGTGTGCCAAACAGTTACAGGCCAGAAGTAGAAACAACATGCCTGATACAGTTGTAATAGGTGTCTGTATAGGCAGACACACTGCTGTCCCACTCACCAGACTGAACAAGGAAAGGGTACAGTAAGCTGCCTCTAGGCTGCCACAATATGCCACATAACACAAGTACGCAGGTCACCCCAAAGCAAGCAGAAATATGATGCACTCATTGTCCATGCTGGTGTGAATGACCTGAGATGTACCTCCCTGGACTACATGAAAAGAGACATGGATGAGCTCTCTGAGTATGTACTCCAGGCTGGTATAACACTGGCTGTTTGCAGCATCCAACCCTCACCAAGAATGATGCCACAGTACAAACACAGAATGATCAGCTTTAACAGGTGGCACAGTTACAGCTGTCAGTCCAAGAGGGTCTAATGTCTGTCTGCTTGAGATGTCATGCATGACAAGCCATGCTGCTGTTCCAGGGATGGCTTGCACCTGTTACCCCTGGGCGTCTGGATACTGGATAAGGCTTTTGCCACCTCCATAGAGCCGTATGTAGGCAAGGCCAAAAAGTCTAACCCACCACCCTAGAAAACATAAGTGGTAAGAAACATAAGGGTAATGCTGACCAATGCCAAATGTGTAAACTGCAATATGCATGCACCTGAGGCACTTCCCAGTATGGAGAACATCGATGTTTGTGCAGTGACAGAAGCCTGCTGCAAGCCTACTGATAGCACACCAGCACTACCAGGTTATATCACATATCATGCGTTATGGCCCCAACACCTGGACCAAAACATCAAAGGAGGGAGAGTATCCATATGCAGCACAGACACCCATACAGCCAGGTAACTGACAATGCACGAAGCAGCGGAGACCACCCATGTGCACCTAAGTGTAGTCAAAACTGCTGTACAGTCTGTAGCATGTGACAGACCACACTCTCACACACAGGAACCCCACCCAGACATCCTGAAGACACTGAACAGTATGAATGTCCCACCAAATACCAGACAAGGTACTCACAAATTACCACATAGGTGGTAAACCATTATGTATGCAAGGAGTAATAAGGGACCTAGGGACACAAGTCGACAGTAACCTGTCATGTGACATTCACAATGCCAATGTGGCTAGGAAGACTGTCTATATTGGACACTGTATCATGAAAGGATTCACATCTACATCAACAGAGGTCACTGTGCCCCTGTACTGTTCCCTTATCAGACCCATAATCTAGTACAATGACTCATATGGGATGTACCATACCTGACACCTGCAGCAGTTAGGAAGACCTCAAAGGTACCCCACCAAGAGGATAAAGGGTGTCAAATATATGTCATATGCTGCCTGGCTGTAGACACCCCTGCTGAATGCAGTCACAGACTGGCTACACAGAGGCATTGTATGTCTGTTGTACAAGGCCATGTCCAACACAGGAGTAATGGACATGCTCCACCACAGGAAATCAAAGCCATTAGAGCTGTGAGAGTGACAGATGTCAGCCTCAACACATAATGAAATAGGATGTGCTGAAGGGACAGATACATAACCCAGAGGCTCCCCACACCCATAAACAGGATCCCAATCCATGTTAGGCAGAGCCCCTCACTGACACCCCTCAACAGGAATATTGCCAAGTGGATGGATGATCGTACATGTACATTGGGGGTCTTCACTGTGTCACGTCCAGACAGAGGCACAGTAAAGGAAATCATAAATGGCCATAATAGTCACATAGCAAGGGGCGGTGAAAGACACACACACTCTGGCTAGGCTTACTAATGCCGTAGGGTGGATAGCCCAGTATGAACCTATGAACCTATGAAGATACAAATTGTACAGGACACTAAGGATAATCACAAGGCTTACTCAACTGATGGTAGGAACCATGTTGGGAATTCACAGATATGCTCCGAATCACACAGATATTACAAACAACATATCAAATACACACACATATTGCCAACATACAACCTGACAGGTTCAGTGCAAACCCCACCCCCTCAGAATGCAAAATATCTATCCCAGCAGACTGCTGGTCCCCTGACATTGCAGATGCTGAGGTAACAGCCATCATCTACAAAGCAAAACACACAGCAGCAAAGGTATGTGATGGTGTCCTGGGCTGAGGCCAACATGGACTCCAAGAATAATGGAATGCCAAATCACACTACTGCCCAATGTCAGCCTTACCACAGAATATGTACCCAAAGAGCAGTGTACAACAACACTGGTCCTTCACAACAAAGGTGTTGCCTGAATGGATACTGCAAACTACCACCCCAGGATCCTGACAAGCTTGGTCTGCACAGCTATGGAAAGGATCAGTATGTACCGCAGACATAAAGCTATCGTGGACCTACTGATACCGGACCCTACCCAGTGTGGCTGTCATAAGTGCAGATCCTGCCCCTAAACATGTTTGACCCATTTGAAACAGTCATTAAGGTCATTGATGAGGGCAATGTGGTCCACACAGCGTAGCTGGACCGTGCATATGCTTCCAGACAATACCCTACGAGTTCAGTATGGATATGTTTACCAGCTTAAATATAAACCCCTATGTCAGTAGAGGGGTTGCAAACCAGACCAAGGACAGAACTGACATGGTCAGACATGCTGCAGCCATGTCAGACTACAAAGCAGATATGAGTGGCATCCCACAAGGCTTGGTCCTGGGACCTCCCCGTTCCGTATATATATGTCCCATAGGTACAGGCCAACATGGAAGGACTGTGACTGAACATGTATGCAGAAGAGTACAAACTGCCCACCATATCCGACCCCCAGCTGACACAAGCAACCCACAAAAGGGCCACATAGAAACAGACAACTGGAGCCATAGCCATGTCAGCAAGCTAATTGCAGAACTGTGTATAGACAACCACCGTGGATATACAGTAAGTGCCCACCAATTACCACACAGGTGTTAACCCATTACGTACCTAACATGTAATGAGAGACCTGGGGACACAAGGTGATAGATATCCTGCATTGGACAAACATGTAGCTGTAGTGTTTGCAGAAACATACCATATACTCACCCAATCATGAAGGTTGTCAGATGTAGATAAGGGGAGGTCACTGTGGCTCTGCAGTCATCCTTCATCAGTGTCACAATTGACTACAATAGCCCCTGTGGGATATACCTCAGCAGACACCTCCATCAACTGTAAAGTCCACAACAGTACCCCACCAGGAGTAGCAAAGAGCATGAACAGATGCCATGTGTTGCCTGAGTAAACAAACTGCAGCTCCACACACTGCCATACTGCCCACCCAGAGGCAAGCTGTGCCTGATGTATGAAGCCATGTCCAAGCTGGAATCAATGAACATGCTGCACCATGTACAATCTGAATGGCAGTGAGCTATGCACATGAGAGACCTGAACCCCAGCACTGACATACATAGGACAAGCTGTACAGAATGATCCATAACACAGAAGCCACCCCCACTCTTGAGTAAACTCCCAGTACAGGTTAGCCAGAGAGTCACCTATCGACACCCCTCAAGAGGAATCCTGATGAGTGGATGGGAGATGGTAGGTTAACCCTGGGTATCACTGTTATGGCAGAGGTAGACGGAGGCACAGTATACTAACCATGACATATGTCATGGCAAACTGCAGTTACAATGTGTGTCGAAGGACAAACACACTCTGTGACTAGCATCAGAAATGGCCTAGGGAACATCGCTAGTGTTTGCCAATGTCCACCTATGTTGTGGAATACACTACCAATGTTGGACAAGCCTGGTGTAGGTAGTCCATATCTGAACATAATGCAAGATGGTCATATGTGCACAACTGGCCCCTACACAGTCTGTTGTGCTCATTATGAAGATGTCAAACAGTGATAGGACTAAAGCCCAGGATACTGTCCACCACAGTGAAAGCACTGAACCAGTACACTATACGGTACTACAGTGTTAGGTCATTATGAAAGGATGTTGACAACTGTATGCAAAGAATCCCATGCAATCCCTGCAGGCACAGTATAATCCCTGTTGTGGCAGACATGAAGCAGTTGGCCAGTTAGTACACAACATGACACCCAACACACAACTATAAACGTGAGATATTGTTGAAGTTCACACACACCCAAATATGTGGTGGACTGCAGAGTTCAACATATGGAAAGCTCACACTGGGCATGCTTGCACACTTTGATAAATGAGGCATATGTCAGACAACATGCCATGGGCATGCTCACACACTTAGGCCATATCTCCGTTTAGCAGTTGGCCACACATATCTGGTATTTGTATGTGTCATTCCAGGAACCAACCACAACACAGCAATCTGCCCAGTGCACACAGTAAATGACTACAGAGACATAAGTGATATAGTGGTTTGCCCTCATATTCAAACATCTTCCACAGATACACAAGTTGGTCATAGGAACAGGGAATGCTATGGCAATAAAGACCTGCAAACAGTCTAACAGCACAACAAATATTGTGCATCTGACAATTGAACATATGGGTGTAGAGGTCAATACTAGCCTTGTTGCCCTAGGGAATGACAGCTTAGCTAGAGTGTGCTTGGCATCTGCATCCCCAGTACAGTAGGCTACTGTGCCACTGTAAAGTAGGTCACATAAGGCAACATGTGAGGCTAGTGAGCTGTGCCTCTGTTAAGCAGGGGCACAGTGGAGATCCCAGGGTTTGAATGTGCTAAGCCACATCCATGTTGTTGGTGTGTGCTGGAAGAGGGTTGCTGAGGACCTCTAACAGTAAGTGGGCATCAATAACAGACTGAGGGGAGCCCTATCTGCATTGTCTGGACAATTCCACTGTCAACACTGTGTTGTGATGATTATGTGGGAATGAAGTGTCGTGCCGGTACTGTTCACAGATGTCCTCCCTCTGTGGGCTACAGCTCTGCAATGTATTAGCTCACTCTGTCTGTTGGACGGCTCATATATGGCTGGTGTACACCTGACAGGTGTCTTGTTGTGGAGCAGTCATGGGTATATGTGGGATAGCATGATCAATGCAAACCTTACACATGCTCATAGAATGCAATTGTCAAGGATTATGCAGAGTGGCCAGTATAGTCCCCCAGCATGGGTCCTTTGAAGTCATCCACCCCAGTCTTCACAAGTGTAGAGTCTGCTTGTGATAAATACAGTTTGTTTGCAGTGACAACCTTGCCTGGGGGTGGAGATGGGATATGGATGTCCAGGGAAAGGTGGGTATGGTCAGATATCAACAATGGTGGTCTACCTCTGGTGTGGAACAGTGAGTATCCATGTTGCAGATGGACAGGTGCAATATGTATTCCCCCATGTGACTGTGGTGAGTGGTTCTGCCATAGCACATGGACCCACAAATTGTAGTGGCTGTAGGGTAAAGTGGTAGAGACCTGAGTAGTTCCCACACACAATATGCCTGTACCTGATGTTAACAACTGGAATGGTGTATGTGAACACCTGCATATCCCGGCACTGTTCCCAGGGAAGCAAAGTGTGTGTCCTGGATGTGGGAGTGGTGTTCTGGACTGGTTGTGTTGTGTGTTACAGGTCCTGTGGTCACGAAGCATGGTATAGAACATAACCTGCCAGTGCGATGGGCATATCTGACCCTGACGTAGGTGGCTACAAATGCATATATATGCTATCCCCCACCTGACAGGTAGTACTAGATGTACATACCTCTGTAGAAATAAAGATGTCAGCACCCTATAAATACTGCAGGTGCAGAACAGATGCCCAGTAATTCGGTTAGAGCGCTCTGCTAATGCGTCTCCCTTAAGTGTCATAATATAGTTAGGTAGGACTTTGAACTATGCAAATGCTCAGTGTGTGTGTGTGGGTGAGTGGGGTTGATGTGTGTGCAAGTCTGTGTGAGGGAAGTGTCCCTTTTGTCAACTGTGAAAACACTCTACAGGATGCACATTCCCCTATCTAAGCACTGATTATGTCAGCACCCTATAAGTACAGCAGGAGAAGGGAACCCTCCCAGTAATGTGAATAGCGTGCTCCGCTAATGTGTCTGTCACAAGTGTCATAACATAGTTAGGTAGGGGTTTGAATCCTGCAACTGCCCAGTGTGTGTGGAGGGGGGTTAGTGTGTGTGCAAGTCTGTGTGAGGGAGATGTCCCTTTTGGCAACTGTGAAAACACTCTACAGGATGCACATTCCCCTATCTAAGCACTGATGATGTCAGCACCCTATAAGTACAGCAGGAAAAGGGAGTTCTCCCAGTAATGCGAATAGCGTGCTGTGCTAATGCGTCTGTCACGAGTGTCATAACATAGTTAAGTAGGGGTATGAATCCTGCAACTGCCCAGTGTGTGTGTGGAGGGGGGTTAGTGTGTGTGCAAGTCTGTGTGAGGGAGATGTCCCTTTCAGCAACTGTGAAAGCACTCTACAGGATGCACATTCCCCTATCTAAGCACTGATGATGTCAGCACCCTATAAGTACAGCAGGGGAAGGGAGACCTCCCAGTACTTCAAATAGTGCACTCTGCTAATGCATCTCTCTCAAGTGTCATAACATAGATAGGTAGGAGTTTGAAACCTGCAAATGGCAAGTGTGTGTGTTTGGATGTGGGGAGTTTGTGTGTGTGCAATTCTATATGAAAGACATGTGCTTTTTTGCAATCAGGAGATCACACTACATGATGCACATTACCCTTTCCAAACACTGATGATGTCAGCACCCTATACATACAGCTGGAGAAGGGACACCTCCCAGTAATCCGAATAGTGCACTTTGCTAATGCGTCCCTCTCAAGTGTCATAACATAGTTAGGTAGGAGTTTGAAACTTACAAATGGCAAGTGTGTGTGTGTTTGGATGTGGGGAGTTTATGTGTGTGCAATTCTGTATGAAAAACCTGTGCTTTTTGGCAATCAGGAGATCACACTACATGATGCACATTACCCTTTCCAAACACTGATGATGTCAGCACCCTATAAGTACAGCCAGAGAAGAGGAACCTCCTAGTAATCTGAATAGTGCACTTCGCTAATGTATCTCTCTCACGTGTCGTGACATAGTTAGGTAGGAGTATGAATCCTGCAAAAGGCAAGAGTGTGTGTAATTGCAAGTGTCAGAGAACAGATCCTTTTGACAAATACTACAATACACCAGATGCTGCATATTCCCCCAGTAAACACAGGGGATGTGACCACACTATCAGTACAGCCAAACAGGGCTACTTGGCCAGTAATGCCAATAGTGCGCTCCACTACTGGGTCTATTACCATTGTCAGAGCACAGATAGGTATGTTTTGGAAACCCACAACTGCCACGTGTGGTTGTGTCACACAATATGACCTTGTGTGGGTCTTTGTGCATAACAATGCATGCCATTGCCTAAACCAGCAATGGCAATGCACACATGATGTATGTGTGTGACACATACACATAAATACCTGTGATCTGCAGTAGTTACCATGTCTGACACTTGCCTCGAGTGGATAAATGGTATTCGCAATGCATAACAATATGACTGTGTCTTACTGTGCAGGGGCTGCACGCGGTATGTGTCTATACAGTGTGGGTTGTATATGGTATAATACCTACAGCAGGGGATACACATCTGGTCTGGGCCATATAGTCTACATGTAGTCGATGAACAGGTGCTGCATGTTCCCACCTGTTGTGGGAGTGGTAACATGTTATTCCACTGCAATTCAGTGACCACATGCTGGGAACCTTTCACCTAGTGTGTTGTAGCTACAGTAATGCTCATGCACAATGTTTGGCTGGATGCAGTCCAGCCATATAAAGACATTTCTTGAGACTGTCATGTTGCCAGTGTTGTTAGGGAGGGTAGGTGGGTTTCCTGTGTATGGGAGGGTTGTGTGTGCCAGGCTATGAACCAGAAGGCAGTCCAACACACTGTTAGCTGCTCATGAATAGGCCCTGATGCTTTGTGCTGTGCCAACAACCTGGAGGTGTGTGTATCTGTGGTGCCTTGGGATACCACCCCCCTGTCCATGTGTGTTACATGTGTAGGGGACGACAGGCATGGTATGAGGTATAACCTGGCAGTGATGGGTTGCACCTGTGAGCCGTGAATCAGGACTCTGGTACTGCACAGACACATTGCAGTTCACCGTGCTGAGGACTGTGTCCACTGCATGCATCTTGCGGTGTACACTGCTGGTGTTGTGTAGCATCACAGGCCTAAGGTTAATAGGTGTTGAAAGGTTAAACAACACAAAAAGTGGTTTGAATCAATCACAAGGGGTTAGCTGCTAGCTAAAATGCCTCGCAAGGGCAGTTAGCCTAGTACTACCCTATGAACCTATGAACCTATGAATCACTGTTAGCGTCCTATCCTGTGTGATACCCGCGGAGGTGGCTATGTAATCCGTGTCCTGCAGCAAAAGGCACTATGTGTGTATCAAGGGGCTTCACCAATATACAATGGCCCATGGGTGTCACGTGCAAGCTGCCCCTCACAAATCATTGTGGCTTCCCTAGCATGTAAGCACACGTTGACAGCCAGTGGATACCCTATGAATGACATTGGAGATTGAGCAGAATGTAGACATAGAACACCCTTCCTGCATATAGTGGTAGCATACCTGGTGAGGGTATGATGGCAACCAAGATCAGGCTCATACTGGCCCATGCCACATGCTGAGAGATCCCTTCTATGTTCCCTATCATGTAGTCCAGGGAGGTATGTCTCAGGTCATCCATAGTGGCATGGTCAATGACTGAGTCATATGTGTCCATGCCTCTGACTGACCTGTATGCATGTGCTTTGTGGTGGACCATAGTGCCCCACAGGCATATCACTGTGACCATCACCATGTACAGCCTGTTAAGCGGGACCCCACTGCAGCGGCCAAGAAAGGTACCTGACACATCTGAAGCCGGTGTGTTGTGTAGCCCTACAGGCTGTGAGTGTGTGGCACACGGGATGTGTGTGTCATGTGTGGCATGTGCTCTGTTCCGACGTAACGTATGCCTGTGTGCCAGCTGCGGAGGTGTGTGATGCTCAGGCAGGATGCTATTCTGAGACTCCAAGTATGCCCCAGTGTGTTCAGATTGCTGTCAGTGCGGGTCTATGTCAGACTGGTATTGTAGTCACTGTTGTATGTCATGCCACCTGACAGGGTATGGCAGTACTGGGTTCAGAGTGCTCAGTCCCCAGATTGGCTATGCGGTGGCATCCCACACATGTGTTGTACGTTCCTGGCCAGGGGTGAGGGTTGATTGCATACATGTGGCAGCTGTGACATTGCCACATGACTCACATAAACCACAACTGGACCATAGAGGTGATTCACAGGTTACCTATGCACATGCTACCATAGTAGTGTGATTGCCATGGTGATTACCAACACATAGGGCCAATGGGGAACAACATACTGAAGGTGTGTATGTGTGGGTGTACTGCTACTGATTTCATAGCACTGGCATATATGACTGCACACGTGGGTAAATGCCAGGTAAGTCATGTGCAATGTGTCACAGGCAATGTACATGTGAACAGGACAGACAGTGATGTTCTATCATGTGTAAACCTGACATACGTATAGTACGCTATGCAGATGTCACTAGGAGTCCACAGAAGCACTGTAACTCTGCATTGCAGGTGGAAGCAGTGTTCCAGGGAGCCCCAAGTGAACATGCATGCAAACAAAGCTACAGTAAGCAGGGCTGGAAGTAGTCCATTGTACAACAAAGAAGGGGTAACACTAACAGTAGGTAACAGTGCAAATATGTAGGCACTATCAACATGTACCCAGGAATGCACAGCTCAGATGTCAATGGTAGAATTGATATTATGTCATAGTTAATTGTGATTTGGATTACATTGGTACTGCACACATATCAACATGCGCAAACATCCACATTGCATAATCGTTGTGGGCAACTTGCCACCATTACTGTACATGTCCATCATTGCGTATCACTACTTGCATTAGCTTCCCCGCTGTGCTACCCATGTATGTGGCTATCTGTTGACATCCTTACCACCGGTATGCAATAATGTGCAGCTGTTACACTATGGTACTTACTATGGGTGTAGATAATTCAGGACAGTCATATGGTTACTGCATCAGGCATGCTGGGATATACACACAGTCATATCAGTACACTGTACTGTTACCAACATGATACTATTAATACACTTCTATGTAGTCACCCTGTGCATCAGCAATGTGTTTACCTGTTCCTGCACTGATGTTGGAGATTGCAGGAGGTGGCACAGTTTCATCATATGCACAGGGTGTGAATTAGGTATGCCTGAGTCTGCCACTGATACCACCAATTGACATGTGTGTGTATGTGTGTTGGTGAGGGACAGCAGTACAGGGTGGGGCACTGTAGGTGCAGTGTGTGCGTGTATGTGGTAGCCCTAGGTGTTAACATTTTGCATGTGTGTATGCACGCACACAGTTCCACCTCATGGCTGCCATATACAGGAGTTTGTGGACAGCCACAGACTGCACCTGGCAGGTCATACAGATCAGTGTCTGTGGGCACGGACACGGTACCTGTGCCTGGCAGGGGTGCTGTGGACCGTATCCAGTACTAAGCCAGTCTGGGTACTGTCATCAGAAGTGGGAGTGTATTGACTGGACACAGGTCCCTGTTGGGACTGTCCAGAGCCACGTGCACGTGGTCTTTTGGGGCATTCTGATGACAGCACAGACCCAGCATTGCTGGGGCTGCTGCTGGCACTATGGGGGTGTCCGCGGGCCTGTTGTCATCCACGCCAACTGCCAGCTGCTGCTGTTGCTGGCATATGGCCACGTCGATGCCGCAACCGCCCACCATTGCCCTGGCTCATGGACATGTGGTTGTGGAACTGCAGTAATATGTCCCCACAACATCTGTCTATGACATCGGTGAAATTATGGATAGCATCCGCCATGTCACGCATACTGTCAGTCATGGCTGTGCGACATGCTCTCAGCTCCCTCAGACCCTGTCTGGTGTACCTTTCCATATGCGACTGTGCCTGCATGACAGCCCGAAACATAGCTGAGGTTGACAGACCTCTTTGGGCACGTCTGCCAGAGGCAGTACGCCCACGGATGCTCCCACGAGAACCCATGGGCAACTGTCTGTGTGGTACCATCGCAGGACCCTGCCCATGGCTGCTGTGTGGGGAAGCATGTGCCACAGATACCACATTACCCTGGTCAATGCCCACTGTATCCTGTCCATCACCTAGGGACAATGGTGACATAGAATGTACTGGCAGGATGACTGTGCGCAATGATGGGGTTGACAGCTGTATACTGTCAATTGGCTGACCAATGACGGACCCTGACACACCTTCCTGTGCCATTACACAGATATCATCATTATCAGTACCTGTGGCACCAGATTCAGGTTCCCTGCTGCAGGACACCAGAGCAGCACCAGAACCTGTGGGAGGAAGACAGGAAACACAGTTTACAATGTCTACACAATGTTACCAGTGATGCACTTATGCACACATGCACACATGCACACATGGACACATGCACACATGCACACATGCACACATGGACACAGGCACACATGCACACATGCACACATGCACATGTGGACACAGGCACACATGCACACATGCACACGTGGACATGTGCATACGTGGACACGTGGACACATGCACACATCCACACATGCACACATGGACACATGCACACATGCACACATGCACACGTGGACACAGGCACACATGCACACATGCACACATGCACACGTGGACACAGGCACACATGCACACATGCACACCCCGCAGTATACACACAGAGCACTACTGAGTTACACTAGTATTACTAGCACTAGCAGGACTATTATAGGTATTGTTAAAACACACTAACCAGCATGGATGGGCTGCCTTGCTGTAACACCGGAGAGACCTGCAGAAATGAGGAGAATACTGTCAGTGGCACAACTGTGCCATTGATACTGCATATGATACAGTGCAGTAGTACACCAGTTGCCCTTCACACGTCAGCTGCTGATATTGTCAATATCACACCTGCACAATTACATACTATGTTGACAGCTACATACCACGGACACACCTTACACATGCATAAACTAACAGTGTACAGAACAGTCAAGTATACATATGGCATATTACCTGCACGCTCCATGTCGTGCTGCTGTGTGGATCCAGCCTCCATCATGATGCAGGTGTGTTGCTGTAGATGTTCCGGGGCTGGAACCACAACACTTAGGAGTAGCCCCTTCAGTCTGGTGAGGGGGGGATGTGTGGCCACCCCACCTCCTGTGGCAACCTGTTGCCTGTGGATATCCGACGCACGCTGATGGACATTTCAGATTAAATCACTGCAGTGATGTCGTACCTGCTCATATGTCCTATTATGCGTGCCAATGTCATTTACCCTATGGACAAGGTCTTGCCACAGTGCAGCCCTCTCCTGCTGATTCTGGCTGGTGCGGGAAAACAGTATGTCATAATCCCGCACCAGGCTCTGGTGTATCTCCTCATCTTCTGCTGCAGAGTAGGCAGGATTATGCTGACGCGCCATGTCCCTGGAAGAGAACACAAACAGGATATCAGCAGACTATGTCAGCAATATATGGCACACATACTATACATGATACTCAACTGTAGTGATATACTACTACTCCCATATGTAGCATGTGTGTGTCTCTTGGTGGATACACAAGTACATGGCCAGATATCAGTGCTCAGCCAACACCTGTGCAACAATACCTGCCACATTCCATACAGCATAGTAGCATGCCCCATCGGTCAGCACACTGCGACGGGTCCAATGCACAACCTCACTCTGGGGGTTCATACCAAGGTACTGTATGTGGAACGCCATCCAGTAGTGTGATCTGGACACAAGTTACTCGGCCTGGATATACATATCCCACCACCACCACCACCAGCACAGTAGACTACTTTGATATGTATGTGATTAGACAGTTATTCACTTGTTAGGACTGAGATGGTATCCATGCAGCCCACTGGGCCAGTGGAAGCCACAACCCACAATGCTGACCCCTTTGCGAATGCTTCCCACGGACATCACAAAGAATGCATGGAACATGCACACACATTTCTAACCCAGACCCTATGCACAAAGGTTAGGCATCCTGTCTGGTGGACCCCAGCCAAAGGCAGATTGTATAATGATAGAAGGAGGCTACTGCAGGACAGAGCAGATTCACATTAAGGGAAGGCATCTGTGGTCAGCACTGGTAATAAGCTACGATCTGTCATAACAACATCCACAGCCTACTCTGGGAGGGAAATGGCCAAGAACACTATAGATAACCACAAGGCCTTCTTCAGTTATGTTACACATATGGACCAAATGCCTCAGATATGCTCTGAGTTACTACACACCTACTTAACATTCACCGAACACACAGATATTGGCAACATTCTTGCAGACAGGTTCAGTGCACATATCCCCCCTCCTTCTCCCCCACACTTAGAAATACTTATCACAGCTGAATGTAACCTCTGTATCATCTCACATGTCCAGGTGATGGCCGCCCTCAGCAAAGCAGACCACACAGCATCAATGTGACCTGATGGTATCCCTGGATGTGTGCTACGTGAACTCCAAGAGGACATACAACCGCATATAAGACTGATATTTAACCTTGGCCATACTACGGGATATGTACCTGAACACTGGCATACAGCAACAGTGGTCCCACTCCACTAAGGAGGCACCTCTACTGACCCTGAGAACTACCGCACCATAAGCTTAACCAGCCTGGTCTGCAAAGCTATGGAATGATTCAGTATGGGACACATATACAGCAATATTGGGTACCTGCAGACACTTGCTCCCAGCCAGGTTGCCTTTGTGATGGGCTGATCCTGCCTTTTGAACCTGGTTGACCTTTCAAAACAGTCACTACAGCCATTGATGAGGGCAACGCAATCCATACAGCCTACCTAGACTTGCCTAAGGCCTTCAACACAGTACTCCACTCAGGCATCATAGACAAGCTCATTAGCTTACATGTTACTACATATGTCACATGATGGGTTGCACACTGGTTGACATACAGAATCCATAATATCGATATTGTAGGAGCCATGTCAGACTCAATGCCAGTCACATGTGGTATCCCACAGGCCTCTGTCCTAGGACGCCTCTTGTTTGGCATTTATTTCTCAGATGTAAAAGCAAACATGTGCGGGTTGTGGATGACAAAGTTCCCAGATGACTGCTAACTAAGCACCATAGTCGTTACACCAGCTGACACACACATCCTACAGACAGGCCTCACTGCAACGGAAAACTGGTGCCAGGATCATGGCCTAACACTGAATGACATGTAATGTATAGCCATCCCCTTTGGGTGGAACTACGTGCACACAACATATCACATGGACATACCTATAGATACAGACCTATGACACATATGGAGGGTTCACAGTATGCAGACTATTAACTTGTTACTTTACATTACCTGTGTTTGTCACAGCTGGTTGCGTTACCGCTACTACAGCTTCCTGCTGCTGCTGGCACGACTTGGTACTGACACTGCTGACAGCTTCAACTTAGTTTGTGTAACGTGTGTTGTTGTTTGTGTTCTTATTTTTTTTTTCTCTCTCTCTCTCTCTCTCTGTCTCTCTCTCTCTCTGTCTGCCTCCAGACAGTGCAATGAACGTATTGCATGTGTGGAGTGTGAGTACAGGATGCTTTTGTAGGTATCTGCATAAGTCCATGTGATGGCCTCTGCACCAATTGTAAGCCAGCATTTGCTAATTGCATGCAGCCAGTTGTGTACTGATTGCAGTTCTCACTGTGATTTCAGGACAGTGCTATAAAAGGGTATGTGAGATAGGCGTTGCCCTTTCAGATTGTAAGGGCGGGGACCATGCTGGTATGCTGTGGACACTGTTCTGTGAGTGTAAAGGTTAGTATCTCTCTCATGATTCAGGCTGTGTTGTAGATTCACATTTCTCCATTCCTCTCTCCTGTTTCCTGTAGTAAGTGTGTATGCACACTGACACCTACAACTATCTATATATATATATATATATATATATATATATATATATATATATATATATATATATATATATATATATATATATATATATGTAAATATACATACATTTATATATGTACATTAACTGACATTATTACCTGCTAGCTACCAACTAGCATGGCTGTTTCTGTTCACACACTACTATTATGGAAATCCACTAGTTTTGACAGTAAGTATAAATGACATGCTTTGTGTACTACACATCCTATATTCCCTTTACATTCATTCATACTATTACATGATATATTTATTTTAGCACAATGTTCTTGTATAACAGTCATGGCTTAGTGGTAGGTCATGCAGACTACTGTTTCCAAGGTCATGTGTTCAGGACTGACAGTGGGATTTTATTTTGCTTTTGAACTGACTACAGGACCTATCAATCAGAGTGACTAAGGCACTTTTAAGCAGTTGTAACTGGGTTAGAACTGGTTTGCGTGGAGCTCCCGCATGCGCACTGGCATTCAGCTCCATGCACACCCGCTTACAACCACTTAACAGTGCTTACTCTGGCGCACACCCGCTATTTTCTTTGAAAGAAATGAAAATGGGGAGACAGGAAAGTGGTGAAAAAGGGGTCACAAAGAGGGTAAGACAGTAGGGAAACAAGCATGGGTTTTGCAGGAGGGATGCAGGTAAGGCCCATAGCTGCCCATTTCTTCATCAGCAACAGCTGTGCATATGTATGTAATTTGGTGTGACATTTGAAACCTTCCACCCCTGAGAGAGGTGTCAGGACAACAATAATACTTGTTGTACAGCCAATTGTAATTGATAGTTTCCATGTCCAGCAGACATGTGTGCTGAATGGGCAGCTATGTATGAGGCGTAATTTTTTTGTGGGTACAGAGTGCCCTTTTTTTTTTCAGGTGAGAGTGGTATGTCAGGTGAAGGAAGTCGGTATAGCTGGGGAGGTAGGTTGGGTAGGTCAACAGACAAGACAAACAAGACGCATACAGGGGCAGTGTATGACACATGTGGGGGGGTTACACAATTGACGGGGATAGATGTTTGGATATCCAGAGCCCATGAGCCCACAGATGGCAACAGTGGAACTGATATCCCCACCCATGGGCAGTTGCCACTGTTCCTTCACTGCCCAGGACGGGGCTGTGCTGGGGGCTGTGTAGGCCGGGCAACAGAGTCCCAGATCTCCCTATGCACCACAGTCCGGACGCTACAGAGGGTGAGTGGTGGTTCTCCTCCAGCCACACTTGCAGAGGGGGGATGAGCCCCATCCCCTGCAGCACTTCCACCTGCAGGTGGCACAGGGCCACCGGAGGAGGGTCCAGACTGGGCACTAGTGCCAGGTGTACTCGCCAGCTGAGGTGGTAGAGGTGGGTCCGCTGGAACCCGCCTTCCCTGTCGTCCTATGTTTTGCATTATGTCATGACAGTTTGGGTTAGTAACATACAATACCATTCACAATTAGTTGTAACAGCATGCATTAGTATTCCCATTAACCAAACACCCAGATATTCACACCATTGAACAGCGAGCATAACACATGCATAATTTGAACAGCAATACACAGTCCAACAACATGCAGGGTTGATTGATGGCAACAGGCCATCAGGTTTGGATGTATGAACAGGGCAGATGCATCAACTTACATGCAAATATTTATGACCCAACAGGACAAATGTCCAGGGGTGTTAATTGTGATTGCACATACCAATTTCACGTGGAATGGATTATATGTGGTTATAGGGTGGGGTGAAGAAAATAATATTAACACCTTTGAATACCAATACATATGCTGTACATTTCTAATAGCTGCAGATATATACACACTACTGTTCTAACTACAGTTTCCTATATGATAACTACTTCAATTTGGTGATAGGACTGTTACTGCTACATTAATATACATTTTATTGTTCTTCATACACATTCATATCTGGCTTTGTTCAGCTACATCATCCTGCTACATTTGCTTTATATAGCTATAGACAACTGTGGATGTTTGGTATTTCAGACAATCATACTATCTGCATATTGCAGACTGAGAGCAAGATATCCAGATTTTGGGATACACATTCCAGCTGCAGCAACACTTTGAACACATTTCGCAGTTTGGTTCTACTTGTCACATTCATTTCATTCTGTACTGACTGCAGTATACTTTATTCAGGGGTTATTACTACTTTATTGGTGGATTCATAACTCTTTCTCACACTCTCTCACTTGTTTTCATTTTACTAGTCAGGATGGTACTTACTTTTAGGCTTTATTGACATGTTTTACCTGTAGTTATTACAATCCTTTCCAGCAGTCTCACTTCTGTCATGTTTCAGTATTTCAACAGGGATATATTTCACACATGTGATTTGCTCATCTTCTGCAGCTGTACTTTTCAGCCTGCTGCAGGTTGTGTACTATTATATTACAGGTGGGGCATCTTTATTTCAGACTTTATTTCAGACATTTTCATTTTTCTGTTTGGATTACAGACTGAAACACACTTTTGTAATCAAGCAATACTTGCAAACACTCTTACACTGTTACTTGCACATTTTATTACTTAGTGACTACACTGCACTCTTTTGCTAACTGTCATACTTTTATATTTCTTTACAGTTACTGGGAGTGGATTACTGACCTGCCTGGTGGTGCAACCATACCAGCCTATTGCCATAGGCTCTGTGGTTCACAGAACAGACACCTGCAGCTGTAATATAAATGAAGTAATATTGGAATACACATCTCCATAATATCAGCTAGTTTAATTTCTTACATACATAATTAAATGTAACTTACTCAGTAGTGGGGCGTTGGGCATTTGCCGGGCCTCCTGGATCCAAAGGTTCAATTGGTCCTGCTTACGTCTCTTCAGGTCCGCATGGTGGTGACGGACCTGCTCACCAGTCCTTGGAATCCCTGTGGCACTGGTGAGATCATGAGCCAACCGGTCCCATGCCTCAGCCCTATATGCTCCCCACAGGACCTGGCCCTGCATGAGTTGGGCCTCATGATTGTGTTCTAGGAGCCAGACCATGTATCTGGACTCCTCAGTGCCCCACCTCTGTGCTCAAAAGCAACTACCCTCACCTACTCCTGACATTCTGGCTGCAAGTTAGTTCTACAATCATTTATGCTGTGTATTCCCTCTTATGGGGCTTATATATGCCGTTTTTCCCGCACTTATCTGTGATTGGCCATTTTGGAAATGTATCAACTTCACAAAACCTGCTTTGTCATGCTCCACTTTGTATTCATTCCTATATATTTGCTATTACTGCATTTCTAGGTACAGCTGTCATGGTTTAGTGGTTCAGTACCTTGACTAGGGTGCATGGTATCCTGGGTTCAAACCTGGCCACTGCTTTTTATATTTTATGACTGTCTAGACAGGCTAGGGGGTGTGTCTGTGTAAAGGCAGTTTTGATACAGCTTGCTCAACGTTGCCCGTCGGTTAGTTGTTGGCACGGTGCGCAGCTCCGCGCAAACGGGGTATGCTGGTTTACGCTTCATTTGGCTGTTAGCACGCATATTACACTCAGCTCAGCTAGGGGCACACAGTTTCAGCGTGTTAAACCACTGCTCACCTACGGGCACTCATTTTACACCTGTTAAACCACTGCTCACCTACAGGCAGATGCACTCACCTTGTTAAACTGTAGCTCAGCTATAGGCACATCTGGCATTTTTTATTATTTTGTTATCTCACATTTCTTCAAAGTAAATGGCCTATTTCATTACATTTTACATAAAATATAATTTTATATGTGTACATATTTGTCAGGGACTTGTTTCGTGCTTATTTTACTAAAAATTGATGTTGTGGGGGCTCGAACCATGACTGTCTGCTCTTCAGCCGACGTCTCTACCGCTACACTATTGCTTCTTGGCTTACTTTGCATATTTAATTCTTATATGCTTTTCCACTGACTGCTAACTGTGGCTAAGCGCGACAAGAGAACATGTATACCATGTTAGGAAAGGATCACCACATAATGCCCTAGACAAACACGTTAGTACCTATGATAATACACACACTTTTTTGTTTAGGGCTCTTGAAGTTTTAGAACCTAGCATGAGAGGGGGTGATATTAGAAGCAATACTGAAAGTAGGGAGAGCGACTGGATTGTTCGACTAAGGGCAGACTATGGGTCAGGTTTGAATGAGAGGGCATCAATAAAACCTAGGCTCAGGAAACGGAGAAATATTAAATAACTAGAATATATGGGAGAATCATTTAGCTAAGCATACCTACACAGTCACTAAGTATAGACGTGTATATATATCCATATACTTATATACACAAATATACTTTTTTCTATATATGCTTTTAAACACATTTTTTATACGCTGAGTTCTATTCTGATATGACATTATGTGTACATTTATATTAATGTAGCCAGCATCATCTATGAAGTATGTTTAACATATACTCTGTATCTATTTTTATATTTATATTTATTTTTATGACAACTAGATTGTTTGGATATATTTTGAATATTTTGAATTTTATGTACATTTGTCTTGTTAGAGACTAGAACTTAAGTGAATGAGAGCAGAAAGACAGCAATAATATACTAACAAATACCAGTAATACATTACTAAGAAATTTGTATCCATATGTATGAATATATGGGCATATGATTCATATAGGATATATTTCATTGGATTGCATATACCTATCAATACAGTTTTATGCTTTACTTGCTCTCCGTATATATATGTTGATGTTTTTATATATATATTTTATCTGTATATATTTATGTAATCATATATCTTCTTGTAAGCATTGTTTACATATCTATATTTATACTATTAACTTCAGTTATAGGTTTTAGTTATATATCATAAGATTATGAATCTATATATTTTTACACTAGAGAAATATTTTTACATCAGAAGAATTGAACTATGTATTAATTTGTATGTCTCAATTTCATACATTCAATTCCTACTAGCCTTGAATAGTTTATTACCATCTATTAGGTTAATATGACAATAGTGTGCATGCTTTGTAAAAAATGTCGTTTCCCTTTTAAGTTTGTAAAAAATGTCGTTTCCCTTTTAAGTTTGTAATTGTTTTTATCATGATTTAATTGACATCCTTATATAATGAAGGATTTTTTATGCATTTGTTTAAGTGACCTGAAGAAGCTATACCTAAAAGCGCTTAGTCCAAATTGGTTTGTGGATTATAATATTGTACGCTTTATTTGGATCTTTATTTTGAGAGTTTATCCAGAGCGACACTACATTGGAGTATCCAGCTTCACCCCTTCCATAACCTGACTACTGATACTCATTTACCTATACCATTGGAAGGAGTGTTTACCTGCAAGGGGGATTAACTTTTTTCATTGGATTTATCTCATGTTCATTTATATACTTTATGTTTATAGTCTGTGGGGGCATGTGTTGTGTTGTGTTTATTCACATTTCCATGGCCTCTGTCGTGGGTGTTTACTTTGGACACTTTTACTCTTCTGGGGGCGTGTCCGCTTGCAGGGCTCTGCCTACGGACACGCCCCCTACTGTCTTCCACGGACTGTGTTAGCCTTAGGTGTGATTCAGCATGCCCTCATGCATATGCATGATATGCTGACGTCACACCGTTTAACTGCAGCCTCCGTGTAAGCCTTGTATCTCTTACACGGAGGCTTCGTGAATCCTGCCCATTATCTATAACCAAATATGAAATACAACCAATTTCAGCAAAGATATTTTCAATGAAACACAAAAATGTATAACTGGAATGTACTTAGAACAATGACAATAGATATTGGTATAGAACAATTTAATAATGTATTCTTACAGACCTTAAATAATCTAGCATCAGTACGTAATAAAAGAGTAAAGTCCAATCCTGCACCATGGCTGGTAAAGGAAACAAAAAAAATCATCATAAAAAGGGATAAAGCCTGGAAAAACTGGTATAAAAATATAATTCAAAATGCCGTCCAGCAATTTAAGCATATTAGAAACCTTCCTCCATGTCAAACATGATAAGCAAACATACAATACCAACCTTCAAAACAAACATATAATCAACCAAAACTATTTTGGTCATCACTAAATAAACGAATCCACCCTGGCGAGACAAGTTGTCCCTCTCCAAAAACAGACAATACAACAAACTTTATCCATACACAGTTTAATTCCTACTTTATACAATCAATATTATCTCTGTAGACACTAACACATCTGTCCCCTCAGTCTAACCTTGTCCAATCAAAACTACCCATGGCTCTTCAATTTTACTCCAGTACCTACCTCACTCATAAGGAAGTTTCTCTTTAAACTAAAAACTACTTCTGTAGTTGTAGACCAAATACCATCAGACTATCCAAAAATGGCTGCAGAGGTTATATCCTTTCCTGTATCCATGCTACTTAATAGGTCCACAGCACAAAGATATGTCCCGTCACTGTGGAAAAAATCCTACATCATACCATTGCACAAAGGTGGCACATCTACAGAGATTTATAACTACATACATCTACAGAGTTTTATAACTACAGATCAATAGTGATTCTCTCTCCCTTCTACAAAATATTAGAAAAATGCATCCATATGCAGCTGATGCAATACCTAACTTCAAATAACCTGCTCTCAGAAGCATAACATGGCTTTAGGTCCCAGCACAGCACCACTGCTTCTCTATTACATTTTACCAATACATAATAACCAACATAGAAACAATGATCTGCTTGTGTCCATCATGTTCTTAGACTTGTCAAAGCCATTTGATACTGCCTTGCACCAACTGCTCATTCAACTCTCCTCAATAGAACTTTCAGAGTACTTGCTGCTGTGGTTCCTTAGGTACCTATCTGGAAGGCAACAAGCTGTTAAATGGCAATAAACCTACTCATCCTTTCAACCAGTTACTACAGTTGTCCCTCAGGGCTATATCCTGGCTCCTCTATTTGATCATGCCTCTCAATGTGCAGACATCGAAAATCCGAACAAAGGCACTTGAAAAATAGGTACATCAGGCAAAAAAAATCTTGACAGCTAATTTGCATGAAATATGCATACTAACCATCACAGCTCCTCCCACTTTTGGTAGGAATGTGGGATACCACCGCTTAGCAACACACATAAAAAAAGAAGAAAAAGAACATGCAAAATTGCATTACACACCTGATTTTTGATAAATTACAATAATAAATCAACCAAATGTTGCGTTTCAGAAACAGAAAGCAAAAAATGAATAAGTAAACAAATACCAAAGGCACTGATGTGCATTATCTTACCTTCAAATCATAATCACACTAGTCAATGTGCTAGCCCAAACCAAAGGATGGCCTTCCAAAACATGTCTCAAGTCCCTTGTTTTCCCACAAAAAAATGCTTTCTGCTTAGTCACCCATTTGCCAGAATAAAAGAACCCCTATTAGTTCTTTATAAGAAAGATGATTGCAAGCAAATTCATCCACAGTGCATCACAGAAAATGGCATAAATTAAAATGCACATGGGGGAGCTTATTCAGAATTGAGAAGCTGCATTCTTGAACAAGTTAAAGCAACAAATGAAACTTGTTTAAAAACTAAGTTACTGTCCAAAGAAGCAGTTCTTATTCGGAAGTACAATACTTTAACACCTGGTGGACTAAATCAGGAATGCAATTGGAAATATTTATTGTAAAGATCTAATTGTATTAGATTGCTTAATTGTTTTATTTGTTTAATTGTAATTGATGCACCTTTATAAGAGGTGTTCTTTTTTACTATTGTTATCTCCTGGAAGGCTTTATGCCGAGACGCTAGAGAGGTTTTTGTGCTTTTAATAAAGGATACATTATTGGCTTTTGTTGTTTGGACAGACCTGATACATGATATCTGGAGTGAGGTTAAGAAGAAGAGGATGAACAGATTTTTTCCACTTTTAGGAAAAGGGGCCCTGGATATACATCTAGATAAGAGTGAGGAGAAGGAAAACAGTTACGATCGGGCCTTTATTATGGAATATAATGGTGACACTAAACGGGCCAGGGGGGGTCATTCAAAGGGAATGAGAGAAATTTGTTGAGTTGACGGACTTGACTACTATTAAGTCTGCGCCATTAAAAATAATTTATAGGAAAAGTCATAACATAAAGGAATTGTTGGAACATGGTCAATTCCCCGGTGATGCAATTAATATAAAAAGAGTGGGCACTTATAAATGTGGGGCATGTTCCCAATGTCCCTATATTATGAATTGTGAAAAGGTGTTTATCACTAGTAGGAATAGAGAAATACTAGGTAAAGCTTACAACAACTGTAATACCCATATTTAGATGTTTGACTTATGTGGGGCATTCTACATTAGCAAAGCTGAGTGCAAACTAAGAAGACGCATTTACGAGCACTACTATGACATCAAGATTCAAAATGAAAGAAATGCATTATATAAACACACCAAAGTTTGTACAGCGGCTAAGTTTTCTTTTTTTGTTATTGAAAAGGTTGTGGTGGGCTTAAGGGGTGGGCCTTGGGAGATGAGACTTGAATATAGACAGTTATTCTGGCAAATTAGCCTTGAGGCTAATAGTTTCCCTGGTCTTAATGAAAATATTAGTATAGCCCCTGTACTTAAATTGAGGGTGGCTAAGTTATAATTATATCCCTGAGACGTGTAGGGTAACCACATGAGAACTGTTTAGACTTGACAACTTTTTTATTTCTTATTGTTATCTAATATTTTTGATGTATATAATGAATGTTATATTGTGAAAGGCTATGGCTTTTAAGGATTTTTGGAAAATGTTGTTTGTCTTTCGGCTTTTCCTGGTTAGGGGTCGCCACAGCAGAACTCCAGTCCACTAATGATTGGCAGTAGATTTTCATGAACGCCGAGGTGCCAGCTCGACGTCCAGCCTTCAACAAAGGCACACCCATTTACGCATATCTTTCGAACGCCACCCAACTGCGGGGAGGCCATGCAGACTCCACACAGAAGGCACTCCCCGCACTCCAGCCGAGAATCGAACGGAAGAACCTCTTGCTGTGAGGCAACAACGCTACCGCTGCATCACCGCAACAATAAGGATTTTTGTAAAATAATGTTTTAAAATGGTTGTACTTTTGAAATAGGCCATTAAATGGAGCTTTTCACCACATTAATTACGGGTTAGCATGTCAAGGGATTTTAGTATAGGGTATAATTTTTCTTCTTTTTTAATTAAAAACAACTATAAGTATTTGGTTTTAACACAAATAGAAATTAATGTTATTTTATATATAAAACACTTTTTTAAATGATTTCACATTACCCATTATTCCTGTATCAATTAAGATTGGGGTTGCTTAATTGGAAGCATATAATGATTGGTTGAGTAATTCAACATTACATATTTATAAACTTGGCATTGAGAGGCTTTGATGTACCTGATGAAGTCTACTGAAGTGAGACAAAAAGTGTGTTTTGTGAGTGTTCATGTTACTAAAGATCTCCTTTTAACTCAACAAGTCGTTCTTTGGTTGCTCGCCCTGTTTGTGCCAAAAATTGGACTGGTTATTGTTTTTGGTGGCACAATTGTCTCTTTTTGGTGTGGCTTTTTGGTGGCTCAATGTCAAATTTCATATTGCAGTCGATTTCAACACTGAGGAGTTTGGTGTGAGATACAGGAGAAATGATGGTCTTGTTTTTAGACATAATATCGAAGGAGGGGCTAGCTGAAGTGAATTTTGTTGGGTTAAATAGAAGAATTTTTGTTTTGTTTGAGTTTAGAATTAGATTGGACTTTATTAGCCAAGCTTCAACTGAGAGAAATGAATCTTGTGTAAATGACTGTAGCCCTTGAAGGGAGGAGGCAGAGCAAATTAAGGTAGGGTCATCTGCATATTGGATAACTGAGGTGTGAAGAGAGGAAGTATATAGTTTGTTGTGAAGAATGAAAAAAGTAGTGGTCCTAGAATGGAGCCTCGGGGAACTCCTACTGTAACTGGAAGGAGAGGGGAACATCCTTCTGCCATTGCACTGCTTGCTGATTAATAGCTTGGGAACCAAGAGATAGAGTGTTGACTGATGTTAAATTCAGAAAGGACTTGAATAAATTCAGTATGTGACACCATATCAAAGGCCTTGGACGGGTCAAGAAAGGAAGCAGATACAAATGTTCCATTATTTCTGTGGTGGTTAACAGTACTAGTGGAGGCTATTAATGCAGTGGTGGTGCTGTGGGAGGGATGAAAGCCATGCTGGGTTTTGGATAAGAGTGTGTGTGTGTGTGTGTGTGTGTGTGTGTGTGTGTGTGTGTGTGTGTGTGTGTGTGTGTGTGTGTGTGTGTGTGTGAGATCCATAATTTGTTTATGTATACATCTTTCTAGGATTTTGGATAGAGGAGATAGAATGGCAATTGGGAGATAATTGGTCAATTCTGTAGAATTACATTCTTTGTGTAGGGTATTATTGTGTAAGGGTAAATTTCAAAAGGCCATATTAACTAAGTAATTAACATTTACCTGCTCAGCTGTTTTACAGACTTCCTTTTCACCATCATTAACTCATCTAACCACAATATTATAACAATCATTTATAACAGTATGGAAAAATCAAAAGTTCTCAGCAAAGCATGTAAAATACCAAGACATTTAAACTATTTACTGTTTAGTTAGCAGTTTTCCAAACTATCTATTCTGGTTGTATAATCAATTTTGCCTCCAATACTATTCAAAATACATATTTCAAGTAAATATTTTATTACAGTTAGAAATTAACATACCTCATATTTTCCTGCAAAAAAAAAACTTTTTAAACTCCAGATTATAAAGAAATACAGGAAATAAGTACTCCATCATACTTTTCCCTGAAACTTCAGTTGTATCTGGGAACATGTAAACTTAAATTCAGAGCTGCATTTATACTTCACCCTCTTCCAAAACACTGTATAGGTCAAACCAAGTTGAAAACTGATGTGGTTGTGGAGTTTTCAGGCATCAAAATTTTACAGAATACTCCTTCACAGCCGCAGAATACATGGCTCGTTACAACTGAATTCTCAGGCACAGGAGCACCATAGCAATGAGACAGAAGGAAATAAATTACTTTCAGTTTGTCACAGTAATATATGTGCAAGTCTTTACAAACAAGCATTTGTCAGTGGACTTGCAGATCTGAATAAAAAACTGGAATAAAAGACTGGTACTCGGGAAAATGGGAAAAACAGAGAATTACAGTGTTAAATCAGGAAATCACAACTAAATCGGGACAGTCGATATATTTATTAATGACCTCCACAGCTCCACTCACCATGCTAGTTTAGTTCAGTATGCAGATGGTTCAACATTAATATGTGAGGCCTCAACAATAAATAAGCTCTAAGACATTACTTAAAAAGCTTTCTCCTCTGTAGAAACCTGGCTCAAAGAATCAAACCTCTTACTCAACCCCAAGAAAACTAAAGTTATTGCTTCTCACCTCAAAATGTTGCCAAAATCAAAAGCAATCTTTTACCATAAGTTCAGTAAATAATACTGTCACTGAAACTGTAACTCAAAGTAAACTTTTCTGAGTTATAATAGATGGCTGTCTCAAATATGACTACCATGTACCACACACCATTAAATCTACACACCAGCAGCTAGGCTCCCTTTATAGCAGGGATTTTCAACCAGTGTGCCACGGCACACTGGTGTGCCTCGAGAGATCAACAGGTGTGCCATAAGATTTTTTAAAAAGATAGTTAGCCTTTAACACCTTAAGGATTACTTCACTCACCTGCTGTTGCTGCCACCAAAAATGTCCATCCACAACCCACCAAAAGCCATTTTGCCTCCATTATATTTTGAATTAAGTAAATACAAGAATTATCATGGAGGCAAGGTACTGTGGTACAGATGCTCTGACAAGCCCGAATACACATGAGTACAAAACATGACGTTGCTATCTTTGCTGTGCTCAAGGACAATAGGCCCCTATTGGTGGAGGGACTAGCAATTGACATAACTTGTCCTGCATCAGTATTTGTACGGATTGTGCAAAGTGTAAAGTGTGTCATGAAGTGTAAAATGATTTGTTACACTGGCGTTAAAATCATTGGTATCCGAGATGAAAAAAGTAGTAGACGAGAATGTCACAACTGTCAGTTATATAAAAAGCAGGCCGTTGCAATCAAGGTTGTTTGCAGCACTATGTTCCCCAATGGAAGTTTCTCACATACAGTTGTTATTCCATACAGAAGTTAACAACATTTCATACAATATTAACAATAATGAAATAACACAGCCCCAGATTACAATATTAAATGAAAAGACAGAAAATCTAGAAAGGGTGGATGAAGAATCACCTAATTCTAGACCACGCAGACATAAACATTTCTGAATTTGACAATGCTGAACTTATCTTTGCCAAATTAAAAATGAATCCCAAAAAACACATTAATATTATTTGTGGTTATATCCCACCAGGAAACAATATCCCCAATCTGGAAAACATACTACTCTGGATATCCAATTCTCTCCCACAAGAAACAATTCTGATGGAAACCAATATAGATTGGCTTAACTGCTTCTCAGAAAAGTTATCTTCCCACATAAACCTCCATGGGTTTATTCAACTCATCACCTTCCCTACAAGGACTGATAAATCTTCCAAAAAAACAGTCAATTCTTGACTGGATTTTAGTTAGCAACCCCTATCAGGCATCTCAGTCAGGTTGTCTGCCAGATAGTCTAAGTTACCATCAGCCAACTTTCCTTCTCAGGACTCGGACTCAACAAGTCATCCAACCCACCTTCCGCTTAATCAGAAACAAAAAAAATTCAACTTAAATAGCTTCACCACCATTTTAAATAGTTGTAACTGGGAATCTGTCAAACAGTTACCTCTTGACAATGCAGTTAACTCATTCAGCAACACATTCTTAGACATACTAAACTGCCATGCTCCCCCTAGAACTATCAGAGTAAAATCTAAGTATGCACCCTGCCTAACTAAAGAATGTAGAGCCCTACTCAAGGCTAGAGACAAAGCCTGGCAACAATTAAAAAAAAAACACAAACAACTAAGCAAACATATCTATAACTTTGGAATAAAACAAACAAAAAAAATAATAAAACTAGACAAAATCAACTGTTACCAAAACAACCAAAATAAACCTACAAAATTCCCCCCAAAATTCTAGGCAGCAGTTAATAACATGAGGGAGATAATTCCACTGAACTCACCAATTATTACAAAATTGCCATTCTATCTCCCTCATCCAAAATACTAGAAAGAGTTGTGCACACCCAACTAATGGACTACCTTCTCACACACAAACTACTATCAAACACCCAACATGGCTTCTGTCCCTTTCACAGCAAGACCACAGCACTACTATCCTTTACTAACACTGATAACCACCATAGAAACAATGGAGAATTTGTATCAGGCATATTTTTAGACTTATCCAAGGCCTTTGACATGGTCAATCACAATAAAACTCATCAATATTTTCTCCACTCTAGACCTCAGCAATTCCACTATTACATGATTTGAAAGCTATCTAACAGGAAGACTGCAAAGTCATCCAATGGCAACATCAACTCTCTCCTCTTCTTCCAGTCTCCTTAGGTGTCCCACAAGGCTCAATCCTTGGACCACTACTATTTTCTCTATTCACTAACCACCTCAGGACCTCAGCACCACAAGCCTCTGTAGTACAATACAGATACACTGACGACTCCACCCTAAAATGTGCTGCCCCCCACACTGAAAGACCTTCACAACAAAACCCAAGATTCCTTTCTGTCAGTAGAAACCTGGCTCACTAACTCCCAGCAAATTCTAAATCCTAACAGAACTAAGCTCCTTCTTTTTAGCCCAACCAGATTCCCCTCATCTTCCTAGTCCTTTAATATCTTCTCTAGGAACAAAACTATGATCACCCCAAACACTCACACTAAACTGCTCATGATAGAAATTGGTAACTACCTGAAAGTTGATATTCACATAGCTCAAACCATCAAAAAGGTACACAAGAACATATGTCTCCTATATAGACACAATTTCTTACAAATAACACAAACGTTACCATAGCCCACACATACCTCCTATCAACCCTCCTCTATGCCTCCCCAGTATTAACCAAGCTCCCCAAAACGGACCTAAACCAACTGGAATCTTGCTATAATAAAATAGCAAGATTTGCCACTGGAGCTTTACATAGCTCACATCACTGCACAGCGCTAAAACAGCTTAATTGGCTCAAATTCCCACAGCCTCTACACTTTGATCAACTAACCTTTACCCACAAAATTCTTCACCAACCCGATAAAACCCCTTCTCTCCAAAAACACATTCAACTATACACCTCAGCCCGATCTCTTCACTCCAGTAACCAACACCTTCTAGATACCACCAAAGCTAACAACTTAGTTAGGAAATCTCTCTTCTCTAACTATATTCCTAAAATTTGGAGTAAGCTGCCAACCCCAATAACTTCTAACAGCTCTGTTTTACAATTCAGGAAGCTCCTCATATCACACCTAGTGGACAACTGTCTGTCTTCTTGTTACTCCCCTGATTAGGCCTTCCTGCTTTCCCAAACAATCTTCTACCCTCTTTATTTAAATAACAGGATGTAGTAACCTCATCTGTTAAGTTTCTAATCCTCTTTATCATTTCAATCACATCTGTAGAAACTACATCTATATGTGTATAACTCTCCCAATTATTTCAACTTCAACTGTAGCAGTATGAGCTATGATGGGACTTTTTTAACATGGAATGAAATGTATGTCTTCTACTTGTGTATTATTTGTCATCAATATGGTATCCTGTATGTTTGTTAAACTGCTGAAATGTCTGTAACTGGAACTCTGTGTATGCTAGTATATGTTGACATTATCCTTGTAACTGGAGTTTTTCTACCTTCCACTGAAAAGGGACCTGTGTCCAGTCAGACTTTCCCAGTAAATAAATGTAAAATAAATAAATAAAAATAAGTTAGGTGGCTATCTCGTTGTCAAGTTCTATTAAGATTTTATGAACTAAAAGAGGAAGTTCTAACTTTTTTGACAACTAAACAATCTCAGTTAGCTGATTTTCTCAGTGATGAGGTTTGATGCAATGAGGTTGCATTTCTTTCTCATTTGTTTCAGTCTTTGAACACACTTAATAAAAGTATGCAAGGAGATTGTGAAAATATTCTTACTTCCACTGGCAAAATCAGTGCTTTCAAAGAAAAACTAATGCTTTGAGAAGAAAGAATCCGAAGATAAAATACAGTAGAAATGTTTGAGCTAATGAAAAGGTGGAAACTGGATGAAAGTCTTATCTATTTTTATTTATTTATTTATTTTACATTTGTTAACCAGGTTAGTCTGGCTGAGATTTTGGCGCATTTTCAGCAGAGACCCGGGGAGAAAAGCGCCTAAGGACTAGAAAACAATTTATCACATTTTAGTAACATAGTAGTAACAATCAGCTATAGGATCTTACAAGCAGAGGCCTGGAGAGAAAAAAAGCTCCTCAGGCAATTCAATTATACAGAGTATTAACAATTGGCAGACAAGTATGTGAGTTGTTACAAACAAGGTTTTAAACAATTAGCAGAAGAAAATGTGACTGCTTACAATATTATTTAAGTTGCTTAGAGCAAAATGATTAGGCAGATGCTTATTTAAAGTGAGTAGGATCTAGTTGTATAGGAGTTTGGAAACAAGAAAGGAAAGTAAGAATGGCTAGTAGGAGATGTAGGGGAGGTAGAGTATAGGGGACAGTCTAGACAAGTAGGTTGTTTTGAGACTGTAAGAATCAAGAGTAGTTGGAGAGAGAGGAAGGGAAGAGGTAGAAGAGGCAGGGGAATAGTGTTAGAGATACATTTTCTAGCTAGTCTAGCTTCCATTTTCAGTAGTGTCCGGTCCATTTTCAGTAGAGGCAAACATTAAACTAAAGTTAAACACATTATATGAAGATAGACAATACAAATAGTAAAAAATTATAAATATACAAATTTAATCATGAGTAAAACTATGTAAAATACAGGCAAATGTGTTTAAAATTTTTTTAAAATTTTTTTTTTTTTTTTTTTTTTTTGACTGTGTGCATATCATTAAGGGAGAGCTAACAAGGCTATGGAAAGCTAGAGATTAGGAAAATTTAGATTAGAGGGTAACAAGAGGTAAGAGGTAAGGTAGGAGGTAGAGGGAGGACAGGGAAAAGGAGAGGAAGGGGGTGGAAGGTGCAGGAGGTGAGGTGATTATTGAGGTGAGTTTTCAAAGTGGTTTTTGAAAAGTGGAGTGGAGGACAAAGACAAGTCAACAGGAGGACAGGATTACAGAGGGACATTTTGCCGACTGAACTTAAAAAAAAAAACAAATCTGCAAAGTTATTAGGTTTATTTGTATTGGTTGTTTGTTTGTTGGAAGATTGAAGATGTTTTCAGGTGTTATTGATGTTAGGATATTGCAGGTGAGAGTACAGGTGTTTTAGTTGGTTTTGTGAGCTATTAAGAGCTGCTGTAAATGTGAGTTGGTGGAAGATTGGTGCTGTTCCAGGGTTCCAACCAGCCTTTTTTTTTGGGGTTTTAAAAATGGGTTCAGTTGCAAAATGAGCAATATTGCAAAATAGTGTGGCTGTGTTTTTAAGGTTGTTTAAGGTGGTTTTTGGATTGATAGTGTATATGGGGGAGGCATAGTAGTGTAGAGATAAAGGTGTGAGACTAGGGGTGTTCCCTTGCTTGGTGAAAAGAAGGGTTTGATCTATACTAGGGATCCGATTTTTTATTTAATTTATTTTTTATTGTGCTATTGATTGAGTTTTCAAAGCTGAGATATTGTCAATGGTTATGCCCAATAGTAGTTTTGTTGTTGTCAGAGAGATGAGAGTGCAATCAATGGAAGAGAGAGTAAAGTTTAAGAGTGAGGTGGTGAAATAGGTGAAAGGATGGTGGTTTCAGGGTGGTTGGCTACAGTGGCAAGACCACTTTGTTTTTAGGTATTTCCTTGTGGCTAATTTGAAACTTTTGCTATGCTGGAGGGATTTTATTTCCAAGGGGAGTTGGTTCCAGGATGTAGCTGGGTTATATTTATAGAGAAGGCAGCCTATTTTGGTTTTGGGTTTGTAGATGTCTAATAATTCTTGATTTGAGCTGTGTAGCATCCTAGCAGGGGAATATCTGGATATGATAGTGGAAAGGCTGGGGCAGAAGAAGGTATATAGAGGATAGAGTGGATGATTTGTAGTTGGTATAGTTGGAGCAGATGAGGAAATTCTAGCCAGTCTCATTGCTGTAGTGCTAAGCAGTGGTGTGACTTGTACATTTGGTTAGCTGCAAATCTGGCAATCTTATTATAGGCAATTTCAAGCTTGAAAATTAGAATAGAATTTAGGTTTGTGAATATGTGGCAGCTTGACAGGAGTGTTGGGAGTACTAAAGCAAAGCCTGAGAGAGAGTTATTTGGGCAGTGTTAGTTAAGTATTTCTTGCTACGGAAAAGGTGTCAAAGTTTCTGATGAGTTCTTTTTACTGAGTTAGTAATATGGAGATCAAACTTAAGCTGATCATCTATTATAACACCTAGCAATTTAGTACTAGATTTAGCTGAGATGATAGTGTTGTTGCAGCATAAGATGGTAAATGTACTTTTGAGTGCGGTGGTGGTTTTAGGGAGGAAGAGTAGGAGTTTTTTTTTTTTTTTTTGGATTAAGTATTAGTTTGTTATCACTAAGCTAAGTCTCAATGGTGTGGAAGGATGCCTGCGTAGTTGAATGGAGGTCAGTTGGGTTGTCAGCAATGGTTATAACAGTTGAGTCATCAGTATATTGCACAATAGATGACGGGACAAGAGGAGTAGAGCAAGTTGGTGAAAATATTAAAGAATAGTGTTCCAAGTATGGACCCTTGGGGGACTCCCATTTGTAGAGTGAGAGGGGAGGATAATGCAGAGAGCCATTTAACTGACTGCTGGTGGGTAGAGAGATAGCTGATGAACCAGGAGATAGTAGGGGGAGAGAAATGTAAGTTAGTGAGTTTATCTAGACTGAGTGGGTGAGATACATTGTCAAAGGTTTTAGAAAGGTCAAGGAATAGGCATGAGACAAGTTTATTGTTATCACGAGCTAGGGAGACTATGTTGATGAATGATATGAGTGCAGTAGTTGTACTATGCTTGGGACGGAAACCATGCTGTGTGGGTGTGAGAAGGTTTTCCTGGTGAAGGTAATGCATTACCTGCTTGTGAATGCATTTCTCTAGGAATTTTGAGAGTGGAGAGAGTATGGCAATTGGTCTGAAGTTGGATATGTCTGAGGAGTTGCTCCCTTTGTGAATTGGTAGAGTAAAGAAATTCTTCCATACAGTGGAGACATAGGATTCAGAAATGGATCGGTTGATTAAGATGGATACAGTATAGGCAAGAGGTTCAGAGGCAATCTGCAGGAAGTAAGAGGGTAGCTTGTCAATAGATGGGGAGCAAGGTTTAAGTTTAGAGAGTAATTACTTTACATAGTTAGTTGATGCTGCTTTTAGAGAGAATGAGTTAGGAGGGTTTGGAAGAGGTATAGAGTTTGTGGGGGTGCTAGTGTTGTTTCTGAGAGGGGGATTTAATATGGAGGTTACTGAGTTTATAAAATGATTGTTAAATTTGTTGGCTATGTCTTCAGGTGTTGCATTGAGACATGGGTTAGGAGAGGAACAGTTTCCTGGATGAAGAGTCTGTTTAATGGAGCTCCAGAATTTCTGTGGGTCTGATTTAAGAGTAGAGGGAGGATTGGCACTGAAGTTTATTTTGTCATAATGGATGATTTTTTTTTAAATTTTATTTCTGAGTTCTTTATATTTCTGAAGAAGAGAAGGGGTCCTAGTTTTAGTCCACATTTTCCAAATCCTATTCCGGTCTTTCATAAGGGTTCTGGTAGCTTTAGTGAGCCAGGGAGCAGTATTAGATTTGATTCTAATTGTGCAAAGAGGAGCAAGGAAGTTAAGAATGTTTAGGAATGTAGTGCTGAAGGAGTGGACAGCTTCATCTAAAGGAAGAGTGGTGAGGTAAGACCAGTTAATTTTGGAGAGTTGGTGAATAAAGGAGTTAGGACTGAAATGAGAAAGTGAGCGGGTGGTAATAAATTTGTTAGGTTTGGTAAGGTGTGGAGTATGTCTGGTAACTGTTATAGGTTTATAATTCTTATAGATCTTATAGATCTAATTTTACAAACTTTAATATTGCTTAGTATAAATACTGAAAAATATTTTCCCACAGTTGACATATCACCCTTAGATTGGATAAGAGATCCATTTGTCTTAAATGCATGCAAACTGGCAAACTTAAATATTACAGAAGAGGACGAGCTGACAGAGATAAGAAATGACAGGATTAAAACTATAACATTCAACAAGAGATACTACTTAATTTTGGTTATCTCTTAAAATTGAATTTCCCAATATTACAAAAAAGCAATAGAAGCACTTCTTCCTTTCTCCATGTCATATTTGTGCAAATCAAGCTTTTCTGCAATGAATAATACTAAGAACAAAAAATAGATTGTGGATGGAAACCATGGAAGAAGATTTAAGAGTATGCCTGTCCAAAATTCAGCTTTGCACAAATGACATTCTAAAACAGCGTCATGCTCAGATATCTCATTAAATATTAAATCCAAGTAAAAAAGAGGAAAATATTTTTTAAATCAATCAAAATTATACCTATTTTTGTCAGGCATAAAATAAAATATATTTTTTGGTGTGCCTCAAGATTTTTGCAATTAGTTTGTGTGTGCCACAAGATGAAAAAGGTTGAAAATCTCTGCTTTATAGGATTAATGGATTCCTAACAGATACTGCAAGAAAATCTCTGACCACCACCTTGTTACTGCTGACTCTCTTATACGCCTCGCCTATCCGAACAAACAGAAACAATACTCAAATAGAAATTTGCCTCCTGCTGCAATAAAATAACTAAATTTGTCACCAGCCTCCCTCATAGGACCCACCATTGTCTTAGTTTAAAACAATTAAACTGTCTTGAACTGCACAACTGCCTAACCTATTCACAACTGACTATAGCACACAAACTCATTCATCAGCCAGAAAAATATTCTGCACTGCAAAACGTATTACTACCCTACTTTCCAGCAAGGGACCTCTACTCTAGTAACAAATTCTTATTACTTACAAATACATCAAATAATGTTTTAGGAGACTCGCTCCACTCCCAATGCATTGCTAAACGTTTGAATAGTATCCCCATCGAAATGAAACTCTCTAACAAACTCAGTAGTTTTAAACCACTGTCTTAACTAATACTGGTCCTGTACATGTCCATCACAGGGTTACAACTTTTTCACTGTACAATACCATCTAAATACTCCCCTTAAACATAATTTTCTCAACCTCTTACTGAAACGACAAAACAATTTTTATACATAACTGCTGCCTGTACAACCCACTAAGTCACACATGGGCTTTCTCTTTAGTAACTTCCACCTCTTTAAAATCTTAAAATGTATATGTATAAATGTAACAACTGTTTGTGTATAAATGTAACTCGAAATGTAACTACTCTGTATTTCACTGGAACTTAGTATAATGCAATGTAAGCAAATGGAGCTTTTCTCCCTGGGCCTCCAATGAAAATGTATATTACCCAGTTGAGATTTCCCAATAAATAAAGACAAATAAATAAATAAAAGTCATAAGTATTGAGAAGCCATGTAGATGAAACACTTGTATGTCTTTAAGGGATCATTTTCATATCTCCCATGGACCTCCATTCAAGGGACATTAAGGTTGTACACAGCAGAGACTCTGGTTTGCTTGGGCCTTTTGAACTCCATCATTAGCCTGTTTTAGATTGCACAGGTAATGAACTGAATGATCAAAAAATACCATATGTACAAACCCCACGAGCAATAGCTACACTTGTCAAACAGTTATCTGTCACTTTTATAGGTTATATTTTTATATGTAACACATATATTTATAAATAGTATTTACCCGCGGTGGTGGTGCTGCGGTAGCATTGTCACCTCACAGTAAGACGCTGTCCAGTTCGATTCTCAGCTAGAGCATCTTCTGCATGGAGACATGCAAGAATGGGTGTACCTTCATTGAAGGTTGTGCATCAGGGCTGGTAACTCGGCACGTAAAAATCAACTACCAATCATTAGCGGACCGGAGTTCCGCTGTGGTGACCCCTAACTGGGAAAAGCCAAAAGATGCAACATATTTATAAATAGTATTTAGAGTTTGTATTTCTTTAAATGCCTGAACTGACAATTAGTACTCTTAGACATGTGATTGATTCTTCAATTTCCATTTGCTGTCAGGTATTTTTAAATTGTATATATTGAGAAGATTGTGTAGTTGCTCTTTCTTTTACACTGAGGAAGAGTCCTGTGAGACCTGAAAGCTTTGTTTTTTATTTGATTTTATTAAAGGATTTTGAGATGTTTGCACTGCTGTTTTTCATATGAATAGAAATGCAGCATAATGGTCCTAAGGATTTTTGTCATTTGAAACACGCCATGGCTCAGATGTTGTGGTCTTGTGCAACCAAAGTGGTTGGGTCAAATTCAATGTTGAGATGCATTTAAATTTGTGTGGGTGGAATTGCAGTATTAGATTTTGTAATTGACCATCTGAGGATAATTCATTAAAAGAGTTGTCAAAGGGATTTTAATTGCCACCCCTTAGACATAATGCATGCATAGTCATTTTACTGTCAAAGTCTGATAATTGTGAATAATATTCAGTTTCCATTAGAGATATATGACTTTTGTTCAGGTACATTTCTTTTGTTCAAGAAGCAGAATACAGAAAAAAGAAGAAAAGATAAGAGGCAAAATACAGAAGTAGCTCAGAATGTATCTTGACTGAGCTGTCATTAGATCATAATTAATTTCTTATATATTTCGCCAGAAATTTTGTTTTCAGTTGCACCATGCCTTAGTTCAACCCCCCCCCCCATGATATGACACAGCCAAAATGATGAGGTCAGATTTAGTCTGAGGTGCACATAAATCCCTAGGGTTAGAATAGCAAGCTTATCTTCATTGTATGTGTGAGTATCCTATTGTAATTTACTGAAAATGTTGTTATGAATTCTGAAAGAAAATTGGACATAAGACCCTTTATCCATGGGTACCAAGTACAGGATCTCATAATCTTTTCACTGTCACAGTCTGACATTTTGAATTATGCTGTTTCCATTTGTGGGGTATGGTACTTCTCAGGATGCAGAAGGCAATACTGGTACCAAATATATATTTGCTGTGATACCATTACAGCAGAAGTAAAAAAAAAAAAAAAGTATACATTGACTTGTTCAAAGTACATTTGTGAGTTCCTCGAAATGCATTTCAGTTTTTATTTGATTTGTTTGTTTTTTTCTTGCTCCTTATTATAACCAAAGTCATAGCTTGTTCATTAATGTGGCACTCCCCAACTCAAGTTAAGGAACAAAAAAGTTTGTTCATTCCCCAGTTCAGTGCTCCTTCCATCACTAATGAGCATGAGGTCCCTGTGCCTCTCAACTTTAATTTGACAGCAAAAAAAAAGAAAAAAAATAATTCTTCTACTTTTAAAGACTGTAACAAGCTACTTACTATATAGCAACCGGCTTGACACAAGTTATACCACACGCGGAACAAGCACTTTAGTCCTGACAGTCGGTATGGAAATGAATACCTGTGTAGTACTACTTACCAGTTGTCATCTGACAATCGGGCCCCCAACACCTTGCACCTGGGGTAGCTGCTTCTTTCACCCCAACCTAACTACACTTTTAATTATAACAATGAGTAGCAGTTCATTGTTAAAACAATGATTAATGGCTTGAAACAATGTAATTCACTATTCTTTGAAGTCAAAGGGTGACAGAAAAACAACATTCATCATTTAACTGGTTTACATACTATTACTTTCTCTGAGTTGGAGTAACCTCAGAATGAGACTATATGTATGCTGTGTGAGTGTAGAGGGTTTACGGAAGATTGCTGGAAAGTGTGCACCCACTTTTTTTAATGTTATGCATACTTGTATAAATTCCTAATTAATTTCAGTACATACGTGCAGTGCATATCTGTGTTTCGGTTATTATGATTTATTCCAAAATGTGCAAGCCTTTGTATTTAGAGTTCATGCATTTTGAGCTTAGTATAGCTGATTTTCAACACTGGATATGTTTTGTCAGCTGTAGACAATGGTGTCTTATACACTTAAGTCTAACTTTTGTACTGGACTCTGTACTTCCGTGGGGATTGTGGGAATGTGGTACCTGATGTCAGAAGTCTAATTGACTCAATTGGTACCTTGTGCCAGTACCACAAATTAGCTTCCTACCCCCTCTGCTCTTCAAAAAAAAGTCCATTTCTTCTACTGGCACACCAATCAAGTGGCCAGATACATGGCACTCCCCCCACCGCAGTTAATCATCTCCTATTTCTGTGCCCTGCCCTGACCCACCTCCCTCTCATTTTAGTGTTAAAAAAAGTTTTTTTCTTTTAAACTGTAGCAAACTGCTTCCTACCAATGTAACAAGCAGTTGCTACAGTGTATGCCCCACACTGAGTGCTGCAGCACTCAGATTTTAGTTAAAAAAAGAAACAGATATTTTCTCTTTTAAATTGCAGCAAACTGTTTGCTAAAATGCAGCAAGAAGTTACAAGAGTTTATCTAGAGTTTATACCAACAAGGAGTACTACAGTGTTCAGGTTTCAGTTAAAAAAGATATATATATATATATATATATATATATATATATATATATATATATATATATATATATATATTTACTTTAAAACTGTTGCTACAGTTTAGACCACACACAGCACTCAGGTTTGACCACAAATGCAATACCAACTTTTAAAAGCTGG
Organism: Protopterus annectens; assembly: GCF_019279795.1. Taxonomy (NCBI): domain Eukaryota; kingdom Metazoa; phylum Chordata; order Ceratodontiformes; family Protopteridae; genus Protopterus; species Protopterus annectens. The sequence goes on from NC_056725.1 coordinate 462,554,836, forward strand.
TATGCAGTGAAGAGTGATCGTGAATCAGAATGCTGGATCCAATGACCAAACGTGCCCCTTAGCACTTTCTACCTGAAGCATTTGCCCCCTTTGCTGTGTACCAACTACATTACTGCATGGTGCACTAAACAGACTGCAGTGTTCTTCACACAATTCCCTTAACATTCACCTGCAGATCCCTTCAGATTATCAATATATGTTGCCCTATTAACCTTGTCTGCATGTGGCTACTTCTCTCATAAACTTTACATTTTTTTAATTAGATACTATGCCATAATATTACAAAGACTATATTCTATAGGTAGGAATGTGATGTAGAATGATGGTGTGCAAAATTATTGCTAATGTCATGTTTTCCCCTTGATAGACTAGCTTGGATATACTGCACAAGGACAAAAGGGGTCTTTTTCAGTTTAAATAAGCTGTATACAATGAAATGTTGCAATTATCTCTTTTATATATGTTAACACCACAGACAGTACACATTAAAGGTAACTTGAAATTCCACCTTTGTTATGACCCTGGAAAGGAAAGTGTGATCTGGCCAATTGAATGAAAAACACATGTTACATCTGTGCTTTTTTTTTTTTACCAGTTAAGTTACTCACTTGCATCAGTAATATCACCTGTCCTTCCTTTCTTGTGTTCTCCTGAGGCTGACAACCCATCACATGAGGCTGGATCATCAGAACGTCATCATCTGATATGTACATATTCTTCTTTAGATCAGCCTAATGTGACGATGATGAGTAGGGTGCATATTTAAAAATGTCATTGGGACTGTGATGCTGAGCAATGTAGTACCGGGTTTATCCACACCTAGAAAATATCCATGAAGAGCTGCATGGGATATAGAATGATGGTGAACATCAGCATTACAACAGTGCAGAAGGAATGGCACTGCCTGATGAACCATCTGAGTGGCTGTGAGCTCCTTTTCAGGATCCAGTTTTCCTGCTTCTAGCTCTGGGGGTTGCAAGCCCACCTGCTATCACCATATCTTAGTTACATCTCCCATATGTCCCAATTCCTGTGTTCACATGCCCTGCTTGTACATGGCCCACTACTTCCCATTACAATTTTGTTGAACCTTGTCTGCCTGCATGCCCTGCTTTTGTTATCCCACAGCTCCCATGTAGCAATGTTAATCCATATTCAAAATATTTGCCATGTGAATCTGCTTCATTATGCATCCACTGCTTCCTGCACTCCAGTATCCATCTGCTATACATAAATTTACTGTATTCCTATACAGTACTCGATATTTAAAGATATAAAATAGCTTTTTACCACCAAAATGGCACACGTATACACTTGAACTGAATGTATACGTTCTTCCTTGTCATAGGGAAACATCTGCATGTCTCCTGTTTTTTTTTTTAACACTCCTCCCTATTTCTCTGTTTCATACCTGATGGTTCAGCATGTGCTGTACTGCTCCCTGGGAAGTTACAAACATATTTTCAATACCATGGCATGCTGTGTATATACATACACACACACACACACACACACACACACACACACACACACACACACACACACACACACACACACACACAGGGCTGCCCTGTGATGTGTGTCTTTGTCACACAATATTCATTGTATGTCATTACCAAGGCTACCATTTTGCCATCCTGTTAGAAAAATACCATAACATTCTGGAATTCGGACTGAATGAGTAGTTCTAAACTGTAAGATTTCATGGAATGTGGTATTTCAGGCTAGAATGCTTATTTACTCAGTCTTCTTATATTGACTGCTAGTAAAACTAACAGCTTGCATTGTTCAATGTTCTGCATTTAGAATCTGTTTTATTTTTCTAATATACAGCTGCGCTAAAATACCTGTAATAGAATCATTGTAAGGAACTGCACCAGATTTCAATTTATTTTTGAGCTGTTGGACATGCTACAATTAAAGAAATCCCAGTCCCTCAGAGCCACACGCTCCAGGGATCTAAACCTTGTCATCACAATAAACAAAACATGCTGGAGGGATAGGTTCCTGACCCAGAGACTCCCCATACTCTGGAATAGACTGCCCATACAGTCAAGCAGAGCACCTCCTTGGCCCTCTTCAAAAGGAACCTTGACCATTGGATGGGAGATAGGAAATTCACCCTGGGGATCATGTCAGTTGCCCTGCTAGACAGGGGTCCAGGGAAGTAAATATTGTGAGAAGAAATATCCAGGGAATTGTTATGGCTAGGCTTGTATAGGCCCTAAGGCTGATAGCCTAGTACCAACCTATGAACCTATGAGATTTTATTTTTATAGCTGACAGATGATACTCTTTGACTGACATATGCTTTCCACTTAGGCACTGTGTGATGCATCAGTTGCTCTTGACAATCCCACTGTTAACCTTGTATATAACTTCTTGCAGCCATCTGTCTTCATGCATAGCATATGTCTGATAAATGCTAATTTACACTTTCGCTCTCCTAATTATGTCTGGATGCTGGCCTAACCATCACAAATGCAGCTGGTGCTCTGCAGCTGTGCATGGTCTGCTCTGGGCTATACATTAGTATATGTATGTTTGCACCACTGCAGCATATGAACTGACATATCTGATGAACACTGTCTAAATTTGTTCAGTGTAATTTATGTCAGTGTGTGGCTCTAAAGCTATGTAATATGTGATTCTGTGGACAGATATAGTTCTTTATAGTACACACCTTGCATTTTAAATGCTTACATGAAAATCTCCTTGTTGAGTATTCTTGTCATTTTGTGGTACCAGTAGGCATGACTGTGTGTGCCATGGCTATCACATAATTCACAGTGAAATACTGTCAGCACACCACCATATTGTGTTGCACTGGTGCAGTGTACATACCTTATGGCATATCTGAATGCCGCAACACTGTGGTTATGATTGATGATAAGACATGTAACAACTATTATATCTTCTAGACCAGGAGTGTCCAAACTTTTTAGTTCGAGGGCCACTTACCATACCTGGAGAGGCTCATGGGGCCACATCACCACATTGAAGATGGGTCTGCTTTTTATACACTCTGCAGCCAGTGGTGCGCCTCAGTCATGGAACAAAAAAAACACTGGTGGTTTCAGAATCACTTCTGTATTCTTGTCAGAAAGAAAATAGGCTTACAAGTTGAGACATTTACAAACAGTATCCGTGCTACAACATCATAAATGTTTGTTTGTTTCTTTCAGCTTTTCCCGGTTAGGGGTCACCACAGCGGAACTCCGGTCCGCTAATGATTGGTAGTGGATTTTTACGTACCGGGTTACCAGCCCTGATGCACAACCTTCAACAAAGGCACGCCCATTCATGTATGCCTCCACACAGAAGACGCTCTAGCTGAGAATCGAATGGGACAACGTCTTGCTATGAGGCGACAATGCTACCACAGCACCACCACCGCAGTAACAACATCATAAATGTAATGGTGTAAATGCATACCTTTTTGATAAAAATTTAATCCAGATTTGCACAGTTCTGACATTTTTAAAACTAATCTATGCATTTACACCATTATAAATGTAATGGTGTAAATGCATAGATTAGTTTTAAAAATGTCAGAACTGTGCAAATCTGGATTAAATTTTTATCAAAAAGGTACAACAAATGTCAAAAATCAGAATCAAAAGCTGTTGCGATATGTGACATGCAGGACCACAGTTAATGGGATGTCTGACATTGCTTGTTTTCACACAAGTAGTCTGTCTGCAGCAACTGCTGCAGTGGCGATGCAATGTGTATCTGCCAGATGTGCATCTGTGATAACAAATGTCAATTTACTTTTCATATTCTTCATTCTGGACAACTGCTGCTCACAGCAGTACATGCTGTCAAAAGTCCAGTAAACATCAAAGATAATCTTTGTAGAAGACTATGCTATTTCACAGCATTTGCTATGATACTCGGATATATTTATGCAGAAACTGGCCAAGACTCCACTGTAATTTAAGTCTGGAAGAAATCTTATTTTTTTTTTTTTTTTTTTATTAATGTTATTTTGATGATGGCCCGAACAAAAAATCATGTGCAAGAAAATATATTCCATCTTTCTTGGAATTATGCCTGACTTCCTACTCCTACAAAAAGACAGTTATATTCTGTGTACCACTCTGGTGTTAGACTGGGATGAAAAGTAAATGAACAAAATGTTCAGAGACATATATTGCACTGCTGAAGGTCTGGGGGAAGAAACCAAAGCACTAAGATAAAATCAGCAAAGAGAAAAGGACTGCACATAAAAGGAATGAACAGCCAAAAACCCACCAGGAGAACCAGGTGCTGTTATGTGGCAACACTACTCAGTGCAACACTCTGCCAATGATCAGTGGGTATCACACACATCCTGCAGCGACCACTACAGCCAGCTTCTTACTGAGTGCAATGCTGATGCTTGACTGTTACAGAAAGTGAAAAAATATGCTATGCACACTACTTCTGTAAAGCCAGAATAATAAATACTTATTTTAAATAAATACTGTCAGTCATTTTTATCCCCTGACAACCCCTGCATCCAACAATTAAAGCCAATTTTATTGATTTATATACCTCAGATAGAATGTAATAAAATAAAAATAGCAATAACTGGACGCATTTATTTTAACCACCCCATACACAGATATGACCAGCTTCCCATATAGATTCCTTCAATAGTTAAACCATGTATGCACAAGCAGTAAATGGTACTATTTCCCCATTGGTCCCTTCAGAAGTATGTCCACCATACACCAAAATAAAACATTTCGCTCCATGACCCCTTCAATAGTCTGTTCATGTTTGCACAAGAACTTAAATGACATCAAAATGAAACATTCCCCAAATGACTCCCTTCAGTAGTATGTCAATCTCTCCACACGCATCAAAATGAAACATTTCCCCCAATGATCCCTTCATTAATATGTCCATGTATACACAAGCACTCCACTGACACCAAATGAAGTGTTGCGCCCAACAACCCCTTCAGTAGTATTTCCATGTATGCACAAGCTCCAAAATGAAATATTTCTTCCCAATGACCCCTTCAGTAGTTTGTCCATGTATACAGAAGTACCAGAATAAAACATTTCCACCCACTGACTCCTTCAGTAGTTTGTCCGTGTCTGCACAAGATCTTCAGTGACACCAAATGGAATATTTCCCCCAATAAGCCCTTCAGTCTTTTGTCTATGTATGCACACGCACCAAAATGAAACATTTCTAGTTTGTTTGTGTATGCACAAGTACCAAAATGAATAATTTCCCCCAATGACTCCTTCAGTAGTTTGTCCATGTTTGCACAAGCACTTAACAGACAACAAAATGAAACATTTCCTCCAGTGACTCCTTCAGAAGTATGTCCATGTATGCAGAAGCATCAAAATGAAACATTTCCCTTCTTGTAATTCAAAGAATGTATATTAATTCACATTCTCTTATTCAGTCAATGTTTCATATTAATAGTATTAATTTTATTTCCACCCCCCCCCCACACACACACACACACACACACACACACACACACACACATTCACATTCACACTCCCAACTATACCCAAGCACACTTCATATTCACACAAATAAACATGCATACAGTCAGTCCATTTTTTCACACAGGACTACATCAGTCTTGCAGGCTTAACTCACACACCAGCATTACATCCATACAAACACTCATTCATGTAATCTCTCCATATTTTTGCTTCACACAGGCATAAACACCTCATACGTCAACACAGCTAACTATTTACTAGTGGTTATTTTGCCTTGCCTAGGCAACCTATTGTTGGCAATTTGGACCACAGGGGTACTTTCCTTTGCACTGATTGTGTAATTAGTTCTTTAATTAATTGAAAGTTTGACAAAATTAATAATCAAAAATTGGAAATTAGGGTCTGATATAGTTGCATTAGTTTTGCAGTAGTATATGTTATCAAATGCCCCTGTAATCTATTTTATATTGGACATTAGCCTCTAGAATATGTCATAATGCTAAAAAGAGTCCATTAGCAGTTCATTATAATGAATATCGCAAGTAAGAAATGATACATTTGTAAGTGACAGTTTTGGAACAAATATGTTATAATGCCAGGAATAAGATGAATATGAAAATGAAATTGCAATATTAGAAGGGTATTTATATACTGGAGTTTAATAAACTGGTGCCTGATGGTTTAAACCGGGAGTTTTAACTGGTAGATTTTTCTTACTTAACTAAATGTGATATCATATCAGTTTAAGATTTATTCTGTGTGGGTATTTTTTTATCCTCCCTCAGACAGACAGACAGACACACACACACACACACACACACACACACACAGACACACACACACACACACACACACACACACACACACACACACACACACACACACACGCACACGCACACGCACACACACATTCACACGTCCAAGTATACCCAAGCACAGTTCATATTCACACAAGCAAACATACATTTTGTTTTACACAGGACTTCATTAGTCTTGCAGTGACTTCCAATACATAGCAATGCTATCTGCGAGTATGCGTTCTGCTTAAGTTGAGACATTGTGTTGTGCAATTGGCCAAGATCTCCTCAAAAGGGAGAGCTCCATTTCTCTGAAATATGTGATCATTGTATTTCACCCAAAAATCCTTTCTTCCACCCAACAGTTCAGAACATCAAAAAATGGAATAGTGACATTTCTTCAAAAGTCCTGAATACCAAGCCCAAAAATCATAAATCACAACTGATCAAAAATTCAAACCATTAAATAAAATCAAAACATGTATTTTAAAGCCTCCCCCTAACAATCGCACCCCCTGCTAATTACATATTCCAAGTATGAGATCACACTACAATGTGGAAAGGGCAAATTCCCTGAGTCCTACTGCACTATGAACTCACAAAGAAAAAAGCTAGTAATGTCTGGTCAGCTGTAGCCACTTTTTCTCTATTCAACAAAGTACATTTTTGATGCATAGTATGTACCCCAGGTAACATATTACTAACAATTTCCTCCATGAAGCACTGGTCTCATGTCAGGGAATCAATGTCACCATACCCAGTTTCTAGAAAAAGCTCAGTGATCAAGTCAGGTAGGTAGTGTCCCCTCAGAATGCTATTTATGTCACATCCACTACAGGTCACAAAATGATGCTGTATGGGGATAACATAGCCTGCACAAGAAGAGAGGGTTGTCGGAAAGGAGTACACTGCTAATCCCTGTAATGATTCTCATCTTTAGCTTAACTGTTAATTCCCTGCATCAGTATTATTTGATACTGTGCAGTATTACTACTGTCACTTTTCAAGCTTACTCTGTCTGTTAATACTAACTCACCTAGGAAATCCAGCTTGTTACCACAATGAAAGGTGTTCTTTCATTTAAACATGTGGCTGTGTCTACAAGTCATAACATATTATATCTTAATCCTTTAACATTGCATTCCTTAACCTTTTTTGTTATACTGTGTACTTGTCCTACCTGGTTATTCCTGATATTAATGCATATCTTTTATAACACAGATTGTTACATTTATCATAGAGGTTCATAGGTTCATAAGTACCTACTAGGCTATTGATCTATGTGGATCTTTAAAAGCCTAGCCTAGGTAGTTTTTATCCCTTATATTTTGAATATGAATAACCCAAAGATGGGCTGAACATGAATGAATTAGAACATATACATGTTTCCCCCATCCATGAGGGACAGGGTTGCTAAACTGGAAGTAAATTTGCTGTTGCCCATTTATTCATCCAAATTACATTTGAATAGAGTGAGAGCAGTGCTTTGCTTTATGAAGAGTGGGAGACTGTTTCATAGAAGTGTTATTCTCTGTGATACAAACCTATCCCTCCATCATATTCTATTTATGTTGCAAAAGAGACTAGGATCCCTTGAGCAAGTATTTATAACAGTTTATAATCAAAATATCAAATGTCGTTATGCAAACTCTGATTACCGAAAGGCAGTTTTCAAAGTTATCATAACGACGATTCGAAAAATGTCGAACCTGCAACAGTGAATGCTAGTGTGTATTCGCTTTTGTGAGATCAACATTCTGATTGGACATCGCACAACAATGGGGATCAGGAACTTTACCCTTTTCCTCACTCTAATGCGATCTTGGAGTTGTAATATAGAATTAGCAGGGGGTATGGTGGCTGCAAGGGGGCTTGCCCCCTGCAAAACATGTGTAGGCAGTCACCGGAAGTCAAGGTAAGTTGTGGAAATGTCAACAATGTCGAATTTGAATTGTCAACATTTTGAATGTGTCGTAAATGTAACCGTTCTATGTTGTTATGACATTTTTTTCAAGTAAGTGATTGCTGGAGGAAAGGTTTTCAACAATATGATAGTAAACCATTTATAACACCATTGGACTTGGCAATGTGTAATAGTCTGAGAAAATAGGGTCTGTTGAAGCTCTATAGACAAGGCAGTTAATATGGTACACCATCAAATAACACGTGGCTGTAGACAAACTTAAAGTCCTAACCTGGTAGTCACAGGGATGCAGGAGTAGTAAAGAGCACATTGTTTGTCTTTAATAAAACCAGTTTCTAATAACTGGTTAGGTACGCCTATAAAAGCAATGTTCTGCATTTGCTACATTATAGTGTGCATCACAAAAATGAATGACACAGTGCTAGTACAACCGACAACACCTATGGCAAGAAGCTAACCTTAGACAGCCCTTAATTTAAACAAATATGGAGCCTCAGTTTCGCAGCACCTATAAGAGCAGTACAAATGATACAAGGATAGGCCTAAACAAGAACAACTATCCTAGTTTTTTATTATTTGCTTAACAAGGATAAAATATTTACTAATACCATTATTCAGGCTATGTATTATTTTACTAACACTAAGAATGGGAAATGAATAATGAACCAAGAAAATGTATTTACCTATGATATACCTTGATCTAAAATTATAAATATTTTTTCAGTCTCATGCAGTGAAAACCTGGAAACACTTACTAATACTACCTCTTTGGTCTGCTAAAATCCTCAGTGAACTTAAAAATTCTCAGTAAATTAGCAGGTGCCTTAAAGTACAGATCAAATGAACCAGGATAAAAGTTCCCTGGTAGCCTCCTTGAATAAATCGGAGCTTATGACAAAATTGCTGTGTAACATTATGCCATTGATTATACCCACAGATGCACAGTACATGCATAACACTAGGCTGCCCATTTTCTACCAGCATTCTGGGACCTGTATTAAAAATAATAGTCCATTATACTTTTTCTATGTGTTTCCCCACACTGGAAACTCTGCTAATATCCACCACTCCAATTTGCTCACCTAACTCCCACTACTGTATCAACAAGTATGCCTGGACAGAACACACAGAGCTCTCTGTTCCATAAAAAGGCATTATTCTCTTAAAATAAGGAGTTAAAAAAAGTAAGGTCCAGGTGATCAGTGTACTGTAGTGTCTCTTGAATATGGTGCAGTGGTAGTGTTGTCACTTCACAGCAAGAGGTTCTCTGGTTCGATTCTTGGCTTGAGTGCCTTCTGTGCTGAGTCTGCATGTCCTCCCTGCATTCATGTGGGTTTTCCTTGGGTGCTATGGTATCATCCCATGTTACAAAGACATGTGTCTGGAGTGTTTCTCCCCAAGCCTCTGCTGAAAATTGGCTTTGTTCCAAGTTGGGCTTTTCCAGTAAACAAATGTTAAATAAATAACTATATATGACTTTTATTTTTTATTTTTTTTGCGCCAACATTTTCAGCAGAGCCTTTTTGGTCAGATTGTTGCAATATATTGTTTTTTTTTCCAACTATTTCAAAAATGTCTTTAAAATACAATCTCTTAATATAGATATGGTTTTACCTTGACATTTGGTCACATTGTGTGTTCTGTGCATTGCCTTCAATATAGGCAACTGACCCTTACACTAATTTGTGTATCTAGTAATTCATATTTTTATATTCTGCTTTATACTGGTATTTTGACTGTAAATCGCATTTTTGTTAGCATTTCATAAATTATATATGTTATCATTACAAAGTTTATGTATTAAACTGAGTATTTAGGGTTGAGATCAGGCAAATCCAATAGGAACAAATGCCTGTTTTTAAGAGGTGATCTGAGAGCACTAGTTGGTTACATAAATTGCTCAGTATCGCATGGTAGATAAGTCGGTGCAACCCAGGCCTACACAATGAAAATCATTAGCTTGTTGCCTTAATCATTTTAACTAAACTTCCAGATAAACATAATGCAATGCTGCTATACTGTTTAATAACATTTGTCGGTCAGATAAATGACATGAGTAAACTGACAGTACACAAGAAAATTTCATATCTAGGCACATTTCTAGCCTGGGAAAAGATAATGTTTATTTCAGCAAGAAAAGTCATTGTATAAAAACACTGATTTCTAAAATAATAAAACAAAATGCTTGTATTTACGTGCCATGACACATGGAAACAAAAGTTCCTTAGGGGCCTGGACATCTGCAATCAGATTAACTCTATGCATGTTTTGTCTCTAACCTCATAGGAGGACAAAAGAAAAGTGCATTTTTGCACACTTCCATCGTCTCTGCTTCCAGTCATAGCTAGCAAAGCAGGGTATGCATTTTTCTCAAACAGGCTAAAATCTTCTCCTGGGAAATGCTCTCATATATTTGTATTTCCTCATGCATGGCCAAAGGATCATTATTTTATAATTACACAACAAAATGAAGGTTATTCCATGAGAATGCAAGGACTAAAGAATGCTAAGTGAAAAGAGTGATTAAACATATTGTGTTTTTTTGGCTAAGAAGCTTTTTAAAATGGCAGTACAGCATACTTTTGAATTTAAATTATACTACCCAAAATACTATTTCCTAAACTTAACACAAAAATCAAATATATATATATATATATATATATATACACACACACACACACACACACACACACACACACACACACACACACACACACACACACTGATAGAGAGAGAGATTCTTTAATACATTTAGAAGGAATTTGTAAGAATGCAGATCAAAAGAGATGTTCAGAAATGCTTGAGAAGGAGAGGACCATATGTGGGCAAAGTTTGGGGGTGAGATTTAACCGTACAGAGCCTACCAGCTACTATTGGATAGACACAGTAGGCCATACATCTTCTGTTGGCATATTCTTACATTTGTATGCTGTAGTGCTGGATGTGGGTATTAATTATAGAACCTGTTCATTCATTTAACTGAACCTTTGCTAGGGTTCATCACTATTTAAATTCTGGCATAAAGAAGCCTATGCAACATGATCAACATGGGAATGAATGTTATCATTTTGCACTGTGCAGCAATGCCATGACTAGATCAAACTATATCTGTGACCTAACAGATGCTCCTCTTTGTGCTCCAACTAGCTCTGCCAATCAGAATGTTGAGAATTTGGCTGTAGAGGCCCTGGCAATGAGCACATCAAAATGTGTCTGTAGTGGCCCTGGCAATGAAAATGTCAAGAATGAAGTTTTAGGGGCCCCTGACAATAAGAATGTTGAGAATGCAGCTGCAGGGGCCCTGACAATGAGAATAATGAGAAGGAAGCTGTAGAGTAGTTTTGCTGAAGCAGTACATTCCCTCTAATCCCCTCCCTAATACAATGTACTGTTATGGACATGTTTAGGATAATTGTACCATTAGCAAATGTTTCTTTTATTGTATGCTGCCTCTACATACAATGAGAATAAGCAACATTCTTTCATGCCATTCAGAAAGCTGAAACTGTACATTGTCAGCTGGTATTCAGCACTCACTTTTTGAATTGTAATAAATGAGATTTACTTTTCACGTTTAACTTATTTACTGCTTCTTTAGCTGGAGCTAAGGTGGCTAAAGCTTTTTTATGTTTAAAAATCCTTGTGTGCATATACACACCTAGATATGTAAGTTCTTTGCTTAGTTGTGGGATGATCAGTTGTACACATATAGATATGTAAGTACTTTTCCTAATTATTGGATGATCAGTTCTTTACGTGTTGCACATTAAACACAGATGGCTGCACATCAGTAATGTTCACTGTCCACTCCATTACCATGAGTCATTTCTCTGAACTCTTGGGATAAATTTCTGGTTACCTCCTACTTTCTCTTTTAATTTCATCAGCAACCATAGTATTTTTTGTAAATTAATTTTACTGACAGATATCGATTATTCTGCCCTCCTGGTCCCAAGCCATAACAGCTGGACACTATTCCAGAAATAACGAACATGTTACTTTCACTCTATGCCAGTTATGTATTGCAAAACCCCGATAGATTCTAAAACACAAAGAATGCCTTGTTTTCTTTTCATGTCTAACAAAATACACAACACGCAAATAAACTGGAGGCATGGAATATTCACTCACTGGCACGGAATATTCACTCACTTTGTTCCAAGAAATTGCAGAGATCATGGAATTACATGGTAAAAAAGCTGCAGCATTATAAACCAAGAGTATTTTTATTGTATTTTCTTCTTCACTATTCATAGCACATATAAGCAGTGTTCATTGTATGTTTGTTCAGCTCTAAAATCTTTAGAGGGTTTAAAAAGTGCAGTAACAGTAGATCACGTTTGGTTTCCCCTTATAAATGAATCATGGCTTAATTTTAGGAGATTATCTTCTGAAGAGAGAGGAAGTTCCTAGTCTCTGCATACCCTTGCATAAATTCAGGACTTCAGAAGACATACATAAATTAATAAAAACATATGTACGTTGTCCTTTGCAAATTTGATAGTAAATATAATGGTATGTTTCTGCATCAATCTGCAGTGTCCAGGCCCCTTTAGATGCTATACACTGCAACTGCCTCCTATACACAGTCTGAGTTTCTTGGTTTTCTGTAGATGTGTCATTACCCCTCCCCCCAATCTGCCATTATAGGCATATACACTTACAATTTACCACAGTCCTTATGGGATTTACTCTAGCTTCTAGCTTACATTGTTTGGTAAAGTTCCATGCTGTCTTGTTCAGGTTACATATTAGATAAACAGACACAAAGGCAATCAGACCCAGGAGAATGGGATGAAACTTGTTATCAGCCCACAACTTTAATCCTATGTAGTAAGCCACCAGAGCAACAAGGGCAGAATTGTTAACTATTGGATCTAAAGAGTCTTGAAACCATTCAAAAAAATGTAAGACCAACACATCTAAAAAAGCATATTATATTTTGACTGTCAGTCATTCCTCTCAACTGTCCAGATTTTTGCAGAAGGCCCAGATTTATGCCTAAATTTTTTCATGTGTTCCTCATAAAATTTATGACTTTCTGACAAAATACTGGGATGATCTGAGGACTGAAGTCACTAAATAATGATATACATTTGTGTTTCAGACTTCAAACCCATCAGAAAAATGCATGCTAAGACAAATCCTGTTATTCTAGCAACTTTCTAATGTTTATAAGAGCAGTATTTAAATCTGTCTGTATTTTGGGCCTTTGTCCCCCTATTCTGTTAGGCTTTCTCCAGATGTTTTGCACTAAGAGGTTGAGAGGTATGGTGTCAGTTTATATCATTAAACTGGAAGAAGGCAGCATAAGGCTGAATGAGAAAATGTTTCTTCAAGAAATGCTAGCAGACATGTAAAACAGACTTACAACAGAATAATGGAATAATGAGGAACAAGCACAGTCTGTTGGCATGTGTCATTTTCATTAATGTCTTTAACAGGCAATATCTTAACTAGTTTCTCTACTTGTTTAAATGATCTGACATATCTCATCTTAATAATATGTTAGATTTTTTCTTTTTTTTTTTTTGCATTAGTTTTCTGTGACATTACTTATTTGATAGCTTTTGGTGGTCCAGGTATTGTGATTATGAGAACATGCTGTTTGATATGATCCAGTTTATTCACAACCACTTACAACGTATCCCTAATGTTGAGTGCAATAACAATGGTGTCAGGTGAGTTTGCATATCACTTTGTTTACCTTTGTGATTTGTTTTAGGTTTGTGGTTTCATTGTTCCTGGCTCACTAGGTTTTGGGTGGGGTATGTTGCAATATAAGTGGAAAAACAGGGAAGTTACTTTTTGTTTGTTAATGGTCTGAAATGCAGATGCAGCTCAAATATAGTGCTAGCAACAATGAAGTTCTGCATGTGGGGTACCGTATCACTTTTAAAGTATATGCCTTTTCTCCACAGTTGTGCAATCATGGAGTTTGGGGAACTTTTCATCTGTATTTAAGTAATGTGAGTATGTGTGGAGGCTTGTCCCACTACAAAAGAGCTGGGTTTGTTTTTGTGTTTCTTGACATCGGTGGCCCTTTGCTGTTATTGAGTTGATGTTCGTGAACATAATATTTGGGTCTCTGATGTTACAGTATGAATCCATTATTCTTATTGTCTTTATTGCTATCTGTGTGGGTTTTATAATCACTAAAAATAAATACATAAATAGGTGGACTAAAACAGAGAAAGGCAGTTAAGATATTTAAAAAGATAGTGACCATAATGATATAAAAGAGAATGGATGGCAGAGAAAGAGAAGTAGCATTTACAGCTTCTGCATACAGAGGGGGAAATAAGCAACTTGTATAGAGGTAGCAGACCTCATATATCATTGTGTTATATATTCCTTTGCACATTAGATAATGTGGAAAATACTTAAGGGAAGGGAGAGGAAAAGAAAAGTTCCTTCAGGGTTGAAGGGGAAATTATTCTTGAGAAGGTTAAAAAAAATTGACCAAACCTTGATGTGATGGTAAAAAACAAACTAATACAATGAAAAACCACCAAGAACCAGGAAATACAAAACGTTTAGCATTTAAAACACTTTAATTAGACTTTCATCTAAAAAGACTTCCTCAGAAAAAGTAACACCAAACCACTTAACAATTCTGTTTAAATAAAAACAAACAACCAATCACTTATCAAATTAAAGAACACATAGATTTCAAACACGTAACTCAAAATTATATAACTCAAAATTATAAACCACAATTTATAATACAATAACAAATGAATAACATAAAACGATTTGAAATTTATTTGATTTGCAATCTCTTATTTTTAAAAAAAACACAATGTTTTTAGCTTTGTTCAAGCCTAGATATTTGTCGGCATTTAGTTTTACTTGCCACTTAGTTTCTAAACTCTCTAATCGACTTTTATAATCTCCACCCCTCAAATGTTGAGGCAAATGATATATAACTGAGAGCATAGACTTCTTATATTTACAACATATAAGAGTATGTTTACATAAAACATTATTGTGATCTTTATTATTACCGCAGCACCACCACTGCAGATGTTTCAAATATATGGTATGATTATAATATTCTTTTTTTTTTCAAAAATGTTTTTATTTTAACAAAATCAATAACCAAAAACATTTACATTCATAACAATAATAAACTATGTACAAAGTCCATAACAAATTATGCATTTATATACAAATCAGAAATCATCTAATATTTCTCAAGCAATAGATGTAATTTTTCCCAAGCAATTAATTTATGTGTTGAATTGTTTGTTCTCAGTTTTATGGTAGAGATTTCTTTATCACATAGATACTTGGCTAAATATATAAATTCATTCTTAAATGACAGAGAAGATTCAGTTTTTCAGTTTTTCGTTACAACTTTCCTTGCCACTGCTAGTATTGACCATAGTATATGTGTTTGTGTTCTAGGTACAACTTCTGGAACTGGTACATTAAAAAGGATGAGAGAGTCAGAAATTATGCAGTTATTTAATAAAGCTTTACAGAAAAATTTTAATTCACTCCAAAACAAAGACACCATTTTACATGTAAGAATCATATGAAACTAATCAGCGTCATCATCTCCAACACTTTGCATCATTCTTTTTATATATTATTGCAATTCTATGTGGCATCAAAAAACATCTGTGGAGGAACTTCCAAGTATATATATTCTCCAATAAGGAGAAACTGTAGTTTTTTCTGCTGATCTTAAATAGAGTTTTTTGTTTGTAGTATTAAATTCTTCTTTGCTTATTTTTATAGAGTAGTTCCAATAGGAGACATCTATAAAACTAAAATCAAACCTAATAGTTTTATAGATTAAAGATATAAATGAGGTGTTTCTTAGAGAACCATTAATAACATTAAATATTAAATTTAGGAATTTGAGTAAATTATCTCAATTCATTTGTAGTGATAGTATAACTTTGTTATGGAGGAACTCTCTACAAATTTGTATGCCTAGCCAGTTACTTTTATGTAAACTGTATCTAGTAATTAAGAAGTCCACTGAATACATTTTATTTGTGGATAAGAATTGATTCCAGTATAACAAATACCTTTTTTTAAACTCTAAAATTTTGCAAATATTGAAAGAAATTAGACACTCATTAGTGACTGTTATTGGAAAGATGAATAATAGGCTTTTTATTAAGTGATTGGATTGTAAAAGTCTATTAAAATTTAATAATGTTTGATTGATAAAGGAACATTTTAGTTTCCGTTTATTATCTTGTATATACATTTTAATAATCATATGAATATACTTCTAACTATTCTAAGAAGAGGTTCAAGTAACATTTTGTTATTATGTAATAATATTCTTTCATGTATTAATTTCCAGTATGATGTGTATGAAGGATTGGCCCATAGGAACACTATATGATGAAAGTGTTTATGTATAGGTCAGTGTTTGGAAACCCAATACCTCCCTCTTCCCAACTTGCAGTATGTCTTTGTAAAGATAATCTGTTTTTTTTGGGAGTGCCAAAGAAATTTTAATAAAATGTCACTGATTCTTCTGATAATTTTTTAAGTGGGAGATTATCAGGGATTGACTAATGGAGAATATTTTGGGTAGTAGTATCATTTTGATTAATATTAATCTGTCTTCAAAAGTAAAAAAAACATTTTATTCCAATTATCAACTAGCCTAATGATTGAATTAACTAAATTTTGGTAATTTATGATAGTATTTATTTAAGATTAGATTCAGTATATACACCTAAATATTTAATATGCATAGTATCCCAATTAAAATATTTAAAGGTTTTCATTTTAGTACTGACTTCTTTGTTCACTAAGAGCGTTTGGGTTTTGTTATGATTAAATTTTAGACCTGATAGGTTTTCAAATAGATCTAAAGCATTCACTAAATAACCTATAGATGTTTCAGTATCTCCACTATAGTTAGTAATAGAGCATCACAAATAATGGGACCTTGGGTGATAAGTCATTGTCTAGTTTATAACCTTTGATGGTAACATAATTTCATATATAACTGGCAAAGGGTTCTATAGCAAGGACAAAAATTAAAGGGGATAATGGGCATCCTTGTTTTATGCCCTTTAAGACCTTAAAAGGAAAAGATAAAAAGGAGCCTATTTTTACAAAAGAAAGAGCATTTTCATAAAGTTTTTTGATTATGCTTATAATGTCTAGGGAGAATTTATATTCTTGTAATACTTTAAATAAGTATGGGCATCCAAGAGAGTCAAAAGCTTTGTCTATATCAAAACTTATTATAGTTAATTCATTTTTATTTTTAGTTGATATATCAATTAATGAGAGAAGCCTTACTATATGGTCTTGGACTTTTCTATTTTTTTAAAGCCTGTCTGGTCATTATTTATTGAGTTAGAGAGAATAGAATTTAATATATTGGCTAGAATAGCCATGAAAATATTGTAGTCTATATTTAAAAGGGAGATAGGCCTATAAGAAGAGCGAGAAGAAGGATCTTTATCAGGTTTCAATATAGGGGAGATGAGAGAATATTTCCATGATGGTGGAATATTTGCTGTATTTTTAACTTCATGAAAAGTATTTAACAATATTTTTAGTACATTATCTGGTAAACTTTTATATAGTTCAGGAATCAAGCCATCTAGTCCTGGTGCTTTGTTAGGTTTTAGATTTTTGTTTGATCTTTTAGTTTTTTTAAATTACAGGGTTTGTCAATTTTAGTAATGTTTTCAGGGGATAATTTCTCTAGAGTGTTCTCTTTTAGAAATTTATCTAAGATTGTTACCAGTTATAGGTGGATTAGAACTACTTAAGTTTTCATAATATTTCTTGAAATAGTGTTTTTCAAGTCTGTAACTTTTGGGTTTTTTTTCTTATTTTCTGAATATATAATTTATTTTATATGATTTTTCTCATTCAAGTATTTTGATCGAATTGCAATTTTGTGCAAACTTTTAGGATTAATGGAGTATGAGTGTAATTTGATTTTTTCTAAGTTTATAGAGATTTTTTTGCTGTAGAATGCCTTGATATTCTTTGTTTAATTTATTAATATTATCTACTTTTTTATCATTATATGTAAGTTTACATTTTCACTATCGATTTCATTTTGAATATGAGTTAGCCTTTTGTCCCATTCTTTTCTTTTTAACAAATACCAGCTTTTAACCTTCCCATATAAAATGACCTTTAATGTATCCCATAAAATTGTATCTGATACCTCTCCATTATTATTTGTTTCCATAAACTGGTTTATTTCAGTCATGATCCAATTTTGAAAGCATCTTATCTTTGTAATAAATCCTGGAATTCTCTGCCAAAAGTTTAGGAACTCAGCATGAAAAGTTATATTAAAGACAACAGCATTGTGGTCAGACAAGGGACAAGATATTATTGATACATCTTCTCTTCTTGATAATAAGGAGTTAGTTACTAATACTTTATCTATATTTGTTTGTGTTCCAAATCTATATGAGTAATGAGAAAATGTTAGCGAAGAAGGTAATTTTATATCATATAAATCTTTCAAGTTTCTCAAATTTATGTATTTATTTAAGTGTTTTGCTGCAGAAGACATTTTGAAGGACTTGGCATTTGTTGCTTCATTAGACGATAGAACACAATTAAAATCCTCAGCTAGAATCATCTCTCCTCTAGAATGTAAAGTTATAGTGGCTACATTTTTTATTGTTTTTGTACCAATTACCTGAATCCAATAGGAGTTTGTGAAAGTATAATACGTTTTATCTATTTTGATTACTGCTAATACTAACATACCTTCATTATCTATATAGGAGTCTATAATCTCAGGATTTTGTAAGCCTTTTCTCCAAAGAATTAAAACACCTCTTATTTTGTGCTTAAAATGAGAGCTAGCCAGTGTTACATAATTTCTCAATAAAAATGTATTTAGATTTCATGAAATTATATGCGTCTCTTGAAGGAATACTATATCTGCTTTGTGCAAGGAAAGAAATTTATTAACACTTGCCCTCTTTAGAGTGTTATTTAATCCATTTACATTTAGAGATAGACATTCATATGTTTACATTTTTTAACACATTGTATATTGGTATGGTATTTAAAATGATTTCCTATGATCATATTAAAACAATTTAAACCAACTTTTGTTGTGGACAAAATTTCAATAACTAAAAGAAAATACTTAACAATATGTACATTAAAATTCCCTCTCATGGAAATTAATGTTCCTGACTTAATATGGTCACCAAATAAGCCAAACATCTGCCAATTAATATCATCTAGCAGTAGGTTTCCACTACAGCAGAATAGAGTAAGTATTTAGAAAGAGAGAAATAACATAACATAGATGATCGGTAGATTTAAGGTATGAGATATCTGGTTATATTACTTATTTATTTTTTCAGGCAGTTTAGTCACTAAGATTCAATATTTAATATGTATTTTCTTATTCAATGTTTATTTGTTTGTGTGAATAGAAATTGTTTTAATTCATATCAGGATAGCATCATCTTACATATTTACTATGTAAACAACTTTGATAATATACAGTAATCAGTAATGTAACTTTGTGGGTATCCACCTCAACTAATGTTATTTTCATTGTCTTTCTAATTGTACACATAAGATGCCTATCCATAACTATTATATATCTTCAAGATTGTGTATGTGAACTATATATGAACACATACATGTGTGTATAAACACACATACATATATACGCGTCTATATTACAAGATCAAATGCTTAGGTGATTGAACACCTAAATATCGAATTTGTAATATCAAACCCAAAAACATCGAATGGCACAGGAAAACACATCAGACTGCCATAGAAAAAAAAATAACTTTACACCCAAACTAAGTGGGGTGGGCTTCGTCCCCACACCCCGCAACATGGGGGGGCTGTGCCCCCAAACACACCCTAACTAAATATACCAACTCTGAGATTGCTCTACAGTAGACAAAACAGCAAAATCCAGTATAAGGCCAAGGGAAATCTTTCCCTGCGTTAAATCGGCCGTTCGTTGTTTTTTGCTTTCGATATTACATGTTCGATGTTTAGTTGTTCGATCACCTAAGCATTTGATCTTGTAATATAGACCCCATATATACAAATACATGCACATACATACACATTTTCTAAGCAGTAAAATCATTATAGAAATGATAGATCTATTGCTAAGTTACTATATAATGTAAGCAATTCAGCATCTCTAAGAAACTGCAGAATCTGTTTGGGTCAACTATCTAGCAAATACTTTTATCTTAACCTAAAAGATAAAATGCCTGTAATGCCTATACAATACCTTTTTTCTGAGTAAGTAACAGCAATTAGTGACAAATAAATAGTGGTTGTTTTTCATTTTACATATTTGTAAAGGTTGGTATAGTCAAATGTCTGTTGTTTAAGTATATTTACTGCTCATTCTATTGATTAATAAATGCAGGAATTCAATGGTTCTTTTATATATCCTAAATATCCACATTACATCTTTTGTAAAAGGTTTAATCAAGCGAGCATATAAGTAATCTATTAATATTTTTAATTTACTGGATTTTTTCACTTACAGTCATTTTCTTCTTTGAAATAGTTCGTTTTGCATTCACATATATCTGGATGTCAGTTTTCCTGCTTTCTGATTGGTTCTCTGTGTTACGGACTGTGTGGTGAGTTCAAAGGTCAGAAGCTGTTTCCTGGGATGTATCGCAAAGGTTTTTTCTTGATTTCAAGGCTTCTCATGAGAAATACAGTCTCAAGCCAGCAGACCTTCAGGGTAAGTGAGCGGGAATTTTGTTTTTTAAAAAGAGCACTTTTGAAGATTAGATGCTCACAGACATTAATACATGCCACGGTTGACTTAAAATAACCAGCATTGTGTGAGGAAACTCGCAAAATACCGTTACAAGCTATTCAACAATGTCTCAAGGCAGTTTCCTCACATAAACAAATTGCCTTTCACATTTAAGCCTCATAGCTTTCACAGATACAATCTTTCCATAAAATAACAATAAAGATAAACAAAGAACAGCAGAATCTAACCTATCCACACCTCTGGCCATCCAATTTAACAATGAAGCAGTCCATACAAACACACATTCACATTGCACCCACCCCTTAATCATTTAAACAAAAACATTTCCATTCCTCTTCAAAAGCTTTTTAAATTATGTAAATCAAACATAGAAAGCTACCAACAATAAAAATCATTTTAACTAGCTGTAGAAGGGGCCATAATGAGACTGACTTTCTTAAGAACTATCTTTTCATTAGTTAATTTATAAGATTACTCAAATAAGGATATTATCACTATAGGTATGATAAAAGAATTAGAAAAACAAAAACAGCATTACCTTGCTTGTAGGTAATTCCATGAGGAATTAAAAATAACCTTTTGTTTCAGATAGTAAAATAAGTGTTAATTTATTTGATTATCTTTAAACCTTAGATTTTTTTTTTCTTTCACAGACCAAGCATTCTTGGATGCTTGTCTTTTTAATGTTGAAGAAGTATCCATTTGTTCATCTATGGTTATTAAGTTTTTCTTTTTCTCAAAAGCATTAGCTTCTTCTAAAGACTCAAAGGTCATTTTCCCTTCTGGTAAGCAGATTCTTATTCTAGCAGGGTAAATCAGTTGTGTCTTAATAGCAGCTTTTTCAGTGATTTAACAAGGGGAACAATAGTCTTTCTTTTTGTGATGACAGCAGAGGAGTAATCATTATCAAATCTGATTACTTGGTTGTTTATTTTTAGAGGAGAAAGAGTCCATACAGATTTTAAAATAAGATTTTTGTCTTGGCTGGATGTAAGTTTCACTATGATGGATCTTGGATGGATGTTTTTGCTGCTAGATGTTACTGAAGACCAGGATCTGTGAGCCCTTTCAATACTGAAAGAAAGAGCTTCCGGTAGCTTTAAAGTTTTAGGGAGCCATGTAGTTAGAAAATTCACAATATTATCTCCCTCCATTCCTTCTGGTATGCTGTAAATTCTGATATTGTTCCTTCTGGACCGGTTTTCCAAGTCATCAATTTTATTAATAAGTCTATTATTTTGCTGTAGTCTACTGTCAATGTCAGACATTCCTCCAGTGCAGTTATTTGTATTGTCTGCTGTTTTAAGATGTCACTTATTAGTTTAATCTGCTTTGTTGTGTCTTTTTTAATTTTGTTCACTTTAATGTCTAGTTTGCCCATTTTTAGCATTAAGTCCTGAATGTCTGTAAGAACTGAATTAATCTTTTTTCATAGAGTTTTCTAGTTGCAGAGGCTTGGAGAGACTCATCTTTTCACAGTTGTAGTTCTTTCTTCCTTCTTCTTATATGTATGACAGGAAAATATAAAAAAGTTTTGGCTAAAAATACACCAAAAAGAAGCTTGAGATTTCTGGATTATAGATCATTTTTTTAAAAGTTGTTATCAGTGAATTTTGAAGATAAATCCTGTCAGAAGAGTTAAACTGCAGAGCAGAAAATTTGTGTTGCTTTCAGCTTGCCATCCAAGCCATGACCCCTGTATAATTATCATATTCTAAAAATACAAAGGAACTTAAAAACCTACAACTGCTACACATCCCACAAGTAAACATCCCTTTTTCTTTATTCATATTGATCATGTCTATACATTTCATTCTTTTCTAATTTTTTTTTAATTCATACTTCGTTGATACACAAATTTTGTTTCTTGTTCTACAGTTTTATAAACATCAGGATTACCCTGTAAAATTTTTCAATTTCTTCTTCAATATTCATCATCTTTAGAAAAGAAACTTTCTCAAACAGTTATTTGCACTTTATTAGAAAAAAATGACATTTAGTTAACAAAAAGCACCACAAGAGAGAGAGACAGATAGAGAGAGAGGCACATTCTTTGTTATGATTTTTTGTTTTAAGTTGAGAACAAACAACATCTGGAGAGTCATTATATGTTAAGAATTTCTGCTTCTCATTTTACCAGTTCACAGTATTTAAGAGTGCATTGAGCAGATATAGTACAACCAAAGTTGGCAAACATGTGAAGAAAGGGGAGGGTCATAGTGGCTTTTTTATTTTTAAATTGAGTCCCATATGACTGGCCCATAATCAGTTAATAGACATGCTACTGAAAGCTGACGTAACAGAATAGTATCAGGCTGATGAGATAGGTGATATGGCACTGATTGTGTTGAAGTTCTTGACAGAACTTAGTAAACAGAGGCTTTAAAAATAAAGCAATGAAATGAGAAGGGACAGTCCCAAGTTGGAAGAAAGAGATAGAAGGACCAGCCACAAAGATAGAACATAACAGGATAGCAATGAGGGTGGTGGGTTTGGCATAATGGTTGTTTTTCATTTCATAGTAACAAGGTACAGGGTTTAATTCTGACCTTGAGTCATTGCCTAAGCTTAAAATGGCCCTTCAGGGCAGTTAGCCTAGTATTCACCTATGAATCTATAAGGAGAGGCATGGAAATGATTTAACTACCTCACACATAGATATATATTGTTTCTCTTTCAAATGGTCAAAGTAAAGCTGGTTTGCACTATGGTCAACAAAGACAACTGTGTACTCAGAAGCTATGGAATACTGAGTTAAATATTTCCAACAGATCACTTAAGGTGGTCAGAGATAACATACCCTTGTTTCATCATTGAATAGATTGCATGATCCATCCAAGAGACCTGCTGAAAGATGTAAGGCTGTTCTAAAAAAAGAAATTCATCTTGTATAAAGTAGTCCCTCGTATGGATTAGCCATGGAGTAAAAATATCTGGAGGAACAGATTTCTGCCACTGAAAAAAGATAAGATCTTCTGCACCCTAAGAATGATGGCAACTGAATTAAGGAACAGCAAAAGAAAATATAATGGGAAACATTATTATCTGAGAAAATACAGAGATGAAAATAGGCTTAATGCACAGGAATCTGTATGACAGGTGAAGCTTCAGTTTTTGAGGACTGCAGTAGTACAACATAGAGTAAATAATGCAGAGGAGGGGGTATAAAGAACTATGAGAAATAGTATGAATGATGAACCCCTTTCTCCCTGCAGGCACTTATCTACAACACAGATAATGGCAGGTCACTGAGTTTCACTAATACTGCAAATCACACAGGTAATGGAAAGTCAATGAGTTCCACTAATACTGCAAATTCTGTTGCATGTATGTTCACTTCCCGCATGCAGCATGTATGTGGCTCAGACACCTATATGACAGAATCAGTGCCAGAAAACTGGAATGGAATGCACAGCTGTTCATAATTCGGGGAAACGTGCCTGGAATTATTTTCCTAATTCACTCATTTACATGTGTCCACACCCACCTTCTCATGCTATAGTAATACCTGCTCCCTTCTCAGGAGTGTTCCCATGTCAGTGTTTGGAAATCTCCCATGTCCCTCCAATTTTCTTCTGTGTATATTTTGCATTAAGGCATCTTCCTCATGCTTTTAAGAATTTTCCTTAGAAATGTACATCACTGCCACTATTGTCTGAGTAAATCATGAATCTTTTCATGAGTTAATGTTGCAGATGTCTCACTGTTTCAGTGTAACTAGATGCCTTGAAAATATAATACAGATTGTCTTGCACAGCCACCTGCAGTGACATGTTTATGTATTTCAGCTAGGCATATTTTTTGTATCTGTTTTATTAATCATGTTGAAGTACTTTCCAATGTCATTCCTGAAAACATTCATTAATTTGGTCAGAGCATAAAGCTATATAGTATAAAAACAATTAAGTAAATAAACACCATAAATTTTTGCAGTATTTTTGACTCCTCATAGCTGACCATCAGCTGTTCCAGGGGCACCTCCTCATTCACCATTTCTACTGAATCTGACTAACCTCCCACAGACTGTCTCTATGAGCTATGTTTGAAGCCAGTGAGAAGATAAAAGCTCCCTTATGCAACATCACACTACTAACAAGGAATGTTTTTGCTCCTTGGTTCCTGCCCCCTGCATGCATTTGTCCATCCCAGGGAGGGACATTCAAAGTGCTTGCTGGCATATTGTCTCAGCCACAGCCTTGCCCTTCAGAGAACTACACCCCTGTGCCTTCCTGACTTCCACCAGGGTGTGTCCAAGTTTTCACATCCACCCTTGCAGTGTGGGTATGCCCGTCTTTCCTGCTTGCTCTGTCAAGCACCCAAGCTACTAATCAAGTTCAGGTCACCTGGGCTGTAATCAGAACTTTATCCTTCTATACAGCTAGTACAGGCAAATAAATAACATGATGAAAAAGAGTGTTCTGATGTCAAGGGCTGTCTTGGTCAGTTCTAAGCAATGGGAGAATCTTGTTTCATCAAGACCAGCCATTCTTCCTCAAGATCAGTGCTGCATGCAATGACACCAAGCCAGCAGGAGTGCTCATGCTCCAATATGCACTCAGCTGTAGTAATTAGCCACTCCTACCCTGCAATCAATCATTAGCTGTAGTAATCAGCCACTCCCACCCTACAATCAGTCACCTCACATCATGGCTTCACTGCTGCTAGCCACTGTTAGAAGTCAGTGTTGCAGTGCTAAATCCTGTTCACTTGATGAAACAGCCTGCTGTAAGCAGCTCATCCTACACCCGTAATTATTCCTTTGTTCAGCTACTTTGTAAAACCATAGAACTGACAGCATAGCTGTGTGTGATATTCATATCAGAACAGAGAAGACAGACTGTTTGCTTCTTAGGAGGTAAGCTATCATGAGCATCAGAACAAAGAAGTACTAAAGTGGCAATCATTCCTCACTTTTCAAACACTTTTGAAGGTGACCATTTGTCTGCTGCTACTTTTGTCTGATACACTTCTCTATTTTCCCCCTTGCTCTATCTCTGTGGTCTGTAATTTACCAAGCCCGGGAGCCATTTTCTTGCTGTCATGAAAAAACGTGGGCTGGATGCTTCTAGAAGAGCCTCATTGTCTAGTCATCTTTTATAGTGGCTTTCCTGTTATTATGGAAAGATCAGACAAAATCCTTTCTGCTAATATCTGAGACAGCCAGCCAGAGAAATATTATACGAAGTGTTCCTGAAGCAATTATTAATTTAAAGTGCAGCACAGAAGCATTCAGCAAAAACAGTTGCTCTCATCTCATATGTTATAAGTAACAGTTCTCTTTGAACAGCTATTGTTATGAGAGACCTGTGCACTCACATGGACAATTCTATACAACTCTCTGTCTCATTCAATCCTCATAATTCTATCTGTCCCAGTTAATTTGTGAGAGAACATCTTCAAGATCTAAAGAAGTCATCTTTCCATTGTAGTCTTCCCTTGTCAGACATATCACTGAATACAATACCCCCTTTGGTATGTACAAATCCAGGCACATCACTCACCTAGAAATGCCCCAGTTATTAAAATAAATAAATAAATAAAGGCCGTAAATCTTTCTTTTATTGTATCTGTAATTTCTTTGTAGGATATGGGTGCTTGCAGATCTAGTTTTCATTTTTCTGTTTTTTTTATATTAGAATATTTTTCATTCAGATTTAATTGATTGATATGTATATTTTCTTTTTGGAAATGTTCCATATTGTGATTTCTGTAGGCATCAAAAAGGTCATCTATACCCGAGACATTTTTTCCTTTGTTTTCATGGAAGATACTTTTAATGTTATTAGCTTTTGATTGTATTTTGATTCTTGTGGATAAATTATGTAGATATTTGGGAGAAGTGGCCAAGGTATTAATTTTTAGTTTTTCTAAAGCTAAACTAGTTTTAAGTGTTAGAATTTCGTTGTATTTATTGTTTAATACTTATGCTTTCTTTTTCATCTCCAAATTATCTTGATTTTTTTCTGCTTGGATTTGTAGTTTGGATTGTAGATCTAATAATTCAGAATCCCATTATCTGATGTTTTTTATACGAAATTAGGGTTTTACCATATATGTAAGCTTTTAATGAGTCCCATATCATTATTTTATTTATCTCTATGGTGTAATTAATATCTAAGAAGAACTGTAATTCAGATAATAACCAGGGTTTGAACTGTATAATTTTAGTTATATATGCTGGAATTCTGGAGTTAAAGATTAATGGTTTGTACCCATTTTGAAGTTTTAGTATCAATGAATTATGGTCTGAAAAGGGGCAGGGAGTGATTGAGAAATTAATGATTTTGGAGTGTAAGTCATAGGCAGCAAATATTGTCTCTATTCTAGTTTGGGTACCAAATTTGTGATCTTGATGGGAAAACAACAAAGATTTATCTTCTTTAAATATGAAAGTATCTGCAAGATGAAATGATCCTATCCACTTGTTTAAAGCTTTTGATACAGCAGATGTACGCAGTGGTCTTTTATTTGTAGTTTCAGAAATATCAAATATGCAGTTAAAATTTCCTCCTAATATTAAGTTGCCTTTGTAATTATTGGAAATGAAATCCAAGTGTTTTTTAACAGTTCCTAATCCAATGCCTAGGAACCAGTACAGATTGGCTAGGGTCCATATTCTGTTATTATATTTAACTATTACTAATGCCATAAGGCCTTCTTTATCTTCATACTTATAAATGATTTCTGGGTTAATCACATTTGTTTTCCATAAAATTGTTACCCCTTTTGTCTTTGTCTTATAAGTAGATTGTGTCAATATCATATATTCCTTAGGATTCCATTTATAATTGTCATTTGTTTTGAAATGAGTTTTTTGAAGGAAGACAATTTGTGCTTTGTTCAGTTTTAAATATTTCAGTAGATATGATATCTTGCTAGGATTGTTTTAGCCATTGGTATTTAAAGATAATAAAGTTAAATCCAACTTAGGTTATTTAGACTATTAAACATTTTTCGCTGATAACTATAAAGTATATGTTTTTAAAGGAAATTATCAGTTTTATAGTTTGAGTGTTTACCAATAAAGTAATGTTTTGGTCAGGCATACTAAAAATGTTTTTATGAAATAACAAATTTAAATTAATAAATGTTAACAAAACTAAGATCCGCACTAGCCATGGAATGAAAATCATTCCTAATCTGATGGCTAAAACTTGACAATCCAGAACATCTGAGCTCCATAAATTGAATTATCATATGGAAAATATTTGTAATAGGAATAAGCAATATTTATATTATTTTAAACATATATAGAACTATTGTTGATTAGACAGAATTCTCATACAATACAAATGTCTACTTATTGTATAAGCAATTAATATTTACATGAAAGATAGATGACAAGCAATTCAATCATAGCAAAACAGGATGTATCATATATAAAACCTCAGTAAAAGTTTATAGCACACAGTTATTTAACATATTCACCCTTATTGATGAAGTTTTTCAAAACGTGATACTTAATATAAATAGATGGTAATACTATTTATACCTAATGTTTACAATAAAATGTATTTTATGGATATATCAGAAGTTATATTTCATTGTTTACCAGCATTTAAGTAATCACTTTGTTTGTAGCTAACTTACTTGAAGCATAAAGTTTGTTTTATGTAAACATTGATGGAAGTTAGTGCATTTTGATTATCAGTGCATCCCCCCCCCATTTCCTACACAGAAGGATTTTCATATCTGTCATTTCTTATTATTAAATGAGTGAAATTATAGGTTAAAAACAACACATTCACTTATTGCGATTAATGATTACAAGTTCCCTTTCCATATTCATGAATTGCCATTTTATGGCATATACCAAAAGGTTTTAGATTTAAATGGCAGCATTCTATTTTGTATAATCAGCGAAGGTTAAACTGAGTGATTATTGTCAATTTAATACTATTTGTTCAGAATGTGATTGTTGCATTCTGTAAAATTTCTAGTTCAGGCTTCTATTGTTTCCCTTGAACAACTTTGTCAGTTTGATGTCATGTATAAAACATTAGTTACCTTGGTAACAGCTTAATTATTATGTATAGTCAAGTTAAAGCAATTATATGACTTGTTATGCACATTTTCCTATATGAGAAAATCATCATGCTTTCCGTTGATGTTCAATATAGTGTATGTCATTTATGACAAGTTAAAACAGTAGTGTTATTATACTCAAGCCCATATTATTAAACTGTCTATTGTCAATTTAATACTATTTGTTCAGAATATGATTGTTACATTCTGTGACATTTCAAGTTCAGGCTTCTATTGTTTCTCTTGAACAACTTTGTCAGTTTGATTTAATATATAAAACATTAGTTACCTTGGTAACCGCTTAAGTATTATATATGGTCAAGATGGGTTACAAAAACTACAATTCAAGTTAAAGCAATTACATGACTTGTTATTCATATTTACTTATATAAGAAAATCATGCTTTCCCTTGATGTTCAATGTAGTGTATGTCATTTATGACAAGTTAAGACAGTAGTGTTATTATACATAAGTCCATGTTATTAAATCTTGTCTTTAATATCTACATTTAGCAGACTGCTTCATCTTATATGACGATTATATATTTTATGTCTAGATTTACTAAAATCATACATTACATAACTATTGTGTGTGTGTGTTGTTTTTTCTTTTTATCAAGAATCAACTTAATGAGCTAAACGAAGTGTTGGGGGGGGGCCATCAATATGTGTACATGTGGTTTACAACAGCCCTTTTATTATATATATATTTTTAAAACCAAAAACGTCATTGCCGAGAATCATCTCGGAGGCACCTCGGAGCCATTAAGCATTATCGTTACTCTGTCACCGTTACCATAGCAACCTGGGAGTATCTGTATTTGTTAATGTGCTTGTCTACTGCATACCACAGGCTTGTGATGCAACTTCACTGCAACTTCAAGCCTAAATTCCTTCCCTTTCAGCAAGGCAGCAGCCAGGAAAAGAATAGAGAGCAAATAGATAAAAAAAAACTCCCAACAAGCTGCTACAACAAGAGACAACACACTCATCCAGCACTCCCACCTCCCACTCAGCAGACATACAAACAAACCATTCTCTGACAAACTATCCCAAATCACAGTTCTATCCACCCCCTTCCCCTGGATCCAGGCTAAAATACCAAATGTCTCTTCCTAATACACAAGCATCAGTAAACCTTGATCACAAGCTGCAACCCACAGCTTCCCGGAGACGGAAACGGCAACATATAACAGCTATCAGACACAGCTGCATCCATGCACACCATATCAGAATTGATCAAACAGCACTCATAGCTGTGATACCTGCCATAATTGATATTAACTATATTTAGACAAAATAGTGATGACATTTGTACTAAGAGCTTGCTGCTATTATTCAACCAGGATATACATGACATTTCTAAATCATACTTTAACTGAAGAAGGCATTAGTCTCCATGACAGCATTTTTTTTTCAAAACACTCTACTGTTACTGCTATTATATATGATGTTAATTTGTTACATTTAAGTCTGAACTCTGATGAATGGTACCTTGTTGAATTAGTTAATTAATTACCTAAATTATTATAAGTAAAAACAATGAAAAATGAACAAGATAAGTGTTCATTGAGTTCAAGTAGGGGAACAGAAACTTCTATGTTTACATTATATGTTGCTTTCTTTGGCTTATATATAATGTAAATAGTAACCCATCTTGACCTACCTTTGTTTGTGAAGAATTACTGGACTCTGAACATTCTGAATAAATCATTACTGTTTCTCATTTGTTTAAGAAACCCTCCTTTTTTAAATAAAAACAGATGACAAGTGATGTACCATAGCAGTGGATACTTTCAGAGATGTAGTTGTAAGAGTTATTTTTTGGGACAGCTATCTTGGAATCAGGTTATTGTTTCTTCTTTCTTGCATCAGTCCAAGGATTTGTTTCTTTTATTCTTTTAAGAGTAAGGGCCATCCATTCCATTTCTTCTGGGATAGACACTATGTTGTTGTTTTTGATGAAAATAGTAGCTTCTTCTAAGTCATTAAAGGTTCTCATCTCATTGGCAAAAAAATATTTTTATCTTGGCTGAAAAGGCCAGCTGTGCTTTAATGTTGTTTTGTTTCAACAGTTTTATTATTGGCCAGACTTTTTTCCTTTGTTCTAGTAATCATTGTCAGACCTTATCAGGCTTTGATTGTATTTTAAGGGTGATTTTCTCCAAGCAGATTGTAATATTAATTCCTTGTCCAGAAATGAAAGAAATTTTATAACTATGAATCTAGGTGGAGTATTTGTTGAGTTAGAAGCAGGTTTCCTCAGTGCTCTATGCACCCTTTCAATCCCAAATGAAAAAAATTCAGGAATCCAGGTGGTTAAGAATGAAATAATGTCTTCTCCTTCAGTGTTTTCAGGCAGACCAAATATCCTTTTGTTATTTCTCCTTTTCCTGTTTTCTAAGTCATCTATTTTGTTAAGCAGCCATGTATTCTGTTTAAGCAGAAATTCTGTTTGGAAGTCTTCCTCTTTGAGTCTCCCTTCAATGTCATTTAGAGAATTCTCTATATTTGTTATTTTTATATGGTGTTGCTGTAATAGTTCCTTAAGAGTTTCAGTCTGTTTTTGAGAATTTAATTTGAGGTTTTCTAAGTCATTTTTAAAGCCATCCATCTTCAAAGATAGTTCCTGCAAGGTAGATGTCATCAATTGCAGTTCTTTTTTCAAAGCAGCATCTGGATGAAAAGCCCTTGACTTGTTTATATTCAGTGACTCAATATATCTCCAAGTTACTTGCCAGGAAAACTTTTGTATATCTCCACCAAAATTAATATTTATGTAGTTTAGTAGTTTATCTATAGAGTTCTGATGTTTTAAACTTGAAAATAATAAAATTGTCCTATATTATTATACTAGTTTATGGAGCTCTCAAAACTCACTGCTCTCAGTTATCCACCTCTCCTTCAACAATCTTCATAGTTCAGCACAAGTATTATTATACACAGTAGCCTACTGGCTGCTCCGAGGCAACCTGTGTCTATCTTTTTAAGTCATGAAACCCCCAGTCCTCTTTGACCTCCTATTTCTTTACAAAACCAGTAGCTCTACAAATGTCCACTCTAGGGACCTAAATTTGCATCAGCAAATAATAAAAAAGAAGAAAAAGTACTACTTTGTCTGCTTTTAAGGCCAGTCTTGATGACTGGATGGATAGACACAAATTTACAACAGGGGTTAACATGTACAGCCCTGCTTGATTTTGGAAGTGAGCACTATTAAGTGTTCATAGAAGGTGGCAATAAGTTTGTCTACTTAAAGGTGTACATGGCTAGGCATCTTATGATCACTGTGGTTGCTTGCCTAGTATTCTTATTATGTTCAAAAACAGGCATTAGTAAGAAGCAGGACATGTTGGGACAGATTTACGAAGGCTTGCACAGACTCTAAGAGTAGTGTATATGGCAGACAGCCAATATGTCTGCCGAGCGATCCAGCAATAGCTGGCAGGGGCGTGCGTGACAGCTGCTAAAGCTACTCTTGCACACTCCTGCACAGACAGTGTTATGGTATGTAAATTACCTAATTTGCTGCTGAAAGCTATGCAAATGAGGTAAATTTGCGATCCAGGAAACACTAACATGTCTGTGGAAGAGCAGTGTTATTTGTAGAAATGTACTCCATTGGTAACAGAGTACCGTTCTGCAAATAGCTAAACGGAGCTATGACAGCTCCAAATAAAGGATGCATCTAGTTGAGGAAGCATGCCAATGGCCAAATATAAGGCCATTGGCATTTGCAAATGTTGTAAATCCTTAAACTCCAGTATTTTTTCCCCGGTTGCCGATGTTTAAGTGTAGCGCAGCGCTGCGCAAACGTGCTGCACTTTAAATAAAATGGAAAAAATTGAAAAATAGCCAAAAATGGACATTTTCACTAAAAAGCTTGTTCTGCCATGCAGGTGAATGGCAGGCTGAAAACAACATGGCCACTGAGTAGTGGTTGCTAAGGGGGGGGGCTCAGTGTGAGAGATGTAACCAAGCATTAGTAGGCAATCCTATGCAAATGAGGATAAGGATAGTGAATCCCAATTTTCCCCGGCATGTGAGCCATGTCCCTAGAGTGCAAGTGTAGGAGTGGGGGAGTAGTAGAGTAGAAGATAGGTGACATCATGAGGGGGTATGTCTGAAAGACTGTAAGCTGATTGCAGCACAATGGCTTGTGTTTGCCCTGAGTTGATCAGGATTGCAAGAGGCATGTCTACAGTTGTCCTAGCTGAAAACAAGAAACCAAAGGTGTATGCTGTGGATATATCTGAAATTTCTTGCAAACGTGCTTACACTGTGTGCGTGCGTGTGCGCTTGTATGTGTGCATGTGCGCTTGTTTGCGCGGCACTGCCCCTTGTGCAAACAGAAAGGGAAAAGGAAGGAAAAGAAGTAATAGGAAGTTAAACAAGGAGAACTAGCAGAGCTGTCAGGTGAAATATATCAGAATCAGCCAATTACACAGGCAGTAGACTAGCCCAGCTGAGCCCAGCACTTTAAACTCTGCAAACAGCAGTCTACCCTGTTTTTTTCCCAAGAACTCTGCAACACTGCAGTATACAAAAAGTGAAAACTTAAAAAGCTTAAGTCAGACAAAATGTTAGGGGCTGCTATTGCTATCATAAACCAACATGTGCAAGATGCTGAGGGCGGTGATGTAAATGCTGCTGAGCAACCCACAGTGATGAGACAGAGAAGAGTGTACAGACCCAGGGTAACCTACCAGGGGCTACATGAGCTGGAGATAGTGGAGCGCTATAGAGTGGACAGAGACTTCATGCAGCAAATTGTTGAGCTGTGCCGGCCATGCCTCACACACAGAACCAACAGAAGGGAACCCATCCCAGTGGATACCAAGGTATGTGTTGACCTACGAATACTAGCTACAGGTACCTTCCAGAGACCAACTGGTGATATGATGGGGGTTTCGCAGGCATCAGCATCCAGGGTACTGCACCAGTTCCTAGATGCCATGTCAGCACATCTCGGTGAGCACATATATTTCCCCAATTCCAGTGAGGCATTGGCCAGCAATATGAGTCTTTTCCACCAAATAGCAGAATAACCTGAGGTAGTGGGTGCAATAGACTGCACGCACATACACATGAAAGCACCACCCGGTGAGCGGGTTAGAGTCTACATCAACTGCAAGGGCTTCCCCTCCATCAACTGCCAGGTCATGTGCAATGCCCAGGTCATAATAATGAATGTGTGTGCTGGCTGCCCTGGAAGCTATCACAATTCCCACATCTGGCATCTGACACAGCTGTACCAGAGATTTGCCAATGGGGACATCCCTGAAGGTCACCTACTGGGGGATGCTGGATATGCACTGGAGCCGTGGCTGATGACACCCATCAGAAATGTACACACACCAGAACTCCATAATGAGGCACACGCACAAACAAGAAACATTGAGTGTGTGTTTGGGATGCTTATGGTTCCGGCGCATGGACACATCTGGTGGAGCCTTGCAGTACTCACCAACTACATGTACCCAAATTGTCATGGTATGTGCCATGCTACACAATATGATCCTGCGAAAACAGCTGCAGCAGGAACACTATGGGGTAGGACCAAACAGCCCCCACCATTGCCAAGGCCTGCACAGGCACAGCATGACTCGGAGGAGGAACAACCTGAGCCTGCCCCAGTAGGCAGAAGGAGGCGTGCCCAGTATGCCTTGGCCCTGGCAAAGAGGCAACGCATAGCACATACACTGACTCAGTAGGAACCCTGGAAATGACACCTCTCTCTGACTCGCATATACAATAAAAGGAATGCCTAACTTGACACTACCTGTTTTCAAACATGTATAGGGAGTGTACTATGTGCATCCAACATAGGCAGCCCTGAGCACCACCTGAGGCATGATTACTCTATTTTAAGCAATATAAAGCAGTGCTAAGCACATTTTACCACTATTTAGCATATGTAAGCACAATTGCACGGAGCTGCACGCCGTGCAAACTAGCTCAATGTCGGGCAACATTGCACAATGTTGGGCAATGTTGGGCAAAGTCAGGCAAAGTCGAGCAAAGTCAGGTAAACACACTCACACCTGCTTTACTGTTCCTTAACCAGTCAGGTCTGCCCAGCAGGAAAATAAAAAGCAATGACAGGGCTTGAACTCAGGATACTGTTCACTATAGTCACAGTACTGAACCACTAAGCCATGACAGCATTTCACTGGCACAGACACAGCAGGACAATTGTAGACTAACGCAAACACAAACAAATGCTGTATCATGCCCTCTGAAGAGGCATATGAGTAACTTCCCCCCAGGCCTATGCAGACAGATAACAGCAGGCCAGGCAGTGTGATGTGTGTTGGGTAGGCTAGGAAGTCACAAACTAATATACATGAAATTGGAAGCTAAGATCTGTAGTACAGTAGTATGCCTCAAGCCAGTACGAAAGGCAACAGTACAGACTGAAATGGAGTACCTGACATAGCAGTGCAGGCCTAGCAAATGTGTATAAGTGTCAGGTGAACCCCTCATCCTATGTACACTCACAGTAACAATCAGGTATGCCCCCTGGGTAGAAATGTACAAATAATAGCTGCCCCCCTGTATGTAGAAATGTTGATAAGTCTATGCAAAGTGACTCATGGAAGCCCTGCAGACACAGCTTGCTTCCTGTCGATGTACAACACAAAGGTGAGCCCTGAAGAAAAAAACAACTTGATTTTTCACACACATATAGTATATATGTCCATACTGGGCATGCTCACACACTTAAATAAACGAAGCAAATGTCAGTCAATAAAATACTGAAAGATCATACTGGGCATGCTCACACACAGGCCATGTCTGTGTACAGCAGTGGGCCACACATATCTGGCAGTTACAGTTCTTACCCCAGAAACTTGTCATTATTCACTAATCCTGTCTTGTGCACACAGTTATATGAAAACAGACCCATATAATATATTGGACTCCTGTCATAATCAAACAATGTACTATAAGTACTTAAGTTATTCAAAGAAAGTGAAAATTCAAAGAAGATCAATAAATCTCTGATCAGTATCATCAATAAACAATGAGCACTCCTAACATTATCCAATCCATGTTCTGGCAAAAATATTGTCAAAGAGTCCATAGAGCACCATGAAGCTTTCTTTCGCTATGTCATAAATATCAATGTAAACTCATATATGTTCTGAGTGAATGCAAACTGTAAATGAATACATGTACATGACTGACATTGCCCACATCTTGTCAGACAGGTTCATACATATTTACCCCCCTCTCACTGACAAAAGGGACCATTATCATACCTGGAGATTGTGAAAGCCTAGAAATCACATATACAATAGTTAAACAGCTCTTTCCAAACCTAAAAACACGGCGTCTATGGGATGACATGGTTTCCCTAGCTGAGTCATATGTGAACTCCAAAACAAACAGACCCTGCACCTGAACAGTCTGTTGAGACTCACCCTCTGTACAGGATATGAAACTGTTGAATGGGTTACAGCAACGTTTGGCACACTCCACAAATGTTGGTGCACAACAGACCATGGGAACTATTGTCTTATAAGCCTACTAAGCCTGATCTGCAAAGCCATGGAGTCCATCATGATGGATCACATAAACAGAGCTATTGGGAGCCTACAAACACCCAACCCTACCCATTTTGGTTTGGTCAGGGGCAGATCATGGTTCCCAAACCTGCTAGACTGTTTTCAAGGCAGTCACCCAAAACATACATCAATGAAATGAGCTACACACGTCCCACATAGACCTTGAAAAGCCATTTTCCAACATTCCAGACACATGTCGTATCCACAAAATCAACAACCTGTGCATAAATATGTATGTCATCTGATGGATTGCCAACTGGGGCACAGCTAGATCCCACAAGGTAGGAATTGTGGTCTCCTGTTCAAGCTGGTAACAACTGCTGTCCCCCATGGCTCAGTGCTGGGACCTCTCCTGTCTGGTGTATACTTTTCAGAAATACAGTCAAACACATGAGGGCTATGTTTAGCAAAGTTTGTGGATGACTGCAAAAAAGTTGTCTTAATCGATGTTTGGGACAACAGAGACATCCTTAAAAAGGGTATCAGTCAGATGTGGTGTCAAAATTATGGCCTTGGGCTACAGTCATACAAATACCACATAGGTGCCAACACCCTAAATATGGAGGTGATAATAAGGGATCTATGGACACATGTGATAGTCATCTCTACTTCCAGAAACACATTCACAAAGTGGTTAGAAAATCATGCTATGTGTTCCCACAAACTGCCAAGGTCTTTGCATGTAGGTCAAAGGAGGTTCCCTCTACTCATCAGTTATCAGACCCGTCAGAGAGTACCACGACACACTTGCGATGAATCTGACTAGGCACCTTCAGCAGCTGGAAAGACCACTGAAGTACCTGAACAAGAGGATTACTGGCCTCAAACAGTTGCCCCATGCAACAAGACTGAATTTAACTCAATCTGTACTCTGTTGCATACTGTATACTCAGGAGATCTCTGCCCAACAGACAGGTCCATGTCCAGTGCAGAACTGATGTACATGCGCTATCTGAAGTACACCCAAGCTCACTGTACCACATGCTCTAGGGATATCATCATCACAACATTAAACATGTTGGAGGGACACATTACTAACTCACAGACTTCCCTTGCTTTGGAACAGGCTCCCAACCGACATTAAGCCGAGACCCTCACTGACAATCTTCCATGGATCACTTCATCAACTTTACTACACTGAGGCCTAGGGAACTAACTCCATGGGTGGTGATAGCTGCACATTCTGGCCATACTAATATATGCCTTCAGGCAGATAGCCTATTACCTACCTATGTACCTATATATATATATATATATATATATATATATATATATATATATATATATATATATATATGTAGAGGGAACATAGTATAATAAGCCAAAGATGGATGGGCAGAGATGTGTGTAAGAGGGTGACCATGACAGGGAGCTATCCAGGACTGTCCCACCCAGCACACATCCCAATGGCACGAAGGGCATGAGGTGCACATCTCTCTCAGTGTACATAACAGCCACCAGTATCTATAAGCATTACAGTGTATGTGGTCCATGTGCCTGCTGTACGACATGACTGTACAATGAAGTACACATCTACTATCTGTAGACATGTACCTGTCACATAGGTTCATAGGTATGTAGTAGACTATCTCCACAAAGGCATATATCAGCCTACGCAAGTTGTGCAGCTTTCACCACACCATTGGGTAGTCTCCCAAGGCCTAGTTCTAATAGTTAGTACCCTAAGCCCCTTTCTAGTGGGGCTACTGATGTGATGCCTGGCATGAATTGTCTGTTTCCCATCCACTCATCAAGGTTCTAATTGAAGACTGTCAGCAAGGGGTTCTGTCTGAAGTACATTGGGACTCTGTTCCACAGTAAGGCAAGTGTCTGGGATGGTACTCTATCCCACCAGCATGTTGTATTCATCATTGTGATGAGGTTTATATCCCTGGAATGTGTAGGGCGACTCAATGTTGTTATCTGTAGATGGAGCATGTTCAACAGTTATGTGCTGGACATGGCTCTATATGTTAGGCAGAGTGTGCCTCTGAGTAGGCGGTACGCAAGAAGAACAGATTTAGTTTTACCAGTTGTGTTGCATAACACAAATGTTTGAGGCCAGTAATCCTCTTGGTGAGGTACCTATGTGGTCTCTACAGCTGCTGGATATGCTAAGTCGAGTACATCCAAAATGGTGCACTGTACTCAATGTTGGGTCTGATGAAGTAAGAGTAGAGTGCCAACACTACCTCTTTGGATCCTGATGCAAACCCTTTGTTGATTAGGTGGGCCACATAGGATCTCCCAATCACTTTGGCAACATGGTTGTCAAAGGAAAGATGACTATCTACTTGTGTCCCCAGATCCCTTATCACCTTGTTATTTTTAAGGGTGTAACACCTATGTGGTAGTTTGTGGGTATTCTGTTTTCAACAAAGAGGATCACTATGCATTCCTCCACAGTGAGCTTGAGGCCATGATTCTGACACCACACATCTGTCTCATAGAGTCCCTTCTGGAGAATATGTCTGTCATCCGGGGAATCTATTATGGCAAACACTTTACAGTTCCCAGCAAACTTAGTCAACCACAACCCTCCTGTGTTGGCATGTACATTTGAGAAGTCTATACCAAACAGGAGGGTCCCCAGGACTGAACCCTGGGGGATACCAGTCGTTACCAGTGTAGAGTCTGACATGTAGCCAGCAACTCTTAATGTGTGGGATCTATCTGTGAGCCAGTTTGCAATCCATCTTGTGATGTATGGATTCATGGCCAGGTTGGTGAGTTCATATATGATACCTGACTGTAGAATGATGTCAAAGGCCTTAGTGAGGTATAGGTAGGCTGTGTTGAGCTCATTTCAATCATCTGTAGCCTGGGTAACTGTCAAAGAAATCCTCCCAGTTCAGGAGGCGTGGTCTGCATTTGACGAAGTCAAACTGGGTGTGCTCAACTGTGGGAAGGTTCCCAATCTCTGTATTGTTGACTTCCATTATGATTGGCTCCATTGCCTTGCAGAACACACTTGCCAGGCTCATAGAGCATGAATGCCAAGGGTTTATTGTGGCCCCACCCCTGCAGAGTGTGAAGAATGTTGCTGTGCAACATTCTATGTGTACATATCCTGTAGAGAGCATGTAGACAGAGGTGTAGGTATCCTTGATGAATATGGATACATCCTCACCCTATGTGCTATGATTCAGGTTCTGATGCTGGAAGGTATGGAATGAGTAGTATCCTGGTAGTGCTGGTGTGCTGTCTGGAGCCTTGAACTAGGTTTCTGTTACTGCACAGATATCAATATCCTCCATAATGAGAAGTGCCTCGAGTGTGTGCATCTGGAGGCTGAGACTTCTGGCAATGAGTAGCATTTAGCTCACTTTGTGGTTATATGTGTTGGTTGCGGGGTTTGGTTTGTCCTGCGTGACCGATGTTCCACACCTGAAGTCAGTGCCTCATTGGTCCCATCTG
Source organism: Protopterus annectens (assembly GCF_019279795.1). NCBI lineage: Eukaryota > Metazoa > Chordata > Ceratodontiformes > Protopteridae > Protopterus > Protopterus annectens. Next base: position 462,594,773 of record NC_056725.1, read on the forward strand.
ACCATAAGCTAATTATCCTACATATCCACATTCTGGACCCACAACCCCATTAAGGAAACCATGTTAAGAAATGTCTCCAAAGCCAACTTCATGCTTCTTAAGACAAAAGTGCTGAACTGCAGGACACCCATGCAGATGGACAATACAGTTACAACTACTGAATCCTTCCCAATTGCACTTTATAAGCAGTTACATGAATGCATGCATCGTGCTATCCCAAATAGAACCAAGACGCTATCTTCCAAGAAAAGGAAGTCAAGCTGGTGTCCCCCTGCCATAAACAAACTGTACAACAGAAGGAAGAAAATGTTGCAAAAGAGGGTAAAACCCCATGAGTGGAGGAGCTTCATGGTCAACATCAGTAAGAAGCTGTGATCCCTGATAAAATCCTCCAAAGCTAGTTATGAAAACAAAATCGACACTGATTCTAAAGACAACCACAAAGCATTTTATAGCTATGTCAAGAATCCCAATGGCAACACTCAGATCTGCTCCGAGTTACAGCACAATGGCACTAAATATACAGACCCAACTGATATTGCCAACATCCTGGATGATAGGATCAGTGCTAACATCAACCCCCTCTCACCCATGAAAGAGCACATCTCTATAACGGAAGACTGCAAAGTTGCTGTCATCACAGCTGCATAGGTAAAAAACACTCTCCAAAGCCAGGAACACAGCATCCATGGGACCAGATAACTTCCCAGGCTGTGTTCTACACAAACTACAGAATGAACAGGCACCACACCGACGTAACATGTACAGTCATAGCCTCACCTCAGGCTTTGTGCCTGCTGAATGGTGCACAGAGACGGTTATCCCGCTACACAAGGGTGGAGACACCACGGACCCCAGGAACTAGTGCCCCATTAACCTGATGAGCCTGCTCTGCAAGGCCATGGAATGTATCATCATATAACATAAAGACATTGGTAATCTCCAAACTCTGGACCACAACCATGTTGGGTTTGTAAAATGCAGATCATGTCTCCTAAACCTGATAGACGTCATTGAAGCCTATGTAGATCTTTCCATGGCTTTCAACACCATCCCCCACTCTGGAATTATAGATAAACCCACTAAACTAGGTATAAATTGCTATGTCACAAGATGGGTTGCCAACTGGCTCACTGACAGAACACACACTGTGAAAGTAGCAGACTCCAAGTACGACTTTGGACCAGTGACAAGTGCACTGCCACAGGGTTCAGTCCTGGGTCCTCTCCTGTTTGGTATCTACTTCTCTGAAGTACAGGCTAGCACAGGAGATCTGTGGCTAATGAAGTTTCCAGATGACTGCAAACTAGGAGCCATAATCGAAACTACTAAAGATGTGGACATCCTACAAAAGGGCCTCACTGAGACAGATGCCTGGTGTCAAAGCCATGGCCTCAAGCTCACTGCCAAAAAGTGCATTGTCAACCCCTTTGGTAAAAACTCTGTAGCCATGAACTACAACATAGGCGGTAGTATACTTAACACTGAAAGTGTGATAAGAGACCTTGGGTCACAGGTAGACAGTGGACACACCTGTGATAATCACATCCCCACAGTAGTCAGGAGATCCTTCTACATGGTACACCTCATCACAAAAGGTGTCTTATGCAGAATAGAAGAGGACATTGTTCCCCTCTACTCATCACTCACTAGATCCATAATAGAGTACAATGCCCCTTTTGCTATGTACCTCACAAGACATCTACAACAACTGGAAAGCCTGCAGAAATACCTCACAAAGAGCATTAGCAGCCTGAAATATATGCCATACACAGACCGTCTCAAAATGCTCCAGCTGTACTCTCTCGCATATCGCCTACTCAGAGGTGATCTCTGCCTAACATACAAAGCTATGTCAAACACAGAGCTGTTGGACATGCTCCACGTAAAACACTCACAATCCCTCTGATCTTTGGCCCTAAAACCCAGAGTGAAATACAAAAGGAAGGGGTTATCCATTTACCTTATGGATACCCACACCTTCAGGTTAGTGGCACAACATGAGGACTTGGAGACCATGCAAGTGCAACTAACATTGGGCAAAGCTGCTTATCAGATTGTAGCCTGCTACAGATCACCTACTTTGTCTCAGGAACCTCACTCAGTATTCCTGAGAACAATGGAAAATATAAAGGTCCGACCAAACACCATTATATGAGGAGATTACAACTACCCAAACATTGACTGGGAGAATTACTCGTGTACAACGTCCTTTGCCCAATGCTTCCTAGCGTTTAAAAACTCAAACGCCCTGGAACAGTTGGTCACCATGCCCACTAGAGGTGACAACATACTGGACCTGATCATCACCAACATGGGGCACCAGCATTCCACAACAGAGATAAACCCCTCACTGGTAATATCAGATCATAAAGTAATCACACTGGACACCCACACCCCCCCCAGTCAAGGAAACCACTATGAAGACATTTTCAAAAGCAAACTGCACACTTCTCAAGACCAAAGTGGAAAGTTCCAAAGCCCCCTTGCTATAGGATAATGCTATACAATCTCAGAATCATTTACAAGTGCATTCTATGAGCATCTACAGGGGTGCATGGATCGAAACATCCCAAATAAAACCAAGACACACTCCTCCAAAAATAAGAAACCAATCTGGTGGTCGTTGCCCATAAATAAGCTATACAACAGAAGGAGGAAACGAACACATGATAGAGCAAACTTCACAAAAGAAAAGGCATCACTGATCATTATTAGAAAGAAACAATGATCGCTCATAAAGTAATCCAAGGCCAGTTTCTAAAGACAAATTGCCAAGGAATGTAAGAATAACAACCACAAAGACTTTGTTAGCTACACCAAACATTTAGGTGGCAACTCTCAAATATGCTGTCAGCTACTGCAAAATGGCAAAAAATACACTGAACCAACTGACATTGTCCACATCCTGGCGGACAAGTTCAGTGCAAACCCCCCCATCAGCCCCAAAAGGGCCTGTGCCCATCCCAGAAGAATGCAGAGCCCCAAACTTCATTGACATGCAGGTAAAAACAGCCCTCTCCAAAGCTAAGAACACAGCATCAATGGGACTGGATGGTGTCCCAGGCTGCATCTTACACCAGCCCCAAAAGGAACTACAGCCTCACCAACATTCACTGTCCAGACTCAACCTTACCACAGGCTATGTACCCAAAGAATGGCATACAGCAACATTCATCCAGCTCCACAAAGGTGGTGCCACAACAGAACCTGGAAACTATTGCCATATAGGCCTACTCAGCCTGGTCTGCAAAGCTATGGAGCAAATTATTATGAAACCCATAAACAGAGACATTGGGATCCTCCAGACACTTGACTCTACCCAACTTGGCTTTGTTAAAGGCAGATCCTGCCTCCTAAACCTAGTTGACATCTTTGAAACAGTTACCAAGAACACAGATGGAGGCGAAAGTAGTCCACACAGCCCACCTGGACCTCACTAAGGCCTTTGACACCATTTCCCACTCTGGCATCATGGACAAGCTTACCAGCTTGAACATTAACACCTATGTCATAGGATGGGTGGCCAACTGGCTCACAGATCAAACACACATGTTCAGAGTTGCGGGTGCCATGTCCAACTCTAAACCAGTCACAAATGGCATCCCACAGGTCTTGGTCCTGGGACCCCACCTGTTCAGTAGATACTGCTCAAAGGTACAGGCAAGCACAGGAGGAGTATGGCTGAACAAGTTTGCAGATGACTGATAACTGTGGTCCATAATCGACTCTATGGCTGACACAGACATCCTCCAGAAGGGTCTTACAGAGACAGATACCCGGTGTCAAAACAATGTCTTCAAGCAGAATGCCAAAAAATGCATAGTCATCCCCTTTGGATAAAACAAAGTGCACACAAATTACTACATATGTGGTAATCCAGTATGTACAGAGAATGTAATTATGGACCTGGGGACCCAGGTAGATAGTAAACTCTCCTTTGATGATCACATTGCCAAAGTGTTTAGAAATTCCTTCTATGTAGCCCACCTAATGTCACCTAATGTAACCCACTTTGTCTAGTCTGATGATGTCACCATCCTACAAATATACATGTGGAAAGGAAAATTCCCAGTAATGTATATAGCATGTTGTGTAAATGTGTACTGCTGTAGTATCATAAAGTAGTTAGATAGGGGTTTGAATCCTGCACTTAACAACTGTATGAGAGTGTGTGTGTGTGTCTCCTTGGAGTGGCACAACCTTTTTGAAGAGTACAAAAACACCTTAAAAGTGGTATACTTATCTTTGTCAAGTCTGATGATGTCACCATCCTACAAATATACCTGTGGAAAAGGAAACTCCCAGTAATGTGCATAGTGTGTCATGTCAATGCATACTACTGTAGTGTCATAACGTAGTGAAGTAGGGGCTTGAATCCTGCACTTGCAAACTGTATAAGAGTGCGTGTGTGTTTCCTTGGAGAAGAGCAACCTTTTTAAAGACTACTGAAACACCTTAAAAGTGGTATACTCATCTTTGTCAAGTCTGATGATGTCACCATCCTACAAATACACCTGTGGAATTATGATCTCTAAGTAATGTGTATAGCATGTTGTGGTAATGCATACTACTCTAGTATCATAAAGTAGTTAGGTAAGGGTTTGAATCCTGCACTTGCCAACTGTGTAAGAGTGTGTATGTCTCTCCTTGGAGTAGAGCAGCCTTTTTGAAGACTACTGAAACACCTTAAAAGTGATATACTCATCTTTGTCAAGTCTGATGATGTCACCATCCTACAAATATACCTGTGGAAAGGAAAGCTCCCAGTAATGTGTATAGCGTATCGTGTTAATGCTTACTTTTCTAGTATCACAAAGTAGTTATTTAGGGGTTTGAATCCCTCACTTGGTGACTGTGTGTGACACTGTTGGTCAATGTGATGTGGGTTTTGCTTTTACTACTATGACATATCACAATGACAACAGTATGTGCATTACACGTCAGATAGCTGTGTGGCAAATACATATACATACATGTGACCTCAATTATTTCATAGATGGGAACCCTGCTTTCTCCATGAACACATCTGTTATCTTTGCCAGAGTGTGCTGCCGCTTTCCAGACCTTAGGTTACATCTGTATGCTTGTGACAATCCTAGCCACTGCAGTGATCCCTGGCCTATGTCATCCATTTCACATACACTCATTATGGTTTCTATTGAATAGTGTGAGTGAGGGTTTATGCCTGAGGTATATCTGAAACCTGTTCAAAATCAGCAAAGTCTGTCAAAGATGGCTATTTATGTTAGGTGTGCAACAACCTTTGTGGATATGCATGCAGACCCCTTATTGCTTATGTGATCCACAGAGGGGTTTCCAAAACCCTTTGGAAATGTGATTATCAAAGGAGAGATAACGTAACACATGGCTCTATGTATACATTGGTACCTGTTCAACATTTTGGGGGCTACTACCTATGTGGTACTCTGAGGATACTATGTTTTGTAAAAGTGGATGACTATGCTTTATTTGGCTTATAGCTTTACAGCATGGGTTTGACACCAGGTATCTGTCTGTATGATACCCTTCTGGAGGATGTGTGTGTCATCTGGAGAATGCATTATAGCCCAGAGTATGCATTGCCAAACGTGGCCAGACATATTCCTACTGTGTTTGCTTGTACCTAAGAAAGCTATATGCCAAACAGGAGTGGTCACAGGACTGAGTGCAGGTGAATACCACTGGTTACTGGCATAGAATAGTACTTGAAGGCTGCAAATGTTACTGTGTGTCCTACATCTGTGTGTCAGTTGTCAAGACATCATCTAACAATTGTTTATGGTCAGGCTGTTGAGGTTATGTATACTACTAGAATGGAAACCAATGACACATAGTAACAGTATCACCCACAACACAGCGTCAAACCGTGTCATACACACACGTGTACTCAAGTTCCAAAATGTGTGTAGTACAATGCATACTGGCCACCAATAGAAACTATGGAGTGTTAACACTGTCTAATACAGGGCATGTCACCCTGCCCATCAGACCTCCCAACCGTACTGAATTACTCATTTTTTACCGAGTTTTTGTGTCCAAATAATGGGGTGCCACGATTCCCACGTGGCACCCCTTCATTTCCGATTTTTTTTAAATTTTCTTCTTTTCGCGCTTTTTGTGCTGATGTCATCATGTACGTGATGATGTCAGCTCCACCAGCCTGTCGGAATTGAGCTCAAGGGCTCACATGCATGCATTTCTGGCTGGCTGTTTGAGTGCGGAAATGAACTGCTGCAGCCATGGTAGAGTTATGGGCTGTTTAAGGGTAAACTGCTGCTGCGCTGCCATGGTGGAGTTATCTGACCAGATGGGCTGTTTAAGGTTAAATAATTCTTCTGCCTTCGTGCTTTATCTTAATGGGCTGCTGACGTCTACTGTTTATTTTTATTTGCGTCATGCTTATCTGGAGCGCATTATGGTTTGGTTTGCTTTGCTTAGTTGTTGGGACTGTTAGTACTTGCTAACGTATTCCTTCTAGCGCATGCTTTAAGCTAAGTTGCATTTTTTCCTCTCAAACGCAGTATATACATATCTCTCAACCTTTTAACTTAAGCAATCTAGACAAAACAAAATAATGAAAGTACAAATATCCAAAATCAGGGGTAGATTTTAAATATTGCTCATACACTATTAGAAAGTTACTAGAATAACTGGTTTGGATTAGAATCCAGTTCGTAGGCTATGAAGTCTGAAGATGTATTATTTAGTGACTTCACCCTGCAATGATTTATCAGAGAACCGCAGACTTTATGAAGGACAAACCTAAAATATGAGTAAAAAAACTGTACCTTGTGTGTCTAGACATTTTCAGAGTTGGTATATATAATTTCATGGAGGGCACCATGCCACCATTTTATTTAATTTGGAATTTCACTACCAGTTGTACTGGATGAGTTCGCTCCCACTGGGTTGTAACTCAACAAACCTTGGTGAACGCGCATGGTTACAGTAGGATGAGACAAACGGATTCTCCTTTGTAAACAGAATATTTAATGGGAAAAGTATATAGAAATGTATTCACTGTCAGATTTATTATTTAGAAGTCATGGCCACCCATGTATTATCATATGAGAGGACAAACACGCAGACCACGCCGCCGCATGCAACTGCTGCGTTTGTAAAAGATATCATTCTTTTCTAATCTGTTTCTTGCAATATGTACTTTGCATCTTTTTTTGTCTTTTTACCACTTGAAAACTTATAAGGTCAACTAGGCATGACACGTGTTACTGCATGAGATTTGTGTTGACAGTATTCCTACAGAGCGTAATCAAATGACGTGTGATGTTTACTGTGCTTAGTATTTTAAATTGCTGTTGAATATCCGTAGACCATTTTTTTCTGCTGCTTTTTATGGTAACGTGGCTAATGCAGTCCGTTCATAAATGCTTTCTTGATATAAATCCCCTCGTTCCACAGTAGATATGACGACAGAGGTGTTTTACATGTTCGTTTTGTTACTAAAACTTTCATGGTGAAACTGATTTTTTTGCCTTTTCGTAAGACATATACAGTCACAGTTATTGCATTATACTGATATTCTGAAGCACTGGTTGCACTCATCTGATCTTCTGTTGTTACTCTTGAATTTATGGTAAAACTGCTTAAACTGTGCAAGTTCCTGAGCTGGAAAGCTTTCAGTTTAACTGTGCATTGTGTGCTTCTGCTTGACTTCTGCCATTTCTGCTTAACTGTACAAGTTTCTGAGCTGGAAAGCTTTATGCTGCAGTGCTGAGCGAGCCGTTTAAGTGTGTCATTTTATTTCTTCATTGTAAATGCTGGGAAGGGGTGTGAGCTGAAAAGTTGGTCATTGCATTTTCATTGTAAAGGTTCAGTTTAACTGTGCATTTGCATGCCTCTGCTGTTTCTGCTTAAGTTCCCTAGCTGGAAAGCTTTATGCTGCTGAGTTGGCCGTTTAAGTGTGTGTGCTTTCAGTTTAACTGTGTACCACTGCAAGTTCCCAAGTTGGAAAGCTTCAGTGTGTGTGTGTGTATGTAAGCATAACTAGTAATTGGTAGTCAGGCTCAAACCCTGTACCTTAGGTACAGATAGCAAGAGCTGAATTCCCTACCCAGACCAGCTCTTTGGGCTGCTCCTGTTAAAATATGTGGTTTTCTAGGAAATTAGTGAGAATGAGAACTGAATTCACTAATGACAGGAAACTTAAATGGCTATCTTTCAGGAAACACATGCTAACACAACATTTTATTCTAGCAAGAAGCAACTTTTCTAAGATTGTACAAACAATGTTTAAAATGTGTCCCTGGTTTTGGGCCTTTGTCCCCCCCAATGCTGTTTCCAGATGCTGCACTCTTGAGAATGTCCTCCTTTGGCAGAGATACCTAGTAACTATTAACCTGATGGAAATTTCTGAATTGAGCAGTTTTGTCATTATTGGTTCATGCATTTTGTTTCATTGCTTGCTGGAAAAATGTTAATAATAAATTTAAAACACACTAACAAGTGTGCTGCATTATACAAGGAATATATACAGTCGGGAAGGAAGGTGTATCAAAGAAAACGTGTATGTTTCATGTGCAAGGGGCCTATGATTTTAAAACAAGCCAAATTAAATCTTTATCCGCCACTGGCCAGATGCATTTTCTTTGAATGTGGATGTCAATGTTGTTTCAATGGCAGAGAAGCTGTAATGCTAAGTCTGTTTTCACTGTGAGACTGTGTTGCTTTGTTTAGCAGATATCTCAGTATTTGTGCTATAAAATGTAAAATAAAAGTTTAAATGAAATACAAATAATCATTGTAGAAGGAAGCAGTATGCATATTAGTGTTTATGGTAAATGGGGCAAAATAGAAAAGTAATGGGACATTGGAATGGCTGCAGGGGGGACTCTGTCTGGGGCCATATTTTGATTGTCTGTTTTTTCTGTTTGTGTTTGAAAGTTGGTATCCCACAATTCCATTGGAGTGGGTGGGATTACATAATGATATATGCAAATTTTATGTTAATCATCGTGCAGATTTGTACCTATTTTCACGGGCCTTTGTCCAGATTTTTGATGTTTCCAGGTTGAGAGGTATGGTCAGGGGGGGAGCCGAGGCATTAGGATTAGGCAATGACATGTGGATGTGCGTGCCTGCAGTGTGCAATGCCTGGTCTGGTGGTGCCTATCTGGGCAGGTTCACACATTTGCAAAGCAAGGTAAAGTAAATAACTTGCACAGTTACAAACACTGATCAATTTACTGATAAATCCACACGATTCCACACTCTGTTTCTGAGTGACTTGTTGTGTAGTTAAACATTTACAATTACAACTTACAGCACACAGCAGGTTGCAGACTTGCAGGCTGGCTGCCAGGTACACAGAGTGTGTGCACGGTGCGTGTAGAGGAGCCCCCTGAGGTCGCACAGGTGTTAATTCTTTTCTTGATTTTTCTTTTATCTTCTAAGTTGACTCTGTGACTCTGTCATCATAATAGTATCTGCGTGGTTGCCTTCTTGCTTGAGTGAAGAAGAGGAGACAACAACAAGTAGTCACGACTCACACGAGCCCCACGTACAACACCACCACACCAGTGATGCTAAAATGTAAATAAGGAAGTAAAAAATGTAATTTACTACTTTGTTTACATTTTAGCAGCAGTAGACCAGCCCCAGCAGCAGTGCACGTGCTGATCATGCCTCTGTAGCCATATAAAGAGGCAGAGGCGGTCTGGCAAGACTTCACAGACAAATACAGAAGAACAACACGGAAGCTAACTGTAGAAAAGAGAAGCCTGGGGCTGGCTAGAGTATTTGATTGATTGAACAAGCGCACCAGTGACAGACTTCGAAGTTTGACAGTCCAGCAGCACTAGAGATTTCAAGCAGGTGCGCGGGTCAATGCAGCTAACAGTTTTTAGGGCAGGCTAGCTCTAGCAGAGCTAAGCAGAGAGAATCTGAGAACTTAGAGAGTTGTGTTTTTTTTTTAATTTTATTTAAAATAATTATTTTTTTTTGTTTGTTTGCTTAACTTGGCTTAATTACAAGTACAGTCAACAGCAGCAAACTGCAGCATGAGCATACCCATATTAGTAATTTATTAGTACTTACTATACTAATATATAATATGGCATTTTTGGCTATTGAAGTTGTGTTAGTGTGGTCACTGGACGGTGGTGGTGGGTGAGGGAGGGTAAGTTAATTATCCTGGATTCCTGGTCTTACTCTTCCTGGTTGGTTTACTGTAGGATTCCAATTTCCTGGTGTCTGTGACAGTGCAACCCGGTCCAAGTCAGAAACTGAGTCAGACAGAGTCTTCTAGTCATCATCATCATCATCATTCTTCATTCAACATCTTTCTTTCTTCATCTCTCATCAAGTCAATCTCATCATCATGAAAAAATGTATTTCTTCTGCTGCAGCTGCTGCTTCTTCCCCTGGCTCCTCCAGCAACAACAGGTAAGGAAAAAAAGATAAGAAATTAAATATTGTTGTATGTGTGTTGTTGTTTTTTTTTTTTTGGAGTAGTTTTCAGTCATCATAACAACTAAACTAACTCAGTGAAGTATGAAGTTAGTAGTAGAGTAGACTTAGTCTAGTCTGTGTGTCAGTCTGATATGTTTGTTTTATACCTCAGAAGGATTTAGGAAGTAGGAACTGAATGAGATTGAATTTGAAGTTATGTTGTTATGTTACATATCTCTTCAGTTCAGAGAATTGCTGCTGTTGTGTTGGAATCTGGAGAGACAGTGCAAAGTAAACTAAAGTAGATGTGATGATGATGATGATTAGTCAGATCATGGATGACAGTGACACTGACACAGATGGAGTGTGGGACTGTGGGAGCATGAAGTAGGGGGGAACTTGGAAGGGATATAGTTGCAGCCTGCAGCAGAGAGCAGCACTGATGGGTTGGGTTAGCCAGAAAAAATGGGATGATGGGAGTCACTAGTCACAGGACAAAGAAGGCCAAAAAATAAGTGCATGATAATTTAAATATTGCTCCTATAAACTTAGAAAGTTAGTAGAATAACAGGATTTACACTATTATATGTTTTTCTGAAGGATATAAAGTCTGAAACTCCAATGTCTGTCATTGTTTAGTATTATTTATTGACTGAATACTGACTTTCAATCTTCAGTAATTCTGCCAGAAAACCACAAATTTTATGAGGAACAGAGTGAGACCAAAAATATCAGTAAAAAGTCTGGACATTCTGTGAAAATCTGTATAGAGGTATGAATCAATGAACTGAACTTAGGAGTCAGCCAGGACAGGAGAGGGACTAGGGGTAGATGGATATATTGTGTGGCTGACTGGCTGTGGCTGTAGATGTATTGTTTTTGTTTACACACATGATGTAACCGCTGGAAGTGGATATGATTATGAAGCTGCTGCCTAAACAAAACAAGTTTCATTGTTTCGTCTGTCGTTCGTATGATTATCTGACCAGACAATGTGCTGCTACTGCTTAGAAACCGAACTAAGCATGATGTGACTGTCCATGGTTTGGTTTTTGAATGCATGTTATAGGCTTTTCTGTAATCTGTGCTGCAAGCTGGATTATAAATTCCTTCTTGTTTATTTATTCATTTATTTGTGTATTTGTTTAGATGTCTCCTGCTTAGCTACACTATAAGACAGTAAATCATGAATGAGTTATATACAGGCAATTACATTACATACAATTCAAGGCAATAGTAATATCAGGGAAAAAAACATTTATTGCACCTAAAAAGGAGCAGCAGATATAAACCAAACCAGCTAGCCTATCCTCCCACCTCATGACATGAACCTATTTACATTGTCTTTTATGTGTTGCTTACAGTTCTTTATTTGAGCACAGGCCATAGACGTATTCATCATCATAGTTCATAGTCTCACAGACACATACACACACATCTAATCCACCTATGCATTTATTGCTTTGTATTTTCTGTCTGGTTGGTGTTATGTATCTGAAGCTTCATATAATCAGGGGGAGATGGTCATAAGTCAAAGAATTATAATTTTAACAGATTTGCTGAACCATTAATTCTGTCTTTTGTAATTGGAGAGCTCCTTACTTACTATTTAAGTGTTTTGTGTTTAGATTTAAGATTAGATCATCATGTTTATTATGTATCATATCATGTTATGCTAGACTTGCATTGAGATTTGAGAAAGTGACACTTGACTAAGCTAATTGAATGTGAATGAGCAATTGAGCATGTATGTTAATGTTGATTGTCGAAGCGATTTTAAAAAGGTGCACGTGCACTCTGTTACTCTGGAGTTTTTTATGCATTTATTGCCGCTGGTTGCTATGGTAATGTCATTGATGATGTGCTAATGCTAAAGCTGTTTTTATTTGATTTTATTATGCCTATTCTACTGTAAGGGAAATGAATATTTAAGATGTCTTTTGCTTGAATAAATCTTTCAAGTGCCCCCCGGCCCCCCTGTGCCTGACAATGAGATAAAAGCATGAACAATAACAACAAATCTTGTTCATTTTTATTCATAGTGGAGCTGGAGGTGGGTGTGGGTGTGCTACTGTGCTTACTTTATTTTGCTTACTCATGTATTAATAGCAGCCATTGTGGGCAGTATGTAGAACAGACTGTAGTCTCCTGAAACCATAAAACACAACTTGTTTACTGTGTTAAGAAAAAATAGGATTTATAAATCAGCAGAACAACAAAGCAGGACAAGTAAGTGTGTGCACTGTACTGTGCAGTGTGTGTGGTATTATACAATATGATATGCTGCATATGCATTTGTCTTGCAAGTTGCCAGACAGTGACATTTTGTAAATGGGAATGGGATTATTACACAATTGCACTTTGCAGTAATATATAATAGTACAGTACTACAGTTATATATATGGAAAGTGGCAAATTGTACATCACTTTTTCTGCAGACAAGCTTCATGTAAACAAGCAGTTTATTTGCCAAGAAACACTCTTGTGTCCTAATAAACAGAATATTGATTCTTGTTTGTGGAGTGGAATGGTCTGGATAAGTGCATAGTGGTCCCTCTCCTCCTGGTCCATTGTGTAGTAGTGTCACCAGACCTCCCTTTTGTCACTGTTACCTGTTCTGCTGTGTAAGGGTGTTTTGTAGCTGCTGTGCTGAGCCTGTGAATAATTTTGATAAAATGCAATGTGAGATATGACATGTATTTGCATTTCGAGACAGAAATGAGGACGGGAGTCGGGACAAAGACCTGCCATTAATTCATGGATGGATGGATCCTATTCCTGTGGGATTTAAATATTTTTATTGTTTTTATTATTTCACAGCAAACTTAATGGTATTAAGGATTTTTTATACTCTAGTCTATGCAAACCTAAATAACATTAGTTGTGTATGTTCTCCTAAGTAAAATGTTACAGACTTGGACATTTGCTGTATTTATAAAAAAAAATTATAATGCAGGCAGGTCAAGTATTAATAATACCTGTCATGAAGGGCACCACCAGTACAGATCCCATATAGGCCTGGCAAGCCAGCATATGGGAGCAAACTGGGAAGAGGCTTTTTTACAGATGTGTTCTTCAGCTTTGCCAACACAAGCCTCTTGGGAAACATGTTGTTATATATTATACACATTTGTGCATGTTTGCTACAGATCTGAAAAGCAGCAGTCAGTCAGTCAGACATTCACTAGCTACTTTCTGTGTTCTGTTTTGCTAACTGGGTAGGTTGTCCTGAATGTGTGCTGCTGCTGCTGCAGCCGGCTGTAGTCTATAATATGTATTCAGAAATGAATGCACATAATTCACAGTTTCGGGTTAATTTTGGATTCTTTCTGTGCACACTGTTGAGTAACTGTGTTCTGCTTTTTACAAAGTACTTACACTAACACTTTCACATGGGCCAGTTTCTGCAGTGTGTACAAAGTCTGTACTGTAGATATAACACATTATATAGTTAAAGTAGAACAGCTGGTGAATGGTGATGATGAATATGGTACATGTTTGCTGTGTTTGTATGCATATCTGTGCTTCTGTGTAAGCCTAAGTCAGGTTTCTGTGTAATTGTGTCCCACACTTCCACCACCATGACATATTGCTTTTATAAGCTTGGAACGTTGCTAGAATGACAGGTTTTGTTTTAGCACTGCAGCAACAGCATGCATTTTCCAAATGATATGAAGTCTGTAACTCAAATGAATGTGATTATTTAGTGACTCCAATCCAACCTTTAGTCATTTGCCAGCAAAAACCACACATTTTATGAGGGTCAAAAACCAAGGAGCAAAACATATGGCAAAAAAATCTGCACATTCTGTGAAAATCTGTACAGTTGAGAGGTATAGATGGCATGCCCAAAGCATCATTTTTCTTAATCACCCTACCTCCAGTCCCATGCCAGCTGAGCTGACTCACCTAAACCTAAACTGTTTCATGTTTGTTTGTCTTACACTGACTGATTGCTGCATGATGGCATGTTTGGATTTTACAGGACTTCACAAGACAGTAGTTCTGATGCAGCTGCACCTGTAGCCCAACTTGGCTCAAGAAGCAAAAAGACCCCCAGAATCAGTGTGACCCCCATTAAGGAGTCCAAGGGTCAACTTGGACATGCAGAGATGGCTGAAGGTGAAAAAGGTAAGACCTGTTCTCTTCTCAGTAATATCCAAGCCTTCTTCTAATACCTCAAACCTCACTTGAGTTGTAGCTAGCTAGCTGGCATGGCATGTCCTTTCTTTTTATCATGAACAGTTAGTTACCTTCTAATACTTCTATTAAAAATATTCCTCTATTCCCTCTCCTTTACTCATAAAACAGTAATAGTATTAATTCAGAATTTTTTTCTTGTTTTACAATTGTTAAAATTGTATTACCATGATTATTTAGTTACACAGCTATGTTTATTGACCTATAATGTAAATATTTTCTATTTCTTTAAATGGTTAATGTTATTGTAATGTTTATGGAATGTGGAGCTTTTCTCCCGGCGGTCCTCGGCTACGCTGAAAATGGGTGATTTGATTTCCAGCTTAGTCGGACTGTGGACAATCTATCCCGGACCCGGTCAGTAAATGTAAAATAAATAAAAATATCTCTGTGTTATATAATGTGGTTTATTTTCAGCGTAATTTCTGTCATACTTGGGGAGGTTAAGTAGTTTTTTTTTTTTCATTTTACAAGTAGGTCAGGTGGTGACTCAGGTCCAGGAAAAAAGAATGTCATCTTCATTTCTAGCTGTACCAGTAGCAGTACCATCCACAAGCAGTGCAAGTGAGGAGGACCCAGTAATCATCATCACCCATGAGCAACCAGAAGCAGAGACACCTAAAGATGGAAAAGGTATTGGGTGTTCTCAGTCTCTCTCTGTCATATTTCTTTACTAGTAGTAGTAGCAGTAAAATATGTGAGATAATCAATGTCTTCATCTTCATGCTTACTTACAGGAGTTTTTTGTGCTTATTTGACAGGTCATGTTGATAAAAAAAGAAGACTGTTTTCATTCCAAGCAGCTTGGAAGATGTCATTTGATTGGCTAAGTGAGAGCAAGGTTGGGCAAGGGTATGCATTCTGCAAAGTGTGTCACTGCAACATTAGTATTGGCCATGGAGGATGCCATGATCTGCACAGGCACATGGAGACAGAGAAGCACAAGATAAATGCAAAGCAGGCATCTGGAAGGAAAGTGACAGATATGTTTGCCACCCAAACCCGACAGGCAAGTATAGCTCAGAAAGTAATAAGCGCTGAAGTGCATTTCATTTTCACACTTGCAGAGCACAACCTGCCCTTTAGTGCTGCAGATCATCTGCTGAAACACATGAAAAAACACTATGGTGATCATGAAGTGTTGACGAAGGTGAGCTGTGGGGCGACTAAGTCTGCATGCATTACACGTGATGTCCTGGGTCCAAAATATCAGGAAGATGCAGCAGCAGTTTATCGGAAGCAGCCTTATTGCATTTATTTAGATCAGAGCACTGATATGGGGGATAATAAACTCCTTGTGATTCTAGTTGGATTTTTTGACCAAGCAAAGGGTAGAAATGTTGTTTGGTTCTTAGACATGCCCAACTGTGTGGTAGGTACAGGTGAAGCGATATACAACTGCCTTATGGAAACTCTTCACAGATTCAGCATTCCAGTAAATAATATGGCTGCATACTCCTCAGATAATGCTGCAGTCATGGTTGGTAAATACAATTCTGTACTATCACGATTAAAGACTGTCAATCCTGATCTCTTCAGTATGGGTTGCCTGTGCCATATTGCAGACCTTTGCATCAAATCAGGTTTGAAAGCAATGAAATCACATGTAGAAGAGTTAATATCTGACATTTATAATCACTTTTCACATAGTGCATAGAGGCAACAGAAGCTAAACGAATTTGCATTGTTTGTTGACATTGAGCCACTTGTACTTATCCGACATACCCCCACTCGTTGGCTGAGTCTTCACAAAGTTATAAAGCGAATACTGGACCTGTGGCCTGCACTTTTATCATACTTCCAATCGTTTGAGCCCCAGTCACACAGAATAGACCTGATAACAGAATGGCTGAATAGTCATCAGGTAAAACTGATATTCCTTTTCCTGAAGTATGCTATGGAGTCTCTCCTTAACTTCAATGTGCAATTGCAGGCCAGAAGTAGTCAACTTTTAACTCTGTACGTTGATATCACACATCTTCTTCAGGTGTATGCAACCAGGTTATTTAAGCCACATGCTGCTGTACAATTTCTAGATAATATCAGTACTACCAGCAATTCTTTTTTTGAGGATGATAACAATATTTTGCAGCAGCAATGCCTTCATGTTGGATCTGATGTTGAAAAATATCTGCATGACAATAGTGATGACATATTTGGTACTGTAAGTGAGCACTCCTTCTATAAACAAGTAAAAGCATTTTATGTTGCAGTCCTCCTGAAAATGAAAAAACATTTGCCTGTTGGTGATGCCATACTGAAAAATATTGCCAGTGTATTGGACCCTTCTATGAAATTAGATCTTGACATTGAAGTTATAACGGACATTGCAACTCGTGTAGGACTTTGCAAGTCTTGGGAAGAGCGTTCTCAACTTAAGACTGAGCTTGGCATATACCAAGTTGTTAACATCAAGATGCCACAGCAACAGCACAGCCAGAAATCTGAAACAGATAAATGTTTCCTCAGGTACTGGTCAACAGTCCTACAAAGCCATGAAGCAAAACGAATATCTCTTTTTAAGCACCTCATTTTAACACTGCTTTGTTTGCCACATTCGAACAGTGAACCTGAGCGAGCATTCAGCATGGTGAGAAAAGTTAAAACAGAGCTGCGGCAGTCATTACATGCTAAAACACTTAACTCATTACTAGCAATAAAAATGAATGAGGACAGTGACTGTTTTTCTGTGGATGTCCCACCACACATTCTACAAGCAGCAAAAAGGGCAACTCTAGCATACAATAGAGAACATGCCCTCCAGACCCAGCACCAGGCAGCACAAACAGACCCAAAGGGCCACAGCCAGGCTCTGAGACCATCAGTGCAGAAGGTGAAGAAGAGCAAGAGGAAGTAAATTAATCCATCATGTTGTAAGATTGTGTGAGTGAGTCACATAGTCTCACTGTCTCACAGATCATGGATTGCTTCCAAGCTTCCTCCTTTTGCTCTGTGACATGTGACTTGACTTGACTTGAGTATTTTAAAAAGAAAATGATTGGTTATTTTGGTTGCTATTTTTATTTCATTTTAAGTCTGTGGTTAATTTATTTTTAATGTGGTGGTGGCGGTTGCTATTTATTTCTTTTTAAGTATGTGCCTGTGTGTGGGGTTATTTATTTGGTTGCTATTTTTATTTAATTTTAAGTGTGTGTTATTTTATTTATTTTGAATTTGGTTGCAATTAACTTGCTAGTTTTATTTCATTTTAAGTCTGTGACTGTGTGGCTGTGTGGGGGGGGGGTTATTTATTTTGAATTGATTTTGGTTGCTTGCTGCTACTATTTGTATTTCATTTTAAGTCTGTGTGTGTGAGCTGGACTGTCTGTGACTGAGAACTTTGTATTTACTTCGCTTAGTTAACATCATTTGTCAATTGTCATTTTGTATTTATTTAAGTTGTATTGTATACACAAGTTGATCTTATTCTTATTTCATTTTGATTTATTAAAATTTTACACACCTCACCCACACCACACACCCACCAGTGCCACCACAGCACAGCACCACTATTTGTTGTTAGAATTTGTTTGTTTTAAAGGTGTGTAGTAGTTAGAAGTTAGAACTTAGTACTAGTACCAGTAGTACTAGGCTAGCAGTGCCAAGAACTAAGTAAGTAGTAGTAGACTAGACTAGTTAGTTAGTAGTACTATATAGTGTAGTACAAGACAGATCTGTCACAGAGTAAATTTTATTTTTATTTATATAAAGAAAAGAGAACTTGTTTAGTTTAGGTTTTATTTTAAATACAAACCATTCAGTCATTGTGATTGTCAGTTTGTCATTGTTCTTGTTCAGTGTTATTTTTCTAAAAAGAATATTGTATTTTAGTTTTGCAAATTTGTACAAGTTCAAAAATTAATATAAATAAAATACTATTTCTCTTATTTTGTGTTTCATGATCATGATCATATTTTGTTTGTCTGTTCTTCACTTTGCATGTAAATGTGTGTATCCCAGAATCCCACCGGAGTGGGCGGGGCCACATAATAATGTATGAAAATTTTATGTTAATTAGCGTACAGATTTGTACCTATTTTTCATGGGTCTTGTCCAGATTTTTGATGTTTCCAGGTTGAGAGGTATGATGCTGTTCCATGAGACTAGAGTATAATATCTGAATAACAAAGCTTGTTATACACCTCTTTGACATCAGAAAGGTGCATAGCAAACTTGTCTTTTTTCCTGTTCTTAAATGTAATCGTTGTGCTCCATGTAATGCAATACTATTCGGTCTTCATAGCCTGCTTATACTGCAAATTTGATAACTTGAGGAAATTGTTTTCTTTCCTTTTTCCAGGTGCCCTCTCATGAACAGTGTTTTCACCCTGTGACTGTTTTACTTTGTTGTAATGATATCCCCTGAATTAATGAAACTATTTGTTCTAGGAATGCACCTCAGCTTGCCTTCACAATTTCTGTGGAAATGTATATAAGTATATTCCTTCTATATTATCCTTTCTCCTGACTGAAGAATTTCTTTATATTTTGATATCTGTTTATCTTAATAGTATCTCAAACACCAGCATGAGTCATGTACACTGTATTCTGCCTTTCATTACAGGAACATTTTCATGGCCCCAGTTCAATCTGGATACTTCGAACTTTTCTGCCAGAAGGTTCTTTTTATTGTCATCCTGTGAACTCTTTTTAGTAAGTTTGGTGCATATTTTAAGGCGTGGGCACTGTTGTTACTGTAACTTTGACTTAAGCATTAATAGTCATTGGAGGAGAATGCAGCCGTTAGCATTGTCACCTCACAGGAAAGAGGTTGTCCCGTTCGATTCTCAGTTAGAGTGCCTTCTCTGCAGAGTCTTCATGTCCTCCCGAGTTGTAAAGACATGCAAGTAGGTGTGTGTGTGTGTGTGTGTGTGTGTGTGTGTGTGTGTGTGTGTGTGTGTGTGCGCGTGTGCACGTGTGTGTGTGTCTGTGCTTTTTTCAATTTCAGCAAGCCTTTTGGGTTTCATAATACCATGGCAGAAATGGACCCAATTCCTACAATTAAAGTTCATGAAATTAGTAATGTTTCAATCTTTGATGTCAGCCAAAAGTGCTCTTCTCAGCAAGCGCAATGTGCCCAGTAATGACTCCTTCTGCAATTCGTATGGGATTACATGAATTGGTAACATATCTAAATATGATTGTAGATTCTTTTTTATAAGACCTGCTGCTCCTACTACTATTGGTACTGTCTGAGTATCTTTCTTCCACATTGCTCTCATTTCTGCCTGCAGAGTCTGATATTTTATGACTTTGTGTCTCTCTGTATGCAAGACACTGTAGTCACTGGGTGTGGCAATTTCAATGACGAATGCTACTTTTTTCTTCTTTTCATGGACCACTATATCCGGCTTTCTAGCATCTATCTTTTGAATTGTTGGTAATGGATGATCCCATGTGATGTAAACTTCATCATTTTCTAAGATGCTTTGTGGCTCATGTTTCCTGCCCAGTGCAACAATCTTGTCTCATTATTATGCCTTTCAGTATACAGTCTTTCTGACATTAGTATGTTACAACCAGCAAACCAGCAATGAGATGTGTGACTGTTTCCAATTTGGTTTTACAAAAACCTATATTTGTCTGTTTCTCCCATATGTTCAATGGACTTTGTAAACCACCACGTACACAGCCTACTATTTTAAACCACCAATGTTAACCTTCCATCTCTTGGTTTGAATTCATCTCTCCTTAACCATTCCTGCATTCATTCCTGATCAACATGAGGTTCTTCAAGAAGGTTTCTATACTTGCAACTATATTTATGTATTTTCCACATTTCTTGCCTTCTCATCTGGTCCGTCATCTTAGATTCTTTCTTTTGTTTTTTGGAGCATTCAGTTGCTGACAGATTTTTATCTACTTGTTTGATTTTCATTCCTGCTTGACACCAATATGCTTCTGCTAGATTAAGCAGAGAAGTCATATTAGATTTATTCTCCTCATGTTTCAAAACTTTCACTAGATTTGGGTCTTGTCAGGTCAGCAGATATGTATGGAGTCCCATGATTGCAGATCTATACATGTAATCAATTTCAAGGAGGCCCATCCCTCCTTCGGAACAGGGAATATATAATCTTGGTATGTACTGATTTTTATAAATCATTTGGTGAGCATGAAGCATCCTTCCTGTTTTCCTGTCTAATCTATCCAACACATCTTGGGGCCAGTCAATCACTCCAAAACTGTAAGTTAGGGCAGGAAGAGCAAATTGGTTTATAGCTTGGATTTTGTTCCTAGATGTCAATGTTGTTTTCAGGATCAATTTAAGTCTCCTAAAGTATTCCTTACTAAGTTTTATTCACATTTGTTTATGTTTTATTGTTGATCCTTCATCAGTTCCCAAATATTTACCCAAACTGATGTTTTACTAGTGCTGCAGTTTACCTGCTTTAAAGGTTGCTTTTGCACATTTATCAAGACCAAATGACATTCTTATATCATCTGAAAAAGCTATGACAACTTGCAGTTGTGCTTTCAGTTCCTCATCTGATGAGCTATACAGTTTTAAATCATCAACAAAGAGAAGATGAGAGGTCTTTATGCTGTTGTTTTTTAGGAACCAAATTATAGCCATGGCCTAAGCTGTTAAGTAGACAGCTTAATGGGTTAAGGGCAAGGCAGAATAGCAGTGGTGACAGACAGTCACCCTGGAATATCCCCCTTTTAATTTTTATCACTGGAATAATAACTTGTCCTTTATTATGGTTTAATTGCAAAGTAGTCTGCCACTGTTTCATAGTCACTGTAATGTAATCAATCAGTGTAGGGTGTATCTTATACATTTCTAAGCACTCTTTTTATCCATGAATGTGGGATACTATCAAATGCTTTTTTGTAGTCAGTCCAAGCCATACTTAGATTCTTCCCCTTTTTACAGTTCTCCACTGTGACTTTAACAACAAATGGTCCTTTGTTTCATATGACTTTATTTTATTGCCCTTTTGTTCTGCTTCCATAATTGAGTTTTCTTCTAAATGACTATACACTCTATCAGCATCAATTCCCGTGTATAGTTTATAGAAAGGAAAGTTATTGGTCTATAATCAACCACTCCAACCCCAGCAACT
This sequence comes from Protopterus annectens, assembly GCF_019279795.1. Lineage (NCBI taxonomy): Eukaryota > Metazoa > Chordata > Ceratodontiformes > Protopteridae > Protopterus > Protopterus annectens. The sequence goes on from NC_056725.1 coordinate 462,616,453, forward strand.
CCATGAACTTAAGTCACTCAATTTAATACGTACTTTACAGAATCAATTCAACAACTTGCACTGACCCAGACCAGCCCCAACCACACCCCTCCTACCCAAACCACAACAGTTTACATCCACCCAAAAGCAACAACCAATTTACATTAAACCCAGTCGCCATTAAAACAAAAAAAATTAAGCCCACTACCTTAGCTGGTGACAATCTCCCTGCTGAATTCCTGCAAACTGCAGCAGAAACAATCGCATACCCTGTATCCATGCTTATAAACAGGTCATTATCTGACGCTTACTTCCACACCATCTGGAAAATCTCCCACATCTTGCCATTACACAAAGGAGGTAACTCCACCAAACTAACAAACTATCACCCAATTGCAATTTTATCTCCTCTCTCACAAATTCTGGAAAGGGTTATACACACTCAACTTATGGAAAGTTCCTATCTAATACCCAACATGGTTTTTGCCTCTCTCAGAGCACCACCACAGCCCTACTGTCCTTTACTAACACAGTTAACCAGCACAGACACAATAGTCAATTTGTATCAGCCATATTCCTGGACCTGTCCATGGCCTTTGACATGGTCAACCACTCCAAACTCATCTATGTCCTCTCCTCTATTAGCCTCAGTCACCCCACTATCATCTAGTTACAAATTTACCTAGCAGAACGTCAACAGGCTGTCCGTTGGCACCGAGATCTCTCACCTCTTCGCTCTGGCACCTTAGGGGCTTCCCAAGGCTCCATCCTTGGTCTTCTTTTTTCTCTTTTTACCAACCAGCGCCACTCAGCTACACCCCAGGCCTCAGTGGTTCAGTATGATGATGACACTACCCTGATTTGCTCAGCTTCCTCCCCCAAAGACCTTCATACCGTTACTCAAGATTCCTTCATATCCGCTGAATCCTGGTTCACTAGCTCCCAACTTATCCTAAGTACCTACAAAACAAAACTTCTTCTCTTCTACCCAACCAGTCACACCTCCCCATCTACAACCTTCAGTATCCTCTCTAAAAATTAAACTATTATCACCGCAAGAAACCATATCAAATTACTAGGAGTGGAAATTGACAATAACCTGAAATTTGATATTCACATTGCCCAATCTATTAAAAAACTTCACAAGAAACTACACCTCCTATATAGAAACAGATTTCTGACAAATAACACAAAAGCCACCATTGCTAGAACCCACCTCCTCTCAACTGTCCTGTATGCCTCCCCAGTCTTAACCAACCTCTGCAATACAGACCTAGCCAAACTTAAAGCTTGTTACAATAAAATCTCTAGGTTTGCCACTAATGCCTCATAGAAGTCACATCACTGCTCATCACTTAAGCAGCTCGAGTGGTTTGAACTCCATCAACTTCTTCTCTTTAATCAACTTATCTTTGCCCACAAAATACCGTATCAATCTGAAAAAAAAATGCGCTCAAAGATCTCTTTCAGCCATATTCCTCTTCAAGACCCCTTCACTCCAGCAACAAACTACTTCTACATACCCCCAAAGCTAACAATTCAGTAGGTGAATCATTTTTTTTTTCCAATTACTTCTCCAAACACTGGAATAATCTACCTAACTCACTAATAACTAACTCCTCAACACTTCAATTTAAAAAACTTCTACAAATGCACCTTACTAACACCTGGCTCTGCACCTGCAACTCCCCTGGATAACCTAGTCCTCCTTTTCACTCTATTATTATTACTCTTACTCTACTAGCATGATCTACCACTAACTGTAGTTTCACGGTAACTGTACATAATCATTTGGATATAGTCACTAAATGTAAACAACCACTTTTTATATAAATTACTGTTGCTCTACTTATTGTGTCTGAAACCACTATAGTGTATGTATTTCCTTCTCATTTGGCTGTATTTGTTTCTCTATTGTATGTATTTATTACTCTTCAAGTTTTTCTCCCCCGGCCTTCGCTGAAAAAGGACCTGTATCTAGTCAGACTTTCCTGGTAAGCAAATGTAAAATAAATAAGTAAAATAAATAATTTTAGGGTAGCTTGCAGGTTCACTCTTAAGTAGGAGCATTATTTTTCCTGTTGTTAGCCAGACTGGTGTCTGTTCGAGGTGGGCATATAAATAGTTCTTACTCATGGCTAAATCTTCATGCATCTGGGCCTGGGGTTTTCCAATTAGTGCCTTTTCTTAACTTTGTTTCAATCTTTCTGGCTATTACTTCATCCCAATTTATATCTTGTACCTTTAAACATTTTGTTCTTTCTTTTACTTCTTCTATCCATATAGCATTGTTGTTATATTCCACGGGATCTTCATAGATACTTCTCCAAATGTATCTATTTCTTCTTTTTTTGGTGGTCTTTCGATTCCTTTTACCTTGTTTCCCAATTCTCTATAAACATTTTTTGGGTCATCGGTAAATTTCTTATTTTGTACTTTTCCTTTATATTTTTCTGCATACCTTCTAATTTTTCCGCCTGTGCTGAGATTTTTAGTTTATTTGTGATAGTGCATGATAGATCCAGATCTGTTCTAATACTGAGCATTGCTTTTATCACATCTATCTTTCTTAGTATTTTTGTTCATCAGTTCCCTCTTCTATATTCCTCTAACAGTGACACTTCTTGTCTTAACTGCTTTATAGTTTTCTCTATTCAATACTTCCATGATGGTATTTGATTTCTCCCCTTCCTTTCCCTCACTACCCTGTGTTCTTGTGGTAGAACTTTATCAGTTATTAATGTTATATCGCATGGATCTCTATGGAAAAATCCTAATTACTGTGTTCATTTGTTTTATCAAACTTCTGATTTTTTGAGTTTTACTGACCTTCTGCAGTCTATTTATTTCATCAATCTTAATATGTCTATCTATGTCTATTAAATCAAGCAACTCTTCTCTTAACTCATTTTCTTCTAAATTAAGGGCACATTTTTTGTTTTCTATTTCCTGTGGGCATTCTTTAGAAAGTTCTGTAACATCTTCCTGTGGCATATTCTCTTCAATTTCATCCTGTGCCATCTGTTGCTCTGTCATATGGGAACTCACTGGCCTATCACTCCTCAACATTGACTGCATCAGAGTTTCCACAGATTCCTGTTCCTTCCTTTGCTGTCCAGCTTCAAGTGAGCATTTATACTGGTTTCCTGTGGAAGGCTCCAAAATATCTTCATATGGCACCTGACCAACTGCTACTCTTTCCACTGGCTTCCACATAATTAGGAAATCCATTGCTCTATCCTGTTCTGGTGCTTTATGAAATAGATTTTCTACACTAAATCCTTCACTTTGCAGGTACTCCATAACCTCAGTTTCTATTTCTTTAACTTCTCCATTACTAATCTCCTTTTCTACTTTTCCTCTTTGTCTTCATATTTTTTGTATTGTAAAGTTTTCCATGTCCAGATTCCTTTCCCTGTATTCAAGGGAGCCCACAGGATTTTTTGCAGGGGGGGGGGGTGCAAACCCAATGCCCCACCCATGCAGCCCCACCCCCTCCACCCACACAGCCCCCACCCATGCAGTCATTCCAGTGTCCCATTACTTGGATATTTCTCCCCATTTGTCACAGACACTGTTCAAATCTTTCAGTGTGCATACTGTTTTATGCTTTACTTCTGCAATGATTACAATTATTACAGATATTTGGATTTCCTGTACAACTTTTATTTCAAATTTTATAGCACAAACACTGACATTTACTAAACCTAAACAAAGCAATAGTCTTGCAATGAAAACAGACTTAAAAAACTCTCTACCTTTGAAACTCACATTCACTGAAACAGCATTGAAACTCACATTCAAAGAAAATGCATCTGGCCAGTGGCAGGTTAAGTTTACCTTTGGGCTGTTTTGAAACCATAGGCCCTTGCACACATTTTTTAGGGCCATGCAAATGTTCTTTGATTCGCCTTACTGATTGTATTAATTATAATATATAAATTGAATTATATCCCTTGTATAATACAGCACCACTTTTTAGAGTGTGTTTTAAATTTATAGTTTTAAACATTTTTCCACTAAGCAATGAAACAAAACATACAAACCAATAATGACAAACTGCCCAATTCAGAACATTTCAATCATAAAAGGCCACTCAAACGTCTGCCATTACAATCCACCAATGTCAGTCAATATATACAATCTCTGCAGAAGTAAAAGTAATCTGAATAACACCACATTAAATATATCTGAAACTAATGAAAAGGTTGTTGCTAGAAAACAACTTTATATTTCAGTGTTCCATCTACAAATTCAGTGCCTGCTGCCCTCAAAGAATAAATTGCCTATGTGTGACGACTGCGCCCTGGCCCAGCAATTAAGGAGCCTCAATCCCCACCACTAACACCAGGGAGGTCATCTCATAGAAGAGGAAAGGATAACTAATACACACAATAAAGTACAATTTCCCTTGAATGCACACATAGATCACAGTCAGTCTGGGGCTGGTTGCTCTCTTGCTCTCCAGGTCCCCAATAAGACTCCCCACTGGCACAGCTATAGGGTCCAGATCTCAGCCTAGCTGGCAAGCTATCCTCCAGTACCCTCTCTGTCCAACCAGTGCCTCGTGTCCCTGCCCAGGTAGCTGACACACCACACACACTTTGAAATAAGTATTTATACAACTTCACAGACACTCCTGGGAAAGGCTGACACAGATTTTCTAGCTGTGCCCCTTTACCCAGACTATACAGTAGTAATTCATGCCACCACCAGCTTAATAATTATCAGCTACCCAAAGGCCCTTGAAAGGGTGACAATTATTACTGTGCAATATTATTATCCAATTGGTAATGTGACTATTCAATCTAAGGCTTATTAGAGTGGCCTATTACGATAACCTCTATAAATATGCAATGTACTCTAGAGCCTATCTCTACACAAACCAGCCACAGGTAAAGGATTTTAAAATATTTAATAATAAACAATTAAAACACAAGACAATACTACTACACCACAGAGATATCTAAGAGTTCAGAGATCACGCAGAAACTTAAAATAACACAGTAGGACAGGTCTGATGTCAAAGAAAAAACACTTAATCTAACTTTCTAATCTTTAGCTAGTCTTAAGAGAAAACACAGTGCTATAATATTACTTACATACATAAAAAGCATAAGCAGTACTGAGGTTGATGGTCCAAGACACATGCTTTCAGTCTCTCACTGAACAATAGTTTTAAAACAGTAACAAACAGCTCTGCTAAGGCCCTCCCAAATTACATCATTTTGACACTTAGGTTTTCCCTGTATTCACATTACATGTTTTTGACACTTGGTCTGGAGTTCCCAGGGCCACAAACTGCATTATTTAGCAAGCTAACACCTGCTCAGGAAACTACAACAATAAAAGACATTTCACATGTATACTCTAAAAAGTATTCCTTAAGTTAAGACAATAGAAAGAATGTGTCCAGCCAGATGCTTCGGCACCACTTTTTCAGATAATTGTAACTTCAAAGGGCATTTGAAATGCTTGGCTTGATTTTTCTTACAGCAGATGGCAATGTTGCAACAATCTTGAAGTTCACATTTTACAGTGTTTTCTTTCATTCAAGAACACAAGCCTGTATTTTACATTCACCTATACAAACGATAAAACTATGCATCAAACTCTATCTGACTAGGCTGGCAGCCTTCGCCCATCTTTCCCCAATCTTCACACTAAGTTACATTAAAAAAATGATAAGCTAGTAATATTGCAATAGGGAATAGATGGCAAACTGATAACAGCTTCATAGTTACTAGGTAATTTGTCCAAAGGAGGACATTCACAGGACTGCTGTATCCACACCCTTTAAAGTACAACGCAGTACAATATCAGTGATCCACATGCATACTGTGTGAGTAGAACCCACAGCCTTCTGCATCAAAAGTAAGTCTACTACCTTTTCTGCTACTAACAATGCAAACAGACTTGGAATAAGCATCACTAAACTTCACTTCACCTGAAGCTGTCAGCAAAATTTTTCATTTATTTAACATTTGTTTACCAAGAAAGTCCAACTTGGAACAAAACCAATTTTCAGCAGAGGCCCAGGGAGAAGTGCTCCAGACGCATGTCTTTGTAAGGAAATCAGAGCACCCAGAGGAAACCCACACAAACACAGGGAAGACATATAGCCTCCACACAGAAGGCACCCCAGCCAAGAATCAAACCAAAAACCTCTTGCTGTGAGGTAACAACACTACCACTGCACCATCCACTTGACACAACTAAATCTCTCAATTTCACAGCTGAAGACATCTAAAAAAAAGCCAAAATTTATTGGGGGGGGGGACAAAGGCCCAAAACCAGGGACACATTTTAGATATTGCTTAAATAATCTTAGAACATTACTAAAATGGTGTTTTGTGTTACCATGTGTTTCCAAAAAAGACAGGAATACAAACTTAAAGGGCTATCATTATTTAGTGAATTCCATTCTCACTGATTTGCCAGAACACCACAAATTTTAAGAGGAACAGAACAAACTCCCTGGATCAGAAGTGGTGGTGTCAGTAGAGAATGCAGGCTCCTTCCTGTACCTAAGGCTCAGGGTTTGAGCCTGAGTAATCCTTAACCACCAGCCATAAGTAACTGGGGCATTACACAGATACCTCTCAGCACTTCAAACCTGCGTGCTTAAAATATTTAACCATTCTTAAGTGCAAGAGTGAACTGAAATGACCAAACATGCTTACTTAAAATTTGTCAAGATCAAACAGCATCAGTTATATGATCAGACACCTCATCTGTCTCCACTTTTAGTTCAAAATTTAGCTCAATCCCTCCGAAAACTAACCATCTTGGTGAAAATATAATGGATTACAACTGACAATTCTATTTAGACTTTTCTGCTGAAAATGCATGTTAAGATTATTTTGAGGCATTGACATAATGTGAGTTGTGTCCCCGACTGCCCCTGTTGGTTCTGTAGGCAAGTGATTGAAAGCTATGGTTATGCTGTCCAAATCTCAGCTTCAAAATTGTGTAGCACAAGCATAAAGCACTTAAGGTTCTGGAACAAAAGAGATTCTGTGCACTTGTTTATGCTTTTACGAAAAGCTGCTTAGTCTGTTTTTAATGACCAAACCCCTCCTCCTTTCTTCTTGAGTAAATCAAAACTAAGACAGTCCAGTGACAGTGGTAGCAGATCATAATGGTATATCCTTTTGCATTTCACTTATATTGGTTTACCAGATCAGTGCACTGATCAATATTGACCAATCCAGGCTCAGTAGTGAAAAGCATAATCACAAACATCTCCATTTATTCACCAGGTTGGTGCACGTGCTTAAAGACCCTTTTCATGCACAGCCCAGGTCATCGAGGCACTATATGGAGCATCAGAAGTTTAAAGTATTTTAGTTATTTCACAAGAATCAAGACAAAGCAAAGCCTTTATGTAGCATATTGTGTGTATGAAACTTGGAGACAGTAACTTCTTAAGATAAAAGGCTCTTCTTAATGAATAGTAAAGAAACATTGGTAGGAAATTTTATAGGTAAAAAAACCTGCTTAAATCATTAGACAATTGAATATTACTGAGCAGTGTCAGAGTTCCATAATGCAAGATTTTTTTTTTATTTGTACAGCCTTTTCAGTCCCTTCCATTTTTGTTGTGTCTTTCAGCTTTTCCCGGTTAGGGGTCGCCACAGCAGAACTCTGTTCCTCTAATGATTGGCAGTAGATTTTTACATGCCAAGTTGCCAGCCCTGATGCACAACCTTCAACAAAGGTACGTCCATTCATGCATGTCTCCACACAGAAGATGCTCTAGCTGAGAATCGAACAGGACAACGTCTTACTGTGAGGCGACAACGCTACAGCAGCACCACCACCGTAGTTTTCGGTCCTTTCCATTACAGTAACATATTTGCTTCACCCAGATGTACACCCTTGAGTTTGTCTGAAGCAATTCCAGTCAGAACAATTTTAGATCTTTTCAAAGACTTTGGCCTTACACTTTCATATCTTTTTAAGCTACCCATTTAAATAAACTGACCTTTAATTCCCTCTGGCTCTTTTGAGATGGAAGTTTTCTCCTTACTTCTGGAGCACTGAAATGCCCCACTATTCAGCTCCAGTCTCTCTCACACTCTTAGAAATCTACAGAGAAAATGTAGTGGTGAAAGCCTATGTTGTTGGAGACTTAACATAGGGAAAGTAGCCCAATTTAAAAGTGCAGTGTGTGTCCTGGACTAGACAACCACAAATCTACTTATCAACTTCTGAAAAGTCTCCAGACCAAATATACATTTTGCCTACAAACTCTCCTAACTGCACCACTGCTGAAATTGTGAAATGTAACTGTTTAGCATCAAATGTCACTGTCCCAAGATTCAGAATCAACTCCAACCCACCAGCATCTGCATCCATTAGAAACTGCATAGCCTATTTTCTAAAGTCACATATATCCCTTCACTGCAAAATCAAGTCATAGTATTTAAAGCCAATCTGATTAGTCCGTACTGCAATTTATTTTAAACACATGCACCTTAGCTCCACCATCTCCTGTTCATTGCTCTGCACATCTGTCCTTCCACCATGCCATGTACAGTTACTCTGCAAATGGTTTTCCTTAACCTCATTACGCAAACTAAACTCTAGTCTTACCTGTTAACTGTCCACAATTTTGCAGAATGTCCAGATTTTGCCTCATTTTTCATCTAGTCCTCATAACATTTGGGATTTTCTGGACTTTCATGGCAAGTTAGTGAGAACTGAATTCACTAAATGACAGACACTTGAGTTTCAGACTTCATTTATTTCAGAAAATGCATGCTAACACCTTTTATTCTAGCAACGTTTTAAGTTTATGACAGCAATTTTTAAAATTTGTCCCAATTTGGGGGCTTTGCATCCCATTTTTGTCTGTCCAGTTTTTTGTGCCAAGAGGTCGAGAGGTATATTATGACATCCAAATAAAAATTAGAATCCCTTGTTGGTTCTATAGATGGGAAATAATTTATTCCAGGACTGTTTCCATACTAATGGACACAGATGCAGCTCAAATGTTTTATCCGTGCATGGGTCCCCGCAAATTATCTATGGTATGAAACCAGTTACTCACTATAAGTAATATATTACTCAGCCATGGGACTGAGAAGGCCAAACACCAAAACTGATAAGTTAATTCAAGCACCAAAAAGGAAAATTGAGAGGTTTAAAATGGCCCACAAGGCAGCTAGCCTTGTACATTCCTAAGGACCTGTCATACTGTTGCTGGTTTGTACTCTTGTCAATAGTGAGCCCAAACAATTTAGATCTGGTGTACTTCTGTAAGATTATAATCTTATCTCAAATATACCCAAGAAAACATATAACCAGTTACTATCCATCTTTAAATTAATAACACAGCGCAAATAAAGTGAATGAAGTTTGTAAAAAAATAGCCAATAAAAGAAGTTCATGTGGAGCTTTACATCACCAGAGTTTTATGCTATACAAACTTATTAACAAATGATTTTACAAGCTACCGAACAGCTAGACACCACTAGTGTTTAATGAACTAGCAAAAAAAAAACTTGCTAATTAAGAGCACAGCAGCAACATAATACCAAGTACTTCAAAGTCTAGCTCTACCAGTTCTATACCAGCAAGCACTGGTTTTCACTATAACCACCCATTAAACAATACCCCAGTGCTGCCCCAGACAGACAGCAGCACACAGCATGAACACAGAAAATACTTTGAGCCAAGAGAAAACAAAATGTCAGCCAGTTTGGAAAAACATTGGAGACTATGGAAAATGGTAAGGAATTAGTTTGAGACAACTGCCCTCAGCAGACAAAAGGAGACGAAATGAGGGTGTGTCAAAACTCTGGAGTGGAGAAATACAGGACACTGAACTATGGGAACCCTACTGTCTCACCTGTTTCACTAAAAGACAATACATGCCCCCTCCCAAAAATCACATTACAATAACCACTGTCACTACAGTTTTTTCCCCTTACTTGGTAGAGCCAGTTAATATCCAACCTTTTATCTACAAAATGTGGAAATATTCCTTCTAATGTGGAACACTTAGCAACAGAGTACTAGCAGCAACTTAAATAGAAAAATCACAAAATGATTAAAATGTACCTTTATACACAAATGTTATTTTGAATGATTCAGCATTTACTATAGATATTGGTTAATTCTTGACAATGAATCTGCAACAATCCTTTTCAAATAGAATGTAGAACAGCAAGGTACATGGAGTTAAGACTCCAAATGAGTAACATTCCTCATAATGAGGTACACTTTAGAAGTATGATCTTATTAGTAAGCAGAAAGGCCAGTAAAAAGCAACTTCTACTACCTTTTTCACAGGACACCCTTCCTATACCAAACACATTCTTTCCACTACATGCAGTATAAGCAGGTCAAGATCTACACTTGTTTTTAAGCTTACAAACTAAGTCGTTATCCTCTGTTTGTGGTCAACTATGGAAATATTAAGAATAACTCATTAGTACAAAGAGAATAAGGCATACAAGTGCACACTGCTACAGCTTACACACCTCCATGCTTGGCCAGACAAAATAAAAGCTTTAAACTTTCTCAAAAATATTGAGATAACCGCACAAATCTCTTCATGTATGCACAAACATACTAAAGTATTATTTAGTCAAACTATATTACTTTACTCCTCAATTAAAAGGAAACAATGTTAAATAATCCTCGTGTCATGCCAAAAGTAAAACGGACCTCTCAGCAGTTTAAGTAAAACGGACCTCTCAGCAGTTTAAGTAAAATGGACCTCTCAGCAGTTTAAAAGTAAAATGGGCCTCTCAGTACTTTAAAAGTAAAACGGACCTCCCAGCAGCTTGAAAGTAAAATGGGCCTCTAACCTTCCAGCACATAAACGGAGCCTTGGGGGAAAAATCTCTCCTTACTGTGCCTCTGGCAGCAGGCTTGATGTGGAATCAGTTTCTGCGCACTTTGTGTTTGAATTTAACGTTAGCATGCAATGCACACATGAGTCCATCTATTCGGTCTTACAGCTGTAAAAGTGGGGGGGTGCACTCCCTCCCCCTCGCTCTATGGTTCCAGCACCTATGAAGACCAGCAAGGTACGGGGCCATTCTTAAAGAAGAACACCTTTAATTTTTTTTTTTTTTTGGTTATTAAAAGGAAATTAATCTCCCGCCCGCCTGTTCCAGGGAGGTGCAAGTGCACCCCCTTGCATCTGCCTGCGGTCGCCCTTGCCTGTATTTCTCTTCAAATATCTTTGGTCCTGCTCTTTTTGTATTGGTTAGTTTTGCTTTCTCCTTTGCATAAATATTATACCATATTAAATCTCTTTTTCTTTTCCATGTCCATATTTCTTCTTCAGATGTCTCAAAATCTTCCTGCTTCTCCTTACTTTGGGGACTCACTCCATCATGTTTTGATGTAACCTGTATTAGACCTTCTACACCAAATCCTTCACTTTGTAAGCACTCCATAACTTCAACTTCTATTTTTTTAACTTCGACTTTACTAATTTTCTATTCTACATTCCCTCTTTGTGATATTATTTTTTTATTGTGAAATGTTCTATATCTGGATGCCTTTGCCTGTATTTCTCTTTGAATATCTTTGGAACTGCCTTCTTTATATTGATTAATTTGGCTTTCTCCTTTGCATAAATACTGCACCATATCAAATCTCTCTTTCTTTCCCTTGTCCATCTTTTTTATACTTTTCAAAAATCTCTAGACTTTGTTGATTATATTTGCTTCTTTTTCCAAACAGATCAAAGTTTTTTGATCCACATACTATTTTTCACAAATATGTTGTATTAATGACTACAAATTTTTATTTGAAGCTTCTGACAGTTTTTCTTGTGGAAGTATTTTTCTTTCCTCTAATTCATCTCTTAATCATTTTGTATATCTTGTGCCTGGAATGTCTAGGCTTTTTGCATAATAGTAACAATACATAATTTGTTTCTTGTCCTCAATAGTCCACTTTATTTCCTGGGATTCAGGAAGGCCGATTTTATGTGCAGGAACAGTGTAAGAGCTCCTGCAGGAAAAATGGCCACTGAGCGATTCAGGACAGTGGCGTTTTCAGGTGCACGAGTAGCCCTACACTGTTCTAGCATGGAAAAGCATGCGGCATGCAAATCACCTCATTAGCTGGTGCAAATGAGGTGATTTAGTGATCCACCAAGCTGCCAGGTCTAATGCTAGAACAGTGTCAGTGCAGAAATGTATTCAGACAATAACTGAGTACATTTCTCCAACTGACAAAATGGAGACATGACAGCTCGTGAAAAAGCATGTATTATGTACATTAGACATGCCAATGGCCAAATATAAGGCCATTGGCATTAAACAGTGATTAATACTTATGAAAATTAAACTTTTTTTTTTGGCCAATCTCGGCTGTTGAAGCATAGGGCAGCGGCGTGCAAATAGGATCGTGCTGAAAATAAAAAAATGGGAAAACTCAATTTTAAGTTAAATCTGCATTTTGCCATTATAGTCAATGGCATGCAGAATGTAAACAATACCAGGGAGCACTGGTTGTCGAGGGGAAAGGGTCTGTTTTAGTGCAGTAACTAATGACCTACACACTGGAGTATGCAAATAAGGGGACTTATACTGAACCACATATTTCCTCAAAGTGTCAGCTTGTACCTAACTGTGTAGGTGCAGCAATACAACAGTGCAAGTCTAAGAGCTGAATGACTTCATAAGGGGGTGTGTCATGCTTGCTGTAAGCTCATTGGAGCTCTGTGGCCCGTTGTTTGCCCTTAGCTAAGCACAGCTAAGGAAGAGGGTGTGTCAGATGTGCCTAAGCAGTGTGTACATAGCCTAAACGGGTTTGCACGCTGCACACCAGGTTTTAAACATAAACACAAAAAAAAAAGAGGAAATGGCAACACTGTTTACATTTCAGCACTGGGTATGTGCAGCATGCCTCAGGGCTTAAATAGGGAGGAACTGGGAAGGGGAAACAGCAGTAGGAAGGCAATCAAGGACAGCTAGCATAGCTGGCAGGTGTAATGTATCAGAATCAACCAATTACACATGCATCAGCCCAGCTCAGTACTATAAACTATGCAAACACCTTTCAAACTGTTTTTTCCTACAAACTCTACACCACCGGTGTACACAGATGGGGAATTTTTAACTGGTAAAAGTAACTAAAACTACTAGAGGCTGCTGCTTTACTCCATCAATATGTGCTAGAGACTGAGGGTGGTTAGGAGGAGAATGCTGACAACAGACCCACAATGAGGAAGAGGAGGAGAAGAGTGTACAGACCCAGGGTAACTTACCATGCCTTACATGAGCTGGAGATAGTGGAGCACTATATGGTGGACAGGGACATTCTACAGCAAATCGTCCAGCTGTGCCGTCCTTGCCTCACACACACAACCAACAGAGGGGAACCCATCCCAGTGGATACCAAGGTATGTGTAGGCTTAAGAATACTAGCTACAGGTACCTTTCAAAGACCAACTGGGGCTATCACGGGGATCTCACAGGCATCAGCATCCAGGGTACTCCACCAGTTCCTGGATGACATGATATCACATGCCAATGAGCATATATATTTCCCTAACACCCTTGAGGCGTTGACCATAAGTATGCGTCTCTTTCACCATATAGCAGAATACCCTAAGGTAGTTGGTGCTATAGACTGCATGTACACCCACATCAAAGCACCACCCAGTGAGCTGGGTAGGGTCTACATAAAGCACAAGGGCTTCCCCTCCATCAACTGCCAGGTCATGTGTGATGCCCAGGGCATTATCCTGAACATGTGTGTTGGCAGCCCTGGAAGGTAACACGACTCCCACATCTGGCATTGCTCACAGCTGTATCAGGGGTTTGTCAGGGGGACATCCTATATGGCCATCTAGTGGGGGATGCTGGCTATGCACTGGAGCCATGGCTGATGACACCCATCAGAAATGCACACACACACGAACAAGAACACCATAATGAGGCACATGCACAAACTAGGATCATTGTAGAGTGTGTGTTTGGGATGCTCAAGTCACAGTCCCGCTGCCTTAACATATCCGGTGGATCCTTGCAGTACTCTCCAGCTACATGTACACAAATGTTCATAGTATGTGCCATGCTACACAATATGATCCTATGGGAACAGCTGCAGCAGAAACAGCACGGGGCAGGGCCACACAGCCCCCCACGATTGCCAAGGCTAGCACAGGCACAGAGGGACTTGGAGGAGGAACTTACTGAGCCTACCCCTGTAGGCAGAAGGAAGTGTGCCCAGTATGCCAAGGCCTTGGCAAAGAGGCAAAGCATAGCACACACACTGACACTGTAGGGACCCAGGGACTGATACCTCTCTCCAGCTCACACATACAGTAAAAGGGATGCCAAACATGACACTACTTGTGCTTTACCATGTATAGGGAGTGTACTATGTGCATCTGACATAGTCAGCCCTCCAGCACCGCCCTCAGTACTGGCCCAGCAACAAGGTAAGTCATCCTTCCTATCAATTACTGAATGGAGTAGTATGTTCTGATAGTTGTATGTATGGTATGGATGCAAGCATGCAAGGGAATTGGGTGGCTAAATGGGATAGCAGCAGAGAGCTGACAGTTATATGGGTCAGGAGGAAATTCATAACAAATACTGGTGTCAACATTCTAGGCAGCACTACACCAGGTGAAAACCCCCACCGCAGTACATGTGATGGCTTAATTAAGTGTGGGTGTCAATAGGTCACACAAATGGATGTCAGTGAGGGTCACATACCCACCACCAGCCTCATCCAGCAGAACAGGTGTAGATGACCATAAAGAAAGGCCGAGCTAAGGCCCCCAAATGATGGCAATGGTGAACATCCCCCTCCAGACCTACACAGACATACCACAACAGGTCTGACAGTTGCATGTTAGTTCTAAAGGTTAAGAAGTCTGAAACTGAAATTAATGCCATTAAAATGTAACGTGTACTCTACTGATATGACTCATTTCTGCATGATAGGTCACAATACAATATGAAATGGAAGCCAACAGAGTAACCGAAATTCCAGTACAGTCATTGCTAATGTTTAAAGTCTTCAGATGTGCAACCCCCCCCCCAGCACACACACACACACACACACACACACACACACACACACACACACACAATACCATGTAGAAATGCAGTAACATGTAAGTTTGAGGAGTAATATTACTGGAGCACACATTGCCAGAGCTGTCCCAATCTACATTGTTGCATATGTACAATTTGCAAGGGTCAGTGTGGTAAATTTGTTGTGCGTTTAATATTGCCTGGACGTGGTCAGTGTGTGGGCCTAGATGGTTGTGTCTCAGTGGCCTAGGTACAGTACAGTGGTCGACAGGGCCATGTTCTAACAACTGCAGTGCCAACACACTGCTTCTCAGCTACACCCATGTCAGCAGTTGTACATACTCACTGTCCAGATATCAATATCTATCACCATTGGAAAGCTGGACATGCCATGAATGGGGGCTCATACATAGAAACAGTACACATGTGGAAGTAACCTACACAGAGTGCATATAAAATAACTGTCAACTGCACACAAGTTTGGAATTATACATAGAGGTTAGCATTACATTAGTTGTCCCTCTAGTATAGAATACTGGTAGTCTGGACAATCACTGGCAGATCACAAAAGGCACAGTTATAAAGTAATGACAGGCTGCCCAAGTCCCCACACAAGCCAGCATAAAGGGAATGTCCCAGGTGTATCTGTGAGTCAGGTGCCAGTAGCTTCTATATCACACATGTACCCAGCTCACCCCACCATCAGCCATAGGTTTATCACAGGTCATATCCTTGCTTTAGGGAATGAGTACAGCATGAATCCATCTCTGTATGGGAATACATACATGATGCTGCATGCTGAATAGGTGTCCTATGCAGGTGTGTCCCTAGCTGTAAGCAGCAACCTGACCACATCCAGACTCGTGGATCAGTATGAGCAGGAAGGATTGACAGGAATACCTCAACCACTTACCACTGTCACCCCATGGTAATCTACTGGGTTGCAGCCTGATAATGTATGAGTGACAGAATGCACTGGCCTGCTACAGATGGCCTGCAGCACTCTCATATGGCCTACAGTCCTCTGGCAAAGGCCCATGCCTCACCCATAGACCCAATGTACAGAATGCCAGAGGGTCCTAACTAACAACCTAACACAGTAAACAGAAAACAAATGCAAGGCCATGTTGACAAATGCCAGTAGCATGCCTCCCCATGTATTTCTGCAAGAACTGTGGACCAGGCCATAAATACTACTGGGATAAAGGCCCAACTATAGGGATACCTCTGACATATTGCTTTCATAATGACAGGAAGAGGAGAGAATAACAGAAGGGGGTGTAGAAGCACGTATGTCATGGAGTGTGTGAAGTCTGAAATTCTAATGTCCACCCATACTACCCCCTGACTGTACACCCATGAATGAATAGCCACAAAACTGCTTGTAAACCATAATGTGAAAGTAAACTGACCAGATATATGAGTCCTGCCTCTGGTTAACCTGGGTGTATCTGTACAGCTGAGAGGTATGGCCCCAGTGGGATATGGCCATTCCGTTAAGTTGAGAAAAGCACAAGAAGGTGATCCCCAGCCAGCATACTAACAAGGTGCTGGACCATTTACACAGAACTAGCAGTCTATTGTCTGTCGCTACCCCTCCACAATGGCAGGAGTGTGCCAGAATGTGTAGTCTATATCTCTCAGAATATTGGTCTCAGCTTTGTTCATCTTGTATTTCCCTGGTAAATAAATGTGAGCAAAGAATGATAACTGTCAACAGTTGATGAAATGATACATCACAGTGTAAAACAGCACATATGTGAGAAAAAATAATGCTACAATCAACCATGTTACACAAGCAGCACAGACAGCAACAGTTACAGTATCCCCCATATGTTACGCCCAGTGTGTCCCCATTTTGGAAACCTATCTACAGAAATCCTGTAGAAACAGGTTGCTAGATGTAGCTGTAGCACACAAAACCCTGAAGTGGAATACAACTCTCCCTGGAATGGCTGCACACACTCAATATAGAAGGTCATACTAGGCATGCTCTTACACTTAGAGAAATAAAGCCCATGTCTGACAACACAGTGGACTTCAGATATCTGTTATTCTCAGATGTCTGTGCACACACACAGCAAATTGTACACCATTGATGCATCACACACACACTTGGATTGGAATCCTCACACATATCTAAGGCCAACATAATATAATATATCAAACATACACACAATGAGACACGGGGAAGAGAGAGACAGACAGTGACAGAGAGAATCCCATTATAAGGCCTTTCCCACCAAGTACACATCCCATTGGCCTATATCACATGATGTGCTGATGTCATTCACTGTAGAAATTCCATTGGTTAGCTCTCAACCCTATAGTCTCAGTGATGCTTGTGATAACTATGTAACACTATAGTACAAATAAGTATCCATGTAGCAGTTGTAATCTCAGTCCTGTCAAATGTAAAGTTGTGTGTGTGTGTGTGTGTGTGTGTGTGTGTGTGTGTGTGTGTGTGTGTGTGTGTGTGTGTGTGTGTGTGTGTGTGTGTTTCCAGATGAATGTGTTTGAGGCCATTCATACTCATTACACTTCCCATTGCCCTACTTTAGCACTCCTGCTGATGTCAGTCACCCTGAAATAACCCTTTGGGCAGCTTGCAGCCCTAAAACCTCTGTGGTGCTTGCAATAACTGCTTAATACTGTAGTGTAGCAAGCTAGTTAGGTATTAGTTCTAATCCCAGTCCTGGCAACTGTGAAAATGTGTGTGTTTGTGTGAGAGAGTGTATGTGTCTTTGTAGAAACATGATTTTGAGACCATTCACACTCACTACACTTCCCTTACCCCTCCTTTAGCACTGTTGCTGATGTCTCTCACCTTCAAAGATACCTTTGGACAGCTAGCCAACATATAAGCTCCATGGTGCTTGCGATAACTGTGTAGTACTATAGTGTAACAAGCCAGTTAGGTAGGAGATCTAATCCCTGTTATAGCACCTGTGAAAATGTTTGTGTGAGAGAGTGTGCATGTCTTTGTAGAGACTTGATTTTGTGGCCTCACACTCACTACACTTCCCTTACCCCTTCTTTAGCACTGCTGCTGATGTCACTCACCTTAGAGGTATGTTTAGACACTGCTCTACCTATAAGCTCTGTAGCACATGTGATAAATGCGTAACAATGTAGTAGCAATAACTACATAGGTAGGGGTTTGAATCTCATTCCTGGCATGTGCTTGTGTGTGTGTATACATGGGTTCGCACCTTAAAGATTTTGGCCCCATTTACACCCAATACACTTCTCAGTGTCTGACTTTAGCAGTCCTGCAGATATCATTCACCTTAGAAGAACCTGTTGGCAACCCTAAACCATGTAAGGTCAATGGTGCGTGTGGTAAATGCGTAACATAAAGGTCTGAAAACCTAGTTAGATAGAGGTTTGAACCTCACTCCTGGCAAATGTAAATGTGTGTGTAGGGTAAAATATTTTATGAAATCTCTCACCCACTACATCACCCAATGCCGGTATTTACAAGGCCTGGTGATGTTCCTAACCTTAGAAGCAGCTTGGGACAACATCCGTCTTATAAGCTCTGTAGTGCATGTGATAAATGTGTAACACTGTAGTAGCAATCATACCTCCCAACCGTCCCGAATTACTCGGTTTATACCAAGTTTTGGGGTCCAAATGATGGGCTGCCATGATTCCTGAGTGACACCCCATCATTTCTGATTTATTTCCAATTTATTTTTACATTTCACGCTATTTTGCTGACGTCATCACGTGCGTGATGATGTCAGCGCCGTCCATGCGACCAGCCTATCGGAATTGAGCTCTGCTCACATTTCCGGCTGGACTGTTCAAGCGGGCTTCTGTTTAAATGCTGGCTGGGCTGAAAGGAAGTTATGCTGCTGCTGCTTTCGTCGTGGAGCCTGTCGTTTTATGTGGAGCTTAAGGTGTTTTTCGTTGAAATGCGTTGATGCGTTAATCAGAACTTTTTCTATGGTACAGGATGGAGAGGCGTTTTGCAGGTGGTACTTCTTTGTGAGTAAGCATCGCTGTGGATTTTGATGCATTTTGTTTCATTTTTTCCATTTCTCTCTTGCTTTTCAGAGTTCAGTCTTACCTGGACATTATTTTTCTACCATTTGCCCATAACTGATGTTTCAAGGACACGCATTTGATTTGTATGTCGTATGGTGATGCAGGCTGGAAGCTTTTTTTTTTTTTTTTTTTTTTTTTTTATATATTTCTGATGAGTCTCACTATAATTAGAAAAAACATTTTTATGCAGACTTCCAGCCATTTTTTCTAACGCTATCTGATGTACACTTCCAGTCAATAACTAATAAGCTGTCAAAATTATCTCTCAGCTCTAACTCTGAGTCCTGCTGAGATCTTTTATGCCGTTTTACAGTTTTAGCTTAGATTCTGGCATTGGCAGATAGCAGAGCTAAATGTTAAAACGTAGCTGTAACATTCTCTGATTTTACCCCTGAACTGAAATTATAGTTTTGATTAAATATTGCAGCAAGCTGTGTTTGTAAGTAGCATTTAATGGATTTGTAAAACTTCCCATGTGGTGGTGCAGGGGCGACATAGTTTCTTGTTTAAAATATTTATTGTGTTTGTATTTTTTGTGTGCTTGTCTTCAAGTAGTTTTCTTTGGAGTTTGTCAGCTTTCTGGCTTTGTCTATATGCCGATTAGATTTATGGAGGTAGATGACTTTTGGATTACAGGGACTTTTGCTCTTACATCATTTCCCTTTCAAAAATGTATCCATCATTATATGAACATCACTATCACTTAGCAAACATTGTCAAGAGGTGGTAGTGCTTGACAGTAAGGGAAATGAGTATCCACAGGTTAACATTGATAGGGCATTGTCTAGGAAGTTGGTCTACAGGGTAGAATAAATTGGAACTTAAATGTATTTTAAAAAGAAATTGTGCTTGCACTTGAGAGAAAAGATGGGTATTTAATTTTAGTATGGGATATTGTCTAATTAGACTACGTTTCAAACAGCAGTAGGACAGTATACAGTGTCACAGATGTGAAGTGGTACTGCAGAGCTGCCATGTAGAATGATAGTGATAGTTTTGCCTTTATTTATTTTTAAAGAAGAACCTAATAGGAGTTTAAAAGTGAAGGCAGATTTCCTTTTTTTGTGTGCTGATTACAAGTAGACAGGCACCCAGCAGTGCCTTGAATTGACATTTGGAGACCAATATCCCCAGTGTTATAGTGCCACAAGTAAGTGAATTCTGAGATGGGAATGCATACTGCAAGGTAGCTTTGTCAGCTGTTTATGAATAAAAATGTGGGGGGGTTGAGAACATGCTCATTCAGAAAGATGTCTAATTTTGGGGAATGATCTGATTACTGCTTGCTCACTGGAGAAGCATCTGTCTTTGAAATTCAGTGTATTTCATAGCATTCGCTCAGGAAATAGGTGTTTACATTACAGACACAAGGTGCAGGGTTTGATTCTCAGATGAGGTAATTGGTTAGGCTTAAAATGGCCCACAGTGGCAGTTAGCTTGGTACTAATCTATGAACCTATGAATAGTTGTGATAGGATGCTTCCCCAACACTTTGCAGTTGAATGGATCTCAAAGATAACTGGAAAAGATTATAAGTGACAACAGGAATGCAAGAGCAGAGAAGCTTTAATGCCAATTCTATTTTCATTGTGAGACAGTATTGCTTTAACAGATGTCTCTTGGTGTTTGTGCATTGTGCTATGTAAAAATAAAATCCAAATCATTGTAGAAGTAAAACAGTATACACACATTGGTGTTTATGGTAAATGGGGCGAAATAGCCAGGTAATGGGACACTGGAACGGCTGCAGGGGGACTCTGGTGCCATATTTTGGTTGTCTTCTCTTCAGTTTGCATTTGAAAGTCAGCATCCCACAATTCCATTGGAGTGGGTGGAGTTACATAATTATGTATGCAACTTTTATGTTAAACAGCGTACAGATTTGTACCTATTTTTCATGGGCCTTGTCCAGAATTTTGATGTTTCTAGGTTGAGAGGTATGGTAGCAATACATAGATAGGTAGGGGGTAGAAACTCAGTACTGGCAAGTGTGTGTGTGTGTGTGTGTGTGTGTGTGTGTGTGTGTGTGTGTGTGTGTGTGTGTGTGTGTGTGTGTATGTGTGTGTGTGTGTGTGTGTGTGTGTGTGTCTGTCTGTCATCAGTATCCTGTGTGGCTGTTGGTGTGACTGTGTAATAATAGGATCCATTAGGGGGGTAGGTTTTGCTAAATTATTATATTGAGGACCTAGTATATATCCCAATGTCCACATTACAAGGCCAACAGTTGTCAAACACCATAGAGGTTGGTATAGACAATCCACAGCCCTAAAGGTGTACTGCATGTGCAATGACTATGTGACAGTATGGATTAGTTAATAATATAGGCAACCCTTCTAATACTCAGTTACCACTCTCCACCCAGGAATCATACACAAACACACTTGGCTAGGCAGCAACCACTATATCAGTAGTTCTCCTGCAAACTGCCTCACAGATAGTACCCACGGTGTGATTGCAGTGGACTCCATGTCAAACCGATGACCAGCCATGACTGGTGTCACACAGGGTATGGACCTATGTCCACTCATGTTTGGGATCTACCCTTTTGAGGTGCAGGAGAACACAAAGGCACCTTGGCCGATAATGTTTGCATACAACAGTAAGGTAGGTGGTAACATTCCCAATCCATGTGATGTTGACATCACATCCAAAGGTCACATGACACCTATGACTGTTGTCAGAACCCTGGACATTACCTCATTCTCAAGAGATGTGCTGCCATTACCTTTGCTAACACCATGGCTCACATGAAGTAATACATTGGTGGTAGTCCACTGAACAGTGATGTTATTATAACAGAATGGGGAACACAGGTTGACAGCCAGCTGCCTGTTGACCATAACAGTGCCACTAACATCAGACAGTACTTTGATGTGTTACATGACTAAGTGTGTGTTATCCAGCAAGTAAAAGGACATGGCACCCTGTTCCATCCCCTCAGTAGCCCAATCAATGTGTACAGTGGCCCTTTTGCCGTGTTCCCACTGGACATCTGCAACAACTGTAGAGTCTGCAAACGTACCCAACAAAGGGAATACCATGCCTTATACATATGCCCTGTATGGACAGACTCCAATAACTCCAGTGAATCCCTGTATCATACTGTCTTGTCTATGTAGGTGCAATCACTACCGCAGTTACACAGCCATGTCTTACCAAACTAGGTCAGGAATGCTACTTCTGAAGATACCAATCTGTCCACAGAACATGCCCCAGTGACCTCAAGCACACTTCCACACTTCAAAGAACATGCATGTGGGACATGTGCACAACCCAAACACTGTCCATGTTATGGAATATAAATCACATACATGTGAAGCAGTGCACATCACTGGCCACCCACAACATAAATCTGGATGAGTAGATGGGGGATACAATACCCACCCCTGGGGACCACTCCAGTGACTATACTCCTGAGCCACACTGGGGACTATTGTCATGTGACCTGATGCCAGGGTATTCCCTTGGGATAGCCTTGTACAGCCTTCAGGCCCATTTGCCTACTACACACCTATGAAGCAATGAACCTATGGACCTCAGTACTGGCAAGTGTGTGTGTGTGTGTGTGTGTGTGTGTGTGTGTGTGTGTGTGTGTGTGTGTGTGTGTGTGTGTGTGTGTGTGTGTGTGTGTGTGAATAGTAATCTCAGTGTGTTTGGTAGATGAACATCCCCTGTGGCTGTGGTTATTAGGAATCAGCGGTGTGTCCAAACCACAACACATACCATTCTCCACTCTACAACAGATGTTGTAAATCAACATATACCTATGTACAATCCTCAGCCCTATAATCTGTGAGGCATATACAATCACTGTGTTACAGACCAAGGAATTCCATGCAGATACAGCTGTACCCTGCCTAAGACCTGGTGGATGTGTTCCTACACTGCCATACCCCTTGGTCAATATGTACGCTGTCTATTATTCCAAATATGAAACCGTAAAAATCAGTACAATTCAAAGAATGCCTATATAGTGCATTGCTTCTTTTTTATTCATTAGATCATACATGTGTTCATAAATCCTTCATCTGAAAGGTCTTTCCGTCTTTCTGATGTAGTAGGCTGGACATGTGTCACATGTTGCTAAATATACAATCCTCTGGGAATTGCAATTCCCATTCTTAAAAATAATGTTTGTCCTTAATCTGTCTTTCAATGAAATACTAGTTTCTTTAGCAATATAACACTGGGGACAATGGCCACAACATCTAGTACCCTTAACAATATCCTGTTCCCTCTCTGTTCTAGATGATTCCACCAATTTTTTTTCAAATTCATTCCTACTTTGGTGGTAAAAAATGGCTGGTCACCCACAACATTGTAAATATCCTGGTTAGTCCTAAAATACTTCAATTCCTTTGTAGAATGTTTTTAATATGTTTAGAGATTACACTGTATTGTACTGTACAGGCTTGAGTGTATTCAACAGATTCAGTAGTGGTTTTTGATTTACCCATATGTACTTTTAAAAGGGGTCCTGCCCCCAAAATTGGTTTACATTTCTTACTCCACTTATTGTATATATCTCCCAAAATAGCCTCAACCATGACCCTAGGATACCCCCATTCAACAAACATATTCATCAAAGTAGAAAATTCCTTTTTAACATCATCTACTTCAGAAGTCATACAAGCAATGAATAGGGCTTGTCCTTTGATAATGCTTTTCTTTTGTGACTAGAAAAATGTAAATAAGAGTTACAGAAGGTGCTTTTCCGGAATACCTGAGATTTGAAACCATGTGACATATGTGAAATCAGTGTGTCTAAATAGGAAAGTTGTTGTTCATGACAAGTAAAGGTAAATTTGAGGAAGTTGGTAGTCCCATTAAGATATACTATAAATTTGGGAATATTATCCTTATCCCCCTTCCATAAAATAACAATGTCGTCCAGGTAACGATTATATAACAGGACATTGTCTGCCCACCAGGTACTATTAAAAATATAGTCGAGCTCCCATCCAAGGAGCACTATGTTAGCATAAAGTGGAGCACACACTGGTCCCATAGCTACTCCAGAAATTTGTTGGTAGTACTGACCCTCAAAATAGATGTAATTATAGTCCAAAACTATGGACATCAATTCATAAATCAATATGGCCTCATCATGTATCAAGGTGGTGTCAAGGAGTAATACCTCTTCAAAATATTGAATGCCTTCTTTTTTGGGGATACAAGTAAATAGATCCTTGACATCAATAGTCAAAAATATTCAAAAATAATAGACAGCGTACATATTGAACCTGGGGGGTGGGATTGGAAGATCCAGCTTAGCAAGAAGGAACTTTTATGGCAACTTAGGCTTGCTGCCAACTTCCCCCAGGCTTAAATGACAGTGTTTCTATAACACCAGCTCAAGGCTAGAACCCAGATCAAAGAATGGGGTAATCAACTTTAATAAATATGGTGTTAGATAAACGTTAATTTATATTTTTATCAGTTTATATTTTTATCAGTTTAATTTTTTATTACAAGATTATAACATAATGCTTTTTATCTTGTATCAGCTTATGAAATTTAATGAAATTCATGTTTAACAATTTTTCTATGACATGATATTCAATATTTTTAACAAAATTTACTTTTGGTAATATCTCATTTAGTACAATTTTCTTGTTTCATATACTGTTTTTTATTACAATATATTATGTTTTAACGCATTGTGCTTTACTTGTGCTGTGTTTTTAAGAGATGTAGTGATTAATTGTTTAATTGATATATTAACTTCTTAGCCAACCACTATTTGTATCAGAGTACATATAGTTTGTTGCACTGGTAGTATGGTTTTTCAGTTCTGATGAAGTCATTACAGATGATGAAAGCACTTAACTACTTCAAAATTTGACTGTGTGTTTTGAAAGAAAGTGGAGGTTTTTTCTAATGGCCATTGGGTGCATTTTACTTGACTACAGATATCAGTCACAAATGTGCTTATTATCCAGCAGGACACTGTACAGTTGAATGTTATTAATTCAATATATCACAAGGAGTTCAACACATATGTCTGCAACAGTACTTTACTATGCACATGCCCTGTATAGGTCTCTTAGCTTTACAAGACAAACATGTGTTATACTCATATTCATAGGTAACATATGGATATGGACAACATCCCGTTAACTGGCCTAGCAGTGACACAGTCACAACTGTTTGACAGACACCCCAACAGTTGTCATATATCAGCTGTCCTTTCCCAGGGTGAGTCAGGCTCCTGAGCTGTGATCCTACCTCGCAACGTCTTACAGCATCATATCTGGACAAAGCCTAAAATGATGGGGGAATAAATAGGGACAGACTTTAAATATTCCTGTTACAAACATAGGAAGTTTGTAGAATGATATATTTTGCATTACCATAAATACTTTTAAGGATGTGGAGTCTTAAACTCAAGTGTTTGTTATTACTTGATCACTTCAATCCTCAGCTATTTGCCTGAAAAGTACAGATTTCAGAAGGAATAGACAAAGAACCATAATGGGAAAATCTGGACATTCTGTGAAGATCTGTACAGTTGAAAGGTATGGCTGTGATCTCCCCCACTGCAGAGAGGGCCAGATGCTATGGCCATAGCAGCTGTTCAGCAGGACATTTATACAGCAAGTCTTGTTGGGACATATATTCTTCCAGATCATATTTCCCATTATTACAGTCCAAGTACTACATCCAATTGCATGCTGACATGTTTCACTTACCTTTTTTTCTACTCTTTTCCAGTTTATGTTTTGTTTGTTTACTCTCTCTTTCTGTGCACTACAGGGAAAGAGCTGGTTTGAAAAGGTGGCAGCATGGCTTTTGTAGGTGACGCTCATGAACAGGTGATGGCCTGTGCACTTATTGGTGTTCCCCACTTGCTAAATGTATGTAGAGCAGCTGTGTAGTTCTTCCAATAGCCAATGTCATGGCAACACACTCCTATAATTGAGTACTCCATGTGGGCATTGGCCCTTTCCCTTACTTTTCTGGAAGACATCCTGGAGTTCATAGGTTCATAGGTATGTACTAGGCTAATGGCTCTGGAGCCTTTACAAACCTAGCCCATAGGATTACCCTGACATCGTGCCACCTGACCTTAGTTCTCAGTGCCTCTGTCGAGTAGAGCCACTGCAGTGATCCCCGGGGTGAAATTTTCTATGTCCCATCCACTCATCAAGGTTTTTCTTATAGAGGGCCAGTGAGGTGCTCTGTTTGACATGTATGGGAAGTCTATTCCATAGCAAGGGCAGTCTCTGGGTTATGAACCTGTCCCTCCAGCATGTTCTGTTGATTGTGGTAATGAGGTTGATTTCACTGGAGCATGTGGTGTGGAGGGATTGGGATTTCTTTAGATGTAGCATTTCTAACAGAGCTGGATCAGACATGGCTTTGTATGTCAAGCAGAGATCGCCTCTAAGTAGGTGATATGAGACAGAGAATAGCTGGAGTTTTTTGAGTCTGTCCATATAGGACAAGTTTTTAACTCCTAGGATCCTCTTTGTGAGGTACTTTTCTGGCCTCTCCGGTTGTTGCAGGGGTCTAGTGAAGTACATGCCAAATGGGGCATTGTACTCAGTGATTGGCGTAATGAGGGAAGAATAGAGGGAGACAATGACCTCTTTCTTCCTGGATGTAAAACCCTTAGTAATGAGATGTGCCACATAGAAGGACTTTCTGACCACAGTGGCAATGTGGTGGTCAAAAGAGAGGCTGCTGTCAACCTGTGTTCCCAGATCTGTTGTAACACTTTCTGTATTCAGTGGACTACCATCGATATGGTAATTCATGGGAACTGGGTTTTTCCCAAAGGGGATAATGACACATTTTTTGGCATTGAGCTTAAGGCCGTGGTTCTGTCATCAGTCATTGGTCTCAGTGAGGCTATTCTGTATGATGTCAACATCACTTGGGGAGTTAATAATAGCACCCAACTTGCAATCATCTGCGAACTTTGTCAGCCAGAGACACATTGTGTTGGCCTGGACTTCAGAGAAGTAGATATCAAACAGGAGAGGTCCCAGGACCGAACCCTGTGGGACTCCACTTGTGACTGGTCGACAGTCTGACTTGGAGTCTGCTACTTTCACACTGTGGGTTCAATCTGTGAGCCAGTTTGCAACCCATCTAGTGATATAGGGGTTGATGCCTAGCTTAGTGAGTTTTTCTATGATTCCTGAATGGGGAATGGTATCAAATGTCTTGGCCAGATCAAGGTAGGCTGTATGAACCACCTTGCCTTCATCCAGAGCTCTGGTGACTGACTCAAAGAAGTCGACCAGTTTGGGCAGGCATGACCTACCCTTCACAAAACCAAACTGTGTGGGATCCAGAGCTTGGAGATTCCCTATATCCTTGTTTATTAGGTCCATGATGATTTGTTCCATAGCTTTGCATATCAGACTTGTCAGGCTAATGGGGCGATAGTTCCAGGGTGTGTAGTCTCTCCTCCTTTGTGGAGAGGAATGACTGTTGCAGTGCACCATTCAGTAGGGATAAAGTCTGAGGTGAGGCTGTGATTGAACAGGGCACACAGGTGATGTGCCAGTTCACTCTGTAGTTCATGTAGAACACAGCCAGGGATATTGTCAGGTCCCATGGAAGCTGTATTCTTGGCCTTGGACAGTGCTGTTTTAACCTGTGCAGCAGAAATACTGGGTGCCTGGTAATCTACTGGTATTGTGATTGGTCCTTTGGAGGGAGAGAGGGGTAAAGTTGGCAGTGAATCTGTCGGCCAGTATATTGGCAATATCTGTTGGCGCAGTATAGGAGGTACCATTGTGCAGTAGCTCAGAGCAAATCTGGGCATTGACATGGAGATTCTTTACATAACTATAGAAGTTCTGCAGCTAAAAGTTGTGGAATGAGTTATAGGCTGGTACTTCAGGGGTGCTTCCTGCTGCCTTTAACCAGGTCTCTGTTACAGCACAGATGTCATTGTTCCCCATTTAAGGAATACTTCCAGTGAGTGCATTTTCATATTTAGACTTCTAGCGTGCAGCAGCATGACCCTCAGATTGCATGTGTTTGTAGCTGTCATATATTTCTGTATACATATACATACAGTGAGCCAGTTGGCAACCCATCTTGTGACATAGGGATTTATACCTAGTTTAGTGAGTTTATCTATAATTCCAGAGTGGGGGATGGTGTCAAAAGCCTTGGCGAGATCTAGATAGGCTGTGTGAACCACCTTACCCTCGTATACTGCTTTGATGACTGCTTCAAAGAAGTCTATAAAGTTTAGGAGACATGATCTGCCTTTTATAACCCAATCTGGGTGGGGTCCAGAGTTTGGAAATTACCAATGTCTTTGTTTATAAGTTCCATGATGATACGTTCCATGGCCTTGCAGACCAGGCTTGTTAGGCTAATGGGGCAGTAGTTCCTGGGGTCCGTGGTGGCTCCCCCTTTGTGGAGTAGGATAACCGTCGCTGTGCACCATTCAGTGGGCACAAAGCCTGAGGTGAGGCTATGATTGAACATGGTGCTTAGGTGGGGTGCCAGTTCATTCTGTAGTTCATGTAGAATGCAGCCTGGGATGTTGTCAGGTCCCATGGATGCTGTGTTCTTGACTTTGGAGAGTGTGGTTTTTACCTGTGCAGCCATGATTACAGGAACTTTCCATTCTTCCTGTATAGAGATGGGCCCTTTAGGGGTTGAGAGGGGGGTAAAGTTAGCACTGAACCTATCTGCCAGGATGTTGGCAATATCAGTTGGTTCTATATATTTAGTGCCATTGTGCTGTAACTCAGAGCAGATCTGAGTGTTGCCATTGAGATTCTTGACCTAGCTATAAAATGCTTTGTGGTTGTCTTTAGAATCAGTGGCAATTTTGTTTTCGTAACTAGCTTTGGAGGATTTTATGAGGGATCTCAGCTTCTTACTGAGGCTGACCAGGGATTTCCTCCAGTCATGGGATTTTACTCTTTTTTGCAATAGTTTCTTTCTTCTGTTGTAGAGTTTGTTTATGGCAGGGGACTACCAGATTGGCTTCCTTTTTTTGGAGGATAGCTTGGTTCTGTTAGGGATAGCACAATCCATGCATTGTGTAAGTGCTTATAAAGTGCATTTGTGTCGGATTCAGCACTTGTACCTCTATTGTCCGTCTGCATGTGTGTCGTGAAGTTTGCTACTTCTGTCTTAAGAAGTGTGAAGTTGGCTTTGGAAAAATTCTTTACTATAGTTTCCCTAATGGGGGGTGGGGATGGGATGTGGATGTCTAGGGTGATTAGCTTGTGGTCACATCTGACCAATGAGGAATTGACCTCTGGTATGGAACACTGGTCACCCATGTTGGTAATGACCAGGTCTAGGATATTGCTGCCCCTGGTGAGGGTGTGGATAAGTTGATCCAAGGCGTTGGAATTTATGAATTATAGAAAACATTGAGCAAAAGTGTTGGTACATGAGTAGTTTTCCCAGTTAATGTTGGGGTGGTTGAAATCACCCATTATTAGGGTGTTGGGTTGTACCCTAATATTTTCCAGTGTATCAAGAAATGAGGAGTGGGAATCCTGGGGCATGGTGAGGGATTTGTAGCAAGTTACAATTTGGATTTCAGTCTTGCCCAGAGTTAGTTGCACTTGGATAATCTCGGATGCATTATGCTGAGCAACTAGCCTGGAGGTGTGGATATCCTTAATGAATATGTACACACCTCCAACTTTAGTGTTTTGGTCCAGGTTAGGTGGCCGAAATGTGTGGTATGAATTACAGTCTGGTAATGCAAGGGTGCTCTCTGGAGCCTTGAACCAGGTCCCTGTCACTGCACAGATGTCGATGTTCTCCATTTTAAGGAGTGCCTCGAATTAATGCATTTTGAGGTTTAGACTTCCAGCACTGAGTAGCATTACCCTCAGATTTTGCTTGCTTGTACCAGTTATGGTGGTGAATTTGTCATTTGAACCTTGCTTAAAAAAGGCACTATAGGGATGGCAAGAGTCTTAGCCAGTATCCAGAATCCCAAGGTTGATAGATGCAGGCCATCCTTGGCAAAGCATCGTGGTCTGTCGATCATGTCATCCCAGGCAGACAGATACTGGATCCCCTTAGAATGACACCTGAAGCTTAGCCAGTTGTTGAAGTCAATCATTTTGTCCTTGTACTGTGGTATCATTCTGGGTAATGGCAGGATGCTACTCAGGGCTAGGGTCAAACCTGCCTGGGTTACAAGATCGGAGAGCTGCTCAATGTCTCTTTTCATGTAGTCCAGGGAGGTATGTCTCAGGTCATTCACACCAACATGGACAATGACAGAGTCATATTTGTACTTGTTGTGGAGTGACCTGAGTGCATGCATTATGTGGTGGATCCTGGCACCCAACAGGCAGCTGACAGTAACTTTCTCCTTGTTTAGCCTGGTGAGTGGAACATCAGTGTGCCTGACTATAGAGTCACCTATGACTAGAGTGGTGGGTACGTTGTGATGCCTTATGGGCTGTGGTTAAGTGACACACTGAATTTGTGAGCTATGTGTCATTTGGATTGTGTTGGGGGTGGAGGTTGCTTGCGTTCCTGCTTTGGAGGTCTCTGTTGCTTGAGCAGATTTTTATTGAGAGCCTCCACGAATGTAGGTGTGTGTTTTGTGTTGCTATGTATGTGTTTTGGTGGTGTAGGTTTTGAGGGACTGTGTGATGAGTATGGTGTGGTGCAAGTGTTTACCTTCTCTTCTTGACTGTCTAGTCCAGTCTTGAGTGAAGAGAGCTTTGCTTCCAGTTTGGTATATAAGTGCATCTCTCACAGGTTGTAGTGTTAGGTGGTAGGAGGAGAGGGTTGTTTGTGTACATGAGCAGTTGCTGCATTCCCCCAAGATGCCCAGATTCATCAGGTGGACAGGAGAAAACACCAGTAGCTGACCCTTATACATGCCTGGATAGGTGCTATTTATTAAGTACTAAAAACTGTTTTCCTCTAGACAAGTGAGGAAAGGTGAGTGCTGTAGTAATTTGTAGCTTATTTAGTGCTTACAACAAGTTCTAAACAAGTGCTGAGCTCAAAGAGATAGATTTGAGTGCTAAAACTAAAAAACTGGCTAGTCCTAAGGGAAAATTTGAAGAGCAGACTTTATGGCATCAGGAATAGTTTAACCCTAGCTAAGCAGCGATGCATAAAGTGTATTTTTTTAATATAACTGTAGCAAATGAACAAAACTAATTTAAACAAATTAACCAATTAACCAATAAAAAGCTAAAAACTGAGCCCCGTTCCAGCAGTATTCGATCAGACAATTTCTAACTGCACACTCCTGCCACTAGGGTGCAGGGGAACCTTCTCCAAAAAAGGATGGTCTGGATTAGTGCTGACATTATATAAATAAAGCTAGATTCAGCAGGTCTGAATTTAGTCTATGCTACAGCAAACAAGGCATACCAATTTCAGAAAGAAACAGTTCAAATAAGCAGGCACAATAAGCCTTTAACCAGAAACTCCCAGCTTAGAAGGGCAGAATCTACCTTCTCCTCCCACAAGAGTGCAGACCACACCTTCTTAATGTAAAATAACTGGCCTGAAGCCCAAGTGCTTAAACCAAAATTAATACACTTTTAGAATAACAAACACTAAGCCTTCAATCAGCAACTCCCAACTTAGAAGGATGTAAGCTACCTGTCCTGCTACAACAGTGCAGACCACAAACCTTCTTAATATATATATATATATATATATATATATATATATATATATATATATATATATATATATATATATATATATATATATATGTATAGATATATAGATATAGGTAGATTAGATATAGATAAATATAGAAATATAGATAAATATATGGTTCCCTTGAATTTGGTCGAATGTACATTTGGCTGACAAATGCAAATGGAGATCGCTGAACATTCATGTAACTGAATGCTGGATATCTCAAATGTATGTTTCTTCAAGACAGTTAAGTGAGTTTTAGAAAGGGATGAGAGTGTTTGTGTCTGTGTGTTTAGGTGTTAGGGTCAGGGTTAGGTAAGGCGACAGATATTACGTGTTTGCATGCAAGTGTGCATTTTAGGGTTAGGATTGAGGTTAAGTAAGGGGATAGATGTTATATGTTTACTTGCAAGAGTGTGTGTATTTTAGGTTTAAGGTCAGGGATAGGTAAGGGGATGGATGTTGTTTTTGGTGAGTGTTTGTGTGCCTGAGTATATCTAGTGTAGTTGTAGAGTTTGGGAAGTTTTTTTTTTTTTTTTTAAGGTAAGGTGTGGTGCTAGTGTTGGGGCAGGGCCATGGTTAGGATTAGCACACATCACTAAGGTGGTGTACATAGGTTTGGATCAGGCATTGGGGTAGCAAAGATGTCACTTTAGATACAAGAATTAATTGGCTTAAAGTATTTTACATACATGGTTATCCCTTTATGCAGGTCTTTTCATGAGTCATTTGGCTGATAAAAGGTAAGGTTGTATGAAACCACACCACAGAATTAGGATATCTTTGGATATTAGGAGGGATCTGGGGGTATGATACAAGTTAATTAAAGATTTCAGTGGGATGGCAATATGGTAAGATGTGTTACATCAAGATGTTCTAGAAATCTATACAGATGCTGCTGGGATAATTAGCTTTGGAGCTATTTCAATGGGTGTTGGTTCAGTGTGTCTTGGCTACTGAAGGTTAGGGACAGGGAAAGAATGTTGATTGTGGAGTTCTTCCCACTGGTAGAAGCCTTGCAACTGTGGTGAGAGCAGATGAAGAACAACAAAGCGGTTCATCCAGTAAATAGCCATCTGGTGGAAAAGGGTTCAGGTTGATGAGACACTTCATTCCTAGTTGCCTAATTTTGAGTAAGCTGCCTAATGTTGAGTACGTCTATCAAAGTGCAACATGTAGCAGGATTGGAGCACTCACTGGCAGATTCCCTTTTTCATTTATAGTGAGCCTGTTTCAGGAGGCTAGCTTCAAGTGCAACTCCAGTGCCAGATCAAAGATATTTATGTGTCATATCAGCAAATGAGAATGGAGGCTAACGAGTAAATCCTTCAGTGTGAAAACAGGGGTAATGTATAAAAAGGGTAATGTATAACAGGGATAACATATAACAAATGTATAAAAGGGGTAATGTACAACAAGCGTAATGTATAACGGTAAGGTATAACAGGGGTAATGTATAACAAGGGTAATGTATAACAGGGGTAATGTACAACAAGAGTAATGTATAACAAGGGTAATGTATAATAGGGGTAAGGTATAACAAGAGGAATGTATAACGGGGTAATGTATAACAGGGGTAAGGAATAACAAGGGTAATGTATAAAAACGGTAATGCACAACAAGGGTAATGTATATATGGGGTAATGTATAACAAGGGGAATATATAACAAGGGTATACAGCATTTTCCTAAAACTAGGTTAGCACAAGGGTGGGAAGTTGCATGACTCATACCTCTTCACCAGATTACAGCTTATACGATTATGATGAAGGACCTGGGTTGGAGTCCTAGCAAGGCTGGAATTTTTTTATCTGCACTGAATTGGTTTAACCAAGCTGTGGATTTGGGGGATTTGGCAAGGTCCTTTCAAGGGCACAACACATTTAATGGTTGAGAAAGCAGTGTCCAAAGAAGATAGACAAGAGGTATCCAACTAGGCCCACAGTACTGGAAATGCAGTGGGACACTATCCCAAGGGTGTGTGCAAGTCCATATGAGACATTATTGTTCAGGGCCTGTTTTCATATGGCTTTTTATGGAGCATTTAGTTCATCTGAGATGTTGCAGCCAAATAAGTGGAAGGGTCAATACACTGTATTATCATTACAGAATGTTTGCATGTCTGACAGGTGTGTTTGGTTGTAAGTGGAAAAGTTGAAAATGGATCAGGAGAGGAAGGATCAAAAGCTACAGCTTCATACCCCTGCAGGCTTATTCTTGCATTTAGCAGAAGTGCTGTGCAGGAAGCAGGCACAGTGAGGTAAGCAGCCTGGATCATTCTTATGCCACCAACAAGGGTACCTACTTAAGCAGTACCAAGCCAGGGCCATACTTTGGAAAACCATGGTGCTAACTGAGCTAGACTGAAGCAAGTACACACTACATTCATTTTATATAGAGGTAGCTTCTTATGACCCCAAAATAGGGGCAAAACGGGATGAAATCAAGAATCTGGGTAGTCCAATGCATACAAAGTCTGTGTTAGCAGTAGATTGCTTTAACTGTTTTTCTTTATTTCACAGCTTGGGCACTATCAAATCATAGGCATGTGTGGATGTTGGGACGCTCTTTTATTAGAACAACCCAACCTCCTGTGTGAGAAGGACCCAAAAACATGATGCATGTAATGCTGAATGGCTTGAGGCATCAGGCATGAGGTGGCTTCAGCTAGGGCAGGTGCTGCAGCAAGCAACTAAGTCAGGCAGGGATCCTGAAGTCATTTTGTTGCACTTAATGGTGAATGATATTTGTCAAATGCCAATTAGAGAATAGTTAAAAACAATTGTGCAGGACATTCATTTTATTAAGGAAAAATGACCATAGGTCACTATATGTTGGACTGAAGTGGTACAGCAGATGAACTGGGGGTTTGCAATGTCCATTACAGCAGTAGAGAGAATGAGGCATAGAATTAATAACACCATAAACAATTATTGGAGTGCATGGGGGCAATTTATATTGTTCACCCAGACATTCGAGTCAAGTGACCAGAGAGGTATGATATGGAGGGGGTTCACCTATCAGAGGAAGACATGCAGGGTTTTCATTCTGAATTACACATGGGATTAGCTAGGCTAGGCCTGGATCCCCTTTAGTAAGAAATGTGCATGATGGAATGGAGGGATAATCTCCTCTATTCTGTAGCAAAAGCCAGAGAAGTCAGTTGGCCCCAAAGCAGTGGGAGGGTTGCCAGATGACTGTCCAACCCAGCACCTTCCATTGCCAGAGAGTAAAGCACTCCAAGGAAACTACGTGAATTTGAAGTGCTGGAAGTTTATCTAAATGTTGAAGGGCTGGATAACAACAGTGCTGCCTGTTCTGTAGTATTTAATTGATGTCACTCTCTACATCTATATTTGCATTTAAAATGGCCTCCCTGAAATTCCTGCCTTGCACTCATTTCCAGAAATAATTGGATCTCAGTAAGACAGGTAGGATATTTGGAAATAAATACATGGTTGCAAACATTTAATGTATTCTCTCTCTCTCTCTCTCTCTCTCTCTCTTTGTCTCTTTTAATACTTGAACCAGAGAACAAGGCTAGAGCACTAAGTCTACAACCCAAATACATTACAAAGGTATACCAGTCACAAACCTATTAAAAAGATATCTGTCCTGAATAAGGGTTTAATCAGAGCAATATAAGTAAAACTAATACTCATTTAAATATTAAAGCATTCATCACATGATCAGCTGAAACAAGCACATTTTAAATAGTTAAATGATGTACCCCACTAAAAAATCCCAACACCTAACTTCCCACTATGGAACCTCTCTGTTTCTATTCTCTAATCTCTCCCACTCTTTTCTCTGTACGTTCTCACACCTTCTCTTTCCAGCTTCATCTTGATACAGTATGTTTGCCTGCTTCACCCTGTACTCTACACCCTCTACTTTGAATCCTACACACTCACATGTATATACTATTGTCTTTTTCTTCTCACATATACTGCTAAGTTACTTTCTTCTTCTATTCTGACTTTCATACTTCTGTTTCCATTTATGCTCTCACTTATAAAACTTTCCCCGGGATTCATGAACCTTGCGCCAGGCGCCAGCATAGCGTCGGCGTTATAACGCCAAATATGGCTGCTTAGCGATTCAGGTATGAATGAATTTCACGTGCACTACCGGCGTGCGCCGGACCGTCCCCGCCCGCGGCGTAGGTATGCAAAACACACTGTGTGCGGTATTGCACCATGCAAATGAGGGCAAATAGCGATCCACGGCGGCGCAGGTAAGCGTAAGACGCGGCAATGTAAACCAAAAACGGTTTACATTTACCCAAACATACCGGAGGAGTAACGGAAGGCTGTCAAAGTCAGGTATCATATAGGTGCAATATGCCAATGTGGAAAGGCACCGAGAATGTCCAAAGAAAATATGCACAAAATGTAAAAATGACATAAATGGCACGTATGTAGAAAGAACAGCAGACCCCGGGATATGTGCACAGAAGTTGCAAAGCAATGAAATAATATGACAATGTCCTAAAAGAGCAGTAGAACACAAATCAGCTGCACAGCCACCACACACCATAGTATGTATGTAAAGCTGCAACCCCAGCGCAATGGTTGTCAAGGAGTGGTGGCGGTGTCCGCGCCGTAACCATGTATTAGTAGTCAATTCCATGCAAATGAGGCAGACAATAGTGAATCGCAAAAACGGCGCCGGCGTAAGGATGGAGCAAACGGCGCAGCGGTACTACACCGAGGACTGGCCTACACGAGATACATGTCAACCACAGAGGGTGTGCCACTGTAGGAGGAAGGATATTGAGGTCAGCAAATCTGGGCTGTACAATGCACATCACAGCATCAGGACTGGCGTGTTAGGAAATAGATGCGCTGAGAGTACAGAATGCGCCATACAAATGCATGTGCACGAGGATGACTACGCTCCCTAAACCAGTCATGTGACGGCCTCACCGCCAACAACCACGGATATAGGAAGGTAATGCGGAGAATACGAGGAAATGCGGAAGCAGTGTAAATGGATCCGTAATGAGCAATTAACACCAATCAATGCAGGAAGGGCAAACGCCGCAGCTGATAACTCTGCATGCAGACTCCTGCATAACGGGAAAGGGGAGGCATATGAGTGCAAAGATAGTAGGGGATGTAGTAGAAATGCAAAGAGCAAAGAACCGAAATAGCACAGCCAAGTACAGAGGTAGCATAACCGCGGCTGCAGATAAAATGCATCATATGCCATGTGCCTGCAGGATGCAGTAATGTAAGATGCCAGGCGAAGGCAATGCAGGCAACTGTAATGTAACACTACAGGCAGTACCGCTGCAGTTGCAGCGTAAAACCACGGAAATAATCCGTGGATACGGCCGCACAGACACACCCAATGACATCACCGGGTATACAGCACAACAGTATTAAATGTGAATGCACACAACACACAGCGATTTCCCAAACGCCGCACCGTAGGGTGTAAACAGACGAGGAACTTTTAATATGTATATGCTGGGTGCCGCCGTGGCCGTGATGCATAGGTATGTGGCAGAGACAGACGGAGTTGCGGAGGGTGGTGCCGACAATGACCGTGAGGCCTCACAGGAGAAGGAGAGTGTTCAGTACAAGGGTGACCTACCTGGGGCTACGAGACCCGGAGATGCTAGAGCGCTACAGGGTGGTCAGGGACACATTACAGCAAATAGTGGTGCTGTGCCGCTCGCCTGAGAACAAGAGACAACAGAGGGGAGCCCATCCCAGTGGACACAAAGGTATGTGTGAGCTTGCGAATACTGGCTACAGGTACCTTTCAAAGGCCAACCGGGGACATAATGGGCATCTCACAGGCATCAGCATCCAGGGTACTACACCAGTTCCTGGATGCCATGTTACCACATGCCCATGAGCACATAAATTTCCCCACATCTCAGGAGGAGTTGGCTAGCAATATGCGCCGCTTCCACCGTGTGGCACAATACCCGGAGGTCCTGGGTGTGATAGACTGTACGCACATAGAAATTAAGTCACCACCCGGGATGCAGGGTAGACGCTACATAAACCGCAAGGGATACCCCTCCATCAATTGCCAGGTCGTGTGCAATGCGCAGGGCATTATTATGGATGTGTGTGCTGGCAGCCCTGGAAGCTACCACGACTCCCATATCTGGCATGCCTCACAGCTGTATCAGGTATTCGCCAGGGGGGACATCACACAAGGTCACCTTGTGGGGGATGCTGGCTACGCACTGGAGCCGTGGTTGATGACACCCATCAGAAATGCACACACACACATGCAAGAACGCCATAATGAGGCACACGCACAAACGAGAATAATCATAGAGCGTGTGTTCGATGTTGAAATCACGGTTCCGGTGCTTGGATACATCCGTGGAGCCTTGCAGTACTCTCCAGGCACAAGTGCCCACATATTCATAGTATGTTGTATGCTACACAATATGATTCTGCGGAAACAGCTGCTGCAGGGACATAATGCCGGAGGGCCACCAAGCCCGCCACAACTGCCAGGGCAAGCACAGGCACAGGGCGTTCAGCGCCATGGACACACTGAGCCAGCCCCAGTAGGTAGACAGAGGCGCACCCAATATGCCTACGCCCTGGCAAAGAGGGAACGATAGCACATACTTTGACAGTGTAGGCCCCATGGACTGACACCTCCTGACCTGCACACACAGTAAAATGGACGCCACACAAACATGTCCGCCCGTAATGTGTACCGTATGTGCGGACGTATGTGTGACTCCAACAAAGGCACCGCTCAAACACTGCACACCCAATAGCCAGCAGAGCATGGAACGCCAACACCTCAACGACGCCGGTTCTACAGCACACGGCGGAGCCGTATGCTGCCACTATCGCCGCAAGTCGACCACATATGTACTCATGTGCATACACAGATACGGAAATACATATCAGTACACATGTAGAAATATATGTGCATACACAGATATAAAGTACAACAGGGTAATATGGAACCCAGGGATGCAAGTTCACAGATAAGTAAGACGCTAAATCACCACATAGTAAACATAGTGACCGACAACCCGATCATCCTGGAGGGTGGGCAGGGCAGGTAACGCCAGCCATGGAAATGTTAACCTGCATCAATACATATCCGCTGTCGGGATGGTCACCAGTCCACGGTACAGTAACGGGATATGTGTAGGGTTACCACCTGTCCCACGTTGTGAGGGACAGTCCCCTTTGGGCAGTTGTGTCCTGCAAAAACATTGACAAAATGGCAAATGTCCTGAGATTGTAGGACAAAACTATTTCCCATAATTTCTTTATTAGTTGCATAAAACAGTTATTTTGTAGAAGAAACATCTAAATATGATAATAAACAGAATAAGCAACTGTAATGCTACAGGTTTGTATTCTGTCAAAAAGTGAATTGCTGTCCTTTGTACTGGCCGTGGGTATGTGTTTGCATGCAAAATCTGACGTTTCTACAAAAATGTCCCACTTTGGGTATTTGAAAAGGTGGCAACCCTAGATATAAAGCGTGTCATATCCATAGGATATGAGTGCGGAGATACACGCCGCCACCGGGCGATGCGCCAACGAGGTATTGTGTTCAACCATCGGTGTAAAGCGGAAAGCATACCAGTGAAGTGTACGACATTATGAGGAACGACCTCATTTGGGGTGTAAAACAGTTCATGTTCCTCGCAGTTCCTCCAAGTTCCACATTGAAAATGTCTGTCAAACATCCATTGTTAGGAATGTATATAAATGACATCCTGGTAAATAGAATGTACTCATAGTAAGTCAGTAAAGGTTCTTCACTGTAAGTAAATCAGCATATTATAATCAACCTATGACCTACTTAGCTGAAGTTGTCACTATGCCATTACTATGTGTTCCACATTATGCCCATTTGTTTCACATTACTACTGTGTGTGTTCCTCACTCTGGAAATAGAAGGTTGACAGCCATGGCGGCAATATGTGTGTGTGTGAGGTGAGGTTGTCGTGTGTTCCGCTGTGTGTGTGTAATGTGTGTGCCAGTGTAAACTGTGTATGTAGATGACATGTCACAGGCGGAGTGTAATAACAGGCGTAGGCATACAGTACAGGAACCATAGGCGTATGTACAGCAGTACCCACAAAGTAGTACTGACATCTCCTCAGTGGCTATGCACGTGGCGACGTAAAACGATGCAAAGCGGAAATGTCCCAAAGTGTACCACAGGGCCATAGCCAACAGGAGATGCAAAGGACGCATGTACAAACCATGACCGTAGGTATGGCGGCCATAAGGTAGACTCCACACGGTCCGTCGGCAACGTTACACAGCATCAGGCATGTACGGCGAAAATACGAATGTGCTATCCCGACACCGATCGTGAACACTTACGGTCCCGTAAATACCGCGGTGTGTAAGCAAGCGGCACACTTAATAGGAGGCTACCGGTAGCATACAGGCCGCCCCAAGTATAGGACCACATTCACCGTAACTATCAGCGACAAAATGCCAATGGATAGTAGGCACGGACGAACATCCGCAGATATATAACCGATGTGAAGGAGGAATACGTGCAGGAAGCACACATGCAGGCGATACCGACAGCAGACGACATCAACCAAACAAACATTCCCCGAACAACAGACAGGTAACCCGCAGCTCCCCAAGCAGGGATGGAGCACACACACAAGCATATCTGGTATGTATAAATGCAAGACTCACACCCCGTACCCATCACCCACATCCGCAGATATACCCCATTGCACATATCAAAGGGATAACAGCTAAAACCGTAGCAAACACATACAGGCAGTGAATGACAGCGGCATACCCACAACAAGCTCCTGGGAAACACTAGCAGCGGCTGATGCATCCTTGCATCCGCTATGTACAGGAAAATAACAGCTATGTAACACATCTGAATGCACAACGCCATCGACAGACGCCGCCAGGACACGGGACCCACATGTCGAACACAATACCATACTCAACACACACAATCCACGGCTAACACCACAGCGAAATGTGCCCGACACCACACATAGCGGATGCAGTCACACAAACATGATACAATACATACCATCCTCACGAAGGTATTGCAAATAACCAACGGCCACACGAGGAAAGAACCATGGGCTAGTGCCGACGCCAGAATCTAACGAAAGGAAGGGGGATCACCGCCGATATGCGCATAAGTACACACCGAGGAACAGCTATTGGCCTGATTAACACACATGCCTCAGGTGACGACGAATATAAGGAAGACTCCTGGATATTCAAACCATATGTTCATACCGAACTAACACGCAATAGAGAAGGAGAAACAAGGGAATAGAGACGAACTCAGAACAAAAGGCCGGAAAGGTATGTCGAACCCACGACATGTACTGGTGTGTAACGCACGATACGTATGACGAATCTGTACAGTATGTGAACGGTGTGTGTAGGTAAAGATACCTGTCCATCAGGCAGAGAGAGGCGAAGTTGGATATGTAATGCTAAAACGCCGCAGCATACCAACGACTGTGGACAACGTGTGCACAGCAGTGGGACAACATGTACACACCCGGGATAACCCCAGGTTCGGCTTGCCACCTTTTCAAATGTCCAAAGTGGGAAATCTTCGGGACACACATCAGATGTTACAGGTGGACACATACCCATGGTCAGTACAAAGGTTAGAACTCTACTCCTTTGCATAAAGAAAAGTGTAGTCTTGTAGCAGTTAAGTTGCTTATTGTGTGTCTTGTAACATTTAGGAATGTACATACATAAATAAGTATGTGATGCAACTCTTACATAAGAATGGCATATAGTGATGTCCTACAATCTCAGGACATTTGCCATTTGTAATATATTTTGTCAGGACACAACTGCCCAAGGAGGGACTGTCCCTTGCAAAGTGGCACAGGTGGTAACCCTACCCCAGGTCTGCCATAGGGGTTGCAAACACAGAACAATGCCACCACCCACGCTGATGCTGGCAGTGGATATCCAACAATGAAGTGCCACAGCAGGGGATAGGACATGTATGTATAGTGTCACAGCACACATGTGCATGGGCATATACCATCGATGTCATACGGAATGTGCGCACGACGCACGTATCCCACGCAGTAGGGGCGACTATGTCAATTATGTGTAATGCAAAGCTGTCATGATGGATATGTTCACAAATCATAGACAGTATCACAGGCATAGCATGCATGATGGAGCGATGGCCTAATGTTATGTACATACACAAGATATGTATGGCCTGCACATATGGGACAATGTAGTAGCAGAATAGGTACCCGAAATGGAGGGAACAGCAAGTGACCATGTCCAAACGCTCCATAGCAGGTGCAATGTGTGCCACAATGATGTCCAGCAGGGCCGTGTGTAAACACATGTGCAATGTACACAGTACTGACCCCCCCCCCATGGTAGTGTCCACTGAACGGCAGAACTGGATGTCAACTGTCATGTCTATACAGTACGTCCGCTGTGGTGGTACCATGGGTCTGTGTCACCCTACCAGCAAGGAAGCTATCACATGACTAGTGACACAGTGTGCCCCTGTGGGATGTGCACAGGACCTATGTCCCACAGCATGGTGTGTGTCCAGTCTGTGGATGTCACACAGACGCCCGGGCTGAGCAATGTGGCATGTGTGCACACATGCAGGACTGCTCCCACCCTGCCCACTGCAAACGCCATGTAGGAGTACTACATGCATCAGTACTGCGGAGAACATGGCCCATGGCAGAGTAGATTACACCCCTGTGTTAGTGGCATGCAGGTGAGCACAGATGTGTTACATGACTGTCATTTGCATATGTAAACTGTCTGAGCTGGGTAGAGAGCACAGCATGACTATACTGAGACATGTAACGTTGTATCCATTGTGTAAGGTACACCACACATGTGTTATTGTAACACGGCCTGCGGTACATGTGTGTATGGCACTGGTACAAGGGCACCCAAGGTATCAGCTAGACATACGGTCCAGAAATGCGTGGTCCTGCACATGTGTACCCACGCCATGGTGTAATATGGCAACCACAGCACCATGTGGGCCATGTGTGTGTACATCAACCATGTACAACGTGATATGCCTGTATAGGGACAGTATCCATGTGATACACACCGCATGACTGTCAGTATGCAAAGGTGATGTGTATGCACTATGTGTGATGTAACTGATGCAATGATATCTACATGATATATCTGCCACACTGACACCTGTATGGGTGTCAGCAACATGAGTAGGATGAGCTAGAATGCTGCCAGGTATGTAGAAGTGGTATATGTAGGCATGTACAGTACTGTGTGACAGCAGGTAGTGTACGATGCAAATACTGAGCATGAGGGGCCACATGTCTGAGGACCGCAATGTCACACGCCCCTGACTTGTTGTAGTTAGCATGATATGCCTGCACCACCGTGTGAACTGTACAGAAGGCACATGGCGAACATCCCGATACATAGGGCGATGTGATGCTGGATGTGTACACTGGCAATAGCATAAAGTGGAATGGTGCTGAAGGGCAAAGAGCGGATCATGTCTGATGTGATACCCTCTGTACCACCCCAACCACCCATGCAATAATATGACAGGTGGCCAGCATGGGATGTGGTGTGCTGTGGCGCACAGAAGCCCAACAAGGGTGCCAGGAAAGGCATGCAGGTAGTCAATGAGTGTGTGAAGCATGTATGTCAAGATGTGGCCCAGTGCCATACTGAATGGCCCAGTCATGGGTGTAGAGATGCAGCCCCA
This sequence comes from Protopterus annectens, assembly GCF_019279795.1. NCBI lineage: Eukaryota > Metazoa > Chordata > Ceratodontiformes > Protopteridae > Protopterus > Protopterus annectens. The sequence goes on from NC_056725.1 coordinate 462,659,834, forward strand.
TACGCAATGCAGTACCATCCATGTGTAGTGTGATAGATGTGGTAGTGTGGTGGTCAGGGTGCACAACGCACATGAATGGGCTAGCAGTCACTGACGGTGCTGCTGCAGAGACATGTAACAGCCAGGTTGGCGGGATACAACAACCACGGCGGTTTGAGGTGACATTGGGACTGTGTTCCCGGACATAACATGTGCATGGCAGTACTATGTATGTGTCCACAGGGTTAATACAATGTCCAGCCAAGGATTGGAACCCTGTAGTGAGTGAGAGTGTGTATTGTTGGTAGGTACCCCATTGGCAGGCACGATGACAGCAACATCTGTGTCGCCAATGCCTGCATGACCGTGGTATGCTGCATTGAATGTGGATGTAGTCAAACAGCAGAGACATACCACCACACTGCGTGAGGGCCCACACTGCAATGTCTGGCAGTCATGTGTAGGTAGCTAGCTGTGGAGTATGTCATGCACCATCAGGACACACCATGACTGTCAAGTGACACACAACACACAGGTGAACATAACTACCGTGCAACAGCCTGCACATGTGCCCATACAGCACGTGTGCATGGAACAGGAATACCACTGTGGCCTGTGAAAAGGCCAGTACCACCATGTCTCAGTGTGGAATAGCATGGTCCCTACCAGTGTGTAAATGTAGCAGAAGTGCACTGTGATCAGTGTTGGCATAGGCACGTAGACTGTCCATCGTGACGGGTGCCATGCCATCAACTACCACTGTCAGTGGATGTCAGTAATACCGCTGTAGTGTATGTACCATGCATGCTGCTATGGTTGTGTGTTTAGGTGTGGCTAGCAGGGATGGTAAGCATGGATGTTCAGCAAACAGAGGGGAGGTGTGTAGGCCTAGCACACAGACACATGGAGGTTTGGTGCATGCTGAGGGTAGTGTAGGTATGGTATGTGTCGTGTAATGTGTCACCCAGCTATGCGCACTGCATGGCCAAGCATGTGTGGGTACATGGGAGTCCATACTAGGGAAGGGCGTGTTGCTGGCAATACATAGCAGTAGCAACTGTCCTAGGTGCAATGTACAGTATGCCAACCCGACCGGCATGTAACCTGTGGTGTACAGTGTATTCACTGTCGCGCGGTCACAATGTGCGAAGCGCCACTTAACATGGGTATCTGAACATGGACTACCTATGATGCAATGTGTCATGGGAATATACAGTATGTGTGTAAATCACGGTGTGGTGTGGGAACCACCCGTGTGTGTTGCAGTCCAGGTATGTGCCTGGGAGGTATGCTCTCTGTACAATCTGGAGTGGCAGGTGTGCCGTAGGGCATGGAGGCAGGTCCCAGGCACTGCAGATAAATGACATGTGTGCTGTACTGTGTGTGCAGTGCTAGTGTACAGCACAGTGGAGGGTGTAAGCATTGTCACACATCACTGCATGCTGTGCCTACCTGTGACAGCCCTGCCGGAGACAGACATGTGACACCACTGCACAGGCAGCATAGCATGTGAAGATGTACATGTGGGCTGCACACCTTAGGCAGATGTCCACACGACATGTGTGCCACGGTAGTGTGGTTGAACACGACTATCAGACTGGACAAACAGCACATGCCTGCATAACAACAGTATGACCATAGTCAACAGTCCCAGTGACAGAGTAGGCCAATGTAGACTATCCCTGCATGCAGACCACTGGCTACTGGACACCTGGCTAGACACACACCTGGAGGGTTAATTCACCATTGAGCCATCACATGTCCAAGTCCATGTGGGCCGCAATGTCATCACAGGGTGTTCACAATAGCAGGTGGCAAGGCAGACACGGTGTACCAGGTGATGTGTCATGTGTGCATATGTCGACTAGCACAGCCGCTCACATGTCTGCAACATACTGGTGCACGATGTATACTGTTACATGATGAATGGAACTGCACTGTCACCCACTACAGGGCCATCTGACACAGGTGTGTTGTGACTGGTGTAACCCATGTTTGCACAGGATACACACTGCTGTTGTAGGCAGCCATGCTGGTGGCCACCAGTGATATATGCAGTGGTCATACAGACATACCGCATACAGTGTTCATGCAGGAATGTCCATTGTCGTGGACGATGCGCTGCTATGTGAATGTAGGTGTTTGTTGTGAATGTCACACATCCAGAAGACACCATCTGGTGCAGTCATGGTTGTCAACACCGGTACACACAGCCACAGCAGTCAGAACCCAGTCCTGACAATGTGTGTCAGTCACCCTCGTACTGTGTGACATATGTGCACATGGCGGAACACCTCCCACTGTCATCTAAGCTGGCTACATGATGGCTGGAATGTGCTGTAGAAATGTACAATGCTGGTAGCCCAATGAAGTACCTGGAATCAGACACAGTACGCTATGTCAGCCATGTAAACCATGCACAACAATGACCGCCCAACAGACACAAACAATGCATTGACACATGGAACATGTGCACATGACAACCCCAATGAGGTATGTTGCACATATTGATGTACAATTGTCATCTATGGCCATAGCATGGATGCAGACACACATACTCCACAGGTAGTACCATGTGATGTAGGTAGGGGGGCATTGCTCGTGTACATGTCACAGTAGATGTCCACACACATGTCCTGCATAGCCGCCATGTAGGGGTAGCTGTGGTATGTGACAACTGGACATGCCCATACAAATTACCATGTCCCACAGGAGATGTGTTAGGTGTGTACCACATGTGACGTGCTGACAACAAGCTGCGATGTGTATGGCTGCCGGTGTACCTGTGTGACCTTGTCTGTGATGGGTGCAAAGGCACATAGTATCGTATTGCATGCACACAAGCCCCACATAGGTGCATAGCCTGAACATACAGTACAAGGAGTGTGTGGGATGATAGCAACCCACAGGTGGAGATGGGTACGGACGGCAGCCCACAACCACATGTGTGTGTACGGTGTTCACGTCCACGACACATGAGCATCTGAGAGGCTAGCATCACAGCTGTACAGGGTCGCATGCATATATGTTCAGCAACATCCCTGTATGTCCCACCACTGGCCCGTGGACCGATGGACACCAACCAAATGTGCAGATATGAGATGTGCACAGCACATCACAGATGCCTACCGTAGAACAGGCCTACCATGTACACATGTGCACAGTAGGTCTGCGCCACCTGCAGTCAAACACGCTAGGTGCCAAACCACACCAATAGTCCAGGCAATGACACAGATGGACGTGCATGCCTGTGTGTATGTATGTCTGTGAATGCCTCCGCATAGCAATATAGCTGTGTCACCGCTGTGAACAACAATATGAATGGGTTGTATGTGTGAGGGTGCATCATATGTGTATGGTCAGATCGACGATACCATCAGTGGGCCTGCTATGTGAACATCCCTGTCCCCATACATGGATACCTCTGCTGAGCCCAACACCACATTCACAGAGGGAGGGATGGCGGTGTGTAGTGCAGCAGCAGACATGTGGGTGGCAGCGGGCACTGGATGTACACATATGTGTTACCCACATCAGTTCAGGCAGCCATCCATGTGCATGGGATAGTGGTGTGTGTCCACATACAGCACTGTGTCGATCAATATCCCAGCACATAGCACCTGCCAGGGCTACAGTGTATGCATGGATGTGTGATACCTGCATGCACCAGACACCCTCAACAAGCAGTGTACAGCATACCTCGCTGGAGGACAGTGCCCACACCATGGTGATAAACATGTTGAATGTCCATATTCACACAGCTATGACATATGCAATGGACAGCCACCCTGCCAATACCGCCAACCCCAGGTGGATCACACCCAGTGCCATGTATGTGGCATACCCTGCCATATCATGCAGAGCTGACCAGCAAGGCTGCATGAGCTATCACAGTCCCACATGGTGCAATGGACAAAAGGCACTCTCACTATCAACCATACACAGCAGTAATGTGGCGGCGATGCACCCTGTCATGTTACAGGTGCTGTGTGATGCTCTGCACAATGTGTGTGTGTACATGCTATGCATGGCCTTTCCTGCTAATGTGTCATGGTTACACATTGCTCCATGTCTATCACATATGCAACACAGGTGAGCTGTGGCAAGTTGTCCAGCACCCGTACAGTGCTGTGTGGAAGTACATGGCACAACACATGCATGTGCAGGTGTCCATGTGTATGTGTACAGTGCCGCTGCTGACGATCACAATGGACACAGACGTGATGTGTACTGACATATACACAGCGGCCAGGTGAACAGTACCACAGACGCCACATGGGGACCTATGCCAACTGATATGGACATAGGTGCAGCCAGGTACACATGTCCATGGCAGGCTAACATCTACATGGTGCGTGTACAGTGTGATGGGGTGGCACACAGATATGATGTGACACCCAGTGCTCAATGGTGTGAAGCCAGAACATCGGCTGTGTCACTGCCACGATGCCCTTCACAGATCACTGTGCAGATGTCGTATATGTCATAGCAATGTATTTCCAACACTATGCCAGCACAGGAGTGTGAATGTGACCTGCCACCATCATTATGTCTTCCAGATAATGCCACGCTCCCGCTTCCACCATTCAGCCGACAGGAGGAGGAGGTGATCATTCCATACCTCCATGGCAACCACGCCGCCCTATTTAGCCATGTGCCACAGCAGGCACAGGAACGGCAGGAGATGTGGGAGGAGATGTGCAGGAGGGTGAACAGCGTGGGCGAAACAACCGCAGCTATCAACAAATCCGCAGGCACTGCACAGACCTGATGCCGCATGCAAGACAGCGTGCCGCTGCAATCGCCAGGCAACAACGTGGGACAGGTGGTGGGCCACCAACCCAGCCCCCACTCACAGCCACGGAGGAGCTCCTGGCCAGTCTGGGGACACCCACGGAAGAACACGCAGAAACACTTGCGCCCATCGTGGAGGTGGGTGTCTCCCGAGATATGAGCCTGGAGCCGCATGGTAAGTCAGTGTTGCATGTTTGTATGATAGGCGACGTGTGGGTGTCATAGTACAACACATGATATAGCAATACATGCCAGGTATATGGCCACACAAGATGCAAACCATAGTATGCTATGTTGTGTTAGCAGACATGTGCATAGCACATGCTACCACACACATGCATGATGTGAGATGCACAGTGCTGACTGTGGAGATAGTAATGGCTAATGTGTATACCTTTGTGCAATGCCTTTACAGGTACGCCTGGCGGTCGCAAGGACAAGGGTCTGTTGCAGGTAAGTCTGTTGCTAGTCAAAGGCATGTTCTGCTGTATTGATATTCCCCATGTGTCTAGGCATGACATGCTCACCTGTGTGTGCCCCAGTCACGGTATACAGCTCGCACCACCCGACACACACAACACCCATGTACAGTAGATACACCCGCTAGCGAGAGTGCTATGACACCACACAACCTATTGGTGTGTTACGTGCAGTCAGCTATGCATACAATGGTGTAGGTGTTACACAATGGCTGCATGTGTAGTATGCATTGGTATGCCAGTGCAGTATGCACACAGTACCACATAGTGAGCTGTGATCTGGCCAGAGCACAGGTGTTACCAATGTGACCCATGCCCCTGCATCGGTGCACACGCCAGACATGGCACATGCCATGTCCCATGCACGTGGATGTCTGGCTGCAGCATTGTCACACCATGACATGACCTATGCACAACATAGCAGACATCCACACTGTCAGCATATCCGCACAGAATGTGACACCTCACACTACTATGGTTGTATGTCACATGGGCCACCACAGGGCCGTGTGCACGATGTCTACCACACACAATAGTCAATGACTCAGACAGACAAGGCCATGGTTGATACCTACAGGCATGTTGCCACACAGCACATCCACAGTGGGTACTCACCTCTGCACCCTGTACACACATAGTGGGTTCATCACTGTAGTGGACCCCCTGGACATCCAATGTAGTACACCAGTGACATGGAACGCCTCTCCACAGCTACTACAGGTGCCTCCAATGTCCACCATATACGTGCTGCTGAGCATCTGAACTGACTTACAGACATGGCAATGTAATGCGCCCAGGTCACGATCGCACAGACACATAGCTGTGTCCTGCTACTGTGCAGTGGCACAGAGCCCGCACTACACACTGTACAGCTATGCACACAGCTCACAGCAAACGCACCTGCACAGACATCACTGTTACCCATACATTGTATCTGTAGACTGTACACATAACACTGCACCGTGACAGCCATTGTGATGTGGTGCATGCGGTGGGTCACCATCTTCACATGTCCACATGATACCGCACATGTTTGCGGTGTACATTACATAGCGTCGGCAGCCATGTGTACTCTCAACTCGCCCGCGGCCACACGGTGTATCACGCTGATGCATGCAAACTACCATGAATGTGTGTACTGCATGCCTACTAAATGACACCTGCCTGTTGTACTGTCCCCACCAGGGCAGTGTACATACTGCCACTATGAATGTCTGGTCTGCATTCACTGGTCTGTGTTGTGTGAATGCTGCATGCCACCTGCATTATCACATGCATGCTGTGTGTGTGTGTGTGTGTGTGTGTGTGTGTGTGTGTGTGTGTGTGTGTGTGTGTGTGTGTGTGTGTGTGTCTGTATTGTAACCGATGGTATGTCTTTGTATTGACAGGTGCTGTAGGTGAGTTCCCTCCCGCGGTCAATCTGATGCTAGTGTCCCCACAGATACTAGTGGTGATGACCATGTGCATGAGGCACAGGCAGGGTCGTCACAGGCAGACACTGTGCCACTGGAGAACATCACACATACGGCCCTCTCATCCCCAGACACGGTTCAGATGCCGACATACCCCAACACCGCTGACCATAGATGACGGTCAGTCAGCGTCTGTTGTCCCCGAGCAGGAATGTGTGGTGGCTGCAGAAGGTGTGGGTACACACGATGTTGCCAGTGTAAGGACTGGTGCAGTGCCACGCAGGCATGTGGCAGGTGCTGCTCGTAGGGGGAGCACCGCTAGACATACACCTGCCATACATGGTGCAGCAGCTGGTATAACCAGACGCATGTTCCAGACTGTAATGGCGGCGCAGGCACGCGTCAACGGCAGAACCAGGAAGGGCAGAGGCTGCAGAGGTCCGCAATCCGTACTCTGAATGACAACATCCAGGCATTGGCGAATGCACAACAGCATCTTGCCGATGTTCTGGATAGGAGATTGGGTGACATGGCTGGTATCCTCGACCGAGGCATGGCCATCCTTGAGCGCGCAGTCCGTGCAGGAACACCAGTTAGGGTGAGGCATAGGGCACGTGGGCGTGCCAGCAACACCACCTGCTGCAGGTCAGCGCAGCGTGCCACCTCCCATGCCCACCCAGACAGTGCTGGTAGCAGCAGCAGTGCAGCTGCTACTACACCATCCACACCAGGACAGAGCTGGCCACGTGGCCGGGGCCCTGGACGGCCCCGCCGTGGGCACGCTTCCAGCGGACATGTGACATCGGAGAGTGGACAGTCCGCACCTCCACCCGGTCGTGTCTGCGACCCCAGGCAGGCGCTGGTCAGGTCGCCGCCGCAGACACAGTGAGCCGTAACACCTGCACTGTACAGTCAGGGGCTGCCAAGCATACCCCGTGTAGGCATCACAGATGACTGAACTGTGTACACACACACCCACACACAGCAGACACAACTGTAGGGCTCCACCACACCCACATGCAATCTACATAGTCATGCCCACTCAATGCACTGGCCCTTACACACACACATGATGTCATCCATTGGTACAGCCCATGCCTGTGGCACACATATCACCCTGTGCATATGATGAAGTCTCTGCCGCGATAACTGTGAGCTACACCATCACTGCACGGTTAAGCTAACATATTCTGATGCACAGGGTGGACACGATAGTGAGAGGTGTATGTGATACCTGTGTCCGCATACAACGTGATGTGTATGTTGTGGTGTGTGTGTATGGCTGGTGACAGGTATGTATGTGATGTGGGTTGTGCACGGACATCATGCAGCAGACATACCATGCAGGACAGGTGCAGCATTCATTGATATGTGTACACAGTATGTGTGGTGGTTACATGTGTAGCACCATGTCGGTGCAGTTAACCCGCATGATACTGATGGTGTACTTGCACGCGCCTACTGGGAGCACTGTAATTAGTTCCCCACGTAGTCGTGGGGTACCCACAGGCATGTCTGGCAACATCAGCATAGCACAGTTACCCGCATCCGCATGGACCCCTACATAGGTACATAGGCACATTACGAACGTAACAGGATATGTGCCCTACGACATGTGTGGACCTAGCATGACTGTGTGTGGCGTCTAACACCCCTCAGGATGGGGATGCCATATCCATCAGTCCCCAGTCCCTGGTCTAGCAGTGACACACAGAGGTTGCCTGGCGATAACTATCATCACACATCCACATGTCATTAGCAGTCCTGGACGAAGGCAGTCAGGGCCTTTCCTTCACATGGCCTGGCACTCCTCCCCGTGTAGGGGGTGTCTGGCCGTTAACCCTGTTCCCCAGCACGCCCCACTCATCTTTGTGTTGAGGTGTCTGACAGTCGCTTCTGTGCCCGTGGTTTGCATGGAGCCTGGGAGGTGGAATGTGCCCATGTCACCCAGGTCAGACATGGCCGTGTATGTCAGGCACAGATCACCACGGAGCAGCTGTGCTGTGAAGATCCACAGCCGGTGTCCCCTTGGCCGCAGCTTGTGACACATGTCCCAGCACCGCCATCCCCGCCTTGTGGAACGCTTATGTCCTTCCGAAAGTGCTGCAGGCGCCAGGTTAGCTACAGGCCACATGTGCCATTGTACGCAGTCATTGCTCTGGTGTGTGATGTGTACAGGGTACAATGAACACCCCTGATGTGGTTGCCATTCCATCCAGACCAGGAGGCCACAATGGAATGTCTTCACACCCACATTGCCATTGTGTGTGTTGACAGAGGTTGCCGACAGGTGTGGTAGCCATTTCCTGAACACGCCCACCATCTTTAATGGCGCATCACCTACATGTGACATTGGGACCAACATGTCCTTCACACTGGGTAGGGCTGCACCTTCTCTGGCATTTAGTAGCAGGCCATGGCTCTGGCACCAGTCATCCTTGTCTATGACGCCCTAGGTGGATGTCCGTGTAACATGGGGTGTTGGGTATGTTGGCCGGTGCGTAGTCATCTGCATACCTTGTCTGCTACAATCCCCTTATGATTGCATGCACAATGGAAGGTCGGATGCCATATGGCAGGGGGCACAGGAGTGAGCCCTGTGGGCCTCCACTGGGTCCAGATATGAGTGTGACAAGGCACCTTGAGCACCAACCCTGTGTGGTGTGACCTCCAACCTGTCTGAGAAGCATCGGGTGACATATGTCCCCACATGTATGCTGGCGAGCCTTTCTATGGGTCCCATGTGTAGTGTGCTCTGAACGCCCCACCAGGTCATGGTACTGTGTGCAAACCCACGATCCCCATCAATGGCCTTGGTGACCACTCCAGACTGGACGAGCAGGTTCGGGAGGCAGGATCCGCCTTGACTATGTAGTTGTGGGTATGTTCCGCATTGGCTGTACACCGCTATCTGTAACCATGCCCACCTGTATGGACCTCCACACAGTTTTGCAAACAACACTTGTCAAGCGATAGGGTGTGGCTGTTGACAGTCCATAGGAGCACTACCCTGGCATAGTGGGACCACAGATGCCATATGGCATCCATTGGGGACATAGCCCATAGTAAGGCTAACATGACACAGTGGCCGCATGTGTGGGCCGAGGGCCTCAATGAGGATGGATAGCACACAGCCAGGGACACCATCGGTGCCCATTGCTGACGTGTCAACCGCCATAGAGATATGGGATCACCCAGGCCATATGACATGTTTGGGAGGATACACTCTGGTGGGATGGATATGTTCCCTGTTGGGGGGGGATGTATGCATGGAACATGTCCTGTGGTTTGCAGACAATGTCTGTGGGTGCAGTGACTGTTGTACCATTCTGGACCATTTCCAGGCAAGTCTGTGTGCCCCCAACCATGTCCTTACCACAGTTAGGGAAGGCCCTGTGGTTGTCTCATGTGCCCTCTGCAGTACCACTCCCACAAGCGGACCTGGATGATGGTATGTGGGGCGTTATGGTGACGCCGGTATGAATGGGTGATGGTTTCCCTGGTACTGTCATTGCTCTGCCATGTAGTAGCTCCAACTGTTGATGTACAGGTAGTCAGTGGCTGCGGTCCACCACACCATGTGCCTACCTGTGGTGGACAAGGTCCTGATGTCATCATGTTTGCCTGTTGCAGACATGCATGTGGGTGGTCGGGAAGGCATTCGTAGGCGCTTGCCGGTCTGGCCTCTGTTCAACACTGGCATGGAGGACTTGTAGGGTACCACACCGTCGTATGATGTGTGTGGTTTTCTGTGGAGAGGTCATCACTGAGGTCCCCATGCTGGTGTTGGTTACAGTGAGTGGATGACCAGTGGATCCACTATACGGTCTTGCATCACCATTGAGGGCTGTACATCCTGTGTGGGGCATATCCTCACCATGTGTGATGGGCAGAACTGTCAGACATCCCCCTAGTATGTATGGTGCATGGCTGTTTAACAGTGGCCAGGTGTGTGAACACCTGGGACTGCTGGCGCACTGTGTTGTGCCATGGGTAATGTTCCCAGGCTATGTATGGGTGGTTCATGTCACCCAATACGGTGCTGTTGTGAGAGCATGCCCACTCACCAGTGTCCTCAGGACATCTGTGAAGGTATCCTGTGTTTGGGAGGGTTGTCTGTAGCATGCAACAAACTGTAGGCCAGTCCTACACATGGTTAATTGCACCTAGATATTCCTCGCAGCAACGCCACGCCTGTGGCATGGCCGGGTTGCTGTTGTGTGGCCGGACACACAGGACGGTCCGCATTCCGCCACCCATGCCGCCGCACCATGTGTATGCATGTCTGATCTGTGCCGACTCTAAGTGTCTGAGCATGCCCAGTAGGCAGCTGTGTAGATAGACACACAGCACAGTGCACACCGCGCCCGCCTGCAGTTATACCCCGGTGCATGCCTGTATCCCCACGCAAACGCCACGCCTGTGGCATGGCCAGGTTTCTGTTGTGTGGCTGGACACACACGACGGTCCACATTCCGCCACCCATGCTGTCGCAACATGTGTATGCATGTCTGCCCTGTGCCGAGTCTAAGTGTCTGAGCATGCCCAGTATGCAGTGATGTACTGATCAGTAGTTACTTGTTATTCTCGACTGCAGCACTAACGTGTTAGTGTACGGCAACCTTGGGATGGTAACAGACCGCGGATCGCGCACTCTGTCCGAACTCCCGATCGGGCGCATTGCCTCTGCAAATTATACCACTCACGAGGGTATGCCTCCTGACAGCGCCTGCTCAGTAAACTCGGTAGCTGCTCTGTAAATGCTTCATACTGTAGTGTGTTCATGTAGATAGGCGAGGTTCGCCCCCGCCCCTTCCGTGTGTGTGTGTGTGTGTCTCTGTGTGTGTGTGTGTTTCCAGCTGCCTCTGCGACTGATTATGCTTTTAGACGCCCGCAACACATGCCTCGCTATTTCCAACTATTGTCTTATGGTGACGCCAGCAGCCTACAAGTATGCCTGTGACAGCGCCTGTTTAGTAAACTCGGTAGCTGCTCTGTAAATGCTTCATACAGTAGTGTGTTCATGTAGATAGTCGAGGTTCGCCCCCGCCCCTTCCGTGTGTGTGTGTGTCTGTGTGTGTGTGTTTCCAGCTGCCTCTGCGACTGATTATGATTTTAGACGCCCGCAACACATGCCTTGGCTATTGCCAACTATTGTCTTATGGTGACGCCAGCAGCCTACAAGTATGCCTGTGACAGCGCCTGTTTAGTAAACTCGGTAGCTGCTCTGTAAATGCTTCATACAGTAGTGTGTTCATGTAGATAGTCGAGGTTCGCCCCCGCCCCTTCCGTGTGTGTGTGTCTCTGTGTGTGTGTGTGTTTCCAGCTGCCTCTGCGACTGATTATGCTTTTAGACGCCCGCAACACATGCCTTGGCTATTGCCAACTATTGTCTTATGGGTGACGCCAGCAGCCTACAAGTATGCCTGTGACAGCGCCTGTTTAGTAAACTCGGTAGCTGCTCTGTAAATGCTTCATACAGTAGTGTCTTCATGTAGATAGGCGTAGGTTCGTCCCCGTCCCTTCCGTGTGTGTGTGTCTCTGTGTGTGTGTGTTTCCAGCTGCCTCTGCGACTGATTATGCTTTTAGACGCTCCGCAACACATGCCTTGGCTATTGCCAACTATTGTCTTGCGGGTGACGTCAGCAGCCTACAAGTATGCCTGTGACAGCGCTCTGTTTAGTAAACTCGGTAGCTGCTCTGTAAATGCTTCATACAGTAGTGTGTTCATGTAGATAGGCGTAGGTTCGTCCCCCGTCCCTTCCGTGTGTGTGTGTGTGTGTCTCTGTGTGTGTGTGTTTCCAGCTGCCTCTGCGACTGATTATGCTTTTAGACGCTCCGCAACACATGCCTTGGCTATTTCCAAATATTGTCTTGCGGGTGGCGTCAGCAGCCTACATGTATGCCTCTGACAGCGCTCACGACAGTTAACTCGGTAGCACATTGTGTAAAAGCTTTAAACTGTACTGAGTTCATGTAAATATGCGTAGGTTCATCTCCGTCCCTTCCGTGTGTGTGTGTTTCCGTTGCTTTCGAAAATACAACTGAATAAGCAAATTGTTAAAGTGTTCACAATCAACAATGTGATATTTAAAATCATGTTAAGACTCACATTGTTGATTGTGAACATTCTTAGACATAGCATTTTTCCTGCACACGCTAGGAAACAACGAAAACGCTGCATGTTTTAATGAACTGTTTAAATGTTACTAAGACTTGTGTTGTGTCGAACCACGGGACTATTCTTGCTGCAGGTTGCTGGTTTGTTTGTGTTTCATAGTACAATATCATGTAATAAGTGTGTTCATAGTATGCTTTCTGTGATGTTGACATGTGTGTGTTTCGTTAGCAGTACGCCTCTGCTTTCTATGCTGTGGCTACATCTCCATTGCTCGCATAGAAAGTGACAAATGGAAGTGTAAGGGTGGACATTTAAAGCCTGGATACTTCCATGTTATGTGTAAGTCTCACGGGCCAACGGGTGATAGCGCATACATGTCTATGAAGTACCTTTGGATACCATATGCACCTGTCGTGGACGAAATGTTTATGTTGACTGTTCCATCTACCTATGTGTGACATGGTTTGTGGCCATAGGGTGCCAGCAAGTCTTCCCTGTTCATTGGGTGTTTGCCATGGTGTATTGACATCAATCCTATTAATTCACCGAAGGATGTCTTTCTTTGGTGTCAACGCCATAGTTTGACCATCCTATGTCATTCCCAGCAGACGTGGAGATTGTGCCATTGGTATCTTTACACAGGTGACCCATCTGTTCCACTGTATGGAAGCGCAGGATCCCCATAGATGTGCTGGCACATTGAGTGTTGTGTACGCCGGTATCTGCCCAGCGGTCTTGCTTTGAATGGGGAGTGTGTACTGTAGACCGTGATCTGTATTCCCTGGGTTATGCCTTGCAACAGCTGTGGATTCCCCAGGTTTGCAGCTATGGGTGCCATCTTGGCCGTGACGCTTGTCCATCCATGGAACTGCCTACTGACACTAGTATCGGGCTGTCAACATTTCACAGCTGCATTCTCCATTTCCGTGGATGATCGGTATTAGTATTGCGGAGTAACGATATGTTATGGCCACGCCCCGCACGGGCGGACGACGTAATCATCTGCCAATCCACACCGACACCCATATTTGCATACCCACGATCCCATGTCTGCAACCCTCGACAGTACCCTTGCACACCCTTCATGTGTGCGGAAATGGGATGTGAACGACGGTATGGACGCAGCAGCCTGGGGAGTCCTATTCATATGTCCTGCATTTCATGGACGGCTGTCATCACCCTTGAAGACGCTTTGTGGTGCATATATCTACCTGTGCCGAAGTCACGGCTGTCACCTCTTCCGGTTCACACTATGTTGCCTAGACTTACTTAAGGAGTAATTTGTGGATCCTGCAATGGTCCCCGATGTGCATATGTAAAGTTTAGAACATGTTGGACTGTGTCCATTCGCCAGTGGGTTTGACTGCCGCCAGATGTTCCCCATTCCCGGATGTCTGTCCGCCTACCCATATTATGTAGTGCTACGTAACCCGTGTCCTTCCACAATTTACCCATAGGGTGTTACTGTAGTCCTGCAGGTTGGCAACTGCTTTAGATAATCCTCACAGGTACCATTGTGAACTATCCGCCACTGTATTGTCAGTATAACACAGCCGGTACATGTAGAACCTATTTATTCATGACAGTATGTCGCTGATGTGGCTGAACGCGATATTTTAGCGATAGTATGACCTTCCTAGTTGACGCTTTGTTGGTGTGCCATTAATATGTGTTCCACAGGTCGCAGGTATGTTCCGCAGAGTGGAAGCGGGTGATCCCCACATACTTGATAGCACCTTCGCTGCTGTGTACGCTGGGATTCGCACGGCAGGATGGATGTCTACGGGGTGTATCTACTGTTGTTTCCATCTTAATGTCCTGTGTCATGCCCTACTACGGCTGTGTGATTCCACCAGGTTTGCTATTATGGGTGCCATCTTGTCCGTACGTTTGTCCATCCTTGGGAAATGCCTACTGACACTGATGTAGGGCTGAGCACATTTCACACATGCCTTTAGTATTACCCTATGGATGCTTTGCATCCTTACTGGGGACTAAGGCACGCCCTGTACCCGCAGCCCTCCCACGGGCGGACAACGGATTATCTGCCAAACAACACCGAGCCCCATTTTGCATACCCAGGATACCATGGCTGCAACCCCCACGGTACGCATGACACATGCTTCATGTGTGCGGAACTGGGATATGGACGCACATGTATGGACACGGCAGTCTGGGGACCTCTGTTCATATGTCCTGCATGTCATGGGCAGGTATCATCAACCTTAAACACGCTGGTGGTGCATATGTTCAGCTGTGCCGTAGTCACGGTTAGTACTCTGATTGGCTGATCCCAGTGGATAATGGAGCAAACGCCGTAATTTTTGGAGTCCTACAATGGACACCGATGTGCATTTGTAAAGTGTAGAACGTGTTTGACTGTCCCCATCTGGCCAGTGGTATTGACTGCCGCTGTATGTTCCCCAGTCGTGGATGTCTGCTTGACTACCCATCGTTTGTATGACATGGCCTATCTATATCCACGTGCCAGTATGCGGAAATACAGCAAACCTTAAGGCCCTGCCCATCTTCATAAACGACATTATGGAACATATATCGGCAAAACAGACACTGTCAAATACGATAGACTCCACAGTGAAAGGATACTGAGCTCTCTCACCTACTAACATGGGTCATCGCCGGAGTACGGAATGCATGACATAGCCGCCCCTTATACACTTCCTTCAGAGTCGGTTTAAAGCTTAAATAATCAATAAACCTGCTCATAGTTAGGTGGACAGTGCTCCAAGTCTTGATTATAACGTGACATATACATATCAGTGTTGCATGCCTTACTTCATGGAAACAATAATACGGCAACAATGTGTTAATATATATACAATATTGGTAAATACAATCAGTATCCGGACACATAGTTGATAATTGTTGTGAGTGCACCTTAGAATGTAGTGTGTTGATCAGGTTATTGTATATCAATGTGTATAATAGTAGCATTACGATAACAAAGCATGGAATCAATAAGTACTATTTAAGCATATATTTGACAATTATGAATGTAAACGGTGGAGGAGACATCCGTAACCTTCCCTGGTTCCACTGGATCACACACGCACGCACACCGCATGTCCGGATTGTGGGTTACGCGCACGCCGCATTACGCATATCCGTAGTCCGCTTATATATGTTTACAGTGTCTGTGTGGTTACGTGTTTTATGCTACTTGTGACTATTCCGTAACATATGTCTGATCCGTTGACGGACGGTGCAGAAAGCACTTACAGCTTTATATATGTAACAGTCTTTGCAGCATGGACGCTTTACGCACACGCGCACATCTATATGTTCTATAGTCTTCCTCTTTTCTCTCTCTTCCTAACCCCTGCCTCTTCCCTTTTATTCATCTTACATTCCCTTCTACTACTGTATCCTTCTGAGCTTCAACTGTTATCCATATGGCAAATGCCTTATTGCATAACCTTTATGTACTAGATAAAATGCTTTGAAATTGACCAAACATTATGTATGATATTAAACTGTTTGAGTTCCTTAATGTATGTTGATTTTATTAACAAAATTGATTTATATTTCTATTTTTATTGTATGTCTTTATTAATAATATGTCTGTCTGTCATTATTATGTTATGTGTGGAGCTTTTCTCCCGGCCTCTACTGAAAATGGACATATATCCAGCTAGACTAGCCCGGTCAACAAATGTAAAATAAAATAAAATAAAAATAAAATAAATAAAAATAGTCGTAATTCAAACGTGACTGCATTCACGTTTGACGGTTACTGTGACCAGTGCACGTTAGCTGTTCGTTGTCATTAATATGCATACCCATGGTACCTATGTACATTTACATATCCCCCCCCCCGCACACACGCACGCCACAGGCATCCATTCTCCCGCCGGGAAAGGTGCGGTACTGCATGTTGGACATTCCTAATTCCCTCGCCATGGCCCAGGATGCATATGTCGCCACCGCAGGGCTGTTCAGATGACAGCTGCTTATATCCCATACGCATACAGGCCTTCGATTGTCAGGGTGTTGCTGTGGTGCTTTGGGTTTGGTCTTGGCCGCCCACTGTACGGGACTGCCCTGACCCTGTACGTAATGTTAGATGAGTCACATGGGCACGCTTTTGTCCGTGTCCATGGTACCATGTCACGCCCCCAATTATTCAGAACTGCGCCGATTGGCCGGTGTACCCGCTGTAGATGTCGTTATACTAATTGCACACGGTCTGCTCGAAATAACCAATTTCCATTACTAACCCTCCGTGATGTATGGCCTGTGTCGCAATATTACAAGGGTTTAACATTGCGTGACGAGTTTCACTGAGCCACAGACATGTCCGCTGCTTTGTTTGGCCCGGTTCCGCTGTGCTACACACATTTAACATGGCGTAACAGGTTGAACAGCTCAGACACGAGGACATCGGGTTGTCCGTCGCTGTCTATTATTGAATGTCTCTGTGGAGTTTGTTTCACAAAGCGAGACAATGTCGGCATTGTTAACGGACATCACGTGCAGTACGTCCGCACCGCGGGTGACGTATGTCTGCCTTTGGCCGGCGAACAGGCATTATGCTGTGCCATTATGTCTGGGGATATATGGTTTCCTTACATAGATGATGTGCCATACTAGCAATGACCCTAGCAATGACCCGCGTCTGGGTGTGGGTACTGCTGTATTACCCACGGGAAGAGTGGCCTTAGGGTAAGTGGTGACCTAGGCAGAAGTTGCCACCGATACATCACCCGCTACCCCCCTCCTGGTCTACCTACACCAAATAGAGTCTGGAAAGGTGCCCCGAGTAGAGCAACACCCTAGACGGCTACCTACTTGGCCTATGCCTAAGGCCGGCTATGTGTGTGGTCCCTTGGGCATCGGACTCGAACGTACACGCCTGCCGTGGGTATGTCCAGCATTACCCACATCCAGCCCCAAGGCAGTCAACACAGCATCCATGGCTCCACATGGTGTCCCAGCTGTGTACTCCAGGAACTCTAATAGCAAGGCATGCCACACTTAGGACAGCTGTTTAATCTTAGCCTCACCTCAGGATACGCACTGAGTAGTAGCACAGGGCGACTGTAGTCACACTCCACATAGATGGTGCCTCCACTGACCCTGGTTATTACCATACCATTAGTTTGACAAGCCTTATCTGCAAAGCCATGGAGATGGATCATAATGGGACACATAGATAAAGACATAGGGGACCCGTGATACTTTGGATACAACCCAGTTTAGCTTGGTCAGAGTCAGATCATGCCCTTTACACGTGTTTCACTTTGTAGAATCAGTCACCAAGGCCATTGCTGAGGGTAAAGCAGTCCATACAGCCTACCTCAACCCGCAGAGGCCTTCGACACAATACCCCTCGGTATAATTGATAAACCCGCCATCTTGAATGTAAATCCATACATCGCCATATGGGTTGCAAACGGGCTAAGTCACAGAACACACATGGCCATAGTTGCTGGTGCCATGTCATACTCACAGCCAGTCACAGGTGGTGTCCCATGGGGCTCAGTCCTGGGTCCACTATTTCCAGCATCTACGCTTCCAATGTACACGCATACACAGGGGGTTATGGTGACAATGTTTGCAGATGACTGCAAACCGGTGCCAAAGTCAGACACACATCTGACACAGATATCCTTCAGGAGTGCCTCACAGATGTGGATAAGTGGTACCAGAGACATGTCCTACAGCTAAATGCCAGGAAATGCATAGGCATACCCTTCGGGAAGAACAAGGTTACCCCGAGCTACCATATAGGTGGCAATCCACTGAGCACAGAGGGGGTTACCAGTGATTTGGGGACATGTGTTGTTGTTAACCGTTCGTTAGACACACATGTTGCTAACATAGTTAGGTAGACCTTCCACATTGCCCACATCATCATGAAGGGATTCACATCTAGATCAGGGAGGTCATTGTCCCCTTGTACTCATCGCACAATAGACCTATGATTGGGTACAATGCCCCGTTCAGAATGTATCTGACCCAACACCTGCAGCAGCTGGAAAGGCACCAACAGTTCTTCGACAAACAGATGCAGGGTCTCAGGTATATGTGTTATACTGACCGACTGAAAGAATTCCAGCTGTATACAGTTGCATACCACTTGCCCAGAGGTGACCCGTGCCTGGCATACACGGCTAAGTCGAACCCAGATCTGATGACTATGCTTCACGAAATAAGTTAGATCCTCAGAACCACAAGGGCAGCTGACGACACCTTGACACTGTCATTAATCGAACGTGTTGTTGGGACGGATTCATCACCCAGACACTCACTATGCTGTGGAACAACATCCCAGTACATGTGAGGGCAAGCACCTCGCTGGCCTTGTGTTAGTATTTACACATGGATGACTGAATTGATTTATTTAAGTAACCTTCTAACTGAATATTTACATTAGCACATTGTGAATGTTTACATTTCGTTGGTCTATTTTACAGTAGTCATAATCATACGGTTTATGTGTATATATTATGGTTCATTTATATTACTAGGTGTCTGCAGTTCTGTTAATATATTGGCACAATCCGTAGGACATATATATGTATCTTACACAGTCAGACATTTGGAAAACATTTTATGTTGGTTCATGTTTCATATATGTACATATATTTATATTTTCCGATGAAGACTGTACCTTTCGAAGCAATGTCTGATGTCCTCACTGTGTGGGATCTGTAACCCAAGTAAGGTTTGTTCGCTTGTCTGCCTTTAAGGCATGTAATTAGTACCTAGCACATCTAATGTACTGACCAATTAATGCTTGTAAATGTAGTAGGTTGGACTGCATTGTATGTAGTCTGAATAAGTCTGCTTATGAAGCAGACGAAGCGGGCTCCAATAGACTATGGTGACTGCCTTTAATTCTTGGTGTGCTCTGGTTGGTCACTGACGGTCCCTACAGTACCTCGCCTTTGCTTTAGACTTCATCAGCCGGTTGTCTGTGTTTGTTGTATGGGGAATGTCAACTGTAGTCCCTATGTGTATGACTTGTGTAATGCCTTACTACGGCAGTGTAATTCCACCGGTTTGCAGTTATGGGTGCCATCTTAGTCATACGCTTGTCCATCCATGTGAATTGCCTACTATACACTGGTATAGGGCTGTACACATTTCACACCTGCATTTTGCATTCCCCGGAGTATGGTGTGCATTAATAGCGGAGAGTGACGATGTGTTACGCGACACGCCCCTCCCACGGGCGGACAAAGGATTGCCTGCTAAACAACACCGAGGCCAGATTCTACATACCCAGACTCCCTTGACTGCAACAGTGCACAGTACCCATTACACATCCTTCATGTGTGCTGGACTGTGATGTGGACGCAGCTGAATGGACCCGATACCCTGGGTATTTCTATGCATGTGTGCTGCAGTTCATGGACAGCTATCATCAACATTGAACACGCTATGCGTATATGTGTACCTGTGACGTGGTGACGACAATTAGATCACATGAGTAATGCAGGAAGCTAGCAGGCATTCTCTGAACAGAATTTTTGGGTCCTACAATGGACACCGATGTGCATATGTCAAGTTAGATGTTGCTGGACTGTGTCCACCTGCCCAGTGCTTTTCACTGCTGGTGTATGTTCCCAATCGCGGATGTCTGTTTGACTACCCATTCCACATGGTGCTACATAACCAGCTGATTTAGTACTGTGAACAAATTACATACATCCAAAGATGCTGGTTAGCAACTGCTTCATATAAACCTCAGACATCCCAATGGGACATATCCGTCACTATATTTCCAATATAACACCACCGAACATGTTGCTTACCTATGCATTCATTTAACCATGTTGTCTTCATAGGTGGGAAAGCCATAGTTTACATATCCTACTTGACGCTGTGTGTGTGCCATTAGTATGTGTTCCACAGGTCGCACATCTGTTCCGCTGTACGGTAGCGGTGCTCCTCAGTCTGTTGCTGGCAGATTGAGTGCTGTGTACGCCGGTGTTGGCACGACGGTCCTGCTTTGTATGTGGAATGTCAACTGTAGTCCCTATGTGTATTTCCTGTGTTATGCCTTCCCGCAGCTATGTCATTTACCCGGGTTTGCAGTTGTGGGTGCCATCCTGGCCATACGGGTGTCCATCCATGACAATTGCCTACTGGACACTAGTATAGGGCTGTACACATTACACACCTACATTTAGCATTCTCCGGAGTATAGTTTGCATTATTAGCGGAGAGTAAGGCAGGTGCTACGACACATCCTCCCACGGGCGGAGAAAGGATTGCCTGCGAAACAACACCGAGCACAGAGTCTACATACCCAGAATCCCTTGACTGCAACAATTGACAGTACCCATTACACATCCGTCATGTGTGCGGGACTGTGATGTGGACGAGGTGTATGGACCCGTACCCTGGGTATTTCTGTGCATCTGTGCTGCATGACATGGACAGCTATCAGCAACATTAAACACGCTTGTGCATATGTGTACCTGTGACGACAATGATTTCAGGTACGCATTGAAATAAGACATAATACGATTCTTTCCACAATTTTTGGGTCCTACAATGGACACCACTGTGCATATGTAAAGTGTAGAGCTTGTCGGACTGTGTCCTTGTGAGCAGTGGGTTTCACTGATACTGTGTGTTCAGGAATCGCGGATGTCTGTTTGACCACCCATTCCACATGGTGCTACATAACCAGGTGATCTAGTACTGTGGACAAATGACATACATCCAATGATTCTGGTTAGCAACTGCTCCATATAAACCGCAGACGTCGCAATGGGACATATCCGTCACTGTATTTCCAATATAACACCACCAGAACATGTTGATTACCTATGTATTCATTTAACCATGTTGTCTTCATAGGTGGGAATGCCATAGTTTACATATCCTACGTGACGGTGTGTGTGTGCCATTAGTATGTGTTCCACAGGTCGCACATCTGTTCCGCTGTATGGTAGCGGGTCCTCCTCAGTCTGTTGCTGGCAGATTGAGTGCTGTGTACGCCGGTGTTGGCACAGCAGTCCGGCTTTGTATGTGGAATGTCAACTGCAGTCCCTATGTGTATTTCCTGTGTTATGCCTTCCCGCTGCTATGTCATTTACCCGGTTTGCAGTTGTGGGTGCCATCCTGGCCATACGGGTGTCCATCCATGACAATTGCCTACTGGACACTAGTATAGGGCTGTACACATTCCACACCTACATTTAGCATTCTCCGGAGTATGGTTTGCATTATTAGCGGAGAGTAAGGCAGGTGATACGACACATCCTCCCACGGGCGGAGAAAGGATTGCCTGCGAAACAACACCGAGCACAGAGTCTACATACCCAGAATCCCTTGACTGCAACAATTGACAGTACCCATTACACATCCGCCATGTGTGCGGGACTGTGATGTGGACGCAGTTCTATGGACCCCGTACCCTGGGTATTTCTGTGCATCTGTGCTGCATGACATGGACAGCTATCAGCAACATTAAACACGCTATGTGCATATGTGTACCTGTGACTACAATGAGTTCAGTTAGTTGATTAAATAAGGCGGCATTCCTGTCTTTAGACAAATTTTTGGGTCCTACAATGGACACCACTGTGCATATGTAAAGTGTAGAGCTTGTCGGACTGTGTCCTTGTGAGCACTGGGTTTCACTGATACTGTGTGTTCAGGAATCGCGGATGTCTGTTTGACCACCCATTCCACATGGTGCTACATAACCAGGTGATTTAGTACTGTGGACAAATGACATACATCCAATGATGCTGGTTAGCAAATGCTCCATATAAACCGCAGACGCCCCAATGGGACATATCCGCCACTGTATTTCCAATATAACACCACCGAACATGTTGATTACCTATGCATTCATTTAACCATGTTGTCTTCATAGGTGGGAATGCCATAGTTTACATATCCTACTTGACGCTGTGTGTGTGCCATTAGTATGTGTTCCACAGGTCGCACATCTGTTCCGCTGTACGGTAGCGGTGCTCCTCAGTCTGTTGCTGGCAGACTGAGTGCTGTGTACGCCGGTGTTGGCACGAGGGTCCGCTTTGTATGTGGAATGTCAACTGTAGTCCCTATGTGTATTTCCTGTGTTATGCCTTACCGCTGCTATGTCATGTACCCGGTTTGCAGTTGTGGGTGCCATCCTGGCCATACGGGTGTCCATCCATGACAATTGCCTACTGGACACTAGTATAGGGCTGTACACATTCCACACCTACATTTAGCATTCTCCGGAGTATGGTTTGCATTATTAGCGGAGAGTAAGGCAGGTGCTACGACACATCCCTCCCACGGGCGGAGAAAGGATTGCCTGCAAAACAACACCGAGCACAGAGTCTACATACCCAGAATCCCTTGACTGCAACAACTGCCAGTACCCATTACACCTCCGCCATGTGTGCGGACTGTGATGTGGACGCAGTTCTATGGACCCGTACCCTGGGTATTTCTGTGCATCTGTGCTGCATTACATGGACAGCTATCAGCAACATTAAACACGCTATGTGCATATGTGTACCTGTGACGACAATGAGTTCAATTAAGTGTTGAAAGAAGGCGGCATTCCTGTCTTTAGACAAATTTTTGGGTCCTACAATGGACAACACTGTGCATATGTAAAGTTTAGAGCTTGTCGGACTGTGTCCTTGTGAGCAGTGGGTTTCACTGATACTGTGTGTTCAGCAATCGCAGATGTCTGTTGGACTACCCATTCCACATGGTGCTACATAACCAGGTGATCTACTACTGTGGACAAATGACATACATCCAAAGATGCTGGTTAGCAACTGCTTCATATTAACCGCAGACATCCCAATGGGACATATCCGCCACTGTATTTCCAATATAACACCACCGAACATGTTGCTTACCTATGCATTCATTTAACCATGTTGTCTTCATAGGTGGGAATGCCATAGTTTACATATCCTACGTGACGTTGTGTGTGTGTGCCATTAGTATGTGGTCCACAGGTCGCACATCTGTCCCGCTGTACGGTAGCGGTGCTCCTCAGTCTGTTGCTGGCAGACTGAGTGCTGTGTACGCCGGTGTTGGCACGAGGGTCCGCTTTGTATGTGGAATGTCAACTGTAGTCCCTATGTGTATTTCCTGTGTTATGCCTTACCGCTGCTATGTCATGTACCCGGTTTGCAGTTGTAGGTGCCATCCTGGCCATACGGGTGTCCATCCATGACAATTGCCTACTGGACACTAGTATCGGGCTGTACACATTCCACACCTACATTTAGCATTCTCCGAGTATGGTTTGCATTATTAGCGGAGAGTAAGGCAGGTGCTACGACACATCCTCCCACGGGCGGAGAAAGGATTGCCTGCTAAACAACACCGAGCACAGCGCCTACATACCCAGAAGCCCTTGACTGCAACAATTGAGAGTACCCATTACACATCCGTCATGTGTGCGGAACTGTGATGTGGACGCAGTTCTATGGACCCGTACCCTGGGTATTTCTGTGCATCTGTGCTGCATTACATGGACAGCTATCAGCAACATTAAACACGCTATGGTGCATATGTGTACCTGTGACGACAATGATTTCAGGTACGCATTGAAATAAGAAATTATTCGATTCTTTCCACAATTTTGGGTCCTACAATGGACACCACTGTGCATATGTAAAGTGTAGAGCTTGTCGGACTGTGTCCTTGTGAGCAGTGGGTTTCACTGATGCTGTGTGTTCAGCAATCGTGTATGTGTGCTTGACTACCCATACTGTGTTGTGCTACAGGAACCATGTCTTCCGACACCAGAAACCAATGCTATACATCCAATGTTGCAGGTTAACAACCACTTTCATACCATACCCAGAGGTCACGATTGGGAGGTATTGCCACTTTATTATCGGAACAACAACCCAGACTGTGTACATCATGGGAACTTTAGGCCAGTCTTACCGCCATTTCCAATTGTAATTGGCAGACACATGTCAATACATGTATGATAACACATATTGTCATGCAGAAGTTGATCTATGTTATTTGGACATTGGCTTCTGCTTTTGGCATCCGTTGCTGTGAGTGTTGCCAGTTACCATACACATTGCTTGCTCAGAGGCAGACTACACAATACTGCGCAGTACTGTGGTCTCCTTTAAGGACCCTGAGCCAGTGGTCGATGGTACGGCAGCCACTGCATCAATCACATTTGCCATCTACCAGTACCTACAGGACTGCATGAGCCAGTCATTCACTTACCCAACTGTGGTTCACTGTACCAATGCCAAGCATCCAGTGTGGTGTACCCCAGCCATACACAAAATGTACAACACGAGGAGGTGGCTACTACAAGGTGGAGCAGACACCTTGTGAGGTGTGACACCCTTGGTCATCATATGTGTAGACTTACACACTGTCATGAAATAGTCCAGGGCACATTCCACAGATATACCTACATGGACCTGGCTAACAATCATACCACCTTCAGTTGCTATGCTGGACACCTGGGAGCTCAGTCCCACATATGCTCTGACTGGGTTCACATAGAGGTGGGGTTTACTCAACATACACACATTGCCAACATACAGGCTGACAAGTCCAGTGAGGACATCTCCACACCCTCACCCACACATGAGGTGATGTGTGTACCACAGGTTTGTGGTCACCAAATGTTCTGTGACACACAGGTGGGACATGCTCTCTCCAGGGTAGTGGACATAGCATCGATGAGACCAGCTGGTGACCCCGCTGTGTACTCCACTATCTCGGTTATGAATTGGACCCACAGTTAGGACAGCTATTTCTTTGTAGCCTCACCTCAGGTAGGGTACCCAGGTTGTGTCACATGGCAACTGTAGTCCCACGCCAGAAGGCCAATACCTCCACTGAGGCTGGTTATTACTGTCCCATTACCCTGAGGAGACCTATCTGCAAAGACATGGGGAGGGATCATACTGTGGCTCGTACATGACTGCATAGGGGACATACTTACTTTGCCTCACACACGGTTTGTCTTGTTCAGGGCGGTTCATGCCTTTAAAGCATGGTTGACATTTTCAGGACAGTCGCCGAGGCCACTGATGGGGTGTTGCAGTCCATACAGCCTACCTCGACCTGGCAAAGCCCTTCATCACATTACCCCTCAGGTATCGTTGATAAACCCATTGGCTGGGATGTGAACACGCACATCACAGAATGTGTTGTAAACTGTCTATGTGACACAACCCACACGGTCATAGTTGCTGGCAGCATATCAGACCTACTGCCTGTCAGAAGTGGTGTCCCATGGGGCCCTTCCATGTGTGCACTCCTGTCATACACCTACATCTTCACGGTACAGGCACACACAGGGGTGCTATGGGCAACAGTGTTTGTAGATGACTGCAAAACAGGTGCCATAGTGGGACAGACATCTGACACAGATATCCTTCAAGGCGCCTCCCAGGTATGCATATCTGCTGTCAGGGACATGTCCCACAGCTAAATGCAACGTCATGCAACATCATACCTGTGGAGAAGTACTAGGTCACCCCTGTCCAGCATATAGGTGGCTGTCCACTCAGCACAGGGGTGATTACCAGGAATCAGGGGACAGTGTTGGATGGTCACCATTCATTCCACACACACGTTGTTATCGTGGTTGTGTGGGTCTTCTACATTGCCCACCTGTTGGTGCAGGGATTCACATCTACATCAGGCTAGGTCATTGTTCCCTTGTACCCATTACGTGTTACACCTATGATCTACTACATTGCCCCATTCAGACTGTATCTGACCATACACCTACAGCAGCTGGGAAGCCCACATAGGTTGATCGTTGTACAGATGCAGGATGACACCATTTTGTGTAATGCTGCCCCACATGTAGGACCCCTGCCACATCACGTCACATACCTGCTGTTTGGTGTTGACCTGTGCCTGACATACAAGGCCATGTCAACCCATATGTCATGTGTATGCTTCACCTACTGTATCCGCATCCCTCAGAATCACTAGGGCAGGTGACATTTACCTTGTCACGGTCATTCATGGCATGTGTTTGGGTGACACATATATCACCCAGACAATCATTATGCTGTGGATCTACATCACAGTACATGTGAGACAGACATCCTTCCTAGCCTTGTTCGCAGCTATGTTGTCCATTGGATGGAGAATTGCAGGTATAGGCCAGGGATTACATCATTATCACTGCTTGACGGAGATACAGCAATATCATGGGTATTTCATCTGAAGCACAGAAGGTTGGCAAAGTCATCCTAACTATGGTGTAGTATTATGGCTGGGCCTGGGACGATGGCCTACCCTGTACCTATGGACGCAGTGAACCTATATTCATAGTTTGTCACATGTACAATTGTCTATCCACTATAGTCTTTCGCCACTGTATATTTCTGTGGCACATGATTGTCCTCTGTATTACATGCAGGTATGCTGTGTACGCTGCACATACGCCACAGTTGATGACAGTGTATCTGTGTCCCTAACACTGTGATACTGAGGACTACCACACATCCTTCACAGCATTACATGCATATGTCCATTCTATTCTTCTTTGGCCTATGGGGGTGTTAAGGCAAACATTACTCAAGTCCCTGTTTGTGCATGCTTCATGTTGGTGTTTGACCAGGCTCCGCTGCAGTCATGTGTTGGACAGTAGTGTGTCTGTGTGTTTGCCATGTGTTTTATTGCCAGTACATCTGTGGGAGGTGTAGTTGGCACATGTTCCTCTTTGCAGGGACACCCATCCTGGTGTTTGTGTCATGCATCTGCACTTGGCACGTGCCATATGTCCTGTACTATTCCCACAGTCGTATGCCTTCATGCACTACTACTGCGTGTTACTGGCTGTGTGTATGTGGTACACATGGACATTGTGATGTTTGTCTTGACCTATTCCAATGCTAGAACGTAAACATCTGTCAATTAAGTCTTTTAAATCAAACTGTAACACTCATTCGTATTTTCAACATGACACTCATTAACACAGGAAGCTGGGATTAATAACATTTTATTACTGTGCAGCAGGAGGCAAAGGAGTATGCAGTCAAAGTTTAGACATTTGTTCAACTCTATACATGTTACATCTGTATGAGCATTCTGTATACTATCATCTTTTGCACACATTAATGATGTTGTCAGTCACAAGGCATTTACATTGCTAGAGTACAGAACATTGTATTCCTACAACAGTGCTCAGGTAATGCTTATTACATGTTTTCCCATGAGGATAGCCCAACCTTGCGAGCCACATATTCAGTTAGACTGTACTTTGGTAAGTTCTGCTCTGACACGGTTCCAACACTGTTCATATTCAGTCCTCACCCCGTGTCCTACTAGGTTCCTGTGTCTCTCTGCTGAGCAGCTGTACTCTGTGTTACAGCTCACAAGCCTATCCTCCTCAGTAGAAGGATGACAGATATACCTGTACATACATGTATTATTCTGTAACCGAGCAGATGACTAATGCTGACTGACATACACCTGCTGCACTGGTTACTGCTAGGGTTAGGGTTCAATCACACTGCAGCTACACTACAAGCAATTACATGCATGAGAAGCTGTACTGCTATATTGTCAGGTAGAATAATATGCATTATACACTATTAGCTTCTAAAGTTGCACGTCATATTATGTTTAAATATGTATTTTGCTAACATTCTCCCTCCTTTGATTGCTTCTACTCTATCCAGAGACATATACAACATTATTTCATTCCCTGGCGCCTTCCTCTGTGGAACGCTTAACTAGGCAGGTAATTTGATGTACATTGCAAGTAGGATTGCATTTTCTATTGACAAATACCACTACAGGTCTTGATCCATAGTCTCGGTACAGGTATGTTGCCAGAGTCCCTGACTAATACTTACATGCACAGTATCCCGTGACTAGACACATGCTCCCAATATGAGCAGAACAACACAAATGGCAATCATGATATTCAGTATGACTGACCCCATCCACCCAATGGTTTGTGGAAATGGTTCGGCAGTGGGTTTGGGCCTGGTTCCGCCATGGATGACACCTGCTATATTACCTGTAGGTGGGCGTTGCTTTTGGTCTCTTCATGTGGTAGTTGGACACAGCGATCTTCTTCAGTAAGCGCCAAGACGCATTCAATTCTCAGCGCCACGGTGCAGTCGCACTATTACATTTTCTGACACAACAGTTCTCATTGCATCCAGTTCATCAGTCACATGTTCAGGAGCGGAAGTCACATTCATCCTTCCTCCGACAGTTTTTGATAACTTCCTCTGTTCCCTGATTGATTTCACTACTCCAGAAGCTGGGGGTGTTCCAGCCCAGGTTGTGACGCTGTCACTGAAGTCCATATGAATCGGTATTCCTTTATCTCTTGCAGAGGACTGACATGTCAGAACAGCTTCCATTTCACCCACTGGATTAGTAGGTTTCTCGACTGTGTTCCCAGTTCTTCGAGCTATATGTGTTATAGTTCGCTTTCGCACCCACAGGCAATTGTACAGTATGTCATGTGACTGGAGCCAGATAACCCAAATAACAACTGCCGGACCAATTCCCAGGTAACCATTGCTATGCTTATTTCCCACAAACAACATAACTATATTCTACTTTATTACTGATGCGGGTTACCTCTGCATGTAACAAATTCCTGTCTCTAACAGAGGACTGTTTATACAATTCAGGATGTTTCTGCACATCCTTCAACATTGTTCTCATGATGTTTCAATACAAATTAGGAATGGTGCTACAAGTAGTACTGTGATCTTTGGCTGTTATATGACATTCGTAAGACACAGTTATGTTACAAATACTCCCACCAACTGAAACTGTACCATGTTTATGATAACATACAATTCCTTTTTGTGTAACAGGTAAGTACATTGCCACGTTGTCCTGTGATCTCACAGAACCTGTATCAAAGTGTAGATATTCACAAGTCTCAATCTATCCCCAAGGGGACAACATGCATCGGAAGTCCTCCATATGATGTAGGTATGGCAGTACAAACACAGCAATTTAAAGTGTTCCTAGTCTCTATATGCACACGCATCATGCCTAGGTATCTGTTGAAGTGTGGAAGACACTCTGTGGCCAGTTCATCACGTATCAGTATTTGTATCCGTGTAGTTATATGCAGGTAAGGTCCCGGAAATTGTAACGTAAACACAAACATGGTTAATAGGTGTATAATCATTAGGACAGCAAACATAAATGTCTTTGGGGTTGCTTTGTATTGTTATACAGTCTTCGCCGGGTGATTCGGCTCTTTGGTATATCAGCTACAAGATGTCAATCAGACTTGATATCCTTTACCAGTTTGAGAAATGTGAGGTGGACCCAGGACGACCTCTCTGCAAACTTTACTGCGGTAGGCGCTGCCAACAGTACCCGTACAGACATTCGTGACTGTCCACTTGGCAATAATGTTCTTTGGATAACAGTGACATACACACAGGATACTGGTGTCAGCTATGCTTCCGCCTTCGCTTGCTCTTATCTGTAACAGACTTTAACTGAGGAACAGTGTTACTAGTTAACAATCCTCTCATGTCACCTACTACTGAGTCATCGACCGCTCTGCAGGCATGACAGCTTTCCACTCTGGCACATGATATGCCATTCCACATACTACTTCAAGTGGGTGCAGCACTTTACATTTGGAACTGTTGTCATGCTCAGCAATGCTAGAGGTAGACAGCTCATGTAACTCGCCTGGATGTCACCCACCAAACTCCTCTACTTATTTCTCGATCCCATTCTATGGCGGCAGCAGTCGTGTTGAGTGTGGGTTGTACATGCAATTGACATTCATGGTAATACGAAGTAATCCCCAGGTAGCGTGATTGTCTGGTTAACTACATGTGTTCTATTGTCACTGTAGCTTCTTTACAGCATGCCAGATCTAGGGATACTTAATTTTACTGGCACCTTTGCCACTGCTGCTGCATCCGGATTACTGGTTGGGAATGCTTCTACCCATTTTGATTATATATATGTGTAATCGCTAAACAGTATTTGTTCCCTTCACATTTATGCAGATGTATGAATTCCATACAAATAGTACGGAACGGTTAGGGTGGTGTAGGTAAACTCACTCCCTTCGGTTTAAATACTCCCTGTGCATGATATCTACGGCAAACGTGACACGCTGCTCATGAGGTTTGTATGTGGTTCGTAATTCCGTATGTTACGGTATTCTGTTAACCAAATGTACCATCCCCTGTTGAGACATGTCTCTACCCATGGCTCCACAAAGCCGCATATCTGAATATATTAGACGTTAATATTGGCTTTATCACTGTGGATATGTGCAGTCCGTGTTCAAGGATTGCTCCTCGCCATAACCACGCCGGCTTTTCTGCTTTCGTAGTTGCTGTTTGCATTGTTTGTACAGTTTCTACATCTAAACAGTCTGAGGTTTGTCATTCCTCATTCACACAGACACTTTCCAACTGTGACGCTGCTTGTTTTGCAGGTGCATGAGCTCATGCCTCAACTTTCCTACTGTTATCCTGTTGCTTTCTATGCCCTGCACATTTACAATTACCTACTTCAGTGGGTAACTGCATGTAGTCTAATGCATTCAGGTTCGTGATGCATGATTAATCGGTTTACCGTGGATGTTATCATTCCCCTATTCTTCCACTGCTGCTCATAAACATGCACTGCACAGACAACAGAATGACTATCGACATATGTCCACACATCATTTTTCCGCTACAGTACAAGCACGTGTTAAAGCTATCTATTCTGCTGCCTGAGCAGACACGTTATGCTGGAGGGTTTTGCCGCCTACAATGTCATTATCAATAACTACTGCATAAACTACTTCATTCGCTCCTGTAGGACTCTGTCTACATGATCCGCATACATTAACTGTCACCTCTGCATCATCTAAGGGTATATCAGTGTTATCATGTCTGTGTGTAGTTATTTAATCCATTTCAGATAGGCAACTGTGTGGTGTGCCATACACAGGTGTCAGACGTGACGCTGATAGGTTTCATGTTGTACAACGCTCAATCACCATGTGAGGTTGACTCAGTGGTATGGTCAGACATGACAAATGTCTAGCACGAGTCAGGAATTCTATCTTCTCTTGCAGCAGATTGATCGCAACTGCATGACACATTCTCACAGTGAGAGGGTGGTCTAGTAACATTACGGCCGGGCCTGTACTGCCATGGGTGCTACAACAACTGCTCTGTACACAATGTGGCACTGACCATGCCACAGTGTCCAACTGCAATGAGTAGTCATCTATTTAGCGTTGCTTACTTCCCTGTTGTTGCATCAAGACTGACGCCATATATCTCCGCTTACAATCTACGGTCTGACAACATGTGTTATGATTATTCACGAGACCTACTACAGCTGTTGAGGCTATCAATCGCTCTAGTCTGCATAACGCTGTTTCTGCTACTGTAATCCGTGTACTATGTGTTGTGCTGCCATAGGTGTATTAAAGGTTAAGGCAAACAATACAGCGGATTCCACAGCATTGTTTGGTATCCAGATTTAACATGTGTTAGTCGGCCCAGACACGACATCATTCCCTTCTTGTTAGTTGGCTTGGGTGCTTATTATATTGCTACCTTCCTATCGCCATGTGATGTTCTACCCTACTTGGATACCAGATATGCCAGGTAATTGACCTGTATTCTCTGTAGTTGCAATTTATGCTTGCTTACTTTATGTCCCTGTTCTGCTGATTATCTCAATAATGCTATTGTATCTTCCATACATTGCTGCTGGGTAGGGGCCGCAAGCAGAATATCATCCAATTAAAGTGGAGCTTGACTGGCCCCGGGTGGAGTTGACACCGAATGTAGCTAGCCATCCCCTGTGAGAATATCGCTGTACTTTCACAGTAGCCCCGCTGATAGCCGGGTATGGCTGTATCTGTCACCCTGACTGTACAAGCAAAGCAATACGGACTATGTGGATGTATAGGTATTGCAAAGTAAGCATAGCTTATATGTACCACGGTAAGATACTTCTGTGGCATGTTCATAGCATTGAATATAGTGTGTGGGTCTGGCACCAACGCTACCCTAAGTATTCTTACATGATTTACAGCTTATACATACTGTACCATCCGCCATTCCCTTTTGGTTTCCGATCAGGAGATACAGGGTATTGCATGGTGAATAGCGATTACTTTGTGGATGGGGAATTCTCTGACTTTGCAGATATCTTCTGGTGTCCACGGTCTATACGCCACGGGGTTGGGTCCTGGCCTTCCTGTCCTGCATGATGGTTCGGTACTTCAATTAATTGTCAGATATCCTCACTCTGCTTTAGTGCTGTGTGCTTAGTCCGGTGTCCCTAGGTATGTTACGTGTTCGGGATGTGGTTTCAATAGCTTCTATTACATTTGTTCGTTGTGCTACCTCTGTTGCCACAGTATAACGTGGGGACTAGCCTGCCCTCCCGCTAATATCCTGCATGTGGTATCTGAGGTGGTAGGGTGTTGTGGGGCGATCGGTACTACTGTATTATGATCTTCTCTGTGTACGTATGATGCTTAGCCATTTGTAGTGTTCTATTCCCTTCGGTACACTACCTCAGTCCACCGATGTGCATGACGGATACCCAATTGTCGCTGTTTTGTCGCCTGCACATCTTAGGGCTGCCACCTTTTCCAATGCACAATGTGGGACATTAGTGTTCGGAACGTGTAATTTTCCTGGAAAATGCATACCCACGGCCAGTACATAGGACAGGTATTCTTTGCCAGGAGAGCGACCAATTGTTGTAGCATTTCAGTTGCTTATTCTGTTTATTATTATATTTTGCTGTTCCACATACAAATTTACTGTTTTATGCTACCATCTTGATATATATCTGGGAAATGTTTGTCCTGAGATATCAGGACATTTGACATTTGTTCGGTTTATTTACAGGACACGGCTGGCCAGAGAGGGCATATCCCTCTCAGGGTGGAACAGGTGTTTACCTTGGAACATATGCATCAAATTTTCAGGGATTACAATGTTTCAGTAACGATATGTTGCCTAATATACCATCAATGTCATATTTATTACCCCATTTTGCTGCGTAACTCACATTATGTGCTCTCTGCGATTGCATATTCTTCACGTCACCCGTCAAACGCGGATCACATGATCTGTTGCTTCAATAATCTCCCATATCCTCTACACGACTGCAACACGTGTGTCTCCTTCCCTGTATCCACTGTAGTGTCTACAATCACTATTTACTCTGCTGTGTGTTCCCCTGACCTATGTTCAGATTTAACAGTATGTGGGTAGGTCTTCGACCCGATATCACTACTGTTAACAGAAACACAATGTAGTCTGGTCCCTGATCTACAATAGACACAAAAAGGCAGACACTCCTTACCTGGGCCTCCTGTTTCAGGCTGCACATTTTCTTCTTGGGATCCAGTTTTCCGCTTTTCAGCCACAGATCAGACAGTAAACAGCCTCTTTACACACAACAATTCAGTCGGAGGTCTTTTCATTCAAGAAGAACCATTTATGCATATTCTCCAGCGCATATGTCTAACCAGCCATGCACTCTGACCTGTAGCTTACCAAGGGAATTCGGATTACAAGGATCACAATGTGAAATAAGTTGTTACAACCAGACTGTAGTTATCAGTAGGCTTTTCTAAGTGACAGCCGATAACACAGGAGGCTCGGGTTCCGAACGTTTTAGTAGTGTACACAGGCAGGCTAAATAATATACAGTCCAAGTATGAGAGTTTTGTCTGACTCTATACAGTAAGCAGTTTCTTTATATAGTGTTTACAATCAGCTTTTGCCCACCTTACTGACGTGGTCGGTCACAGGGCATTTCCATCACTATGGTCCGCAATAGTCTATACATACGCGGGTGCTGGGGTCGTGCTTTTAAATTGTTTTCTCATGGGAATAACACAGCCTTGCAAGGCACCTTGTACATTACAGTATCCTTTTGTGATTGTAGCTGTTTCAAGGACCCTAGACTGTTACGATACAGTGGACAGTTAATTTCTTAATACGTTGCTTTGTCTCTCTGGTAGGAGTTGTACTGCTATCTTCGATTGAGCTCACAAGGCCATCCTCCTCTGGGGAAGGAGTGCTGTTATGCATGTACATACATTTATTGTTCTGTAACCCAGCAAATAATTAATGATGACAGACATGAGCCTGCTGTACTGCTTACTGCCAGGTTCAGAATTCCATCACAGTACAGCTTAGCTTCACCAATTACATGCAGGCTTAGTTCTACTGCCATATTGTACGGTACAATTCAATACATTATATAGTATTTCGAGTGTAAACTGGAACTTCATATGTGTTTCTATATATTTTACTTAACAACATCCATCCGCCATATGCATGTTGTTCCGCCCTTTACCTTGACCGTGTGTATTTGTCCGTCCAGCCACGCTTAATCTCCACATGTGATGTCCCAGTTTCCCTTCTTTGCCTGTAGCACCCTGTTAGGACGCCCTGTGTGGTAGGCACCTGTTCCGCTTATATGTGATCGACTTCACTGCAAAGATAATCATCGATGCGGTGGTCCAACGACCCGACTTGTCCACATGTGTACAGTTATGTGCACCGTGTCGTATGCAAACCTAGATGGTTTGGACGGGTACATACTACATGCCGGATGTACACATTCTGCTGACACATTCACATGCAGCCATTTACATATCTGTACCTGCGGTGGGTTGGTGACATGTGGGTAATGATTTGCCCGCGTGGCATTGCCTAACACAAACATCTTACCACAGTTCAGGTATGCACATTGTGTGTGGTTGTATAGCTGCACACGGATGCTAGCAGGTTTGGGTGCAGGGGTATACATGGGTGTGACTGACATGTACAATGAGGCTATTGTGTAGTACATCCGAATGCATGGGTTCTGCTTCTGGATATTACACTTCATCATACACCATCCAGTGTATGCAACAGAGACGTTGCTGGGTCTGGGATATGTTGCTATGCACATGTTTGCCTGTGTTTGAGGTATCTTGCTTCCTTACTGTTGTTATGTCAGCACAGCTACCCGGCTATGTACTGTCACTACTGCTTGTGACCATTATGGTTGGCACCTTTTCCAATGCCCATAGTGGGGCATGTTATGTGGACACTTCGATATTTGCAGGACTACACATACCCCGGGCTAGTGCTGTTGACAGAACTTCACTTGTTTGCCATACTATGAGCTTATTCTGTAAGCGCTTGGGTTCCTTATTTATTTTCTTATGCCATGTCTGTGTTCCATATCGTAATGTATATGTTTTATGCTACTATTTACATGTATATTGCGGGAATTTGCGTGGCAGGGGATCGGAGGTCATTTTCCATTTTACGATTGTTGCAGGGACACGACTGTCCAATCAGGGACTGTCCATGGCACATTGGGACAGCAGGTAACCCTGGTGACCATGCCCATGTCGCTACTGGGGTTTCCACCTTTTCCATTTTCCGATCTGGGATATTTCCGACTCACATCTGACTTTACAGGCCGACACATACAAACGGTCACTATATAGCATAGAAATTCACTTGTTTGCCTAAATAATATGCTTATTATTGTGGCAATTTCCTTGCTTATTCTGTTTATTGTGTCATTTAGGTATTTCTGTTACAGAAATAACCAATTCATGCTACCATTACATTAAATACGGGATATCATTGTGTCCTACAATCGTAGCACATCAGCCATTTCTAATACGCTTTTTCGGGACACAACTGTCCATGGAGAGACTGCCCCAACCAAAGTGGGACAGGTGGTGACCTTAGTCGCTGATCCTATGTCGGTGCGGCGCTGACATGCGGCTGTACACCTTCTCTGAGTGTAAACACTGACAGTGCATTGCGGACTAACGCGGTCTTATGCGTATCCTTTGCTCCTTGGACGGGTACACTTATGCCTTCGTGGCTTCTATTTGCTTCTCCGCTAATTTGGGACGGGACTATGTTGCATACTGTACGGCGTTTCATTCTGCACAGGACCTGGCTGCTGCCATTACTATTGTGGGCGGACCGTGGCTGTCAGCACATTAGGTTGCTCACCTCATGCCGGCTTAGACACGCCCAGACGATCCTACCTGGGCTCGCCACGCATACACACGCACGTGTCTGTGATTCCGTGCACTCTCATTAATATGTATCTGGCCCTACTGCGCCGGATATTCCATGCACCGGCGCAGGCCTTACGCCGCCTTGCGCCGAGCTTCATGAATCCCGGGTTTGTCTTTTCTATGTATTATTAAAATGTTATCTCTGCCAATTGTCTTATCCTTTCTACTGTCCATTTTTATGTATCAACAATTGTTCTAACTAAGTGTATATAGTAATACATCTACTCTATTCATGTATCTACAATGTTTTATTATGTTAATTGTATGTAATAATGTGGAACTTTTCTTCCTGGGCCTCCACTGAAAATGGGCTCCTCCTAGCCCAGTGGACTTTCCCAGTCAACAAATGCAATAAATAAATAAATAAACAAACGCATATAAACAGAACAAGTAATAAATACGTAAACAATATTACATTAACAATTTATCTCATGCAAACCCTTCCTGAATATTCCTATTAAAAATATGTATAACTTAGAAGCATGGATTTTAAGAATGCTACTAATGGATATGGATTCATTAAAATCTGGAGCACTCAGCCAAATTTGCCAGATGAGCTCATGGTATTTGACCTATAATTAGAGTGTTGTGGGTGAACCTGTTCAAAAATTATAAATAAAGATTCCCTGTGTTAGTGACAATTAAGCATATGCTTAAACAATGCATTATTCTCATTATTTAGTAAAAATATAATTACTAACCATTATAATTACCAAACATAAATGGGGAAAAAGAGAGACATTTAATGGGATACTGCTAGGGAACCCTGGTCCATTACCCTACCTAGTGCCCCATTTGACCATGATCTAGCTGGATTGCTGGAAAGACATAAACCAAGTACCTGTATGAAATTTAAAGATAAAATGCCATCTCTGTCATAAAAAATTAAAGCTGTAATTGTTATTTTTTTTTGAAAATAAGCAATAATACGAGGAGACATTGTTGCCCTTCATCCCCAAGATAAGAGCTTTGCCATGTAGATCCACTAAACTAAATAGACTAAATTGAAGAGCACAGTATTTCAGTGTAAATGTAATACTTATGTTTCTATAAAAATATTACCTCTATTTCAGAGGTAGTATAACCTTAGAATTAGTATGTGTAGTTTCTCACAGTGAGAGGGTGGTCTAGTAACATTACGGCGGGGCCTGTACTGCCATGGGTGCTACAACAACTGCCTGTACACAATGTGGCACTGACCATGCCACAGTGTCCAACTGCAATGAGTAGTCATCTATTTAGCGTTGCTTACTTCCCTGCTGTTGCATCAAGACTGACGTCATATATCTCCGCTTACAATCTACGGTCTGACAACATGTGTTATGATTATTCACGAGACCTACTACAGCTGTTGAGGCTATCAATCGTTCTAGTCTGCATAACGCTGTTTCTGCTACTGTAATCCGTGTACTATGTGTTGTGCTGCCATAGGTGTATTAAAGGTTAAGGCAAACAATACAGCGGATTCCACAGCATTGTTTGGTATCCAGATTTAACATGTGTTAGTCGGCCCAGACAGACATCATTCCCTTCTTGTTAGTTGGCTTGGGTGCTTATTATATTGCTACCTTCCTATCGTCATGTGATGTTCTACCCTACTTGGATACCAGATATGCCAGGTAATTGACCTGTATTCTCTGTAGTTGCAATTTATGCTTGCTTACTTTATGTCCCTGTTCTGCTGATTATCTCAATAATGCTATTGTATCTTCCATACATTGCTGCTGGGTAGGGGCCGCAAGCAGAATATCATCCAATTAAAGTGGAGCTTGACTGGCCCCGGGTGGAGTTGACACCGGAATGTAGCTAGCCATCCCCTGTGAGAATATCGTTGTACTTTCACAGTAGCCCCGCGATAGCTGGGTATGGCTGTATCTGTCACTCTGACTGTACAAGCAAAGCAATACGGACTATGTGGATATATAGGTATTGCAAAGTAAGCATAGCTTATATGTACCACGGTAAGATACTTCTGTGGCATGTTCATAGCATTGAATATAGTGTGTGGGTCAGGCACCAACGCTACCCTATGTATTCTTACATGATTTACAGCTTATACATACTGTACCATCCGCCATTCCCCTTTTGGTTTCCGATCAGGAGATACAGGGGTATTGCATGGTGAATAGCGATTACTTTGTGGATGGGGAATTCCCTCTGACTTTGCAGATATCTTCTGGTGTCCACGGTCTATACGCTACGGGGGTTGGGTCCTGGCCTTCCTGTCCTGCATGATGATTCGGTACTTCAATTAATTGACAGATATCCTCACTCTGTTTTAGTACTGTGTTCTTACTCTGGTGTCCCTAGGTATGTTACGTGTTCGGGATGTGGTTTCAATAGCTTCTATTACATTTGTTCGTTGTGCTACCTCTGTTGCCACAGGATAACGTGTGGGGACTAGCCTGCCCTCCCGCTTAATATCCTGCATGTGGTATCTGAGGTGGTAGGGTGTTGTGGGGGGGGGGGCGATCGGTACTACTGTATTATGATCTTCTCTGTACGTATGATGCTTAGCCATTTGTAGTGTTCTATTCCCTTCGGTACACTACCTCAGTCCACCGATGTGCATGACGGATACCCAATTGTCGCTGTTTTGTCGCCTGCACATCTTAGGGCTGCCACCTTTCCAATGCACAATGTGGGACATTAGTGTTCGGAACGTGTAATTTTCCTGGAAAATGCATACCCACGGCCAGTACATAGGACAGGTATTCACGTTTTGCCAGGAGAGCGACCAATTGTTGTAGCATTTCAGTTGCTTATTCTGTTTATTATTATATTTTGCTGTTCCACATACAAATTTACTGTTTTATGCTACCATCTTGATATATATGTGGGAAATGCTTGTACTGAGATATCAGGACATTTGATATTTGTTCGGTTTATTTACAGGACACGGCTGGCCAGAGAGGGCATATCCCTCTC
The DNA here is from genome assembly GCF_019279795.1 of Protopterus annectens. Lineage (NCBI taxonomy): Eukaryota > Metazoa > Chordata > Ceratodontiformes > Protopteridae > Protopterus > Protopterus annectens. Next base: position 462,699,569 of record NC_056725.1, read on the forward strand.
AGGGTGGAACAGGTGTTTACCTTGGAACATATGCATCAAATTTTCAGGGATTACAATGTTTCAGTAACGATATGTTGCCTAATATACCATCAATGTCATATTTATTACCCCATTTTGCTGCGTAACTCACATTATGTGCTCTCTGCGATTGCATATTCTTCACATCACCCGTCAAACGCGGATCACATGATCTGTTGCTTCAATAATCTCCCATATCCTCTACACGACTGCTACGTACCCTTCTGTCATAACACGTGTGTCTCCTTCCCTGTATCCACTGTAGTGTCTACAATCACTATTTACTCTGCTGTGTGTTCCCTGACCTATGTTCAGATTTAACAGTATGTGGGTAGGTCTTCACCGATATCACTACTGTTAACAGAAACACAATGTAGTCTGGTCCCTGATCTACAATAGACACAAAAAGGCAGACACTCCTTACCTGGGCCTCCTGTTTCAGGCTGCACGTTTTCTTCTTGGGATCCAGTTTTCCGCTTTTCAGCCACAGATCAGACAGTAAACAGCCTCTTTACACACAACAATTCAGTCGGAGGTCTTTTCATTCAAGAAGAACCATTTATGCATATTCTCCAGCGTACATGTCTAACCAGCCATGCACTCTGACCTGTAGCCTACCAAGGGAATTCCGCATTACAAGGATCACAATGTGAAATAAGTTGTTACAACCAGACTGTAGTTATCAGTAGGCTTTTCTAAGTGACAGCCGATAACACAGGAGGCTCGGGTTCGGAACGTTTTAGTAGTGTACACAGGCAGGCTAAATAATATACAGTCCAAGTATGAGAGTTTTGTCTGACTCTATACAGTAAGCAGTTTCTTTATATAGTGTTTACAATCAGCTTTTGCCCACCTTACTGACGTGGTCGGTCACAGGGCATTTCCATCACTATGGTCCGCAATAGTCTATACATACGTGGGTGCTGGGGTCATGCTTTTAAATTGTTTTCTCATGGGAATAACACAGCCTTGCAAGGCACCTTGTACATTACAGTATCCTTTGTGATTGTAGCTGTTTCAAGGACCCTAGACTGTTACGATACAGTGGACAGTTAATTTCTTAATACGTTGCTTTGTCTCTCTGGTAGGGAGTTGTACTGCTATCTTCGATTGAGCTCACAAGGCCATCCTCCTCTGGGGAAGGAGTGCTGTTATGCATGTACATACATTTATTGTTCTGTAACCCAGCAAATAATTAATGATGACAGACATGAGCCTGCTGTACTGCTTACTGCCAGGTTCAGAATTCCATCACAGTACAGCTTAGCTTCACCAATTACATGCAGGCTTAGTTCTACTGCCATATTGTACGGTACAATTCAATACATTATATAGTATTTCGAGTGTAAACTGGAACTTCATATGTGTTTCTATATATTTTACGAACAACATCCATCCGGCCATATTCATGTTGTTCCGCCCTTTACCTTGACCGTGTGTATTTGTCCGTCCAGCCACGCTAATCTCCACATGTGATGTCCCAGTTTCCCCTTCTTTGCCTGTAGCACCCTGTTAGGACGTCCTGTGTGGTAGGCACCTGTTCCGCTATATGTGATCGACTTCACTGCAAAGATAATCATCGATGCGGTGGTCCAACGACCCGACTTGTCCACATGTGTACAGTTATGTGCACCGTGTCGTATGCAAACCTAGATGGTTTGGACGGTAACTTACTACATGCCGGATGTACACATTCTGCTGACACATTCACATGCAGACATTTACATATCTGTACCTGCGGTGGGTTGGTGACATGTGGGCGTATTTGCCCGCGTGGCATTGCCTAACACAAACATCTTACCACAGTTCAGGTATGCACATTGTGTGTGGTTGTATAGCTGCACACGGATGCTAGCAGGTTTGGGTGCAGGATGGGTGTGACTGACATGTACAATGAGGCTATTGTGTAGTACAATGCATGGGTTCTGCTTCTGGATATTACACTTCATCATACACCATCCAGTGTATGCAACAGAGACGTTGCTGGGTCTGGGATATGTTGCTATGCACATGTTTGCCTGTGTTTGAGGTATCTTGCTTCCTTACTGTTGTTATGTCAGCACAGCTACCCGGCTATGTACTGTCACTACTGCTTGTGACCATTATGGTTGGCACCTTTTCCAATGCCCATAGTGGGGCATGTTATGTGGACACTTCGGAATTTGCAGGACTACACATACCCAGGGCTAGTGCAGTTGACAGAACTTCACTTGTTTGCCATACTATGAGCTTATTCTGTAAGCGTTTGGGTTCCTTATTTATTTTCTTATGCCATGTCTGTGTTCCATATCGTAATGTATATGTTTTATGCTACTATTTACATGTATATTGCGGAATTTGCGTGGCAGGGGATCGGAGGTCATTTTCCATTTTACGATTGTTGCAGGGACACGACTGTCCAATCAGGGACTGTCCATGGCACATTGGGACAGCAGGTAACCCTGGTGACCATGCCCATGTCGCTACTGGGGTTTCCACCTTTTCCATTTTCCGATCTGGGATATTTCCGGGACTCACATCTGACTTTACAGGCCGACACATACAACCGGTCACTATATAGCATAGAAATTCACTTGTTTGCCTAAATAATATGCTTATTATTGTGGCAATTTCCTTGCTTATTCTGTTTATTGTGTCATTTAGGTATTTCTGTTACAGAAATAACCAATTCATGCTACCATTACATTAAATATGGGATATCATTGTGTCCTACAATCGTAGCACATCAGCCATTTCTAATACGTTTTTTCGGGACACAACTGTCCATGGAGAGACTGCCCCAACCAAAGTGGGACAGGTGGTGACCTTAGTCGCTGATCCTCTGTCGGTGCGGCGCGCTGACATGCGGCTGTACACCTTCTCTGAGTGTAAACACTGACAGTGCATTGCGGGACGAACGCGGTCTTATGCGTATCCTTTGCTCCTTGGACGGGTACACTTATGCCTTCGTGGCTTCTATTTGCTTCTCCGTTAATTTGGGATGGGGACTATGTTGCATACTGTACGTGCGTTTCATTCTGCACAGGACCTGGCTGCTGCCATTACTATTGTGGGCGGACCGTGGCTGTCAGCACATTAGGTTGCTCACCTCATGCCGGCTTAGACACGCCTCCAGACGCATCCTACCTGGGCTCACTCACGTACACTACGCACGTGTCTGTGATTCCGGTGCACTCTCATTAATATGTATATGGCGCTACTGCGCCGGATATTCCATGCACCGCCGGTGCAGGCCTTATGCCGGCCTTGCGCCGAGCTTCATGAATCCCAGGGTTTGTCTTTTCTATGTATTATTAAAATGTTATCTCTGCCAATTGTCTTATCCTTTCTACTGTCTGTCCATTTTTATGTATCAACAATTGTTCTAACTAATTGTATATAGTAATACATCTACTTTATTCATGTATCTACAATGTTTTATTTTGTTAATTGTATGTAATAATGTGGAGCTTTTCTCCCCGGGCCTCCACTGAAAAATGGGTTCCTCCAGGCCCAGCGGACTTTCCCAGTCAACAAATGCAATAAATAAATAAATAAACAAACGCATATAAACAGAACAAGTAATAAATACGTAAACAATATTACATTAACAATTTATCTCATGCAAACCCTTCCCTGAATATTCCTATTAAAAATATGTATAACTTAGAAGCATGGATTTTAAGAATGCTACTAATGGATATGGATTCATTAAAATCTGGAGCACTCAGCCAAATTTGCCAGATGAGCTCATGGTATTTGACCTATAATTAGAGTGTTGTGGGTGAACCTGTTCAAAAATTATAAATAAAGATTCCCTGTGTTAGTGACAATTAAGCATATGCTTAAACAATGCATTATTCTCATTATTTAGTAAAAATATAATTACTAACCATTATAATTACCAAACATAAATGGGGAAAAAGAGAGACATTTAATGGGATACTGCTAGGGAACCCTGGTCCATTACCCTACCTAGTGCCCCATTTGACCATGATCTAGCTGGATTGCTGGAAAGACATAAACCAAGTACCTGTATGAAATTTAAAGATAAAATGCCATCTCTGTCATAAAAAATTAAAGCTGTAATTGTTATTTTTTTTTGAAAATAAGCAATAATACGAGGAGACATTGTTGCCCTTCATCCCCAAGATAAGAGCTTTGCCATGTAGATCCACTAAACTAAATAGACTAAATTGAAGAGCACAGTATTTCAGTGTAAATGGAATACTTATGTTTCTATAAAAAAATATTACCTCTATTTCAGAGGTAGTATAACCTTAGAATTAGTATGTGTAGTTTCTGTGGATTAATATATGTACTTTGCCATAGTATAGGAGGCACCCATTCAGAAAGGGTAAACACAAAATTGTCAACCCCATTAGAAAAAATGCATCTTTCTTTAATCACCATTTAAATTATTTTAAAATAATTAACTTTTGATTATATCTTTTGTAGTTGCCATTTATAAAGTTGAATAAATGTGAGTTTTATTTAATAGTCATCTTGGTCATGTATCCATTCAGGAAGTTATTTCACCATAGGGCATTTATAACAACTTCAGTGCCTTGGCTGAAATTGTTTTATGAATCAGTCTACATAGAAAAGCTGTTACATTTTTTATAATCTGTAAAATTTGAAATACCCATTTGAATATTTTTCTACATTATTGTCACTAGGCAGCATTTCATTAATAAGTGTAGCTTCAAACAACTGCCCTTCTTCACCTTATTTTTTTGTCTTTTATGACAAGGAAGTTCAGAAATAGTAATTTTTCTCATAGTACTTTTAGTCACTCCATTCTAGGAAGGCACCATATGTTTCTCTCTCTTTCTCATCAGAACCTACAAATGGGACACTGTATTGGAAGCATTAACGAAACCTCTAGCTAAGAAAGGTTGTTGTAATAGCTCATGCCATTTGCCAAAATTATGTGGAAAGTATGGAAGTAATTGTAGCCACTTTTAATTATAACATAACACTGCCCAAGCTAGGCCTGGTCATTACGTTTTGATGTGCAAGAAGTACGTTCAAAAAATTACCCACAGGAAGAAGAATGCTTCAGTATATCAATCCTTCCTGTTTGTTTATTCCACGTGACACATTACTATTCTCAGCATAATCAACCTCCAGAAGGAATATTTTAGACCGAGAAAACTGTAACAATACAGTCTGTATGTGTTTGTACAGAGTAGGTTAAACAGAGTGAAACACAGAACAATGTTCCCTTTTATATTTCCTAAGGGCTGTGCATACGCAGTCTCACAAACAGATGTGTTTGAGCTATTTCTGATGAGCCACCTAATTATTTAAGGAAATTAATCATCGTCCCTCATTTAATACTATCTCTCACAAGAGGAAATAGAGGGCAGTTAATGCTCAGGAATTCCTACACATTAAGGTCAAAGATGGGAAAGAAATCAAAGAAACTGCTATTCATCTCCAAGGACATACTTTGTATAGCTTCTCTGAAATACTGTGTCTGCCAGCTGTTCTTCAGCTTGCCAGATTTTTTTTAACCTGAATAAACAAATTTGCAGATGGGATTTAAAGAGAAAGTTTAATATAACGAAGACTTAAACCTACATCAGCTAGTTCTCAGTAGTTTGTTTTTTCGGCCTCCTAACCACATTGCCTTTAAAATGTGATAAAAAAACACTGGATGGCTTAATATCTTGAAATAAATCAGCCTGTATTTTTATTAACACAAGTTTTCCTCTTTTTCTAGAATCTTGTTTATTAGCACATTCTCACTGACTGTTGATATCCTTTTCCTGTTGTCATGTTTATTTGTGTTTGACATCAGGGAATGTTGCACTTACGCAGCAGAATAATAAATACATTGTGATTTGAATCATAAATTGTAGAGCAGATGAACTTAAACTAATAATGAATTGGTCCTGTTTTGCAGAATATTTCCTTAACAGTAAATAAGAAGTCAATAAGAATGAACTAAAATACATTCAGAGATGGGTCTGAATAAGTTGACAAAAATTGTAACACATTTCTTAGAGAACAGACCTACACCCCCCCCCCAACACACACAAATACACACACACATATACTTGTCCTCATAGTCAGCCAGTTTTCAGGTATGGGGGTGTAATACTGCCAACCAGATGCATTCATCACAGTATGTAACATCTGATTTTTCTTCTTAAAGGAAAAACAAATCAGCAAAATTAAAACTAACAAATGCAGTCTCAAACGTCTGAATTTCATCTGCACATACAGCACTGCAATGGTACCTTTTTCCTGCAGTGTGAATGCACCCTTTCAATTGTAGATGATACTTTTCTTCATAAAACAAATAAGCTTCAAGTCTTAAAATGTGAATCTTCGTGATATCACTCTCCATGACACAATGGGTGTTTCCTCTCATCTTGGCACCTATTTCACCAACTCTAAATCACAAACATCTTTTCAGTGAGTAATCCAGACGTGCAATCAGTGTCGGCGGTTCAACAGGTGGTACAGTTATCTTTGATGTTGTGAGGATCAGAATATCACTGGTTCTCTCCCCAAACCATGTGCTTGAATTCATATGCCAGTATTACACTGTATCACAGCATGAGGCAGAAGGCCATGGGTTCTATCCTTACACCAAGTACTTTGATTCATATGTCAGTTCTCACGTTGTATCATAGGATGTGGCAGGCAACCATGAGTACTACCCTCACAACAAGAGCTTGGAATCATATTCCAGTTTGCACTGTAGCACACCATGAGGCAAAGAGCTATGGGATCTCTCACCATCCCATATTCCAGTACTTGGACTGTATCACAAAATGAGTCAGAATGCCATGGTTCTATCCTCACACCAGGTGTTTGGATCCATATGGTAGTATTACACTGTATCATATCATAAAACAGAAGGCAATGTTATATCTCCAAAGCAACTGCTTGAATTCATATGCTAGAAATCACACTGTATCATGGCATGAGGGGTATGTTACTCTACTGTTCTTTGATTCAGACATTAACCTGACCTCCCATCTGCTTGAATCAGCTGTAGTTCTGATGGATGTAAAATACCATATGCCACAAGTTAATAAATATCAGTGGCATTTATTACAACATTGCTATACTTATTTATAGTAAACATGAAACAAGGGAAAATAACAGAAAATAGCAGTTAGTTAAAATGTTTACATCATTGAGAATAGGCAGTTGCATATAAATATGTTCAAAAATCAAACTACGCTAGCTTAATAGTACTTGAGTTCTTCTACAACACTTTGACTCATATTTTACCTGACAGTTTTTGACATCCAATGTCAGCTAATATCTGATTTACTTTTGTCTACATTTAAACTAATTTATACTCCTCATTACATTTTCCAATATTTCTTCATTTTTCTGAACATCCAAACATTCCCAAATCATTTATATTCAATTCATTCTAGTACTGTGAACAATTCCATATTTACCACTATTCACATAAATCAACATCTCCATCACATATTTCAAATTCAACAAATTCAGAAACTAAACAAATTTCTCCCGAACATTCTCACTAGCCCACACTCTATAAGTAACTTCTGCAAGTTACTCGACCTGGATACAGTGCTTTCCATAAAATAATCCTTTATTATTTTAACACATTATATTTCAAATTAGATTCACATAGAAAGTTCTCATGTGAAAATTCAAACAAAGTGTCTCAGGCTGGTATAAGCCTAGCAATGAACAGCATATTATCATCACTAAGGATGATGCCACAGCATAAGCAAAGATTATTGATTTCAACACCTGTCTGCCTGTCTGGAGTCATTCTAAGGGGATCCAATAATTGTCAGCTTGGGAGGACATAGTTAACAAACCATGTTGCTTTGCCAAGGATGGTCTGTACCTTTCCCCTCTAGGTTTTTGAATATTGGCCAAAACTTTATCCACCCCCATAGTGCCTTTTTTAGAGAATGCCAAATCAGCAAACTGACATAGTAAAAGCAACTCAAGTGAACCTCATGGTGCTACTGCTCAATGCCAGGAGCCTAAATAAAAAAAACTACACTCCCTCTGAGCTCTCATCACACTTGAGAATTTAGACATCTGTTCAGTTACAGAGACATGGTTTTAAACAGCAGAGAGTATCCCGGCAGTGTAAGGTTTCATTGCCTTCTACAGTTTTAGACCAGTAGCTGCACAGACAAGGACTAAAGGTGGAGGTGTCTCACTATACATCAGTAACAAGCATACTTCTGCAGTGGTCACACAGAATGATGTGCTGGAGTTCCTCCACATGCAGGTCATATACAGAATCCTGTACCATATCCTAGCCAACTATAGGTCACCCTTCATGTCTCAAGAAAGTCACAATGCATACTTGAACCTACTGAAGACACTTACCATCCAACCTAACACCCGACTCATAGAAGACTTTAATTACCCCTTTACAGACTGGGAATCCTACACAGCCTCAGATTTACAGGCACAGAGATCCATAGATTTCGTAAATACAAACACCATTGACCCAGTAATGAATATGCCCTCTACAGGCTCCATATACTAGAGCATGTGCTCACAAATATGTCAGAATTCTGCACACACCAATAAACGAAAATCCAACAATAATAACTAAAAACCAGGCGCTGACTCCCAAACAAGAAACTCTCGTTTGGGAGTCAGTGCCTGGTTTTTAGGATTCTGCACACCCCCTCTTCAAATGTCTCATCTTCCCTGGTAAGCTCCAACCATAAAGCTGTCTCCTGCAAAATCAAAATTAACTCTGTAATGTCATTAAAACCAGTAACAGTTAGGAATGATTCCAAGGTTCGTCAAAATTCAATGCCTCTCCAAACCCTGAGAACACAGCAGTCTGTGCTGAATTGCTCTGGGAAACTTAATCAATGGCTGCATAGAGGCTGCTGTACCTGCCAGCAGCAAGCCCAGGACTAGACCCAGAAACAACCCAGCCTGGTATCAACCCAAATTAACAGAATATACAAAAAAAGGAAAACAAATGGCAAAAAAAATCAGGAAGGGTAATTCACATAAAGATAAAAACTCTCTCATCAAAGTAAATAGGCAACTAAGAGGGTTAATTAGGTCAAGTAAAGCCAACTTTGAGGTTAAGATAACCTCCCAAGTGAAATATAACCATAAGGCCTTCTACAGCTATGTCAGGAACTTCAAGGACAGCACACAGCAATGTGCTAAACTGGTGGTTAATGGTGCCACGCTCACTGAGCCTGTCCAGATTTTTGCAGAAAGTCCAGATTTTTGTCTCAAAATTTTGGTCATGCCTCATAAAATGTGTGGCTTTTTGGCAAACCACTGGGATGATCTGAGGAATGAAATCACTAAACAAAGACATATATTTGAGTTTCAGAGTTGATATCCTTTTGAAAAATGCATTTTAACACAAATCCTGTTATTTTTGCTACTTTCTATGTTTATAAGAGCAACATTTAAAATATGTCCCTATTCTTTGGGCCCTATCCGCATTATGTCAGACTTTATCCATATTTCTTGGGCTAAGAGGTTGAGAGGTATGGATATAGTGAGCCTGTTAGAGGACAAATCCAGTTCCAACTTTACCCCATCTTAGTCCCAACCATCTTCCCACAAATGCCCTCAAATATAATCCCTACAACTACAACTAGGTTGCATGTACTGGCTTCACTCCCTAAAGCCAAAAACACCACTTCAATGGGCCCTAATAACATCCCCGGATGCTTCCTGAATAGTCTAAAATACAAAATATCAGGACCCTGGAGTCATTATTTAACTAGACTTTTAAAACAGACTTTGTGCCACATGAATGGAGGACTATGATGGTCATCTACTCCAGCACAACAATGGCAAGTAAGGGGAGGTCAGGCAGCGACCGGTCAGGTCCATCATGGTAACCAGTCGCATTTAACATTCCCTAACCAACAAGTGACTAATACTGGGGAAAATAATGCTGAAAATATTGATTTATTGACCAGAGTAACAATACAGAACCCCCATCTTCTTCCCCTCCGCATTTTCCCAGTAATGATAATGGTCTACGTAGAAGTGAACGTTTACAAAATCAAAGTAGTAATAATGGTAACAACAATAGGAGAAATAACAATAGACAGTGGTCTGATAACCAACAGGTTTTTCAGAAGGGAAGACAACAGAACAGGAGGAATCAATGGAAGAAGCACAACAAATGGAGATAACCAAACTATGTACTTTAAATACACCTTCGGTTATCCTGAATACTGAAGGGGATTTTTCAGTATATAACTACTCTTCAGTTGAAATTCAACCCGATTTGGTTAATGTATTGGCAAAAGGCTTTACTTTTGTTCCATCTAAAAGATCAAATATTACTAACCATATAATTGACCTAAAAATGTATGTTAGGAAACTAAACTTACAGGTCTTGTTTGGTGATGCGAGCAGAACACATACAGAACAATACAGGGTTCCCAGTACATTCAATCCACCGTTTCACAATTCCTTGCACATTTTTGAAAAAATATGTGAATTGAATTTTAAACATTATAATATGTGGAATTTGACATCAGGAACAGGGATGTATTGAATATTTAAAACAACTTAATGTTCGCATTATGAAATCGGACAAAGGGGGTGGGTTAGTATTCATGGATCCTATTGATTATGAAAATAAAATGGAAGAAATATTAGCTTCGGATTCATATATGCAAGCATCACTTAATGAATACAACCAAGTCAATTAAAGAATTAAAATATACATAAATGATCTCTTTATTGAAGGGAGAATCGATTTAAATATGTATAATTTCATGATTATGGCAGCACCTATAACACCTATAATTTCTGGAGTGCCTAAAATACATAAAAATGTATTAGACCCACCCCTTAGACCTATTGTAGACGGCAGGAATTCTGCAACCTACGCATGCTCAAAGGTCATAGATATGCCCCCGGATTCATGATGTAAGGCCTGTGCCGGCCGTGCGGCATATATATGGTGTAGTAGCGCCATATGCATATTAATGAAGGTGCACTGCCACCACATCCACGTGCATAGGACACATGCGCGAGTGCATGGGGCGTTACTAAGCTGTGCCCGGAGGCGTGTCAATGTCGGCTGTCGATGAGCAACCTAAACTGCTGAATATTATAGTCCGCCTGCAATAGTAATCGCACCTATCAGTGTCCGTGGATAATGAAACGTATGCAAAGCATGCAAGACAGTTCCCGGCCACACAAAATGGAGAACCAAACAGAAATGCATGCAACACAATTTGAGTTTCCGTCCATGGAACAAATGATATTTAAAATCGTGTGTCCGTAATGTACTGCACTGTAAGTAGGTATACCCAGTGGAAATGAAGCATATCATGTCATCATGCCACCAATACACACGTCTAGCCCCATGGGCAGGGTCACCAGCAGTCCCACAGTGGTAGTGATAGTACACAGCTGGGCAGTTGTGGCTATAAAACAACCGTAAAGAAACCTGACAGTTCAAATTGTATACCAAACACACACAAACATATGTATATTAAAATGTGCTATACACATGAACAGGAACGTAACCACCACATACACATAGGATGCAATATGCGGAACCTGGATATCCAAAAGCAGAAACCATGCATGCAAATGCAATACACAACAACCCCTGTATAGCACATAACCCGCACCCATGTCCGAATGTCCACCAAATCCAGCTACCAGCCTTGCGCAGCCATACACCTACACATAGCGAGTATTCCCCATATGTAGTAGGAAGTATCATCCTAGGCAGTGTCAGGATTGCAAATATGTATCCCACGTTTGTAAACATCCCATCACAGTTATGTAAATCCAAATGCCCGCACGTTCATGTTTCGGCCAAATGTGTGTACATCCCGCATGGGATAAGTAACCTGTTAAAACCTCAGAGTTGTTTACACGCCACGGTGTCTAGTACTGTACACATCTGGACAAAACATGTATGTGTAGTCACGGTACTGTTCAGTTTCTAGACAGACATGCAAAACATACTATGCAGGATGGAACAGCTGTCCACCATGCAGGTCTCCCCACTAGGGTTGCCACCTGTTCAGATGCCCAAGGTGGGACATCCGTTGTAGAAATGTGAGAATTTGCAGGATAAAACATACCCCCGGCCAGTGCAAAAGACAGAATTACACTTGTATGCCAAGATAAAAGCTTATTTCATAGCATTTGAATAGCTTATGCTATCCCAAATAATAGTTATGTGTTCCAGATACAAAATACCTGTATCATGCAACTAGTAAAGAAAATAAGAAATATACTGTTGTAAAATCACAGGACATTTGCCATGTCTTAGGTTTCGTCGCAGGACACAACTGTCCAAATTGGGACTTCCCCTTGCAAAGAGGAACAGGTGGTAACCCTACTCCCCACTGAATTATCGACAGTATATATTCAACTCAATCACATACCGACACCACCTCTCAACCTATCACAGCAACAAAATCTGGACAAAGCCTAAAAGGATGGGTGGACAAATAGGGACAGTTGTAATTACTGCTCTCACAAACTTCAAAAGTTCACAGAATAATAGTATGTACATTAGCATGAAATGTTGTGAAGGATGTGGGGTAGTCCCCGAGTATTACAGAGGTCCGTACATTTATACTGTAACAAACCTTCACATATGTTGACTGTACTACTGCATACCTGTAGTTAATTCATAGTTAAGTCATGTGCAAAATAATAATCCTCATATGAACGAATACAGGAAATAGTCAAATGTGAATGGGAACACCACTCACCATGGATTATGTATTGTAACCACCCCCACAGATATTATGTATTGCCAACATTAAAAGCTGCTGACAGGTGCTCAAACACCTGTGTCTGTAAACACAGATAAAATGTTTAAAATGGACAAACCCTGTCCATGTGCTTTGTCTGACATTTGAACACGGTCAGGGCAGTTCCGTTCACCAGGCGGACAAGCCTAAACCCAGATCACCACATGAACACCCTGACAATAAAAGACCTGTATGTGTCAGGACTATAAGCCTTGGGGTTCTAAATATCCCTGCAGTGATTAAATATGCAGCTTGGGTCCAGAGCAGTAGGGAATAGGGAATGTGTAACATGTAGTACCGCATTTTTCCCAGCAGGAGAATGGATGCCTGTGTCGTAAGTGAAGCGGTGAGGCATATGTTAATGTAGCTATGTACTATGGGTATGCATATAAATGAGTCTGAACACCAAAAGTATAGTGGTTACAGCATCCGGCCAACGTGAATGCAGTCCTGGTTCAACTATGACTACAGCACATATAATGTGAAAGTGTAATGAATGCGTCTGTGCTGTACAGACAGTTAAATATGTAAAGGTGAATGTGTGTTTCGCATACGTCCGTTAACCGAATTACAGATAATTTACTGGTACTGTCACAAGTAATAAAGTCCACGTAAGCACAAAGACTTAATAAGCATATGTAACCCACAATAAGGATACGCATGTGCTCCTGCGCGTAACCCACAATAAGGAAATGCAAGTGCACCTGTGCGTGTGTGATCCACTCACAGCATAGTAAATGAATGATGTTTCCCCCACGTTAGATATACATGGCTCAAACCTGTTAACCCCGTAAAGTATGAAACCGGACAAAGGCATGCAAACTACCGGTACAAATAGGGACAAACCCCAGATATGTGCCAGAACAAACATAGAAAGTGGATAGAATAACGGGTGTGTCAGTAGCATGGATTCTCCGAAGGGTATGCAGTCGTAACCTGAACTGCTTGTCAGTATTTCCCACCGTAAGTCTCAAATGAAATGCCACTACATTGCCAGATAGACACAGGTTTATGTAAAACACACCGAAGACAAAGAGGCAACCAGCTGTACACTCTGCGACAATCTGTACAGTGGAAAGGTATGGTATGGATATAGATATATGTGTATACACATAATCCACAGACGTAAACCAAAGCAAGTTATGAAATGAGGATTGTACATGTATGTATGTATACACAACAGACATATGTCCCGTAGATATGACATATGTACATAAATAGGCCACGTTATAGCTAATATGGGGACAAACAGACATGCACGAAAGGTGAATAAACCACTGCCTTCCAAACCATTGGCCAGAAAGTGACAGTCCAGCAAGTTCTACACTTTAAACATGCATATAGGTGTCCATTGCAGGACCCCAAAAATTGATCCATACGTAGTGTCAACCGACATTGACGCAAAATATGTGACCTCAGCAAATACGATATAGCTGTACATGCAACAGCAGCAGGTGCAAGGGTGATGACACATGTGTCGATAGAATGTATGACGTATGAACTGATATCCGGAGAGTGGGGAGTGCATATAAGTGTCTCCACACTTCAGTACCGCTCACATTAAACATGTGTAATGGGTACTGTAGAGGGTTGTCAGGTATGGGAATCATGGGTATGCAGAAATGAGCCTAGGTGTTGTTTGGCAGAGATTTTGTAGGCCCGCCCCGTGAGAGTGATGTGGGTATAGCACACACCTATATTCTCAATAATGGGGCAAACCATCAACTGGATATTGCGTAAACCATTTTGGGAATATGTAGGGCCCTATATCAGTGTCATGTAGGCGATTATCATGGATGGACATGTGTACGACCAAGATGGTAACCATAACTGGCAAACTGTCAGAATAAGACAGCTGCACTAAGGCATAGTACATGAAATACAAATAGGGACTATATTAGATATACCCCAGACAAAGTCAGAACGTTGTGAGAATACTGGCGTAGCCAGGAATACGAATGTTATGAGTGTTACTAATCATGTAATGGAAATGTCAGTCACTATTATCTAACCGCACAGTTCGTAATGCCTTGCCAGCAATTTACCAGAAAGGCACATTACTACGACAAATGTAACAAGGGCAAAGGTCAAACATCAGGGCGTTTACCCATAATGTGTACAGGTTAGGGGTATGAAGGTAACCTGTCCAAAATACATGTACAGAACTAGTGATACTAGGTGGACAGGTGAGAAGAAAGACATCAGGACAAATGAGAAAACATGTACAAGTCATACACATGTACTCCGACAAATGTGAATGACAACGTATGCCCTGTGAATGTCAATGTGGAAGGTTAATAGACACAAAAATAATGTGTCCCTCAGAGTGTCATGCAGTGTCACCGTAACAATGTCCAGTCCCCCATACTCGTATGTGAGCTCTGCCACTGACGGAAAGCGCAAATACCGGCGCACACATATGGTACATGATAGACTAATTAGTGTGGATAAGCAGCTGTTGGCCTGTGTGAGGAATACAACTCTCTGGGTGGGTGTGTCCTGCAATATAAATGTAATGGCATGTGGCCTGTGATGCCGCCATACAGTGTGTGTATTGGTGTCAGAAAGTTGATATCTTGTATCAGACACATACTCCGCAACTGTACAGATTTACGCAGAATGTGCAGAGTTCTGCCTCATATGTTTGGTGTGTTCCACGTAACATCAGTACCATTCTGGCACATTCCTGATAACTGAAGTCATGAAATAATTACAAACATGTGATTAAGACACCAAATCCGTCAGAAAAGCTATACTAATGCAAAACCTATTATTGTGTCAACTATCTACGTTTGTAAGAGCAACATGTCAATACTGCCCCTATGTGTCCCACTATCAGATAAGGCCTTGTCCAGAAGTTTGCTCTAGGAGGTAGAATGGTATGATCAGAAACAGATGCATGTGTGAGGAAACAGCATTATCGACTGCAAGATAACGCAGAAGGTATGAAATGCGCTGCAGTAGGACGGTCAGTACTGTCCACAGGTATGTGCTGACATGTCAAATGACACAGCAGTCTACATGAAGTACCTATAGGGCTGTCACCTTTACAAATGATGATAGTGGAACATACCCACAGCCATGCACACAGCACAAATACACATACACACAGCAAAACTAGGCCATGATACATGAAGCCTCCGGCGTGTACGAGTACAGTGAGAGTACAGCAAGGATAGATGTCTGCCAAGATATACAGCAAACGCCTGTAAGGGCGTGTAACACCACCCATAACACAGACGTTGCATGGACAATGTTGGGATTTGCAACATACCCCATTGGTATGTGAAAGCTATGCAAATATGCGATACATGAAACAGTCAGCTGTCCATGCAAGAGCAGAGTTATGGGCAGAAAATAAATTTTATATATATATATAGAGAGAGAGAGAGAGAGATACAGACATACACACACAGACACACACACATGTGGCAGGGCTGGTAATCGAACTTACACATTACTACCCTATCACACTACAGCATGATGCATTTACAGAATGCACTAGCGAGATTACTAAACACAGCAGACCCACAGGCATTCTACTAGGTGCGTGTCAACATCCGCAAAGACAAAGACGTCAGCAGGATATATCCGTGGTGTGAAGCATCTAAAAGCATAACTTGAGTCTGCAGGTGGACGGGAGCATGCACACACACACACACCCACTTGGCAGGCCTGGGAATCGAACTTACACCTAACTACCCTATCACACTACAGCATGATGCATTTACAGAATGCGCTACCAAGATTACTGAGCACAGCATTCCCAGAGGCATACTTCTAGGTGGGTGATATCATCCGCAAAGGCAAAGACGCCGATAGGGAATGTATGTGTTGTGAGGCATGTAAAAGCATTACTGTGTCCCCAGGCAGCTGCAAACACACACACACGCACACACTTGGCAGGGCCGGGAGTTGAACATACACCTAACTACCCTATCACACTACAGCATGATGCATTTACAGAACACGCTACCAAGATTACTGAACACAGCATTCCCAGAGGCATACTTCTAGGTGGGTGACATCATCCGCAAAGGCAAAGACGCCGCTAGGGAATGTAAGTGTTGTGAGGCATCTAAAAGCATTACTGTGTCCGCAGGCAGCTGGAAACACACACACATGCTTGGCAGGGCCGGGAGCTGAACATGCACCTAACTACCTTATCACACTACAGCATGACGCATTTACAGAATGCGCTAACGAGATTACTGAGCACAGCACTCCCAGAGGCATACTTCTAGGTGAGTGACATCATCCGCAAAGGCAAAGACGCCGATAGGGAATGTATGTGTTGTGAGGCATGTAAAAGCATTACTGTGTCCCCAGGCAGCTGCAAACACACACACACACACACACTTGGCAGGACCAGGAGTTGAACATACACCTAACTACCTTATCACACTACAGCATTACGCATTTACAGAACGTGCTACCGAGATTACTGAACACAGCACTCCCAGAGGTATACTTCTAGGTGAGTGACATCATCCGCAAAGACAAAGACGCCGATAGGGAATGTATGTGTTGTGAGGCATGTAAAAGC
Source organism: Protopterus annectens (assembly GCF_019279795.1). NCBI lineage: Eukaryota > Metazoa > Chordata > Ceratodontiformes > Protopteridae > Protopterus > Protopterus annectens. The sequence goes on from NC_056725.1 coordinate 462,716,864, forward strand.
ATTACTGTGTCCCCAGGCAGCTGGAAACACACACACACACACACACTTGGCAGGGCCAGGAGTTGAACATACACCTAACTACCTTATCATACTACAGCATTATGCATTTACAGAACACGCTACCGAGATTACTGAACACAGAGCTCCCAGAGGCATACTTCTAGGTGAGTGACATCATCCGCAAAGGCAAAGACGCCGATAGGGAATGTATGTGTTGTGAGGCATGTAAAAGCATTACTGTGTCCCCAGGCAGCTGGAAACACACACACACACACACAGACACACTTGGCAGGGCCAGGAGTTGAACATACACCTAACTACCTTATCATACTACAGCATTATGCATTTACAGAACGCGCTACTGAGATTACTGAACACAGAGCTCCCAGAGGCATACTTCTAGGTGGGTGACATCATCTGCAAAGGCAAAGATGTCGATAGGGAATGTATGTGTTGTGAGGCATGTAAAAGCATTATTGTGTCCCCAGGCAGCTGGAAACACACACACACACACATTTGACAGGGCCGGGAGTTGAACATACACCTAACTACCTTATCACATTACAGCATTACGCATTTACAGAACGCGCTACCGAGATTACTGAACACAGCACTCCCAGAGGCATACTTCTAGGTGGGTGACATCATCCGCAAAGGTAAAGACGCCGATAGGGAATGTATGTGTTGTGAGGCATGTAAAAGCATTACTGTGCCCCCAGGCAGCTGGAAACACACACACACACACACACACTTGGCAGGGTCGGGAGTTGAACGTACACCTAACTACCTTATCACACTACAGCATTACGCATTTACAGAACGCGCTACCGAGATTACTGAACACAGCACTCCCAGAGGCATACTTCTAGGTGAGTGACATCATCCGCAAAGGCAAAGACGCCGATAGGGAATGTATGTGTTGTGAGGCATGTAAAAGCATTACTGTGTCCCCAGGCAGCTGCAAACACACACACACACACACACACACACACACACACACTTGGCAGGACCGGGAGTTGAACATACACCTAACTACCTTATCACACTACAGCATTACGCATTTACAGAACGTGCTACCGAGATTACTGAACACAGCACTCCCAGAGGCATACTTCTAGGTGAGTGACATCATCCGCAAAGACAAAGACGCCGATAGGGAATGAGGCATGTAAAAGCATTACTGTGTCCCCAGGCAGCTGGAAACACACACACACACACACACAGACACACTTGGCAGGGCCAGGAGTTGAACATACACCTAACTACCTTATCATACTACAGCATTATGCATTTACAGAACACGCTACCGAGATTACTGAACACAGAGCTCCCAGAGGCATACTTCTAGGTGAGTGACATCATCCGCAAAGACAAAGATGCCGATAGGGAATGTATGTGTTGTGAGGCATGTAAAAGCATTACTGTGTCCCCAGGCAGCTGGAAACACACACACACACAGACACACTTGGCAGGGCCAGGAGTTGAACATACCCCTAACTACCTTATCATACTACAGCATTATGCATTTACAGAACGCGCTACTGAGATTACTGAACACAGAGCTCCCAGAGGCATACTTCTAGGTGGGTGACATCATCCGCAAAGGCAAAGACGTCGATAGGGAATGTATGTGTTGTGAGGCATGTAAAAGCATTATTGTGTCCCCAGGCAGCTGGAAACACACACACACACACATTTGACAGGGCCGGGAGTTGAACATACACCTAACTACCTTATCACATTACAGCATTACGCATTTACAGAACGCGCTACTGAGATTACTGAACACAGCACTCCCAGAGGCATACTTCTAGGTGGGTGACATCATCCGCAAAGGCAAAGACGCCGATAGGGAATGTATGTGTTGTGAGGCATGTAAAAGCATTACTGTGCCTCCAGGCAGCTGGAAACACACACACACACTTGGCAGGGCCGGGAGTTGAACGTACACCTAACTACCTTATCACACTACAGCATTACGCATTTACAGAACGCGCTACCGAGATTACTAAACACAGCACTCCCACAGGCATACTTCTAGGTGAGTGACATCATCCGCAAAGGCAAAGACGCCGATAGGGAATATATGTGTTGTGAGGCATGTAAAAGCATTACTGTGTCCCCAGGCAGCTGGAAGCACACACACACTTGGCAGGGCCGGGAGTTGAGCATACACCTAACTACCTTATCACACTACAGCATTACGCATTTACAGAACGTGCTACCAAGATTACTGAACACAGCACTCCCAGAGGCATACTTCTAGGTGGGTGACATCATCCGCAAAGGCAAAGACGCCGATAGGGAATGTATGTGTTGTGAGGCATGTAAAAGCATTACTGTGTCCCCAGGTAGCTGGAAACACACACTTGGCAGGGCCGGGAGTTGAACATACACCTAACTACTTTATCACACTACAGCATTACGCATTTACAGAATGCGCTACCAAGATTACTGAACACAGCACTCCAAGAGGCATACTTCTAGGTGGGTGACATCATCCGCAAAGGCAAAGATGCTGATAGGGAATGTTTAGAGAGTGAGCATTCTGAAAGCATATTACTGTCCCAAGGTAGACGTAGACAAACACGGCAGTGCTGTCATCGGGCCAACTAAATATCTACGGAGCACTACAACACTAAATAGATATGGGATGCGCCACAGACAGTACACCCTTTGAGACAGCAACCAGTGTGTTCAATGTAGGCATCCATCGTGACATTGAAAATGGACATCTGTTGCCTGGATGACCACCATGGCTATACAGGATGTCAATGGCCATGCCCACACGCTTAGTATCACACGTCTGTTTGGAATGTACTGTGTGTCCATCTACACAACGGTGTACTGGGCATGCTCACACACTTAGCAGTTGTAAAGGGCCGTCTAGCATGCCCACGGAGTCTAATCATGGAAGGGCACAGTGTGGAATGTACTGTGTGTCCATCTACACAATGGCGTACTGGGCATGCTCACACACTTAGCAGTTGCAAAGGGCCATCCTGCATGCACACGGAGTCTAATCACGGAAGGGCGCAGTGTGGAATGTACTGTGTGTCCATCCACACAACAGCATACTGGGCATGCTCACACACATAGCTGTTGCAAAGGGCTGTCTTGCATGCAGATGGAGTGTAAACATGGAAGATCTCAGATTGGACTGTACCGTGTGTCCATCTACACAACTGTGTACATGGACTGTACTGTGTGTCCATCTACACAACAGCATACTGGGCATGCTCACACACTTAGCTGTTGCAAAGGCCTGTCGTGCATGCAGATGGAGTGTATACACAGAAGGGCACAGTACAGAAGGGCACAGGAAGGTATAACTGTCCTCATGCACAGGGCAGTCACACATGCAGCGACCTGTACACACACAGCTGCCATCACAGCTGTCACAGGTGCAGGTCACACACGTACACACTGCAGTGTACACTGTAGCTGTCAAGTCAGCACCATGTCATCGGTGCAGCACTACACAGCCTTACAGTACCACAACACCATGTGACACATGACCACTGGGCTGTACAGAGGTATACACCAGCTGTGCAGAGTACACATGTACCAACAGGGATCCAACAGGTGTTATGCATTGCAATGATACCAGTATACATGCACAGGTCGGCTCAAGACATACCACGGCCCTTACACAGCTGTGACACCTGACTGTTGCTGTACACCAATGAACACACATCTGGATATGTCATGCATGTGATTGTGTGGATGTATGCATGGACTGCACACACAACACATACATACATAGCCTGTGATGTACCTCGTGCATAACAGTGGTCTAATCAATGCTACACACGCGAATGGAAGGTGGGCCCATGTCTGTTGAATGCCCACACTACAGGGGGTAGCAATGTTGACTGGGACACATACCCATGTACTGGTCCCCTGTGACACCTGTGATATCATACCACAGTCCATGTGTTATGTATGTCAACACAAATGTCCAACAATAGCAATGCATACAAACATGGCAACAGGAGACACATGTGACATCTGTACTGTGCATGCAGCAACCATGCATGTGCAGTGGCCGATGTCCGTACCATAGTTGCACCAACCTACGACATGCAGTCGCAATGCAGACCCATCATTGACACCTGTATACGGTGACATACAAACAGCACATATGGAGGGATGTGTGTACATAACGTGGTGTACCACCTGTGTAGATGTATGTGTGCAGGGGGTGGCTCACAGTTGTGTCACACACCATCCTATCATGCCATGTGCAAACAGTATGCTATGTCGCTGTTACATGACAGTGCTGACATAATGCATACACAGCGGTCAGGTGTTACCAACTATATGTCACATGGCACCTGTAACACCTACAACCTCCCGTGTGCATATAGCAGCACATTTGCCAGATATAGCATTGGTACACATAATGCAATCAATACCGCTGCATGCCTATCAAACGTGTCATCATATGGCAGGTGTATAATTCCCAGTACTGCCATGTGTGTCTGAATGTGTGACCAGAGATGCTACATATCGCAGGGAATATGTCCCAGTTGTTACACATCCTTGTACACTGTTGTAGAGATCTGTACATACGTCAGAGTGGGAAGCATGACGTCGGCCAGTGTGGTGTATCACACACGTCGGCTGTCCGTATACACGTGTGGTCACCACAGTGTGTGTGTGTCTGTATGTATGTGTGGTGCTTGGTGTGAGGGTGTATGCTAACATACGGTGAGAAATGATCACTAACCCCACATGGTGACTAACCCATAATGGTGATGCATTGCACTACCCTGTTGATGCCATAGGTCCCAGCCATACTGGCTACCTGTGCATGTTCCTTCTCTATGACATGTTGTGTGGGTGCATAGTACTGTGAGGGTGATGACCACATAGGCAAGGGTCCCCACCTGCACACTATGGGGTGTGCGTTATAGTGGTGTACACCCCGTGAATGTGGCCATGTTCCCATACTGTTACAGGGTCCTACTGCTGCACAGTGTGGCCTCCAGCTACCAAGTGTCACCTCACAACATCACTGGCCAGACCGCTGTGTACAACCCCTGCACCATGTCACCATACCTGTAATGTGTCCTGCTATGTATGTCACGTCTCTGTCCAGTGTAGCCTGTGGCACTGACCACATGCGTCAGGTGCAGTATATGTGCGGACATCTGTGTCATGTTGGTGTTTCCAACAGTCAGGTTGAGGGTACATGTAGCATGCTGATATTGCCAGACGTGCCTGTGAGCAATCCACAGTTACACGTGGGGGACTGCAAACACTGCTACCTGTAGGCACATGCAAGTACACCATAGGAGGGAACCTGGGTATCACAACCAACATGGTGCTACAGATGTAACCGAGACACATACCGTGAACACATCACAATGCATGCTGCACCTGCACTACATGGTATGACCAGTGCATGCCGACAGTACACAACCTATGTCACAGACACATCTCTCAGTATTCACACACAACCACTGCAACATACACATCCCTCACTATGCATACACAGGTAATATCACATACACATCTCTCAGTATTCACACACAACCACTGCAACATACACATCTCTCACTATGCATACACAGGTAATATTACATACACCTCTCACTATGCTGTTCACCCTGTGCATCAGAATATTTGTGCATAACCCTGCACCGATGGTGTGGATGACAGGGATGCGGCACAGGCTTCATCATATGCACAGGGTGATATGTTTGCCAGGGGCATAGACTGCAGCAATGGATAACATCATGTGTGTGTGTAAGGGCCGGTGAGTTGACTGGACATGTCTGTGCAGAATGCATGTGGATGTTGTGGAGCCCTACAGTTGTGTTTGCTGTGTGCGTGTATGTGTGTCCACAGTTCTGCCATTTGTGAGGCCTACACGGGGTATAATTGACAGCCTCAGATTGTACAGAGCAGGTTGTACAGCTCACTGTGTCTGTCCATGGCCACATGACCTGTGCCTGCCTGGGGTTGCATGGGCACTACCAGGTGGAGGTACAGAGTGGCTGCTGTTCGATGACACATGTCCGCTGAAACCATGTCCCCGCTAAGAACGTCCAGGGCCATGTCCACGTGGCCTGCTGTGTCCTGGTGTTGACAGCGCAGCACCAGCTGCACTGCTACTGCTACCGGCACTATTGGAGCGGGCATGTGAGGTGGCATGCTCATGTCGACCTACACTAGGTGGTGTTGCCGGCCTACATCCATGTGGCCTATGCCTCACTCCTACCAGATGTTCCAGCACAGATAGCTCCCGCTCGCGGATTGCCATGCCTCGGTCAAGGATTCCGACCATTTCACCTAATCGCCTATCCAGAACATTAGCAATCTGCTGTTGAGCATTTGCCAATGCCTGGATTTTGTCATTTAGGGTATGGATAGCAGCCCTCTGCAGCCTCTGCCCTTCTCTGTTTTGCCATTCAGCACATGCCTGTGCCGCCATTACAGTCTGGAACATGCATCTGGTGATACCAGCTGCTGCGCTCTGTCCTGCAGGTGCATGTCTGCCAGAGGTCCTCCTACGAGCAGCACCAGCCACATGCCTGTGTGGCACATCTGCAGTCATTACACTGCCACCATGGTGTGTAGACACACCTTCTGTAGCCACCACACATTCCTGTTCCACGCTAACAGACGCTGACTGTCCTTCCTCTATAGCCACTGGTGATGCGGTATGTGTTGGCAGCAGAACTGTGTGCGGGGAAGAGGGGGAAATAACTGGGATGGTAACCATTGGCACAGATTCAGCCCCTGACAACCCTGCCTGTACCTCATGCATATGTTCATCACCGCTAGTATCTGTGGGGACACTAACATCAGATGGACCGCAGGAGGGTAACACACCTACATCACCTGTGAATGCAAAGAAATACTGTAAAGTACAATAGACACAGACACACACACACACACAAACACAGACACACACACACACACACACACATGAACACACAGACACACACACACACAAACACAGACACACACAAACACAGACACACACACACAAGCACAGACACACACACACAAACACAGACACACACACACACAAACACAGACAGACACACACACACAAACACAGACACACACACACAAACACAGACACACACACACAAATACAGACACACACACACAAACACAGACACACACACACAAACACAGACACACACACACACAAACACAGACACAGACACACACACACAAACACACACAGACACACACAAACACACACACACAAACACAGACACACACACACACACACACACACACACCAAGCATGTGATTTGTCAGATGGCATGCAGCATGTCTGCGATACAGCAGAGGGCATGCAGCTCATACATTAATAGTGTTAGTAAGCATACCTCCCTGGGGTGCACACTACAGCAAGCAGGTGTCTTATCAGTAGCCATGCAGTTCACACAATGATGGTAGTGTGCATGCATCCCTGTGATACATTATGTGGCCCAGACAAGGATAGCAGTACACATGGCTGACGTGACCTTGACATGTAATCTGCTGACATGTGCATTAACATGCATACATGTCTGACACAATGGTGTCCTGACACATGTACAGCATCATAATGGGCGTCACATTGCAGTGTTGTGTGTATGCCCTACAGATAGAATGCATGTTTAGCAAATGTGCATGAGCATGGGAGGGTAGTGTGAGCCGTCTACATTGCTATACAGTGTGAAGTACAGACACTGTGCCATTGCGTGGCATCATGAGGCATCTATGTTGCTGTAGAATGCATAATATGTACACATTGCATAGCCTTAACTGCAACACAGTCGTGATGTTCAACAGATCGTATATGGTATACTTCAGTGACACCTCCAGTAGCTGTGCACAGGCTTTTAGGTTGTCCAGTGTACCACATCAACTGTATAATCGGTCAACTAAGGCTATAATTGGACCATGTATGGACAATGTGCAACAGGGTGTATACACATCCCAAGTACTGTGTGGCTACATGTCTCTGGCCATCCCCCATGGCCATGTGTGCACATGTGTTAGCCAATTGTGTGTGATGGGCATCTATCTCACATGTCTGTGTTGTCCCATATGACATACACCCATAGATGTCAGATATGTCACAATCCACAGGGTTATGCAGACAACGGGTTGTATGTTTGGTATGTGGGGTATAGGTCATGTGATAGTGTGACAATATTGCAGACAGAACACTACATGTCTGGGACATGTTAGGTGGCACATCACAATGTGTGCACCCAATGCAGGGGCATATGACACAATGGTGACACCTGTGGGCTGCCCATTACACGGCTCACTGTGTGGTACTGTGTGCGTACCACATGTTGTTCCAATGCATACTACATATGCCTCCAGTGTAGAACACCTCCACTGTTGTATGCACAGCTGACCACACATGTCGCAATGACAAGTACTGTGGTTTCAAGTTGGTGTATCATTACGTTTGTATATATTGCACATGGGTGGCCTGTGTGAATGACGGGTGGTGCGACCTGCATATCGTGACTGGAACAAACATCAGGTGTGCAAGTGTTAACTGGCCACATGGCAAATAGATCTACACTGTAACATGCCTGATACTGATGACAGTCTCACCTGCAATGGACTCATGTCTGTGCGGCATGCCAGAGGTACCTGTATAGGGGTGACACACCAGTATGAACATTATCCATGACTGTATGACAGCCACAGGTTGCACTGTGCGTGTGAACACATTCACCTGTGTAATAGCATATAGTATGCACATGTGTGCATACACAATGTAGCATACTGTAGTATGCAGCATGTGTGTCTACATACCTTGCATATGTTCTTACTTCACATAATGTACAGTGACACATACAACTACATGGGATATAATAGCCATATGTGCAGTACTGACTTACCAGGCAACTCCAGGCTCATTGGTTGGGAGACACCCACCTCCACGATGGCAGCTAGTGTTTCTGGATGCTGTTCCCTGGGTGTCCCCAGACTGGCCAGTAGCTCCTCGGTGTGCGTGAGTGGGGGCTGGGTTGGTGGCCCACCACCTGTTCCACCTTGTTCCCTGGTGATTGCAGTGGCACGCTGTTTTGCATGTCATATCAAGTCCATGCAGTGTCTGCGCACCTGCTGGTAGGTGCGGTTATGGCCACCCACATCGTTCACCCTCCTGCGTAGATCCTGCCACAGGTCATCCCGCTGCTGGGCATGCTGTGGCACATGGCTGAACAACAAGTCATAGTTGTCATGGAGCTGTGGGATGAGGACATCATCCTCCTGGCGGGTGTATGCTGGGAGGCATGTATGGGGCATTATCTGTAAGACATAATGATGGTGACTGGTCACAGTTTCAGAGATGTACAGAGATACTGCTGCACATACATTTCTATGACATCTACTACATCTGCACAGTTATCTTTGCAAAGCATCATGACACTGACATGACTGATGTGTTTGTGTCACACATGTCACACCCATTATGCATTGGATATCATCACCATATATGTGTGTCACCTCATTACAGTGTTCATACTCCATGTAAATGCTGTCTTGCTGTGGGCATGTCTATTTGCCTGCACTTGTGTTCTTACCTATCTGCACATGCCTGGATGTGTCCACGGTACTACTGTTGACCTGGATGCTGTGTATATGTCACATATCAACACAGACACAGCTGTAATGGACTTGAGCAGTGACAATGCACACATATGCATGGACACCTGTACATGCATGTGTTTTGCCATATACATCTACACAGCACTGTACAACTGTTCACCATCCTGCCACAGATCGCCTGTATTGCACATGTGTGACCAACAAGGAAGTAAGCAAACTGAATGAACACAAACGAGGAACCTTGTTCAGCAAGGACAAAGCACACCAGTTATAAAAGACTTAACGCTTTTAATTCCACAAAAAGAGCGTTTTCGCCACGGACATCCGTGGCTTCCTCAGAGAATGCAAAAGTTACAAAAAAACAAGTGAAATTAACAGTTTATAATAGAAAAATACAGGAAATGACATCATTGCCACATCCTAAAGTGCCGCAGCACACGTTAATCTAAAACACAATATAAAAACAATTTAAAAACAATTTTAAAAAGTGCCCCATTATGTGATCAATGTAAAAAGACAGTAAACTGCTCATCCTTTCTGTTAATTGGAAATTGTCCACCCATCCAGGCTTGACGAAAATGTATTTTTTTTAAAAATGTATTTTTTTAAAACTATGCATAGAAACAACTTTTTCTATAAGGTAAAATGGACTAGTCATAACCTAATATAAAGTGGTACACAAACCACCTAAATGCCCATTGTTTGTATACTCGTTATATAAGTGTCTAACGGGATAAAGCATAAAAAAACAAACACAATGCAAAGGTAACAAGGAAGTAAAAATATGTACATGTGTATGTATGTATTAAACCTGCAAGTTTTGGTTAAATAATGGTATTGTGTTGTTGTGTAGAAATTAGAAACCTACATTAAACATCACTAGTGCAACTACAAAAGCACCATGAATATAAAGGCGTCTTTTGCCTCTAGGCACTATCTCAGAGTTATCGAAAGTAACTTCTCAACTTTATGACAGGAGCAATGTTACAATTACTATTAAGGCCGGGATGATTAAATGCATCCAAGCGCAACTGCCATTCCAGTTCTTTGTTCTCCAAAATCAAGGAGAAAGGACCACCCCTAGGTGTTAAAGGAACGTGATCTATTGCCATGAACTTAAAACTGTGGCCTGGATTTAAGGCAATGTGCTTAGCTAAAGCATTATCATCCCTGTTGTTTCTAATCGCGTATAAGTGCTCGTAAATTCTCTCTCGTAACCTTCTGTCAGTTTTCCCAATATAGAACCCCCGGCAGCAGTTGCACAAAGCAATATATATGATAGATCTACTCTCACAATTTAGGGGTGACCTAATGGTGTACTTGACATCCTTTACTTGGAACGTCTCCCCAACACAAATGTTGTTACAATACTTACAAAACCCACACCTACTCATTCCTCTCTTTTTAAAAAAGGAACCTCCATGCTCGTTCCTTTGTATGAGTTCTTTAAGGTTATTAGATCTCCTGAAAATGAATCTAGGTTCCACCCCCAATTTTTCAACCAAAAACCCATTTGAAGAGATAAGATACCAGTTTTTCCTGATGATATCTAAAATACCTTGAGTGTTCATACTAAAAGTAGTAACAAAACTCAAAGAGAAATTGCATTCTGGTCTTGGAGATGTGCTTGTAATACTCGCCTCTACCCCCTCAGAAAACATAGCTTGACTTGGGTTCTCATCGGCATCATTCGATGCTAGTTTATATTGAAAAAGTAAGGGTTTATAAAAACCTTTTGTCCTTTTAGATGTGACTTCCTCAATGAGTTCACCCAGCAAAACATCAGGGTACCCCCTATTTAAGAACATCTCCCTCAACAAAGTGCACTCCTTGGTGAAGTCCACAAGTGTACTGCACATTCTTCCTGCCCTCACCAGCTGGCCCTTCACAATGGACCTTTTTTGTTTGTAAGGATGGAAGCTGGTGAAGTGCAGGAAAGAGTTGCAGTATGTGGACTTCCTAAACACCGAAGATGTCAAAACATTGTTAGTTGTATCTTTCACTAATTTAACATCCAAGTAATCAATCTCAACAAGTGAGAACTTGGATGTAAATTTCAAAAAGTCGGTTGAAGCATTTATGGATTCCACGAATTCTAGTGCTTGTGCTTCTGATCCCCTGAACAACAAGAACATGTCGTCCAGGAACCGAGTATAGAATATGACAAGCCCACTGTTACCAACGATTCCGTTCAAGATGTTTGTCTCCCAGTAGCCCATCACATAGTTTGCTACCCCTGCACCACAGGGAGAACCCATAGCTACTCCACGTTTCTGCAAGAAAAACTCTCCATTAAATGTAAAGTAGTTACTAGTCAATACTATCTCCAATAGTTCCGTAACCAAGTCAACCTCAAGTTTAGAGGCACCTAGCCTATTCAACATAATACCTACCCACTCCACCGCCTCAACGTGAGGGATGGAGGTATATAGATCTATAACGTCAATTGTCAGCAAATTGTTGTTGTCATGGTAAGGTACCCGATTAATGTTTTCAAGAAACATCCATGAGTCCCTACATATACTAGGGATACCTTTAATATACTTATCAAGTATCTGAGTGATAAGTTTTGAACATGGATAAGTGATGGATGATCTCCCGTCAATCAGTGCCCTCATAGGAGGGTCACTGATGCTCTTATGGATTTTGGGGATTCCAAACATTACGGGTATCTTAGAACAGGTTATGTCGATGTAGTTGTACAAATTCATATCTATTTTGCCCATCAAATATAGGTCCCTGAAATAACCTCTAATTCTTTGAATGCTGCCATTGACTTCATTTTTTGAAGATGCTGTATAAGCGTCACCCTCCAATAGTAATGACATCTTTTCATTATATGTAGTATTATGGAAAATGACCAGTCCCCCACCCTTATCGGGTTTTAATACCCGTACCGGTAACCGACTGACCTCGTCTAAAAGTGCCATCTGTTCTTTAGTAACATTGTATTGTTTCGGCCAAGGTACATGTTTAATGTTGTGGGCTAAAAATCTAAAGTCCATTTCACAGTTATTCTCAAAAAGCTGTAGAATGGAATGCAAAGGGGGGTTAAAAAAAAATACATTTTCGTCAAGCCTGGATGGGTGGACAATTTCCAATTAACAGAAAGGATGAGCAGTTTACTGTCTTTTTACATTGATCACATAATGGGGCACTTTTTAAAATTGTTTTTAAATTGTTTTTATATTGTGTTTTAGATTAACGTGTGCTGCGGCACTTTAGGATGTGGCAATGATGTCATTTCCTGTATTTTTCTATTATAAACTGTTAATTTCACTTGTTTTTTTGTAACTTTTGCATTCTCTGAGGAAGCCACGGATGTCCGTGGCGAAAACGCTCTTTTTGTGGAATTAAAAGCGTTAAGTCTTTTATAACTGGTGTGCTTTGTCCTTGCTGAACAAGGTTCCTCGTTTGTGTATTGCACATGTGATAGACATGGGACAATGGCTAGTCAGACGACATTCGCAGGGATGGTTATCAACCATAGCATGTGCAGGCATGGTTTCCAAGCTGTACAAGACAGCCATTGTGCCACCGCAAGGTCCATCAGTGCCACATTACTGATCCAGTCAGTTGATAGTACATCTACCATGCGGACATCTCACCATGTATGACTGGGATGACATGTGCAGCTTTGATGGACAGGGTTGCATGGTATGGCAGGAGTATGTCACATATATGGCACAGGGATCTGTCCAGCCTATGGCGATCCTAGTATTAGGATGGTGGCTGTCCATGACATATGTCTTATAGATCAGGATATGGACATGTAGCATGTCCATCATCATGGTGTAGCAAATGTCCTTCTGCAAGGTAGACAGCATGCTGCATAGTGGAGGTGAGGATTGTGAAGGCTGGTATCGCACATCCATGCATAGCCATTACCCCTTACAGGTGGTATGTGACCCAATATTGGTCACCACAGTGCTGTATATGCCTGTCCAGTGATCTCCGTGCTCATGGATGGCACCCTGACATGAAATGGGTACCTCATATGACTACTTAAGGGGCCTGTAGACGTCACCATGTCGGGGGGGTGCACTGCACAGCACCATCCCTTACACAGTGTCCATAATGTTGACCACAGCCTAGGTAGTAGTTTATGGGTACAGGGATGTTCACCTAGCGGTGACACTGCTGGTATCATCCATCAGACTGTGCACATATGTCACACACTTCACCCACACAGCCCATTCTGTATGTTGTTCACAACACTGACACAGCTATACTGATAGGTCATGGCCATTCACAGCCTTACATACACAGATGCCTAACATTTGTCTGTGTGGTATGGGCTACAATGAGGGTGGGATACAACACATTAACCCTGTTCTACTGTAGCTGGCACTGGTGTGCTGTCCACATGTCACTCTTGCACCTTTTGTAGTTGTGAGTCTGTCAACAGGCCACTGGTGGAACAGTCCTGTGACATGCAAAGGTATTTGTAATCAAATATCCATGCTGTCTTGTACATCTGTACTGCTAACATCTACAGTGCTAATGGTTCATGGACATGCACACCATACTCAGCAGGGTTATAGTGCGGTGCCACCCTAATTGACTGTCATCACCACCTGTGGGTTGATATTATCCAACACCCTATCTGTATTGTATGGTCATGCTAGGCACTTGTTCAGAACTTGTGAGCATGTCATGAGCTACTGATTACTATAGCACCCATTCCACACCATTTCCCCCAGGTACACTGGCTGTCCTACACTTCCCAGCTTGCTTATGGTACAACAGCTGTTGTACACATGTAACGCACATATCCTGTGGGACATGGTTGTATATACAGGCATGTCCAACTGTCACGTACCAGTGCTACTGCCTGTCTATATGAGGGATATGTCATACATGTGGCAGAGCAATTGTCTCATGTACACATTCAATGCTCACCTCCCAACATACGGCACTACAGCCTGTGGGGGATGCACTTCTGCAGCCGTGCTGGGGGCATAGCTCGCAGGTGTACCTCATTACGAGGAACGTACCTCATATGGGGTTCTAAAAGGTGCATGTTCCTCAAGGTTCCACATTGGAAGGGTCTGTCACACATTCATTGTTGTAAATTGTTTACCTACTAGCCATGGATAAATAGATGGGAATCATATTAATTCATTAGAATATCTTTTTTATATGTAAAACCAGCCTATTTTTGCCATCATATGCCCTTCCTAGTTGAAGCTGTTAGTAAGCCAGTTGTAAGTGTTCCACGTTTTGCCCATTTGTCACACAGTATGAGGGCTAATGTTCCTCAGTTTGGGGACAGGAGGTTGACAGCTATGGCTGGGGGTAATGCTGTCACCAACCCTGACTGCACCTGACAGTCATTTTGGGATGTGTAACATTCGGAACACACCCCACCCATCACATAGTCTCACATGATCTACACCACTGGCCACACCTACGAGGACAACTTGTGCAGTACGTCTCCATACTCACTGTAGGCACCAGAGGTAGCCCCCATCATGGAAGACAACATCACCAGCTTATAGCCCACAGACTCATGTGTGCCCATCACATACAGCCAATAGTGAGTTATAACATTCACAACACACCAGTCATAGATGACTCTGTAGGGAGTCACACTGCAGTTCCACACAGCAGGCTACACAAGGCGTTAGTCGCTTACATCTTGCTGTCGGGTAACTGCTTCTGCAACATAACCTATGCACCCATGCCACACCTCACCAGGTACGATATGACTGTCATTCTCCATGTTAGTGTGACTGCCCTGTGATGCCACTTCACAGACTACATGTGCAGGGACATGCAATAGCTCACCAGTCTTATAGCCCTGAGGGTGTGGGCCAAGCCCTGGGGAGCATTTTGCATTCGTCCGGACACGATACCACTGTACAATGACTGACTGTGTCACTTCAACAGTTGCCTATGCTCCTATTGTCATTCCACAGGCATCTGGTATCTGTCCGCTATGACTGACCTGGTCAAACACAATGCTGTGGCACAGATGACTTGCACCTGTCAGCCCTGGGAGTACAGCTCACATGTAAGGCACTTGCTGCTTCTATACTGCCTGTCTTGCACAGTTTCCAATAACTGTCACCAGCAGGGCAGTAACTGGCAGCCACGACATGGGGTCATGTGACACAATGCTTGCATCTTCCTCTGTGATGCACGCAGGCAAGGCACACCTTATAATGCACCAGTCAAACATCTCTGCAGTGACTGGGACCTGCCTCTAGGCTCTGCAGAGCACACCTGCAATGACAGGTTATAGACAGACCATACCTTTCAGGCACATACCTGGACCGGCACACCCACAGCTGAGGGGTTCCCATATCCCACTATGTTTTGCACACATCCTGGCAAGTTACTTAGCACAATGCATCAGAGGTGCTCCATGTGCAACTAACTGTGTCTGGGACCACTATACACATTGTAACAAGTGACAGAGTCAACATGATACCCCACGGGTAACATACCTTCTATGTTGGTATAGTGGACAGTGGGCCTCAGACAGCTACTACTGATGTGTGACTGGCACTACCCCACACTTCACTGGGATAGCCACTCATGTACCGACACATCCATGTGTCATACCCTCCGCTCTGCTGGGCCAACCCATACACACCACCTCCAAGACCTACATTACCCTTGGCATGAACACTACCACCATGTGACTGGTGTTACACACCTGGGGTTATCCCCTCATTGGTGGATTCCGAACATATGCTAATCGACTTTGTTACCCACATCCCGGCAACACACCCATCACAGCATACACAGTACATGAGTGCTACAACACATACTACAGACGTCTGCTGACAGCGGTTGTTAACATCATGACACCCATGCAGATGGACAATGCACATACAAATGCTGACACATACCCCAGTGCACTTCATTAGCATGTACACAACTACATGGATCATGCTATTCCACACAGATTTATGATGGTACACACCAGATAACAGACGCCACTCTGGTGGTCATGTTCCATGGACATATAATGTACAACAACAGGTGTAGGCTGTTGCACAGTGGTGTACATTCCCATGTGTGGGGTGGCTCACTGGTCAGCCGTGGTGGGGCCACAGGGTCCCCCATCACATACTCCAAGACTAGCTATGTAAACATGACTGCCACACATTCCGGGGTGTACCACCAGGCATTATGGTGGTATATCAGTAGTCGATGGCAACACCCACATCTGCTGTCACATACAACAGTCACTCAGGAACATTGCAGACCCAGGTGCTGTTGCCAACATGCTGGAGGATGGATTCAATGCTGACATTACACCCTCTCACTCACTACAGGGCCGCAATCCATACATGAACATTGTGGTGTCCCTGTGGTCACACCTACACAGTACTGACCTATACTCTATATGTCCTGGGACACTGGCCCCATGTCACCTTCCAACATCCCAGGCTGTGATGTCCACCAACCTCTGAATTACATGTCTCCCCACTAGGCCACCATATTCAGTAATAGCCTTGTTTCAGACATTGTAGCCCCTGAATGGCACACAGCAGCATTTATCACACTACACACAGGTGGCACCACATTGCACGAGTGGGACTATAGTCCTACACACCTGACTGGACTGTTCTGCATGGCTATGGGGCACATCATCAAGGACGTCATTCACAGAGACATTGTTGGGCTCTCGTCTTTTGCTGCCACCCAGGTTGGGCTTGTTAGGGCCAGAGCATGGCCCCTACACATGGAGGACTCCTTTCATACAGTTACCAGGGCAGTTACTGATGGTACGGGAGTCCACACATCCTACATTGTCCTCTCATTGCCTTTCAGCACCATTCCTCATTCTGGTATTGACGACATACACATCCACCTGCACAGCATACTCTGTGTCTCAGGATGTTATGCTATGTGGCTCATGGACAGGACACACAGTGAGGCCAGCATACCATAGTACCTACTACATGCCAGGTACATTTGGCATACCACGGTCCTCAGTCATAGGGCCCCTCATGTTCAGTATATGCTTCCCTGTGTAACAGGCTAGCATATGGGACTTTCCCTGCCTAGCTTTCAAACCCCTGCATACCAAGCACCATGATTGCTCCACCAGCTGATACTGACTCCAACCATATGGTTGTCGCTGTGACAGATACATAATATGACTATCATGGCATCAAGCTACATGACATAAGGTGCATGCACATCACCTTTGCATTACACCATTCACCCACTGACTATCACATGGATGGTAGTCCCCTACATACATATCACATTGTACATGCTTGCAGTACACACATATGTCGCACCCACTCCTGTGATTACCGTATTTCCACTGTGGCGTGGATATCCTTCTACGTGGCCACACCTATCTGTACTGGGTGTGTAGCTGGTACATAGGCACCCATTGTACCTCTGAACTCAAGACATCTACACACATTCAAGGGTACACCACCCCATTTAAGGTGTACCTTACACAACAGCTACAGCTTTACATGCCACAACATTAACACGCCATGACGTTTACTGAGCTACGACAGTTTAAATATGCGGCTGCACTATGGACACCACATGTGTGCACATTTGCATACTACATACTCAGGGGTGACCTCTGCTGATCAGACAAGGCCCATGTCCACAACATTATTAATGGATATACTCCTCATACGCGACATAAGCAGAGGCCACTGTGAGCAACATGCTCATGGATATGTGCACACATGCCACAATAAGTGGGATGTGCTTGTGGGTTACATTCCCAAACCGGACACTCACCATGCTTTGGAACATAAGTCCTATGTACATCACGCAGGGACACTCAGTAGCACTGTTCATGTAATACCTCCCTTGGTGGTTGGGAGACACATGTAGGCCTGGGATCACTGCAGTGGCTGTACTGTGTAGAGGTGCAGGTGACACCTGGCACTGCTGTTCACAGGACCCTACCCTAGAGAGGTGCCACTAGTGTGAACACTGTAGTTGTGCTTACACATGGACTTGCCAGACTGCATAGTACCCCACTATGCACCTGTGAAGCTATTACATGTCCTTTGTGCATGGTTACTTGGTAGCCCTTCCATTTAGATTAGCTATCATGCTATTACTATGTCCCATACCTACAGGCCATATGTATTCTGTTATTGTACATACCAATAGACGATACCTGTGGTATGCATGATATGCCTGTTATGCTGTGTAGAATATCTGTCATATCTACCTATAATACTATACATTACAAATATTTCACATAGTATCCCATAATGCAAAGCAGACTTGCACAGCGGGACCACCTTACATATGTCATTAACGTTATATGCCCATACACATGCGTGCTGTGACAGTATATCAACATATACTATCCCCTGCTATGGCACGTCCTTGTTGGACATACCCTACCACTGACGGCGGGTTGTATGGAATTGTTCTGTTTAACGCCCTCATGTAGCATCCATTGTGGTGTCTGTGCTGTGTACCTTGTGTCTCACTGCTGGACGCACAGTTTCTACACGCGTTAGTATGCTCAGCAAGACATCAGTACATAAATACCTTTCCCCACTTTATGCATTGCGGACATGTTTAATTAATGCAAACCAGGCTATACATACAGTAAAACTAATTAATACAGATCATGCTATACATAACCTTACATATTGGGTGTTCTACATATCTTGTTGTCCTTACGGCGTTTTGTTTCTATCTCTCTCACAGTTTTTCAACTGGTATTCGGTATGAGCATACGGTTTGAATGTCTGGCAAGCCATCCTTATATACGTCGATACCTGTAACATGTGGATTCATCCCGCCAATTGGTGTTCCTGAGTGACTAATTACTTGCATATCAGCTGTGCAGCTACTCCATTCGCCAATTACGCAGCAACAGTGGGGTATAATTGGATTCTCCACTTGGGCGTTGCCTATTTGCCCTACCTTTAGGGAGACGGTCTGTATTGTGTTTTGTTATGTGTAACTGCAACTGCTATGCATGGAGACAAGTATAGTTTGGATTCATGTCCCCCGTGGATTGTGTGTGACAGGTAGAGTATTTGTTTCAACATGTGGGTGTACCTGTCATCCCAACGTGTGATAACGGAGTATTGCAAACAAAACCTGTAACATGGCTGTTTGTTCCATTATACAACACCTGCAATTTTGCATGATGCCTTTAATTGTGTCTCTCACATGGTATGTTGAGGGTTCTGCAGATGTAATTGACTGACTGGATGTTTGTGCTGCTATTACAGTTTGTATTGCTTTAGTTTATAGTGTGGGGGATGTCGGTGGGTGTACATAGCATATACAGGTTTGTGGGCCTTGCATTTCTACATAATCCGTATATATGTGTGTGGGCTCCATCCCTAGTTAGAGAGCTAACAGTTAGTAGACTTATGTTACGGGATTGTACTTTGGGCCGTTGTTAATTGGTTTCTATATCGTCTGCAGGTGAGCTTGCTACTTGTATACCTCCGTAATTGCGGCGATATATCAAGGGATATGTGTAAGTGACAACTATCCCTTGTATTTCTGTCCCAGATATTTGCAGTCATTGTGGCTGTGTTGTTAAAAGAGCCTGTTTGCCATGGGTTGCCACCTTTTCATATGGTCATTGTTGGACACCTGCGGGACACACTGTGGTGTTTACAGGCCAACACGTAGCCACGGTCAGTACACAGGTTAGCACATACTTTTATCCTCACTACATACCTATTGTTGTGTGACTTTGGCTACTTATCATATTGCATGTAACATTTATGTTTCTTACATACAGGCATAACTATTACATACGACTGTTACATTATATATGGGACATATTTATGTCCTACCATCTCAGACATTTGCCCTTTGTACTGTTTTATGTCTGGACACACCTGCCCAGGGTGGGGCTGTCCCTCCTACTGTGGGACAGGTAGTAGCCGTATGACTATGGCTAGCTATACCCACACCTACCGTACTGATCTGCCTCTGACTTGGCACTAACAAACACATGTTGCGGACACACACACACATTACAGTCACACAGAGATGCACACGGCACCCTCAATGCACACTTACACAGACTACGGCACTCACAGACACAGTTGAACACAGTACCTACGTGGACCGCGACACCGGCAGCGGTGACTAACTGTCCCTTCATATCATCATACTATTACTCACGGATGTACTGTTACGGTACTGTGTTCTATCAGTCTTTCAGCCTCGTGGTTACGCATGTCGGTATGTTACACATTCCATGGTTGGTGGTATCCTATTTATTTGTACCTCCAAGGTGTTATGAATGTCGTTGAACTATCTATTATATTTGCAGATATCGCTGAATCCATCTATATCACCATATATCCCTCTATTGCCCTTTCTATCTGTATTATATATATGCATATGTGTACATATATATATATATATATATATATATATATATATATATATATATATATATATATATATAGATATATATATATATCTGGCGGGGAACGTGACAGGCACACAGCACCACCATATGCTGTAAGGCTCATGTACTGTTCAGGTGTTGGCATTCCGTGTTCCACTGGCTGTTGTGTTTACAATGTTTGAGGGCTGCCTATGTAGGAGTCACACATTGGGCCACCTATACATTACAATTTACAGGTGGTCATGTTTGTGTGCCATCCATTTAACTGTGTGTGCAGGTGGAGAGGTGTCAGTCCGTAGGGGCCTACACTGTCAGAGTATGTTCTATACGTTCCCTCTTTGCCTCCGTCTGCCTACTGGGGCTGGCACAGTGTGTTCATGGTCTGAATCTCTTTGTGCCTGTAATGGCCTTGGCAATTGTGGTGGGCTATGAGGGCCTTCACCATTTTGTCCCTGCTGCAGCTGCTTCCGCAGGATCATATTATGTAGCATGGCACATACTATGATGATGTGGGCACACGTGCCTGGAGAGTACTGCAAGGCTCCACCAGATGTATCCAAGCACTGGAACCGTGATTTCAGCATCCCGAACACACGCTCTATGATGATTCTGGTTTGTGCGTGTGCCTCATTATGGCGTTCTTGCATGGGTGTGTGTGCATTTCTGATGGGAGTCATCATCCATGGCTCCAGGGCATAGCCAGCATCCCCCACGAGATGGCCATGTGGGATGTCCCCCCTGACAAATACCTGATACAGCTGTGGGGCATGCCAGATATCGGAGTCATGGTAGCTTCCAGGGCTGCCAGCACACACATCCATGATAATGCCCTGGGCATTGCACACGACCTGGCAGTTGATGGAGTGAAATCCCTTGCGGTTTATGTAGTGCCTACCCTGCTCACCGGGTGGTGACTTGATTTGTATGTGCGTGCAGTCTATCGCACCCAGTACCTCCGGGTATTGTGCCACACGGTGGAAGTGGCGCATATTGCTGGCCAACTCCTCCTGAGTTCTGGGGAAGTATATCTGCTCATTGGCATGTGGTAACATGGCATCCAGGAACTGGTGTAGTACCCTGGATGCTGATGCCTGTGAGATACCCATTATATCTCCAGTTGGCCTTTGAAAGGTACCTGTGGCCAGTATTCGCAGGCTTACACATACCTTCGTGTCTACTGGGATGGGTTCCCCTCTGTTGTTTCTGGTTCTCAGGTGTGGCCGGCACAGCTCCACTATTTGCTGTAAGATGTCCCTGTCCACCCTGTAATGCTCTACTATCTCCAGGTCATGTAGCCCCTGGTAGGTTACCCTTGGTCTGAACACTCTCCTTCTCCTCCGAGGCCTGCGGTGGTTGTTGGCATCATCCTTCACAACACCGTCAGTCTCTAACACATGCTGATGAATCACAGCTATGGCAGCTCCCAACATGTACATTTTAAAAGTTCCCCGTTTGTTTACACCTATGGTGCGGTGTTTGGGAATACACAGGTGTGTGTTGGGTGCTTTCACACTTTATACTATTGTGCTGTGAACACCGATGATGTCATAGGGTGTGTATGTACGATCGTAGCTACAGGTTATCTTATGTGTTTTACTGCCGGAACTACTATTGTGGTGCCTTTGGTGTTGAATTACATTTGCCTGCTGTGGATTACCTCTTGACCTTCCCTTTACATTTCTACATGTTGCACCTACCATTTTCTGGCATGCATCCTGCAGCCTACTTTCATTTGTACTTTCCTGGACCTGGCGTATCTTGCGTTATGTGTGCTACTGCCAGTCTGCTCTCGGTTTGCTTTGCTCTGCTGTGTCAGGTCTCCTATCTTTGCAATCCAATACCTCCCCTCCTTTCTTTGCATTCTAATGCCTCCCCTATCCTGTTTTGCAGGTTTCTGCAAGCAGACTTGTCAGCTGCCGTCGTTTGGCCTTCGTGGGTTGATTGGTGTTGATTGCTCATTAGTACTCCAATTACCCTACTTCCACATTTCCTTCTTTTCTTCCCCTGACCTTCCTGTTTCTGCTATTGTTTGTGGCACGTGCGTCCGATTACTGGGTTTCGGGCATGTTTTCATCCTCGTACACATGCACTTTTGGGCACCATGTGTGCTCTCAGCTAAACGATTCCTCCCCACCCCTGTCTTGCAGCTTTGCTTAGCAACGGACAGGCCAGATTTGCAATGCTCCAATGTGCTTACTGCTACGGTGGCACACCCCTCTGCTGATGTCATGTATCTCCTCTGAGCCACTCCTCAGTGTTATACCGCTGCGCCGTATGGTACAACCTTCATCCGGCGGGACATTTGCGATTCAGTATTATCTGCCTCATTTGCATGGCATTGACTACTAATTCATAGTTACCGTGCCGAACACTATCGCAGGCCCTTAGCAACCCTTGCACCTTGGTTGTGGTGTTCCATGCCTACCATTGTGTATTATGCTGTAAACCTGATTTCTATTATGTTGCGATTTTATGACATTTTTATATTATTTCTCTATGTTACAGCTTCTGCACACATGCCCTGCAGTTGTGTTGTGCGTTACTGTGGACATGACATTAAATGTTGTTATTTATGTGTTGTGCATCTTTTCTTATGCCATTGGCTGTGTATTTCACCATTGGCATATGTTAACGCTGTGATACCTGGGTCTGGCTCTCTTCCATAGCTCTGATGTTCTGTTTGGGAAAATGTAAACCGTGTTTTTTGGTTTACATTTCCGTGGGCTTACGCTACGCCTGCACCACTTCATGAATCTCTATATGCCTTCATTTGCATGGTGCAACACTGCACATGGGGTGATTAGCATACCTACGCCAGGGGCTGCGCAGTTCTGGCGTACGCCGGTAGTGCACGTGGAACTGGATCGTACCTGAATCACTCGATGGCCATATTTGGCATTATACCGCCTACACTATGCCTGCGCCTGGCGCAAGCTTCATGAATCCCGGGGATGATTTTAAAGAAGTACGTGATGATAGAAGCAGGAATATGTAAAGACTCGTGGTCATTTCTAGAGAGAATTAATGAATTAGAATATGTTGACCAACACAATTTTATAACAATTGATGTAAGAGATTTATACACCTCAATACCTCAAGAATTAGGTATTGAGTGGGTATCTCAGAATCTCAAGCAAAAAGGTGATTCGTATATGGAAATAGCACTAGTAGAAGAGTTGTTGGACATTGTTCTATCACACAATTACATTTACTTTAAGAACAACTATTACCATCAAACAAAAGGAGTGTCCATGGGGTCCCCGTGCGGTTCAAGTTTTGCTAATTTAGTAATGAACCACTGGGAACATAACTACGTATTTAAAGTAGATCACATTAATAACCAAATAGCATTTTTTACTCGATATTTAGATGATATATTTATATTGTTTAAAGGCAACAAAGAACAAGCTGAATATCTGGTAGACTACTTCAATCAGACCACAGAATTTTTTGAATTTACATATAGCTATCATGAAAAAGAGATAGCATACTTAGATGTACTTCTAACTAAGAATAAATTTGCCAAGAAATATGAAGCAAAAATTTACAGAAAGCCTTCTTATTCTAATACATTTCTACACTTCGCAAGTGGCCACCCTTTTCACCAGAAGAAATCGGTCGTTAAGGGGCAATTTGTGAGGGCGGCCCGAATGACCACCACAGAGGAAGATTTTATTGTAGAATGTAATACATTGAGACAAATGTTCATCAGAAGAGCATACCCTAGTAACCTATTGGATGGAATTATAACCAAAGTTGTTAATAAAAGGATGAGTGGAATCTATCAACCTATCCTGAGATATAAGAAGGAAGACATAATTGAAAAATACAACCATACTGGTAGGAAACAACAATTTATCAGACAACATTTGTAATAGTATAATAAGTAAGGAAACTAGTGGTTTAAATGTTAATTTTGTTATTACATATAACATTGATTTCCAATACATAAAAAATATTGTATGGAAAAATTGGAACATCATTACTCAGGATAAGGAACTTCTTGAGAAATTAGGTTCAGTTCTGAATTTTACAACAAGAAGAGATAGGAACTTTAAAAATATACTTGAAAATTTAGGAAACGTGACGACTAAAACCAAGGGCATGCAACAATGCTATGCTTGCCTGTACTGTAAACATATTTATGTAGGTACATCAATAGATATTTATAACAACAATAATTATAAAAAAGTTTTGAAGAGCACGGGCAAATTTAATTGTAATTCCAAAATGGTCGTATATTGTCCCTGTTTCTATGTAGGTAAAACAAAATGTAGATTGAGGGATAGAATATACGACCATTTATATAGCATCAAAAAAGCTAATCAAGACAGTGCATTAGCTAAACATGTACAAGATAATCCTAGTCATGTTTTTAAATTTTGGGTACTGGACCAGATGGGACCAAAAATAAGGGGTGGACCAACTGAAATAGAACTTGAAAAGTTGGAATTAGTATGGCAAATACACCTAAACACATATAATGACCCTGGACTCAATGACATGTGCTCCATTATGCCTTTATTTATTTATTTATTTATTTATTTATGTATTTAAATTTGTTGACCGGGAGTGTCCGACTGGACGTGGGTCCATTTTCAGAGGAGGCCCGGGGAGAAAAGCTCCACAGTAAAATAAACAGACAGTAGTTACATTGGATTACATAGTGATTAACAATTTAACATAGAAATTACTTGGAACATATTTACAGATGAAGAACATAGTACATCAGTAGACAACTAGAATCTTTATCTGTGAAGTACATAACAAGCATTAACAAATGTAACAATGAGAAGTTCCTGCTGTATAATAAGTACTAGGCTTATGAGCATCTGAGCTTGCTATCATCAAGGTAGTTAGTGGAGGTGAAAGAAAGGTAGTAGTTGGATGGGGTGGATGATATTAGAGTGGGAGTTGCAAGGGCATAGCCAGCATGTTTATAGGTGCGCTTTTAATAAAGTTTTGAAGTTGGTGCATGATGGTACAGAGGTAATTGTGGGTGGGAATGAGTTCCATAATTTGGCTATGGCGCAAGAGAATAGTGCTTCACCAGCAGAGTTATTGGCTTTAGTGATCTGCAAGTGATTTTTGTTGCTGGATCTTAGTGGTCTGGTGGTGCGATAGGGTTGGAGTAGATTCTGGAGGGATGGGACATTTAGTGGATGGTTTACTAGTTTGTGGGTGAGTGAGAGTTGATACCACTGAAGGAGGTGAGGGTGTTCAAGCCAGCCCAGTTCAGCAAGTGAGAGACAGTGGTGACTACGGTAGGATGCCCCTGTGGTGAATTTTGCGATTTTGTTGTAGCAGGCCTCTAGCTTGTTTAGATCACATTGCCTTAGGTTGGTATATACTGGAGAGGCATAAAGTAGGGTGGAGATAAGGTGGGAATTTGCTATTGAAATCTTTGCTGCTTTGGTGAGAAATTGTTTATTTCTGTATAATGCTCCTAGTTTTTGTGGACTTTTGTATGGTCATGGATATGTGAATGTCAAATTTTAGTTTATTGTCTATTTCCACTCCTAGCAATTTGGTGTGTTCAGTTGGGTATATAGTGGAGTTGTCTTTTGCTGTGATGTTAAAGTGAGAGTTGTTTTGAGTATGTTTGGTGGGTTGGAAGATGAGTAGTTTAGTTTTGTTTGGGTTGAGTATTAACTGGGCATCAGATAACCATGTTTCAACAGAGGAAAAGGCTTCCTGTGTGACTTTTTGCAGTTTGGGTAGGGACTGGGCTGAGCAGATGATGGTAGAGTCATCTGCGTATTGGATGAATGTGCCATGTTTGGTGGCAGAGGCTAGATTATTGGTGTAAACAGAGAAAAGTAGGGGTCCAAGGATGGATCCTTGGGGAACCCCTATGGAGACAGGTAGTTGGGGAGATATGTCATTCTGCCATACAACGGATTGTTGGCGGTCAGGCAGGTAACTCTGAAACCAGTTGGTGACTGATTGTGAGAAGGATAGGTTATTGAGGACAGAGATAAGTTGTTTGTGTGGGACCATGTCAAATGCTTTAGATAGGTCTAGGAAAGTAGCAGAGGAGAGATAGCCATTGTTTTTATGCTGAAGGATAGTGTTTGTAAAGGAGAGTAAGGCAGTGGCAGTGGTGGTGCTATGGTTTGGTCGGAAACCATGCTGAGTACTGGAAAGGAGGTTGTTAGTAAGGAGGTAGTGTGAGACCTGAGAGTGTATGCATCTCTCTAGTATTTTGGAGAGTGGAGAGAGAATAGCTATGGGGCAGTAATTGGTTAGTTCTGCAGAGGGTCTGCCTTTGTGGAGGGGAATTATATGTGAGACTTTCCACAATGTGGGAACGTAACTTTCTGACAGAGATCGGTTAATCAAGATGGATACTGGGTAGGCCAGAGCATCAGCTGCGATTTGTAGGTATTCACTTGGGAGGTTGTCTGCTGCTAATTTGGTGGGTTTAAGTTTAGTTAAGAGTTTTTTTATGTTGGAGGTAGGTACAGGAGAAAAACTAAAAATTAAAAGTCTGTGTAGATAGTAATTTAAAACTACTAACTGCATTTTGGATTAATTTGGATGTACTGCTGCTTTATCAAGAATAATAGTAATGAGATGGTTATACATATTCATATACATTCTTATTTTTACTTTTACTTTTATCATATATTAATAACTGTTCAATAATCTTTTAAATATATATATATATATATATATATATATATATATATATATATATATACATAATCTTTTACCAGCATAAATTTGAATATATAAACTGTTTTATTAAACAGGTGGTGCAATGCTTTTAGTGTTTTTTGACCAAATAAGATAGTATAGCCCTTTAAATCGTAGTAAGCTGAGATCAGCTGACTTGACATCATTGTTATTTATATGATTTTGTATGTTTTCACAATTATCTGATGAAGTTCAAAGATTTGTATTGAACGAAAAGCACTTCATTAAAGGACTGTACCTTTCAGCAAGTTGCCACGTTTTCTTCTTGTTCCTTCAAATCACTAAACAATGACATATATTTGAGTTTCAGAGTTGATATCCTTTAGAAAAATGCATTTTAACACAAACCCTGTTATTTTTGCTACTTTCTATGTTTATAAGAGCAAAATTTAAAATCTGTCCCTATTCTTTGGGCCCTCCCCCCATTATGTCAGACTGTGTCCATATTTCTAGGGCTAAGAGGTTGAGGTTGAGAGGTATGGATATAGCGAACCTGTTAGAGGACAAATCCAGTTCCAACTTTACCCCATCTTAGTCCCAACCATCTTCCCACAAATGCCCTCAAATATAATCCCTACAACTACAACTAGGTTGCATGTACTGGCTGCACTCCCTAAAGCCAAAAACACCACTTCAATGGGCCCTAATAACATCCCTGGATGCTTCCTGAATAGTCTAAAATACAAAATATCAGGACCATGGAGTCATTATTTAACTAGACTTTTAAAACAGACTTTGTGCCACATGAATGGAGGACTATGATGGTCATCTGCTTTCATTAGGTATACCTTCAACAGATACAGGAAACTACAGACCCATTGGTCTGACTAATCTTATTTGCAAAGCCCTGGAAAGAATTATCATGGCAATTATCAGCAAGGGCATAGGATACCTCCAGAGACTGGATCCATCCCAGGCTGGCTTTGTCAAAGGAAGGTCAGGCTTACTGGATCAAGCGGATTTCTTTGAAAAGGTCACTAGGACAGTGGTTGATGGGAAAACAGTGCACACTGCTTACATAGATCTGGAAAAGCATTTGATACAATACTCCACTCTGGCATTGTCAACAAACTTATGGAACTAGGCATAAACCCCTTTATAACACACTGGATAGCTAGATGGCTCAGTGATAGGACCCAGGAGGTTAGAATCAGTGAGGCCATCTCGATAAAGAGGCCGATCACTAGTGGAGTCTCCCAAGGCTCTATGTTAGGCTCAGTCCTCTTTAGCATCTACTTCTCGGATGTCAAAGCCAATGTCAAAGGTCTCTGTCTAACCAAGTTCACAGATGATTCCTAACTGGGAGCAGTCATTGAATCCCCCCAAGATGAGAACACCCTTCAGGAAGGTCTAATACAGACAAACATCTGGTGCCAAAGCCATGGCTTAAAATGCAATACCAAGAAATGCATTATAGATCTTTTGGGAAGTCTGCCACCCTGAGTAACTATGCCATCAATAAAGTACAGTCAGGGATCTGAGACCTCATATAGATAGTAACCTAGCCTTCAACCAATATGTGTCCAGGGTAAAAAGAAAATCCTTCTATGTTGCTCAACTTATAAGCAAGGGCATGGCATCTAGGTCCAAAGAGGTCATCATAGCACTGTACTTGGCCCTCATCAGAACCATTACAGATTATTATGCCCTCTTCGGTATGTACCTGACCAGACACATGGAGCAACTGGAATGTTCACAAAGGTTCCTTACAAAAAAAGAATACAGGCCGTAAATACAATTTTCTATGCTGAGCACCTCAAAGCCCTGTCTCCTTACTCAGTATCATACAGACCTATGAGCTGTGATCTTTCCCTGGCATGCAGAGTATCCCTGGACCCTGTTTTGATGAACATTTTGCACATCTGTAAACAAACAGCGACAGACAGATATTTTTCTCAGAGAAAGCACAAGTTGGACCAATAGATGGGCAATCAGAAATTTACCCCTGATCTGGCTCCCATGTCTCTGATGGACAGAGGCAGCCAGTGAATCACCCCCTATTTAAATCAAATTTGTGAGTTGCACTTTGCACAGCTAGGCTTATAAGGGTCCTCATGCTCATTAGCCTAGTATACATCTATGAACATACAAAATCCATAAAAGTCTGTTAAATTTCTTTTCATACTATCCAGTTCTAATCACTGTCTAATATATTATATTTGTTCACTAGCTCCCCCAAATCTCTAGGTGATCATTTTTTTCTCTATCCCTTCATAAAACATCCTACTTCCCATACTTAGCAGGTTTGCACTCATCTGTTATTGCATCATCCTTAAATGAAATCCATACTGTTGGATGCAACCTTATATATGTATTTATTTTTTGTTTATTTCTCCCTCAAGGATCCATTCATATTTTAATAATTTCCTTACTGTCCTCTGCACTTCCCCTTAACATATCATAATAAAATTACGCATACATCTCACTGACAACTTCATCCTAGTTGTACCATACCTAACTTTCCAAAGTGGTCCTTCATGTATAATTTTCCCCATTCATTGGTTTTAGTCCATTTGTCCAGGTTTTCAAAAATAATCCCAATAACTTGCTTTGTAAATAATCAAGTACTCGTCTATAATTTGCAACATATGAACAACTGGTTCTTAAAATGACTTACTCCAAATATGTCTTCTTCTATATTTCTAGTTCATGCCTGTCCCACTGTCCCTCATAACTTGAATACCTGCCTTCCATTTATCCCTGTCAGTCCTTCCTGCCCAAATACTATATTATACTATCCTTACTAGTGGCTCTGGAAAGAACATGCTGCCTGTTAGCCTCTAGATTTACACATTTTCCTTTTCAGCACTAGAACATGATCTTTCAAACCCTTGTCCACTTCCCATTGCTTCCCTCACAGTTTGCCATTGTCATTATACATAACCTTTATGTGCTGTTATCATAACTCTCAACTACCAAAATGCAGGCAGTATGCTACAATTTGGTTCTCAGATTTATCCTTGCTCTTCCCAGTTTTCTTCCTAAGTCAGATCACAAGAAAAACATACATTTTACTAAATGAACCAAGCATATACAAGGATTCCTTGTCACTTACACAAAGGAATCAGACACTTCATCTCCATCATCTCCAGTTTCCTAAACTGCTCTGCCTTTACTGCCTAGGCTTCAATACAGTGCAATATGGATTGGGAGGGTGGCCTAATGGTTAAGGTGTTTGCCTCACAAACACAAGGTGCAGGGTTTGAGTCTCACAAGGGATAATTGGCTAAGCTTAAAATGGCTCGCAAGGGCAGTTAGCTTAGTACTAACCTATGAATAGTACTGGTCACACCACTAATTTGTATACCTTACTTTTCAGCTTCTTTGGCATTCTTTTGCAATACTACACCTGACACATTGTATCAGCTGGCTATAGCCCTTCTAATTCTAGCTTTGACCTTACCATTCAGACTTCCTTTCTCCTCAAACAGATACCTGAAGCTACTAACTTGTTCCACTATTTCCCTTCTATCTCAACTTTCAACTTCTTTGGATTTCCCTCATTTTCCTACTATTACAACTGTCTCATTTGTACTCAGTTTCATCCTATGTGCCTTCAGTTTTGCATTCCTTTCCCTTATCATTGGCCAGATTTCTTGTTCAGCCTGCAAATACTATCATTCCATTCCATTCACAACCCCTTTTTTCCATTTTTGGACATGGGGTGTCACTTCAACAGTCACAATCATCTAGACTCAAGGTTTACACTGTCAGGTGGCTAGCCCTGCCACGGTACTTCATCCACATCACACACTTGCATGCACACTCATACCTATGGCCAATTGAGAGTATCAAATCTACCTAATGTATGTCTTTGCAATGTGAGAGGAAACCAGATCACCCAGAGGATGCCCATGCAAACACAGGGGGACATGCAGACTCCACCAAGAAAGCACTCCAGCCGAGAATCAAACCAGGGAACCTCTTGCTGTAAGGCAACAATGGTATCTGCTGCACCACTGTGCTACCCTCAGCCTGTATTACTACATCATCTGCATAAGGCAGCTTTGTTGGTCTGTCCCTTCTGCCTTGTTTGCTAATGTCATCCTTCACCAGTATGAACAGAAGTGGGCTCACAGCTGAACCCTGATATGCACCCACTCCCATCAGAAGCCCTTCTCTGAGTTGGAATACTGTTTGTTCTTGTATTATTGTGTCCTTGTAGATAGCTTGCACTAATTATATCACTGTTTTCAGGAGTTTCGAGCATTACAGGACTGTCCCAATCAGTTTTCGTGGCACCCTGTCATATGCCTTCTCCAAGTCTAGGAATACCTAGGTGGACTCCTTCCTCATCTCTAGTTTCTTCTCAACTATCTGTCTCACTGCAAAACTCAGGTCAAATGTGCTGCATCCTGATCTGAATCCTAACTTCTCATCTCCCATATTACTTTCTACTACTATGCATATTCATTTATCAATCATCCTCTCCAGAACTTTCATGCAGTATATCAGGAGTCTGACACTTCTATATTGCCCACAGATTTGAATATCTCCTTTGTTCCTGTACCTTGGCACTAGAATGCTTATTATCCAGTCATCTGGGATATGCTTTTCTCTACAAACTGCTATTAATACCCTCAGGAGCCATTTCTCCCCTAACCTACCCACATCTTTATCATATCTGCTGAACCTCATTTGAGCCTGCTGCCTTCCCTGACTTTATTTTCCTTACGGCTGTTCTTACTAGGTAGTCTTCTCTTATTCTTTCATTGTAGACTGCATTTGGGGCAGTACAGCTTCCATAGTGTTTTCATCATTCAGAAGCTGCTAGAAGTACTCCTTCCATCTGCCTTTCATGTCCTGTGAACTGGTGAGTAGATTGTTGCTGGCATCCCTTATGAAGAGAGTCTAACAATTTTCTTTACCTTTCTGTCTTTCCTTTTCCATCTGATAGAGTTTATTTGTGCCAACCAGTATTCATTCTTAGCCTGGCCCATCTTTTCTAGTTGCCACTTTTTCCTGTACTCCTTTCAGCCTTCCGTATGTACCTTATTTCCACACCCGGCTTGGAAATATATCTGTTCTATAGTCCTCACACATGCTGTTTTAAGGTCTGCCATTCTTCTTTATCTCCACTTATTTCTTCTTCTTCCTGAGATGTTAGAGCCCTGAATATTTCCTTGAACTCGTGTTCTTTCTCTCCAATCAACTTCCAGGTCTTTAGCTTACTCTCTGTAGACCTAAGGACCTTCTCTGCCAACTGTTTGCAGTTGATTGTGGCAACCAGTGGTTCATGCTGTGAGCCAACTGTTTCACTGGGGATGACTTTGCAATCAATGATACTACCACAGTGCTCTTTCCTTACTAGGAGAAAGTCTACCTGAGTTTTGACCACTTTTGTATGTGACCTTTATCCCTCTTGTTGAACTATGTGTTGACCACCATTGAGCCATTTGCCAGACGAAAATCTAGAATACCCTCTCCTTCTTTATGCGTGTTGCCCCTTCCATGTAGACCCAGGCATTCCTACTATCCTGTTCTGTCTGTCCCAGTATGTGCATTCAGGTCCCCTATTATCCACATCAACTCATGTTGTCCTCCTTTATCTAGTAGGTCCTGCAGCTGCTGCCCCTGAATGCAGTCTTTTTCTTCACTATCACAAGCCTGCTGTGGAGAATAGACTGAAATTATGAATACTGACCTATCCTTAACACTAGAGTTTAATTTCCTTTAGACTATTACTAATTCTAAAGACTCTCCCATGCCACAATTCCCCCATTATTTCTGGTCTGTCCTCCCCCTGAGTACCAGGATCCCAAGTCATGAGTTGTTGCTGCACTGCCCTTCTATATTGTTTCCTGGATACAAAGGATATCCAGCCTACTCCTTACCATCATGTCATCCACTTGCAAGCTACATCCTATCAGTGAACCTTTATTGAGTGTAGCAATCGTTAGTTCACATTTGGCAGGTTGGTTGTTTTTTACATCCAGCATTCATTCAACAGAGCAATCCCAGGTAACATAAGCTGGGCAAAAGGATACTGGTCAACCAGTAGCTTACTGACCCAGGGCTGCAAGGCTTTACGGCAGGGAGACACACACACACACACACACACACACACACACACACACACACACACACACACACACACACACACACACATACATATTCTGGCTAATATGGGCATGTAGATCCCCCCTACTGTTAGCATGGGTCCCTAGCATAGGTCAGAGTAGGCTGAGTCTTCAAACCACTTATCACCAAAAAATGTCCAAGACCATTTTCAGTAACATAGTCACTGTAACCAAATCACCTGAGGAACAAGGCAGTTTTCCTTGCATCTCGGCCAAAGTTTCACTTACCAGAATAAATAGATATTAAATACCACTTTGAGTTTCCCATGAAACAGTCACTGACCTAGATGGAGCTATCCAGCAATAAATAAAATGCATAAATAAATTACCATCTACCCTCATTCAATGTTTAGAGTTCTCTAGATAATTCAGAAATCTGTGACATTGTTTTCTATTATTTCATGTGTTTCAAATCATTCCTTTCTATAGCATAGCTTCAGCTAGCAGAGCCTTTATTATCCTTGGACCCAAAAAATGAAACTCCCTACTTTCTTCTATTCATTCCTCTTCAAAACTATCATTTGGAACTCACAGTTGAAAGGCTACCTATACTCTATGTCAGTTTGGACTTGGTTGCTGATGTGACTTTGGTTGTTATGTATCTCTTGTTTTAGCCTAGTGTTCCTGCAAATCATTTATCAGATAAATGTCTTGCAAATGGAAGAACGACTGTTAATCTTAATTGTAAGTAGATCTTAGCACTTAGCGCAAAAGTTCCTGTTATGTGCTGCATTTCACATCTACTTTAAATTATGCTACATCGGTCAAGATTCATAATCAGATTCCATAGTACACAAAGCTGAGTGTATTGCTTTGTGTGGTACACAAGCCTAAAGCAAGTAACAGAAATGTCCACTGCTCTAACACTATGGAGGCCTTTGAGCTGCCTGCCCCTACGGTATATCTGGCTTTGGAAGCTCCTCCAGGTTTTATCTCTTGTTTACCTGGTCCTGGAAGATCCTCCCAGTCTTATCTCTTCTGCTCATTTTATTGGGCACTGACTGATGAAACTGGGAAGCCCCCCCCCCTTAGACTGTTAGTGTGTTTTGAAACTGTGTGTTCCTCGTTGCTGACTCGTCTGCCTTTCAATTGCTTTGTAATTAATTAATTAAAGTGTGTTTTTACATTAAAAGGCTGAAACTGCAATTCTAGTGACAGTAGAAAGGTAGCCTGCTCTGTCTGAGTTGAGAAACAAACAGGGAGGCTTAAAGTAAGATCATCTCAATGTCCAGGGGATTTTTTAGTTGGTTTAGTCACTTTTCTTTGAGAGTATAAATTCCACTGTTTGTCATGAAGTGGCATTTAGCAGTGGTTTGTATAAACAAAGGCAATTAGAAATTCAATTTTTTGTATAAAACTTCCCCTGTAACTTTACCCAGTACTCAGTTCTTTGCACACTGAGGTACACTGGTGCACAACTTCAGTCATACATAGCCTAGTTGTAGTTTCTATCATCACAGTCTCCAAGTTAGCCTGCTGTACCACATATTTGTAACTCACCTAAAAAAGACCTGACACTATGGATGGGTACTTTCCCAGTTTCTCTGCTGCTAATTTTGTAGATATGAGCATCCTAAGACAATGTAGGTATTGTCTCATGTTCACTGACAACCAATTAATCCTTAGAGAACTGGATACAGTATGTGAGAGATGTAATTACACAATTTCACTGGAAGCAATACTCTTGTGATATAGGGAAATATTGCCAGTCAAGCTATCTGGAATTTTATAAATAATTCTATGTCATTTGTGAATATTGATATGATTTATACAGAACTGTATGTTATGTACTGAACTAAAATGTATCCACAGTGTACCCTGGTGGAACATAGAAGATTAACCTGGAAACCTTAAGAATATCTAAGGTTAAGTTACTTTACAGCTGGGCCATAAACAAAATATGTTATCTCTCAGTTTCAGTTCAGTAGCAGACACAATGTCTAGAGCTAGAAGTTTTTGTATTGTCTGCAAAGAGAAGTAATTACTAGATTTAAAATGTAAATGAGTTTTATTGTTTTACAACTTCCAAGAGCTGCAAAAATCTGAAAGAGATGTATTTCTCACACAGAAATGTTAAATTCTGTTAGTATTTGTTTAGCTTGGGAGCTGAAGTCAGGTGACAAAGAGTGATGCTATCCAAGCTGGCCCAACAGAAATGCTTGATATTAATTTTAGAACTCTCAGAGAAGACTGTGCATTTTGTATTTTGTCTTGGACCTAGCAACAACATTCACTCATCATCACCATCTGCACTTGGCTTGCTCTGTAAGTAAAATTTAGGGCATAGTATCTGTTTTAGATACAGATAGGAATATAGTAAATATTAGTTTAGATGTCCTCTGTGTTTATTTGAGACCATCCTGCAATGTTGTTTTATAATATTTCCTATGATTTTGAACTCTGAAGTAACTGTGTCGGATTTACTGAGTATTGTCTTGTTTTTTTTTTTATTATTTACTATTAAATATATTTAAACCTATCTTTGTGGATGATATTTGTGAGATATATTTAAGCTCTTAGTGTACTTGCATATGTATTTGGTGACAGTGTATAGGCCACTCCTAAACAGCCTTACTCTTGGTCAGACTACCATTTGGATTAATAGTAACATTACAAAGTAGGATTGCATACCCTTTGTTAAGGGCCTTAAAAGTAGATTATAAGAGTGGGTGGTGGCAGTGGAAGCTACCTAATAGTCCAGGCAGAAGGGGGCATAGCTAGTAAACATGTGCCAGCCTTTTCCAGGTGTCTGTGTGTGTTTGTATATAAATCAAATCTCAAAGTGTGTGTGTGTCAGCTACTTGGGCATGGATACAAAGCACTGGTTGAATAAAGAGGGTACTGGAGGTTGTGGATTGGCCACTCAGCTGAGATCTCAGCCTTATAGCTGTGCCAGTGGGGAGTCTTATTGGAGATCTGGAGAAAGAGGGAGAAACCAGCTCCAGACTGACTGTGATATATGTGTGCTGTTAAGAGAAATTGCACTTTACTGTATGTGTACTTGTCATCCTCCCATTGTGTACGTCCCCCACTGTAGCCAGTGGTGAGGGTTGTGGCTCCTTGATCACTGAGCCAGTGCTGTGGCATCACATATTAATTGGTGGTCAGTGCTGGGATATACACATCACATATCAATTGGCTGACAGTGGTGAAAGAAACACATCACATATTAATTGGCTTGTAGTGGTGTAGATATTGAACTCCTATAGCCTGTGTACAGTGGTTACTGAAGATGCTTGTACTCTTAATCAGCCACTCAGTGAACATTCAGAGTTCCACATTACAATTGTTTTATTTTTTTGTTAGCATAGTTAGTCAGGGAGAGCAGGCAAGCATGTCAGCAGAGGAGTATGGCAAGCTGACAAAGAGCCAGTTGGCTGAGATGTGCAAGGCTAAAGGACTTGTGCATGCCAACCTGACTAAGGCAGAAATGATTGTAGCTTTGGGCACAGCTGCATCTCAGACCAGCGATTAGGAAGACAACCAGACTGGCCTTGGAGATGTACAATTCTCAAGAAATGGACAGCTCAACCTTTCCACAGTGGACTTAAAAATCCATCTAAAATTAAAGAGCTTTGAGCTGAAGGGCAAGCATTTGGAAATAGAAGCAGCAGATAGACTGAGACGTCAAGAGGCTGAGGAAAAGTAGAAACTGTGAAGTCTAGAAGTGGAGGAGAATGACAGGCAACATGAAAAGGAGATGCTGACTCTTCGCCAGAGTCATGGAGGTAATGGAAAAGTGAGTAACCAAACCCCAGAAGCAACAAAGGTCAGAAAATTTCTTCCACAATTTACAAAGGGGGATAATTTTGATAGTTTCATTCATATGTCTGAAAGGGTATGTAAACAATATAATGTTGACCAAGGGCTCTGGCTACAGTTCCTGACCCCCTTACTCCATCGTAAAGCTGTAACTGCTATTTCTAAATTGTCTGATACTGGTTTCTTAAATTATAGGTTCATAGGTAGGTACTAGGCTATCTGCCCGAGGGCATTTATAAGCCTAGCCAGAGTGTGTCGGTTTTCGCCGCCCCCATTGATTAATTAAATGATCCTCTGTCAAGCAGAGCCAATGAAGTGATCCCAGGGGTGTATTTCTGTTACCCGTCCAGTCGTCAAGGTTTCTCTTGAAGAGTGTTAGTGAGGGGCTCTGCCTGATGTAATTTGGAATTTTGTTCCAAAGCATGGGGAGTCTCTGTGACAGGAATCTATCCCTCCAGCATGTTCTATTTATTGTTGTAGTGAGGTTTAGCTCACTAGAGCGCGTGGCTCGCAGTGACTTGGATTTCTTTGGGTGGAGCATGTCCAGCAATTCTGAGTTGGACGTGGCTTTGTAAGTCAGGCAGAGATCACCTCTGAGTAAGCGATATGCCACTGAGTACAGCCGGAGTTTTTTTCAGTCGGATTGCATAGGACATATGTTTGTGACCAGTAATCCTCTTGGTGAGGTACTTTTGTGATCTTTCCAGCTGTTGGAAATGTCTTGTGAGGTACATCCCAAATGGGGCATAGTACTCTATGATGGGTCTAATGAGTGACGAGTAGAGGGGCACTATAACCCCTTTATTTCTAGATGTGAACCCCTTAGTAATTAGATGGGCCACATATTAGGATTTTCTAACTACTTTGGCAATATGATTGTCAAAGGAGAGATTACTATCTACCTAGGTCCCCAGATCTCTTATTACCTCTTCTGTATTAAGGAGGCTGCCACCTATGTGGTCATTTGTGGGTGTTTTGTTTTTCCCAAACGGGATGACTATGCATTTTTTTGGCATTTAGCTTGAGACCATGACTTTGACACCAGGTGTCTGTCACAGTAAGGCCCTTTTGGAGGATGTCCATGTCAGCCGGAGAGTCAAGTATGGCTCCCAGTTTGCAGTCATCGGTGAACTTGGTTAGCCATAGTCCTCCTGTGTTTGCCTGTAGTTCTGAGAAGTATATGCTGAACAGTAGGGGTCCCAGGACCGAGCCTTGTGGGACACCATTTGTGACTGGTTTAGAGTCGGACCTGGAGCCCGCCATTCTTACCGTGTGAGTTCTGTCTGTAAGCCAGTTGGCAACCCATCTCTTAACGTAGGGGTTTATGTTCAGGCTGGTGAGTTTTTCTGTAATACCTGAGTGGGGAATGGTGTCGAAAGCCTTGGCGAGGTCAAGGTAGGTTGTGTGAACCTCCTTTCCTTTGTCTATGGCCTTGGTGACT
This sequence comes from Protopterus annectens, assembly GCF_019279795.1. NCBI lineage: Eukaryota > Metazoa > Chordata > Ceratodontiformes > Protopteridae > Protopterus > Protopterus annectens. The sequence continues at coordinate 462,755,775 of NC_056725.1, forward strand.
GTCTCAAAGAAGTCATCCGGGTTTAGTAGGCATGATCTGCCCTTAACAAAGCCAAACTGGGTCGGGTCAAGTGTTTGGAGGTTCCCAATGTCTTTGTTAATGAGTTCCATGATGATGCGCTCCATAGCTTTGCAGACCAGGCTAGTCGGGCTTATGGGGCGATAGTTACCAGGGTCAGCTGTGGCCCCTCCTTTCTGGAGAGGAATAACCATTGCTGTGCGCCATTCTATGGGCATGTAACCTGTGGAGAGGCTGAGGTTGAACAGCATGTTTAGGTGGGGGGGTTAGTTAGTCCTGTAGTTTGTGCAAGATGCAGCCTGGGACACCATCTGGTCCCATTGATGCTGTGTTTATGGCTTTTGAAAGGGCTGTTTTCACCTGTGTGTCTGTGATTTTTGGGTCACAACACTTTTCCAGTATTGTTGTGGGCTCTTTTGGAGGTGAGAGGGGGAGTAAAGTTTGCACTGAATCTATCTGCCAGGATGTTGGCAATATCAGTAGGTTCAGTATATTTTGTGCTATTTTGCACAGTTCAGTGTATATCTGCGAGTTGCCACTTAGATTCTTAACATAGCTAAAGAAGGCTTTGTGGTTATCTTTTGAATCCTTGGCTATTTTTCTTTCAAAGTTAGCCTTGGATGATTTCATGGGGGACCTCAGTTTCTTACTTATACTGATCAGGGATGTCTTTCCTTCTTGGGATTTGTTTTTTTTCTGAAGTAGTTTCCTCCTTCTGTTGTATAGCCTGTTTATTGCAGGAATCCACCAAACTGGTTTCGTTCTCTTAGAGGAGTGAGTCTTGGTTTTGCTAGGGATGGCATGATCCATGCATCCTTGTAGGTGCTCATAGAGTGCATTTGTAAAGGTTTCTGCATCTTGGGCAGCGTTATCCTTTAGTGTGGTGGCTGTGAAACTTACAACCTCTGTCTTAAGTAAGGTCAAGTTTGCTTTAGAAAAGTTTTTTACTGTGGTTTCCTTAGTTGGGGGTAGTGGTGGGGTGTGGACATCCAGAGTGATTAGTTTATGGTCTGATCTAACCAGTGACGGGTTGACCTCTGGTGTGGAACACCTGTCGTCCATGTTGTTGATGACTAGGTCCAATATGTTTTCACCTCTGGTAGGGGAGTTTACCAGCTGATCCAGGGAGTTTGAGTTGATGAATTCCAGGAAGCGCTGGGCCTGGGAATTTGTACTCGAGTAGTTTTCCCAGTGAATGGTAGGGTAACTGAAATCGCCCAATATCAGGGTTTTGGTAGGACCTTCATGTTTTCCAGTGTCTCCAGAAAGGTAGAGTGGTGGTCCTGGGTCATGGAGGGTGATCTGTAGCAGGCCACAATTTGCATTCCAGATTTTCCCAATGTTAGTTGCGCCACTAACCTGGAGGTGTAGGTATCTATGATGAATATGGATACACCCCCTCCTTTTGTGTTTTGGTCCATGTTCTGTGGCCAGAACGTGTGGTATGAGTTGTAGCCCGGTAGTGCTGGGGTGCTCTCTGGAGCCCTGAACCAGGTTTCAGTTACTGGACAGATGTCGACATTCTCCATACTGAAGCGTGCTTCGAGCACGTGCATTTTGAGATTTAAATTCCTGGCGGTGAGTAGCATAACCCTCAGTTTTTTGTTAATTGTGCTGTTTATGGAGGTGGGTTTGACTATTGAGCCTTGCTTAAAAAAGGCACTATGGGGGCAGCATGAGCCTTGGCCAGTATTCGAAAGCCAAGGGGGTGACAGGTGCAAGCCATCTCTTGTGAAGCAATGTGGCTTGTTGAGCATATCATCCCAGGATGACAGACACTGGATCCCCTTTGAATGACACCAAAAGCTTAGCCAATTGTTGAAATGTTATCATTATTTCTTTATACTGAGGTATCATTCTTGGTGAGGGCAGGATGCTACTCAGGGTCAGGGTCATACCAGCCTGGGCTACATGATCAGAGAGCTCTTCCATGTCTCTTTTCAAGTAGTCCAGGGAGGTACGTCTCAGGTCATTCACACCAAGATGAACAATGACAGAGTCATATTTGTACTTGCTCTGGAATGACCTGAGTGCTTGTGTTATGTGGCGGATTCTGGCTCCTGACAGGCAGCTAACAGTAACCTTCTGCTTGTCCAGCCTAGAGAGTAGGACATCAGTGTGCCTGACTATAGAATCACCTATTACTAGTGTGTTAGGTATCTTATTTCACCTTAAGGGCTGTGATTGTGTGGCACACTGATTTAATGTTTTATGTGTTGTCTGATTTGTGACAGGAAGTGCAGGTTGTTTGGGTGTCTGCTTTGTAGGTCTCTGATGCTTTTGCAGGTTTTTATTTAGAGCCTCCAAGCATGATTTTGTGTATTTATGTGTATTTTTTGCCAGTGCTGTTTTAGTAGGTCTGTCTGCAGCTGGAGTTGTGGTGCAAGTGTTAACCTTCTCCTCTTGACTGCCTGTTCCAGTCTTGGGTGGAGACAGCATAGCTTTCAATTTGGCTGCATAATTGCATCTCTCGCTTATGTTAGTGTTTTGTGGTAGTAGGAGAGGGTTGTCTGTGTACATGAGGCAGTTGTAACATTGCCTCAGGATACCCAGATTCACCAGCTGGACTGGAGAGTGCACCTGAAGTTGCCCTTTGGTCATGCCTGAATAGTAGGGTGAGCTGCTTAGTCACTTGGTTGGTGAGGGGTGAATAAAGAGCCTTGCCCTGCTGGGCAATCAGTTTCAGGGTATATTAGTGCTTGCTATTAGGTCTGAGCAAGTGCTGGGCTGTAAGATGCTTTTTGCGTGCTTAGGTTGAGAGCTAGACTAGTTTCAAGGGAAAAACTGAAGAGGAGACTTAGTGGGACCGGGAATAATTTAACCGTAGCTAACCTGCACTGTATATAATACAGTCAAAATGTGTTTGTTAGAATGCTTTAAGTTAACACCTGAAACTTATAGAAAACAGTTTTGTGAGCATAGAAGCAAGGCAGGTGAAAGTGTGTGTGTGACTATATTGCTAAACTAAGCACTTATTTTCATAGCTGGGTGAGTGGATTTCAGGTCACCACTTTTGAAGGGCTGGCAGACCTTTTGGTGTAGGAACAAGCCATTAGCACTTTCCCTGAGGACATGAGAATCTGGTTAGCTGATAGACAATGTACTGCTGCAGATGAGTTGGGGAAGAAGACAGACCTATACCTAGCAAGCAGGTCCTCACTGCACAGGAAAGGAACACCAAGTGCTGCTCATGGGTCTGATGGAACCCATGGTGGGCAACCCAGACTGCCTCAAAAGAGTCCACCAGTAGCAGGGGAAGCCACTAGTTCAGGTACAAATCAAGGACCAAGGGTTAAATGTTTTAAACGCAACTAGTGAGGCCATGTAGCATATAGATGTCCACAGAGACAAGGTGAGGAAAAAAGGTGGGAAAGCCAGTAAGCGGGAATGACAAAATGCCAGCAGTAAGTTGTCTGGAGACAACAAGGGTACCAAACTACCACAAGAGGTTATATCCTATCTTAGTGGATGGGAAAGAAGCCACTGCTAAGAGAGACACAGCCTCTGACCTAACCATTGTGAAGCCTGCAATGGTTACACAGGAGCAGTACTTGCTTGGGCATTCTACTCCAGTCACAGCTTTAGGAGGGAGCCCATTCCAAATACCTTTGGCTAGGGTTCACCTTGACTGGGGTGGTGGAAAAGGAAGCCAGCAAGTAGGTGTGATTGAGGATATTCCCACAGATGTCCTGATAGGGAATGATTTTGATAATGCAGTACCGTGTGTGCATGCAGTTACATGCAGTCAGGCTTGGAGACAAGCATGTGGATCTTGTAGCCTGGGGGAGACCCAGACAGACGACACACTTGCAGCCAGGACTGGTGAGGTGATTAATTCAGGGAGGGAGCTACCCTGTAGCAGTGAGGCAGAAGGTTAGCCACAGCTGCTTGTGGGTACTGATGTTCTCTTGGACAGAGTGACTGCAAGGGCAGAGGTGAGTAGTAATACCTAGGCTGACAGTGAGGCACTGCTGTCCAAGGATACCAGACTTCCTGTGGAAGAGGAGCTGGAAAGGGTTACAAGGAGAGAGCTGAGACAGGCTCAGCTCTCAAAATGTACATTACAAGGCCTGAGGGAGGTAACCAGGGAGGCACCTGATTCTCAAGGGAAGGCGGAGTCTGTATACTGGGACAAAGGGTTACTGTATAGTGACTGGACCCCCGAGGGACCACTAGAGGGTGAGAGAATATAGCAGTTGGTAGTGCCCAGAGCCTACCATCTGGTACTTCTAGTTATAGCCCATAATATTCCCCTTCCAGGTCATATGGGCAGAAAATATTCAAAGAGACATATTATGCAGGACTTTTATTGGCCTGGGATTTCCAGAGATGTAACAGGGTACTGCAGGACCTGTTAGCAGTGCAAAAGGTTGGCAAGGCAGAAGACAAGGTGAAAGCTCCTTTGATACATTTGCCTGTGATTGAGGAGCCATTTCAGAGGGTAGCTATGGATATTATGGGGCCTCTGGGTACCTCAAGTTCCACAGGGAAAAAGTATATCCTAGTGGTAGTAGATTATGCTACCAGATACCCTGAGGAGGTGACTGTGTCCAAAAACAGAAAAGGTGGCAAATTCTTTGTTAGAGATTTTCAGCAGGGTAGGTTTCCCAAATGAAATACTGACTGACAGAGGTGCCAATTTCATGTCAGACCTGCTGGCTTGTCTGTGGAAGTACTGTGGGGTAAAGCACCTGAAGACCACCACCACCAATCCCCAGACTAATGGTCTTGTTGAGAGGATAAAGTCTACACTCAAGATGATGCTATGGGCATTTGCAGACCAGTTTAAGAAGGAGTGGGACAAATATTTGTCCCACCTGTTATTTGCTTACAGAGAGGTTCCCCAGGACTCCACAGGTTTTTCACCCTTTGATTTGCTGTATGGGCATAGGGTGAGAGGACCTCTAGATTTGATACAAGATGAGTGGGAGTGGGAGTGTGAATCCCACAAGGAGTATCTTGTGGCATATGTCCTAAATCTTCGGACAAGGCTCAGGAAACTCATGAGCTTGGCCTAGGAGAACCTGGCAGAAGCCCAACAGCAGAAAAAGTTCTGGTATGACAGGAATGCTCGAGCTAGAGAGTATGCTGTAGAGCAGCAGGTAATTCTTCTCATTCCTATCAGACACAACAAGCTGCAGCCAGCCTGGGAAGGACCCTACAAGGTGGTAAGGAAGGTCAGTTATGTTAACTACATGGTGGAACTGCTAGGCAGGAGGCAGGAGCACAAATTGTACCATGTTAACACAATGAAGCCTTACCATGATATGGAGGCCCTTGTGCTGAGTATTTGCAGTGAATGGCAGGAGGAGTCTGAGGGGGATCTTATGACTGATCTCCTCAGTGAGACTCAAACTGACACCTCAGTGGAAGGGGCAGCAATGCCCCAGCAGCTATTCCCTACCCAGGTTTGAAAAAAACGAGCAGTGTTACAGGAGTTTGGGGACATGTTCAATGGGAAACCAGGGTACACACACCTGGTGCAGCTCCATGTGGATACAGGACACCAAAGGCTTATTAAGCAGGCCTGTTATAGGGTACCTGAGAAAGTCAAACAAACTCTGAGGGAGGAGATACAGGAAATGTTGGAACTAGGGGTAATTCAGGAGTCTAGCAGTCCCTGCCCCCCCCCCCAGTGGTGCTGCTACTGAAGAAGGATGGCAGCACCAGGTTCTGTGTGGACTACAGGAAATTAAATAGTCACACAGAGTCAGATGCTTACCCCATGCCTAGGACAGATGAAGCCCTAGGGCAGCTGGGTGGGGATAAGTATCTTACCACTATTGATCTTACCAAGGGTTACTGATAGGTGCCCTTGACTCCTAGTGTTAGAGACAGGTCAGCCTTTGTGACTCCTTTTGCCTTGTACGAGTTCTCAAAGATGCCCTTTGGGATGAAAAATGCCCCAGTTACTTTCCAGAGGCTGGTAGATCATATCCTAGCAGGAGCAGGAGAGTTTTCCCTTGCTTACCTAGATGATATTGCCATCTATAGCCATTGCTGGCAAGAGCACCTTCAGCATGTCAGGGAGGTGCTGGGCAGACTACAGAGGGCAGAGTTGACCATTAAACCCAGCAAATGTCAGGTGGGTATGGCAGAGGTCTCCTACCTGGGACATAGAGTGGGAAGTGGTAAGATCAGGCCAGAATCTGCAAAAGTGGAAGCCATTCAGGCATGGCCTGCCCCTGTAACCAAAAGCAGATGAGGGAATTCTTAGGGACAGTGGGGTACTACAGAAAGTTTGTCACCAATTATAGTACCATAGCTGCTCCCCTCATAGACCTAACAAGGAAAAACAAGCCAAATAAGGTAGTGTGGACTGCAGCATGTGAGCTAGCATTCCAGAAGCTTAAAAGAGCTTTGGGAGGACCCCTTGTGTTAGCCAGTCCAGATTACAGCAAAGACGTTATTGTGCAGATGGATGCTTCAAACCATGGGGTGGGGGCTGTACTCATCCAGATTTTCTCAGATGGAGAAGAGCACCCAGTGGTATATTTTAATCATAGGCTCCAACCCAGGGAGGAATGCTATGCACCTGAAGAAAAGGAATGCCTAGACATAGTGTGGGCACTGCAGAAACTTCAGCCTTATCTGTATGGAAGGAAATTCACTGTAATTACAGACCACAATCCCTTAACATGGCTACATTGAGCCAGCCAGCAAAATTACAAGTTACTAAGATGGAGCCTAGGGTTGCAATCATATGATATGGCAGTGCAGCGCCGCAGTGGGGTTAGCAATGGCAATGCAAATGGGCTGTCAAGACAGGGAATAGGGTATGGTATTCCTAGATAGGCTCAACCCTGTCAAGCAACGTTTCTCAAGGGTCACTTAAAAAACTAGCCTGAGTTTTCTGGGGGAATGTGATATAGGGAAATATTGCCAGCCATCTATCTGAAATTTTGTAAATAATTATATGCCATTTGTGAATATTGATATGATTTATACAGAACTGTATGTTATGCACTGAGCTAAAATGTATCCACAGTGTACCCTGCTGGAACACAGAAGATTAACCTGCAAAACTTAAGAATAGTTGAGGTTAAGTTACTTTATACCTGGGCCATAAACAAAATATGTTATCTCTCAGTTTCAGTCCAGTAGCAGACACAATGTCTGGAGTTAGAACTTTGGAATGAGAAGTAATTACTAGGTTTAAAATGTAAGGTGTTTTATTGTTTTATGACTTCCAAGAGCTGCAAGGATCTGAGAGAGATGTATTTCTCACACAGATATGTTAAATTCTGTTAGCATTTGTTTAGACTGGGAACTGAAGTCATGTGACAAAGAGTGATGTCATCCAAGCTGGCCCGCCAGTAAATGTTTGATATTAATTTAAGAACTCTCTCAGAGAGAGATTGTGCATTTTGTATTTTGTCTTGGACCTAGTAAGAGCTTCCACTCATCATCACCATCTGCACTTGGCTTGCTCTGTAAGTTAGATTAAGGCATAGTATCTCTTTTAGATATATATATATAGGAATATAGTAAAGATTAGTTTAGAAGTTTTCTGTATTTATTTGAGACTGTCCTATAATGTTGTTTTAAAATATTTCCTATGATTTTGAAATCTGAAGTAATTGTAGTTGGATTTACTTATTTATCAAATATACTTAAACCTATCTTTGTGGCTGATATTTGTGAGACATATTTAAGCTCTTAAAGTACTTGCATATGTATTTGGTGACAGTGTACAGTCCACTCCTAACAGCCTTGCTCTTGGTCAGGCCACCATTTGGATTACTAGTAATATTACACAGTAGGATTGGACACCCTTTGTTAAGGGCCTTAAAAGTAGCTGATAAGAGTGGTTGGTGACAGTGGAAACTACCTTATTATCTGGGCAGAATGGAGCATAGCTAGTAAACATGTGTCAGTCTTTCCCAGGTGTCTGTGTACTTTTGTATATAAATCAAATCTCAAAGTGAGTGTGTGTGTCAGCTACTTGGGCAGGGACACGAAGCACTGGTTGGACAGAGAGGTGCTGGAGGTTTTGGCTTGGCTACTTAGGTGAGATCTCAACCCTGTAGCTTTGCCAATGGGAAGCCTTACTGGGGATCTGGAGAAAGAGGGAGAAACCAGCCCTAAACTGACTGTGTTCTCTGAGTGCTCCTAAGGTAAATTGCACTTTACTGTGTGTGTACTTGTCATCCTCCCATTGTGTACGACCCCCACTGCTGCCAGTGGTGAGGATTGAGCTCCTTGATTACTGGGCCAGTGCTTGGGTGTCACAACTTTCACAAAAAGGCACTCAAAACTACAATCAGGTTTTCAATAACATAAGCATTACACCCACCACTCATAGTACTCACCCAACATATAGACCAACATATGCTGAGGCACTTAATAACAACCTTCCTAAATCCCAAAAACCTTCTAGACATTCAACCTACCAAAAGAATCCCTAGCAACCCCAAAAGCATTCCACCAAAACAACACATAAAGCCGCACCCTTTAGAACCTCAACTGAGAGCCCATAAGCCTAGCCAATACACTTCCCAATAATTTAATAAAAGGAAACTCCATTCTGAGAAATACAGATGTCCCACTCACTGGGCTGAATAAGGAGAACATCATGGTCAGTTGTCTATCAGGGGCCAAAATCACCCATGCCCTCAAGTCACTGGACAACAAGTACTAACATGACTTAGTTCTTGGAAGTCAAATCCAATGTCAAGGGCTACTGCTGACCAAGTTTGCAGATGACTGAAAGCTATGAGCAGTCATAGAATCCCCCAAAGAAACAAACATTCCACAGGAAAGACTTCTTTCTTCTTCTTCTTTTGACTTTTCCCAGTTAGGGGTTGCCACAGCAGGTCATCTGTCTGCTCATGATTGGCAGTGGAGTTTTACAGTGTCGAGTTGCCAGCCTGGTGCCCAACCTTCCACAGAAGGCACACACATGCACACACTCACATCTTGGGCCAATTTAGAGTGTCCAATCCACCTACTGCATGTCTTTGGGATGTGGCAGGAAACCTGAGCACCCAGAGGAAACCCATGCAACCACAGGGAGGACATGCAGACTCTGCACAGAAGGCACCCCAGCCGAGAATTGAACTGGCGATTCCACAGGAAAGACTAACACAGACAAATGTTTAGTACCAAAGCCACAGCTTAAAATTCAATGCCAAGACCACAAGCTAATCACCCTAGATATCTGCATCCCTCCCCCACCCACCATTAAGTAAACCACGGAAAAAAATTTCTCCAAAGACAACTTCAGGCTTAAGACAGAAGTGGCAAACTTCATGACATCCATGCAGATGGGCAATACAGTTACGACTGCTGAATCCTACACAAATGCACTCTATAAGCATTTACACGACAACATGGATTGTGCTATCCCAAACAGAACCAAGATGCTATCCTCCAAAAAATGGAAGCCAATCTGGTGGTCCCCTGCCATAAACAAACTCTACAACAGAAGGAAGAAACTGTGGCAGAAGAGAGTAAAATCCCATGAGTGGAGGAGCTCCCTGGTCAGCCTCAGTAAGAAGCTGAGATCCCTTATAAGATCCTCCAAAGCTAGCTATGAAAACAAAATTGCCACTGATTCTAAGGGCAACCACAAAGCATTCTATAGCTATGTCAAGAATCACAAAGGAAACACCCAGATCTGCTCTGAGTTACAGCATAACGGCATGAAAATTACAGAACCAACTGATATTGCCAACATCCTGGCAGATAGGTTCAGTGCTAACTTTACCCTCCCTCTAATCCCCTAAAGGGCCCATATCTATACAGGAAGAATGCAGAGTCCCTGTAATCACATCTATGCAGGTAAAAGCTGCACTCTCTAAAATGAAAAACACAGCATCCATGGGACCGGACAACATCCTAGGCTTCATTTTACATGAGCGTCAGAATGAAATGGCTCCCCACCTAAGCACCATGTTCAATCATAGTCTCATGTCAGACTTTGTGCCCATTGAATGGCACACAGCAACAGTTATCCCACTCCGCAAAGGGGGATCCACCACTGATCCTGGGAAACTATCGCCCTATTAGCCTGATGAGCCTGATCTGCAAGGCCATGGAATCATATGGAACTCATAAACAAAGACATTGGTAACCTCCAAACTCTGACCCCACCTAGTTCACGTTTGTGAAAGGCAGATCATCCCTCTGAACTTGTTTGACTTCTTTGAGGCAGTCACCAAAGCCGTAGACGAGGGTAAGGAGGTTCACACAGAATATCTTGACCTCGCCAAGGCTTTCAACACCATCCCCACATTCTGGAATTATAGCTAAACTCACTAAACTAGGTATAAATCCCTACATCACAAGATGGGTTGCCAAATGGCTCACTGACAGAACTCCCACTGTAGAAGTTGCAGACTCCAAATCTGACTTCAAACCAGTGACAAGTGGAGTACCACAGGGTTCAGTCCTGGGGCCTCTCCTGTTTGGTATCTACTTCTCTGAAGTACAGGCTAACACAGAAGGCCTATGGCTAATGAAGTTCGCAGATGACTACAAACTAGGAGCTATAGTTGAGTCCCCAAATGATGTGGACATCCTACAGAAGGGCCTCACTGAGACAGCTGCCTGGTGTCAGAGGCATGGCCTCAGGCTCAATGCCAAAAATTGCATTGTCATCCCCTTTGGTAAAAATTCTGTACCCATGAACTAGCACATAAACGTCAGTCTACTTAACGCCAAATGTGTGATACGAGACCTTGGGACCCAGGTGGACAGTAGTCTCTCCTTTGATAATCACATCACCACAGTAGTCAGGAAATCCTTCTATGTGGCACACCTCATCACAAAAGGGCTCTCATCCAGGAAAAAAGAGGTCATTGTTCCCCTCTGCTCAGCACTCATTAGACCCATTATAGAGTACAACACCCTTTTTGGAATGTACCTCACAAGACATCTGCAGCAGCTGGAAAGGCCACAGAAGTACCTCACAAAGAGGATTACTGGTCTCAAACAGATGCCCTACACTGACCACCTCAAAAAAACTCCAGCTTTACTCTGTAGCATATTGCCTACTCCGAGGAGATCTATGCCTAACATATAAAGCTATGTTAAACTCAGAGCTGTTGGACATGCTACACCTAATGAAATCCCAATCACTCTGAGCTACAAACTCTAGGGACCTAAACCTTGTCCCACAATAAACAGGACATTCTGGAGGGATATATTCCTGTCCCTGAGACTTCCTATACTCTGGAACAAGCTACCCATCTATGTCAAGCAAAGTTCCTCATTAGCACTCTTCAAGAAAAATCTTGATGAGTGGATGGGAAATAGGAAATGCACCCCAGGGATCACTTCTGTGACTCTGCTTGACAGGGGCACAGGAAATTAACTTTCTTGGGTGGCGTAAGCCAGGGAACCTTGTTGGCTAGGCTTATTTAAGCCCTTGGGCCGATAGCCAAGTACCTACCTATGAACCTATGAACCTAAGAAATGCATAACAGTTCCCACTGGGAAGTCAGCCACCCTAGGAAATTACCTCATTGATAACACACCCTAAGAGAAGAGCCAGTTGGCAGGGATTTGGGTATGTATGTAGATGGTAACCTTTTTATCAATGAGTGCCTAAGATAGGAAGTAATTCTATGTTGCTCAAATTATAAGCAAGGGCATGGCATCTAGGTCCAAGTAAGTCATTATTCTGCTGTATTCAGCCTTCATCAGGTCCATCATTGAGTATAATGCCCCCTTTGGTATGCATCTGATCAGACACATGCAACAAATGGAATATCCACAGAGGTTCCTCACAAAAAGAATACAGAGTGTAAACATTTCCTATGCAGATCACCTCAAAGCAATACCTCTATACTCTGTTTCCCACATACATGATCTATGCCTGGCATACAAGACATTTAATTATTATTAATTTATTTATTGGCATTTGTTTACCAGGACAGACCACTGGGCCAGTAAAAGCCCAATTTTAGTGGAGGCTCAGGTAGAAAGGTTCCACACAAAACATGAAGATAGACAAGTTTGTAACAATTAATACAAGCTCCACAAAATACATGACTATATTAAAATAATTAATAATGGTATAAAAATAATTGATAATAGTAAAAGTAATTGTAAAGCTAAATTTGTCAATAATTATAATTAATACAAACTTAAGTTACAGAGTGAGACAAGAAATAGGTAAAAAGGCTAACATTGTATCAAACTTCTGCCAAGAGAAATTTTAGGTTATCTCAAAGACATTTTGAGGTTAGTATTGATAAAGAACATTACAGTAGATGAGTGAAAGGTTTCAGAGTATATTCATGAGGTAGAGGTAGTCAGGATTTAAAGGGTAGAGGTTTGGTGCAAGTGTAGTTTCAGGATGAAAGAGGTATTGTTGTACAGAAGTTTTGAAAGATGCCAGGTTTTGATTAGTTCTAATTGTAAAAGGAAGGGAATTCCAGGCTCTGGCTACAGAGCAAGAGTATAGCAGTTGATCAGCCGGAAGATCGGGTTTGTGCACCACCAAAAGGTGTTGATTTTCAGATCTGAGGAATCAATTGGGTAGGTAGTTGCTAAATACTGAACTAATGGCAGGGCAGAGTAAAGGTTTGTAGATTATCTTATGCACAGTTGTCAATTGCAATTAGGAGAGGTAGTGTGGAAGTTCAAGCCAATTTAGGGAAAAAAGAGCTGTACAGTGATGGGTAGTATGTTTGGTGCTTATGGCAAACTTAGCAATTTTGTTATAGCATGCCTCAAGGTTAGTTTGTAGGGAGGATTGTAGGTTAGTGAGTAATGGGGTACTATAGATGAGGGAGGGAAGTAGAAAAGTGGTAGCTAGGGTTTGTTTAGTGGACTAGTTAAGAAAGTGCTTGTGCCAGTAGAGAATGCCTAGTTTCTGGTGTGCTTTGTTACTATGATGTTGTATGTGCAGGTCAAATTTTAGATGTTCATCTATTATTACTCCTGGTAAGTTATTGTAAGTAACAACTTCAATTAATATGTTGCTTTGAGACTTTATGGTGAACTGGACTTTGTTTAGGAGAGTGTTTTTTTTCCTTCGGGGTAAATAGGATTAGCTTGCTTTTGTATGAATTAAGTGTCAGATTATTGTCACTGAGCCAGGTCTCTATGGAAGTAAGGGCCAGTTGAGTGACTTGTTGAAGATGAGAGATAGACTCAGAAGTGCAAATAATAGTAGAGTTATCTGCGTGTTGTATGAGAGAGCCTTGACAAGATGAAGAGTGAGGTCTATTAATAAAGATGTTAAATAGGAGGGGAGCTAATATAGAGCCTTGGGAAACTCCGATAGAGTTGTGAAGATATGAAGACAGGGAGTTCTGCCATTTGACAGCCTGCTGCCTGTCTGATAAGTAACTAGAGAACCAGTTTGGGGAGAACAATTTTTGAGAGTTGTGAGTTGAGTTAGGAGTAAGGGGTGAGAGACAGTATCAAATGCTTTTGATAGATCAAGAAATAGGGAAGAGACAATTTTGCCTTATATTCCACTCTGATGGACCTTTTACATATCTGCAAAACAAATAGCACCATATTTACTCAATCTAGGTATTTAAACTTTGCTTGAGACATAAATAGGACACATTGTAGGGATAGGTATGTGTCCCAGAGAATTCCCCTTCTCTGGAATTGGTTTCCCATCCATGCGAAGCAAAGCTCATCCTTAACCTTTTCAATAGAAACCTGGACAGCTTATAGGAAATCAGAAATACACCTCCAGGTCTAGCATCTATGCCTCTAATGGACACAGACAGCCTGCAAATCTTGCTGTAGCTTATGTATACCCCTTAAAATAACGTCCAAAGTACATAAATCTGCGAGATGCAACTGGAATACTTGGCTAGGATTATAAAGGCCCCAGTGGTCATTAACCCAGTATACAGCCATGAACCTATGAATGTTTTGGAGCTGCATGTACTGTGCGTGCAGATAATATGCTATTGAGGCCTTTCCACAGCTCAGAGTGCTGTTGCTGTGTAAGGATAGGTGGATAGTCTGGATGGTAGACATGTCTGGGTAATCTCCAAGTGTAGTACCTCGCAGGATGCGCAGTAGCAAATCCCGCCCCAAACACGCCTCCAGCCACATGGACCCCACACCCACATGAATATTCACATGGCTCCTGCCTTGGCAAGGCAGCATCTTTATGAATATTCAAAGCATACCAAAGCACACAAATATTTAGTTGCTTACTTGAATCACACTTAAATACTGTTTATTTAAGTCAGAAAAGCTATTCTAATTCACACAGTTTAAGCTAATCTCCAAAGTAAGTGTATATGTTATTTAAATATGGCTCAAAGATTGTCATTGATTTCAGAATATTTGACATGAAGTTAGTGAGGTTTATCTTAATTAATCTGTTTTAACCTATTTGAAGGCTATGCAGACTAGTTTGAACTTTGAGAATTTTAACTTCAGTACACGATGCAGTGAACGGACTGGCAATTTATAGTGGGATAGGAAGATTAACCTTATCCATTTATAATTTTTAGGTTTATTGTCAATATTTGAGAAGATTTGGGTAGACTATGAGCAGATCTGAAGAAAGTCTGTCTTTTGTTACTACAAACATGTTGGAACCAGTGCACTTCCAGAGGAATCTCTTTGCCAAGTTTACACTTTGTATGTTGATCTGATTTGAACAGTTTGCTTATGAGCAATGGCCAATTTAACTATGTCAGAAATCCACATAGGATATACATACCTTAACTTAATTTTTTTTCATATAAAGTTCATCGCCAGGTGCAAAATATTTCCACTTTATAATATTAAGGAAAAATGTTGTACAGGTTAATTGTAAATAAATAAATCGAGCTATTAAAACTTCTGAAGCTGTAACAGCAGGACAGTACTATTTATATTAAAATAAGACATGATGTCACAGTATACACAATGTGGAAATTTGCATGCCTGTCACTCCAGTGTGGAAATTAGCATGCCTGTCAATCGAACTCGATTTTCCCCTGCCAATCAGTTAAGACACGCCCAAAGCTGTGCAGATCTAACTGCGAGGTACTACACTTGGAGATTACATGTCTGTAACTCTACCGATGGAGCAGCAGAAAATAGTATAAGTATATGCCAGTATTTTTCAGGGTGCACCTATTCATTTCACTGGTAGTATTCTGAGCAGAATGAAGCAGACGTAGCATCAGCCTGCAATGTCCACCCTGCTCAAACTGCTGAATGAGGTGCATGATGCTGTATGACTGTATGACAGTGTCTGTCCATATATACATGTTTTTTGTGTGGGAGGACCAGATTGCTGAATGAGCTATGTAGTGCTGCATGTGTATCAAAGGATTTGTGAGGGTCTGTTCATATATTCGTGTGTGTGTGTGTGTGTGTGTGTGTGTGTGTGTGTGTGTGTGTGTGTGTGTGTGTGTGTGTGTGTGTGCGTGCGCCTGTGGGAAGGTGAGTACAGGGAGTGGGGTCTGTTGTGCTTGTACATTCATGCATGCTACTGTGAGTGCTAGTGTGTGTGTGTGTGTGTGTGTGTGTGTGTGTGTGTGTGTGTGTGTGTGTGTGTGTGTGTGTGTGTGTGTGTGTGCGCGTGTGTGTGTGTGAACACACATGTGTTTTCATATATGTATGTGTGTGCTGGATAAATAAGCCTGTTTCTGTGTCCTGGGCGCAGCCAGGGAAAGGTAGGAGAGGATACAAAACCAATAGGTACACCACAGAAAATTGTCTATCATGGAGGTGGGGAGGAAGCTAGACTACATGTAATGATTTCTCCTCCCAATCAATGGCCTATGTCGGGGGGGGCATTGGAATATTACTAGGGAGGAGGGTGGGTCCATGATAAGAGACTGATAAAACTTGGCATCAGTAAGGTGTGTTTGTGTGTGTGTGTGTGTGTGTGTGTGTGTGTGTGTGTGTGTGTGTGTGTGTGTGTGTGTGTGTGTGTGTGTGTGTGTGTGCATGTGTCTCTGTGGTGGTTGACGTGTATGCCTGTGTGTGATCTGATAGCACTGATGCTGCTTTATAGTGAGGGTTGGTAGGGAAATCAATGAAGCAATGCAGAACTGCTTCTTTTGAGAAACTGCTAGTCATGCAAATTTCCACTTCATGAGCTGATGCTCTGGTGGGACTGAGCAGGACTATGAATCCCTATTAAGAGGAGTACAACCTGTTCTATAGCACTCTGGACTATAAAATACAGTCCTCGTTACTCACATTAGAGTTAACAATGCATTTGTCTTTGTAATCTAAAGGATATTTCACACTGGAAGTTTGATACTAATTCTGTGCAACTCCATTAAATAGCAGCTACACAATTCACAATGTTTTTTCCTATGCCCCCTTACTTATATACATACTAACTCAGTGGTTGTACATCTGTGAGGAAAAGATGAAAAACCCTCCAAGGAAAAAAAAAAAGATCTTGCATCCTGCATGAACTATGAACTTATAGTCCCATTCAAACAATGATGATTTGATATTTGGGAAAGGTAACTTCAGGAAAATGGAATCTGAAAGAACATAAATTCATTCACTGATCTTATGTTGGAAAACTGGATCAGGATTCTACAGGAAAAGATCATTATGGATCAGTTCTTTTACCCAGTTAAATTAATGAAAAGAAAATGATAAAAAAAATATATACATGAAAATTTCAAGTGTGGTTGACCAATGCTAGGTTGGTTGCATGTACCTTTAGTGTAGTTGTAAAAAGGTATAATTAAAACTGAAAAAGTGAATGTAGTGTTTCTACTTTACCCATATCTGGTTTGTATTTTGTGTACTGTAGATTTTTTCACATTGTTCATGTCCTTCCACAGGTGATATAAAAATTGTATTAAAATGAAAGATTTCCGCTATTTACATTTGGGATGAAAACAATAAGTTAACACTGTAAACATAACTACTGGGAAAGTTCACAGACTCTGTAACTTCCAGGTCTAGGAATGTCACCTGAACAAACATAAACAACATATTCCTTATACCCTCAAATACCACAGATTTACTGCATGCTTATTTACTTTTCTTCTGAAAATCTTATTTATTTTATGCAATACATAGTAAGAAAGGAAAGGGATTAGGAAGGAGTAATAAAGGAAAAAAGGGTAGACGAGGAGCTTCAGTCAGGCATAATACATTTGTCCAAATAACATCTTCAAATATATATTTTTATTAATATACAATATAAGACTATTATATAATGGATACAATCTTAATGTTTAAGAGCTCTTCTAAAGATTAATTAAACTTAAGCTAGTATTGTACTTTTTTAAGTGGGATATATTGAGAGCATATAACAGCATCCAGAGAAAGAATCCCACCACAGGTAATAAGAGCTATGGCCCAAAGGAGATATTTCCATGATGAAATGCAATTTAGAGACACGTTAATCACAATGATGAAAGACCTCAGTATCAGCTAATTTGCATATCTACGAATTGCCTTTAACTACTGTGAGTGCAAATCTGCACTTTCCGGTGGTAGTTACTACTAGTGGCCTGTGCATTGTGTTAGCACAGGCACCCCCTCATTCATTCTCTCACACATTATTAATTTATTTATTTGTCTTTTCTTATCTGGGTTAATCCAACTGGGCCAAAGGCCCCTTTTCAGTGGAGACCCAAGGAGAAAAGTTCTATAGGAAAAAAAATTACAATAAGTTAAGTATACAATAAATATTAACAAGATATAATAACAAACATGCATGCAATATACAAGTGAAAAAATACAAAAATTAAGAAAATACAGAAGATAACATAGAGTATATATAGATACAAAAGATTAAAAAAACTGTTGTTTTCATATTAACTAAAAAATAAACCAGAAATATACCTGTTTAAAACATGTAAGACTGAACAGATGGGAGAAAAAAATAAGTATTAATAGGGAGGTAGAAACAGAGAGATAGAGAAGCATAAATGAGTTTTAAGTATAAGGAGATGAGAAAGTAAAACAGAAGCAGAAAGTTAATTCATTTTGGAGGAAAAAGACAGTGAATTAAAGTATACTCCTGTTTAGCAGAGTGGGAGAGGTTGTACAAGTATTTGATATACAAGATTTTCTTAAGGAAAGGAAAGCATGTTAAGGACGTATAAGAGAGTATGAGCTAGGTAGGGTGGCGTTAAGAGCAGGAAGGTGAATTAGCAAGGAAGTTGTTTAGTTCTTTTTTTGAAGAGCAAGGTAGATTTGATAGATCGTATATTACTGGGAAGTTTCTTTCAACTATGAGATATTGAGCACTTATACAGCAATCTGCCTATTGATTTGTTTGGTTTGTAGGTGTTGAGCAGGAATTGTTCTGAGCTACGGAGAGGACATGTAGGTATAAAGAGGGATATAGCAGTGGACAGAGAGGGAAGGTCTGCAGGTTTGTTTATGAGTGAATGGGCCATTTGTAGCTGAGATAGTTGGAGAAGTTGAGAGAATTCAAGCCAATGTAGTTGTTTAAGAGTGAGGCAGTGGTGAGATTTGTAAGGGAGGTTACAGGCAACTCTAGCAATTTGGTTATAAGTTTGTTCAAGTCTGGCTATTAGGTTGGCTTGGAGGTGGGTAAATATAGGGGATGAGTAGAGTAGAGTAGGCAAGGGAGGAGGTAGGCTTGGGCAAGGGAAGTCCTCAAGGTAGTGGATAGATATTTTTTGTTTCTATACAGTAGACCAAGTTTTTGATTTTTTTTTTTGATGCAGTGATGGATGTCAAGGTCGAATTTTAGTTGGTTGTCTATTGTAATGCCTAGGAGTTTGGTATGGGGTCGGCATGAATGATACTGTTATCCAGGGAAGAGATACAAAGGATCATAGGAAGTTACTATGCTATTGGCCGTGAGGCCCTTACAAGCCTAGCCAAGAATTTAGCCCATGTTCCAACAAGTCAGCACCCTATGCCACTGTCCAGCAGGGACATAGTTGGAATCCCAGGGGTGTATTTTCTGTTCCCCATCCAGTTATTCAAATTACGCTTAAAAAGGTTTACAGAAGGAGGCACCAAGCTTGGACATAGATTTAGAAAGGAAAATAAGTAATTTCATTTTTTAGGGTTAAGGATGAGTTGGTTGTTAATCAAACAGTGTTTCATGGTGTTGAAAGAAGTATGAGTGAGGGTGTGGAGGTCAGTGAGATTATTAGAAGAGGTAATAAGAGTAGAATCGTCTGCATACTGTATCATTGAAGATGTGCAGGAGGCGGAGTGTAGATTGTAAAGATATTAAAGAGTAGAGGCCCTACGATGGATCCTTAAAGGACTCCTGTTTGGACAGATAGGAAGGGAGAGCAGGAAGTTTGCAATCTAACAGACTGTAGTATGTTGCTAAGACAGCTAGATAACCAGAGATTAGTGGAGGAGGAGAGGTTAAGATCAAATAGTTTAGATAGAAGCTTAAGGTGGGAGATGGTGTCAAATGCCTTGGAAAGATCCAGGAAAAGACATGACACCAGTTTATTGCTGTCTCTAGCCTGAGTGACAGACTGGGTGAAGGATAGAAGGGCTGTGGAGGTGCTGTAGTGGGCCCTGAAGCCATGTTGAGGGGGGATCAAAAGGTTTTCCTGAAGTAAATATTTGAGAAGTCGTCTATGAATTAATTTCTCTAGGATTTTTGAGAGAGGGGAGAGGATGGCTATAGGTCTAAAGTTGGAGGGCTCTGTGGAGTTGCCTCCTTCATGAATGGGAATAGTATAGAAGGATTTCCAGATGTCACCGAAAGTGGATTCTTTGACAGAGCGATTTATAAGGATGGAGATGGGATATGCAATAGTATTAGCTGCAAGTCTTTGAAATTGTGGGGGAAGGCTGTGAAAGGAGGGAGAAAATAGTTTAAGTTTCAGTAAGAGGGATTTTATTTGGGCAGTGGAGATGGGTTTTAGGGCAAAGGCAGTGAGAAGGTGAGTGATGGGGGTGGAGGGGGATTGTGTTTGGTTTTGGTCAGGGGGAGTTAGTTTACAGATGGATTCTATGATGTAAGTGTTAAGGAAAGTGGCAGTTTTGAGTTGTGACTTATTGGGGAAAGGGTTTAGAGTAGTAGGCTTCCCTGGGTGAAGAATCATGTTCACAGTTTGCCAACATTTTTTAAGGTTAGAGTGGTGGATATATTGGGCTTTCTGATAGAATTTTTTCTTGGCCTGAATAATGTGTTTTTGTGAGGTTCCATAGTTCTTTGAATTTAAGGAGGAGAGAGGAGGATTTTGACTTTAACCATTGCAGTACTGTCTCTAAGTTTCTTTAAGGAGATGGTGTCTTTGGTGAGCCAGAGAGCAGGATTAGTTTTGACTCTAATTTTTCTATCAGGTGCTAGGGTGTTTAATATGTTAAAGAAAGTATTACTAGAGTCAAGAACAGCATCATTTAGAGGAAGGTCATAGAGATGTGACCATTTAACTAGAGAGAGTTGGTTGTTAAAGGTTTCCCCATTAAAGCTAGCCAAATTGTGGCATTCTCTATACAGGTGGGTTTTGGTGGGGTTGGAAGGCAACCTTTGAATGAAAGTAGGGAGGTGGTCACTTAACGAGTCAGGTAAAGTGGTAAGATCATGGCAGTGGTTAGAGTTGGATGTTAGTATCCAGTCTAAAGTTGAGCAGGTTGTTGTTGTTGTCTTTCGGTTTTTCCCAGTTATATTTGTTAATATGGGTGGGGTTGTGATAAGTTGACTATAACCATAGAGGTTGATACTAAGAGTGGGAGAATTTAGTGACAATTTATACCAGTCAATGTGAATGTTTCCTAGTATGATTGTCTCGTAGGGCAGATTTGGGGAGATACAGGATAGAATGGATTCAAGAATAGGTATATTATTGCCAGGTGGAATATATATGGCAGCAATAGCAAATTTTTTGTGTGGGTTAAGGTGACAGTTGAGAATGATAAGTTTGGCTGGATAAAGGAAGGAGAGGGGGTGAGGTTAAGTAGCTGTGAGTACAGGATAGCAACACCTCCCCTTTTTTTTGTAAAGTCTGTCATGACGGAAGATGATATAGCTGGGGGTTAGGATTCAGAATTTGAAATATGAAGTTTGAGCCAAGTTTCAGAAAATGTTAGGATGTGAAGAGTATGACAGGCTATCCAAGCATGTTACTCAGTTATTTTATTGGTTAGACTTTGAAGGTTTATGGAGTAGATAGAGATGTGTTTTGTTAGATAAGAGGGGTGTTGATTTACAGTAGGTGAGTTGGTAGTAGTGGGGGTAGAGGTAGGGGATGGACCAGGATTGGGGTGGATGTCTCCATCTATAAGGAGGGCAGAAAGAAGATTTGGTTTAGTGTAATATGAGTAGTGGTTAGAGGTTTTTAGCTTATATTTGGAGGTAGATAGAGTATGGCGGAAATGTTTTATTTTATAAAACTGGGTGTGGGGGGTATTGTAGAGTGAAGGAGAAATTAGCACACATTGAAACTCACACATACATGTGCTCACGCATATACACATACACACACACACACACGCACACACGCACACACGCACACACACACACACACACACACACACACACACACACACACACACACACACATACACACACACACACACACACACACACACCACACACACACACACACACACACACACACACACACACACACACACACACACACACACACACATATACACACATACACACACACACACGCGCGTGCGCACACACACACACACCCACACACTCTCACACACACACACACTCTCTCACACACACACACACACACACACACACACACACACACACACACACACACACACACACACACGCATCTTACATGTCCTGGAGTTGACAGAATATTCCTAATATCTCTTTTTATTTTTGTCCCTGCCCTCGTAAACCACAGATCCATGTATTCAGTCAATAATGTCAGGCATTGGACTTTCATTCTACTTCTCCTTCTTGTCCATAAACTATACTATGTTTCTAGAACTGTTGCTCAATTAACTTTTTAAGTGAGTCCAACTGATAGTTTAAAAATTCTTCCTTGTGCTGCCTAGTGTCCCTCACTGATTTGTCCAGAAACCTCACACCCAGAACCCTCCTGATGTTGCCTCTTATGCATGTCCAGTACCCTCTTAACTCACGGACTGTTACAGTAAATTAATAATGCCAGACATTCATACTTATTATGTAAAAATAAAATAAAAAAAAACACACTACACTAACTCCTCAGTGTAGTGGCTTAATGGTACTGCTTGACCAGCTGCTTTTTATGTCAAGAGTGCAGGGTTTGAACCCCCCCCTTTAATTTATACATATTTTTTTGTAATTTCAAAAGTCTTAAGGTAATATGTTAAAAGTACCTCTGGTGGCATGGAGGACTGTCACACAGTTAAAGTGCTTTGTGTGAATGCCGAAGGTGCAAGGATTGAATCTTTTAAGTACCTTTATAGCCCACGATGTAGACTGTCCTTGGTGTCTAGTGTTCACTCTGCCCTATGTCTTTTGTGCCATAAAATATTGTATTTTCTTTTTAAGTGAGTTTATATCATACTATATAGATTATCCCTAAAGTGTAGTATTTCCCTGCCCCACATCGTTAGTGCTGCAAGACATAGACATTCAATTTTTTAATGCTTTTACAGCACCATATAAAGAGTATGTTTAGTGTCTAGTGTCTACCCTGCTGCATGTCTTTCATTTTGCAAAACTTTGTTTAATGATCTTTTCAAGAGCCTTTAAGACATGATATAAAAAGTATCCCAGGTGTCTAATGTTCCCTACTCCCAATTTTCCAAGATTTGCTCATTTGTATAGCAAAGTGTGGAGGTGTGACAGTCCCTAAACATGTGCATTACACACACACACACACACACACACACACACACACACACACACACACACACACACACACACACACACACACACACCTGATGCCAGTCATCCCTCTGTGTATACACTGACACATGTAGCCACACACCATACATGCATACACACACACACACACACACACACACACACACACACACACATACAGACACACGCACACACACACACACACACACACACACACACACACACACACACACACACACACACACACACAAAAACACACCATTACCACCTGTCTGCTAAACTCCCCAGCACTTACCTCACCTATTGGAAGCAATTAGTCAATTCAAGCTTTTGACCATGTTCATTAACATGGCTAACTGAGGTAAGTTACTCAGCTGAGCTAGTGTAAATTCCTTACCACAGACATTTCTGGGAGGCACAGGACTATCGTGAGCTGTTCCCCCAGAATGCCTCATTAGCACTTGCTGTAATCTGCAGAGACAGCCCACTATGGTGCTGCACCACTTCTAGTACAGCACTGTGGTAGGGCTGACTGAAACAGAAATGCTTACAATGAGATGTACATCATGCATGCACCTTAAGGTAACCTTTTGAGTTGGGCACCATTTCTTGAAAATTCAATCAGAGGGATTATTTATTCTTGTATTAACCAGGTTAGAACATTGATCTCGTTGAACTATTTTCAGTCTCATCAGGATTGTAGGTGTTTGCATATATTTCCATTTTTGTGATATTTTAGTGATGAATTCCTGCTAATTGTTATGATGTTTCCACCTGGTCAGAAAGAAGAAATCCAAAAAGTATTTAGAATCAGTAATTTTTTTTTTTTTATTTTAATGTCTGCGTTATAAAAGTAGGAAATGACTTTGCTATGTTCCACAGATCCATAAGTTTTAGATATGTAGCTATTATATGAGTCCAATACTCTTTATTTTTAAGTTACATCTCCAAAAATGGTGTAGAACATGTGAATAATACCTTTTTTAACTGGAGTGTGTTATTTTTGATGTAGAATCTTCCAAAAGAAGAATTTTAGATAAATAAAGGAGGAGGAAATAGGTGGAATCGTTCAACTCTGATTTCCTGACCATTCATCTTACAATATTTGTACTAGCAATGACAAAAAGAATGATTCACTCAAAATATAAATTCTGTCTCTTAACAGTTTATACATGCAAAGAACTGTGCATGCTCCAACATCAATGCCTTTAATAACTCCCCACCAAATATCAATTAAACATGTGATTAAATTTGGATTTAATACTGTTGTATCAATGCATTCATTCATTCTAGCTGCATAAAGCGTTATTGAAGAAAAACTGAAAAATGAAATAGAATTGTAAAATTTGAAAAGATATTTAGATTCGGATAAAGATACAGTAGAGTTATCCCCAGGAAACTACAATCTACAGCAATAGTTGTTACAATAAAGTAATCGTATGTGATTTCTGTTTAGAGTTAGGGGGATTATCATTTGAGATTTAGGTTCATAGGTTCATAGGTAGATACTAGGCTATCTGCCCTAGGGCATTTATAAGCTTAGCCAGAGTATATTTGGCTTCCTCCTCCCTATTAGATTAGTCTACTGTGCCTCTGTAAAGTAGGTTACAGAAGGCACCCTTTAAGATTAGTTTACTGTGCCTCTGTCTAGCAGGGACACAGAATAGATCCCAGGGGTGAATTTGCGATTTCCCATCCATGAATCCAGATTTCACTTGAAGAGGGTCAGCGAGGGGCTATGTCTAACATGAACCAGGATTCTATTCCAAAGAGAGGGGAGCCTCTGGGAAATGAATCTGTCCCTCCAACATGTCCTATTTATTTTTGTGCTGAGGTTTAAGTCCCTGGAGCGTGTAGCTCTCAAGGACTTGGATTTTTTGAGGTAGAGCATGTCCATTAATTCTGGGTTTGACATGGCTTTGTATGTCAGGCATAGATCACCTCTGAGTAGGCAGTAAGCAACTGAGTAGAGCTGGAGTTTCTTTAGTCGAGCTGCATAGGACATCTATTTGTAGCCCATGATCCTCTTGGTGAGGTACTTTTGAGGTCTCTCCAGTTGCTGCAGGTGTCGGGTAAGGTACATCCCAAAAGGGGCATTGTATTCAATTATGGGCCTGATGAGTGACGAGTAGAGGGGCACAATGGCCTCTCTTGATCTAGATGCAAACCCTTTCGTGATAAGGTGGGCTATATAGAAGGTCTTTCTAACCAGTTTGGCAACGTGATTATCAAAGGAGAGATTACTATCTACGTTGGTCCCCAAATCTCTAATTACTTCTTCCATACTTAATGGATTACCACCTATGTGGTAATTTGTGGGCACCTTGTTTTTCCCAAAGGGGATGACTATGCACTTTTTAGCATTTAGCTTGAGGCCGTGGCTCTGGCACCAAGCATCCGTCTCTGTGAGACCCTTTTGGAGGATGCTTGTGTCGGCTGGAGATTCGATTATGGCCCGCAGTTTGCAGTTATCTGCGAACTTTGTCAGCCATAATACCCCCGTGTTAGCCTGAACCTCAGAGAAGTATATACCGAACAAGAGAGGTCCCAGAACTGAGCCCTGTGGGACGTCACTTGTAACTGGTTTGGATTCGGACATGGCACCTGCGATTCTGACCATGTGGGCTCTATCCCTGAGCCAGTTTGCAACCCATCTTGTGATATAGGGGTTGATATTTAAGCTGGTAAGCTTATTAATGATGCCCGAGTGGGGTATTGTGTCGAAGGCTTTTGCGAGGTCCAGGTAGGCTGTGTGGACTACCTTGCCCTCATCTATGGCTTTGGTAACTGTTTCAAAGAAATCAACTAGGTTTAAGAGGCAAGATCTGCCCTTAACAAAGCCGAATTGGGTAGGGTCCAGTGTCTGGAGGCTCCCAATGTCTTTGTTTATGAGTTCCATGATAATACGCTCCATAGCTTTACAGACCAGACTAGTCAGGCTTATGGGGTGATAGTTCCCAGGATCCGTTGTGGCACCACCTTTGTGGAGTGGGACCACTGTAGCTGTACGCCATTCTTTGGGTACATATCCTGTAGTAAGGCTAAGTTTGAACAGTGACTTAATGTGAGGGTTAAGTTCTTCTTGGAGCTCGTGTAAGACACAGCCTGGGACACCGTCCAGTCCCATAGATGCTGTGTTTTTTGCTTTGGAGAGGGCAGCTTTCACCTGTGCATCTGTGATGTCAGTTAGGTTACATTCAGTTGGGATAGGCATTTGCTCCTTTGAGGGGGAAGGGGGGGAGAAGTTTGCGCTGAATCTATCTGCCAGGATGTTGGCTATGTCTGTAGGTTTGGTATATTTTGTACCATTATGCAACAATTCAGAGCATATCTGGGAGCTTCCACCCATATTCCTGACATAACTAAAGAAGGCCTTATGATTATCTTTAGTGTCTAGGGCAATTTTTCTTTCGAAACTGGCCTTTGATGATTTTATGAACATAATACACATAATACAGTCATCAAAGTTTCTTGCTAATACTGATCAGAGATGCCTTCCCTTTTTGGGATTTTGCTCTGTCATGTAGTAGCTTCCTCCTTCTTTTGTATAGTTTATGTATGGCCGGGGTCCACCAGACAGGTCTCCTGTTTTTGGAGGAGTGAGTCTTGGTTTTATTTGGGATAGCATGATCCATGCATTCCTGCAGGTGCTCATAGAATACATTTGTAAAGGATTCTGCGGATTGGGCTGTATTATCGTCTGGCCCGGGGGCTTTGAAGGATTCCACCTCAGTCTTGAGAAGTGCAAAGTTGGCTTTTGAGAAATTCTTTACCATGATTTCCTTGGCTGGGGGTGGGGACGGGATATGGATGTCCAGGGAAATTTGTTTATGGTCTGATCTTACCAATGAGGGGTTTACCTCTGGTGTGGAACATAGAGTCCCCATGTTGGTGATGACCAGGTCCAATATGTTGTTCCCTCTTGTGGGAGTGGTGACCAGTTGTTCCATCACGTTAGAGTTTATAAATTCAAGGAACCGTTGGGCGAGGGCGTTTGGGCTTGAGTAGTTTTTCCACTCAATGTTTGGGTAGTTGAAGTCACCCAATAACAGTGTTTTGAGAGACCTTCATATTCTCCAGTGTTCTCAGGAATGCCAAGTGGGGTTCTTGTAATAGGGAGGGTGTTCTGTAGCAGTCTACAAACTGAAAGGCAGTTTTGCCCGCTGTTAGTTGCACATGGATGGTTTCCCGATGCTTCGTGCAGTGCCACTAACCTGGAGGTGTAGGTATCTTTGATGAATATAGATACTCCCCCTCCTTTTGTGCTTCGGTCCAAGTTTTGGGGTCAAAACGCATGGTATGAGTTATAACCTGGTAGTGCTGGGGTGCTCTCAGGAGCCTTGAACCAGGTTTCTGTTACTGCACAGACATCGATTTTCTCCATACTGAGGAGAACCTCGAGTGCATGCATCTTGAGGTTTAGACTTCTGGCATTGAGTAGCATTACCTTTAGTTTTTTTATCCTTGGGGTGTCTATGGAGGTGGATTTGTCCTTTGAGCCTTGCCTAAAAAAGGCACTATAGGGGTGGCAAGAGCCTTGGCCAGTATACGAAAGCCTAAGGGTGACAGGTGCAAGCCGTCCCTAGCGAAGCAACGTGGCTTGTCGAGCATGTCATCCCAGGCTGACAGACACTGGATCCCCTTTGAATGACACCAATACTTTAGCCAATTTAAATCTCATAAGCAAATGTAATTTCAATTTTTCATTAAGAATTGTCTCATGATGCTTCATTCTTATAACAAAACATCTTTAATATGAGCACACCTAGGAAAAGATTTTCTTATAGCCCTAAATAAAAAAAAAAATCTCTTCAAAA
Source organism: Protopterus annectens (assembly GCF_019279795.1). Classification (NCBI taxonomy): domain Eukaryota; kingdom Metazoa; phylum Chordata; order Ceratodontiformes; family Protopteridae; genus Protopterus; species Protopterus annectens. The sequence continues at coordinate 462,783,282 of NC_056725.1, forward strand.
ATAAATAAATAGTTGGAATCTATATCTATACCCTCTGATGTACTATTTTCACCTACCATCTTCATTTCAAACCATTTCCTAGCAAAAGGCATAATTATCATTTTACCACACAGAGGAGATGGTTAAACAAGCAGATAAGTTACATAACCTAATGTTTAAAATTTGAATGTGTCATAAGGTTTTAATTTTGAAAATGATATCAGATGACAATCTCAAAATGAAGACACACCATAACATGTTGTTAGCTTATGCACAAGGTACAAGATGCGATCCTAACCTCCAACCAATATGAACTTTGCATGTTGTCTCTGTGTGGTTTCTCCCACCTTCCATGTCATATGCACCCAATAATGGAGTTGTGGGCAGCAACACAGACTTTAGGTGGCCCCTATAAGGGAGAAGAGTTGTACATACCAACCGCTTTAGGTATTAACTGTGATGTGCAGTATATTTAAGATAGGAGAACATGGATCACAGACTGTGCAATATGTCAGGGTAAAAACTGGCTCTAGGTGATTTAGTCATGTTGACTAATGTCATCAAAATGGGCAAGGATAGTAACTGGTGATGAATAGGCTGAGGACCCAGTTTATTCTGGTTTTATGACAGGGATCCATGCTAATGGTGGTGGGGGGGTATGTACCCCTATTGTACCGCCATAAATTCCAGCAGTCCTGGGACAATAAGCTACTGGCTGACCAATGTCCAGTTTCCCAGCTTGGGTTACCTCAGATAGCTCTTTTGAAAGAAATCTGGACATAAAACCAGTCTACCTGACAGACATGAACTAAGGATTGCTGCACTAAATATTGGTTTGCTGATAGAACATAGCTTGGAAGTGGATGACATGATAGTAAGAAGGAGATTGGACATCCAATGTATTCAGGAGACAAGAAGTGAAGTGCAGCAAAGACACTTACCTTAGGATCCCGAGTCTACCAGGAGGAGTGGAAAATGTGGGTGGGGGGGTAGTATTGTAGTGAGGGAGAGGCTTCAGAAGGCAGTGAGGGACATCATCAGAATTAGTGATAGACTCATGGTAATCAGACTTCAGAGTAAAAATAGCTTACTATTCACAGTTTCAGCATATGCTCGACATCAAGGGTGTGATAGTAAGGAGAAAAGTGCATTCAGATAGCAATTGCAGGACCGGCAAGATAAAGCAGAACATCATTTATTATTGCTGAATATGGGTGACCTGAATGCACATATTGGGACAGACAAAACAAAATATGTTACATGCCTGGGTCCACATGGGTGGGGCAATGGGAATAAAGAAGGACAGACTATTCAAGGCTTCTCTCTGGCAAATGGTTTGGTGGTGGTCAACACATGATTCTGCAGGAAAGACATGCAACTCAGGTAGACATCCTCATAGTAAGGAAAAGGATGTTGGGTAGAATTACTCATGGCTCTAGCACATCAGGAAGAACAGAAAATAGGTGGAGTTGAAGAAGAATGACAATGTCTCAAAATAGCATATGTGAAGACTATAGAACAGATAGGCGGCCAAGCCAGTTATGGATGCAAGATACAAAAGGAAAGCTGGTGGTGGAATGCAGAAGTCCAGGAAATCATTAAAAGAAAGAAAGATGCAAGAAAAAGTGGGAGATTGAAAAGACGGACTATGCTAGGAGGGAATACCGGTTGGCTAGAAAAGAGGCTAAGACAGGAGTAAAGAACAAGGCATCAAAGGTACTCTAACACCTTCTGGAAAGTAAGACAGAAAGATAAAGAAGATACTCAGACACCCTTCATAAGTGTGCCAGCAACAACCTCCTCACCAGCCCATAGGACATCAAAGGCAGATAGAAGGAGTACTTCCAGCAGCTTCTGAATGAAGAATGCCACTCAGAGGCTGTACTGCCCCAGAAATAGCCTACAATGAAAGAAGAGGAGGTGCTACCCTAGAAGAAGAACAGCACTGAGGAAAATGAAGTCAGGGAAAGCAGCAGGCTCGGATGAAGTCACAGCTGATATAATAAAGATGCTTGGTGAGTTAGGAAATAGATGGCTCCTGAGGGTACTCATAGCAGTATAGAGAGAAAGACATGTCCCAGAAGACTGGAGAATAAGCATACTAGTGCCAGTGTTCAAAAACAAAGGGGACATCCAGAGCTATGGCAGTATAAAGGTATCAAACACCTGTCACACTGCATGAAAATTCTGGAGAGGGTGATTGATAAATGAATACAAAGAGTAGTAGAAAGTAATATTGGAGATGAACAGTTTAGTCTCAGATCAGGATGTAGTACAAATGACACAATGTTTGCAATGAGGCAGATTGTTAAGAAGAAGCTAGAGATGAGGAAAGAGTCCAACAGGGCATTCCTAGACCTTGGAGAAAACATATGACAAGGTCCCAAGTAAACTGATATGGGCAGTCTTATAATGGTTCAAAGTCCCAGAAACACTGGTAGAATTGGTGCAGACTATGTACAAAGTCCCAGTGACTCAAGTATGAACAATGTTTGGACTCACAGAGAAGTTCCCAGTGAGTGTGGCTGTACATTAGGGTTCAGCTCTGAGCCCAGTGCTATTCATATTGGTGATGGACTACATTAGCAAATAGGTTGGACGGGACAATTCAACAAAGTAGCTGTATGCAGACAATGTGGCATTACAGACAGATGCTGAACAAATGTCAACAAAGGATAAAAGAAAGGAATTCAAAACTGAATGCACATGGGATGAAACTAAGCACAGATAAGATATTTTTAAGGCAGCAAATGGAAGAAAAAACAGAAAAAAAACATCTGAGAATTGTGATAGAAGGGAAACTAATGGAACAGGTTAACAGCTTCAGGTATCTTTGAGAGGTGGCTGAGGAGAATGGAAGTCTGAATGAGGAGATCAAAGCTAGAATCAGAGGGGTGGTAGCCAAATGGAACAGTGTGCCAGGGGTAGTGTATGACAGATGAATGCCGAAGAAGCTGAAAAGTAAAGCATACAAAATAGTGGTGCAACCAGTACTGCTGAATGGTACAGAAATCTGGGCAGTAAAATCCAAGCAGTTGATGAAGCTAGAGGTCATGGAGATGAAGTGCTTGAGATGGGTGGTAGGAAGCACACTGTGGGACAGATGAAGAAATTAGGACATCAGAGCGGAAGCCAAAACAGATCCAGTTGCAGTGAAGGTCAAAAGAATGGATTATGGTGGATCAGGCACATGTCCAGAAAAACAAAAGACAATTTGGTGAAGATTTGGGACAGACGGGATGAATGCAAGAGGAAACAGGAGTGTCCATCTAAGAGGTGGATGGATCATGTGAGAGATGACCTGCAAAAGACAAGCATGAGTGTTGAAGAAGGCAGGACATGTGAAAGATGACCTACAAAAGACAAGCATGAGTGTTGAAGAAGATAGGAGAATGGCATTTAATTGAGAGAGATAGCAACAGTTCACAAGATGCAGCAGCCCAAGGAAGAAGGTGGGGAAAAAGGGGGTTGATGATGATAAATACAAATTGCATAAACTTTGCAGTGATGTTTATGCAAACAGCTTATCATTTAACCCACATTTAAATATATCCCATACAACTGTGACATCAGTTTCAGAAGTATGCTGTGTGTGGTCCAAAACTCTTCCCAGTCCTCTTTACTCTTGCTAGGAAATTCTGATGCTTTAATATTAAAAAGTATATAATCCCTAATAAATTTTCAACAGATTTAAAATCTCAATCTCAAACAGTCACATTAACTGGCAGTGGTCTGAAAATGTAATAAAAGGAATTTTAAGTTGAAACAAATTCCAGCTATATCTTTAGAAATGAGTATTTTATCATTTATGGGACATGTAATGAATCTTTTTGAGGAGTGAGTCTCTTTTATTTCACAAAAATCTGGGGATTTGGTATCTATTGATCTACCAATCACAAACAACATTTATTGATGATAAATATATGCTTTATCATAAAACACTTAAGGATGCTTCCATTTTCCTATAATTTGTGAGAGAAGAACTTACTAATAAAGTATAACTACTTCTGTTGAGTTTTCAATGTTCTTCTTTACTTAGGTGGATTTATTATTGAAGAATGTTGTCATATTGTCTCATTTTACCTGTTTAAAGTGTTAAAGGCCTGTTTCTCTTAACAGGGTCACAAAAATGCGTCTATATTAAATACACAAAGAGGCGTTTCAGCGAACGCCTCTGTGAAGATTGGAGGAAGATGGGCAAAGGCTTCCAGCCTAGTCAAATAGAATTTGATACATAATTCTATCAATTGTATAAATAAATGTAAAATACAGGCTTGTGTTTTTAAATGAAAGAAAACACTGTAAAATGTGAACTTTAAGATTGTTGCAACATTGCCATCTGCTGTAAGGAAAACCAAGCCAAGCATTTCAAATGTGTCTTTTGAAGCTGAAAAGATCTTATGAATCTCTTCGATGTTTACAAGTCGGCTCCAGTGAGTCTGGATGTAGGTTTCAGGCCCATTGTTTTAAGGTTAAAGTTAAGGGCCAGAATTTACATATGGAAGGTGCTTTATTGCTGTGGTTTCTGCTAGAGTGTATAAGTGAAATGCCTTTTATTGTTGTAGTCTCCTGAGCAGGTGTTAGCTTGCTAAATAATGCAGTTTGTGGCCTAGGAACTTCAGACTAATTGTAAAAAATGATGTCATTTAGGAGGGCCTTAGAGAGCTGTTGGTTAGTGTTTAAAAACTATTGTTGAGTGAGAGACTAGAGAGCATTTTGGTCTTGGACATCTAACCCAGCACAGCTTATGCTTTATGTATGTAAGTAAGATTATAGCACTGCGTTTTCTCTTAAGAATAGCTAAAGATTAGAAAGTTAGATTAAGTGTTTTTCTTTGACATCAGACCTGACCTACTGTATTATTTTAAGTTTCTGTGTGATCTCTGAACTCTTAGATATCTCTGTGGTGTAGTAGTATTGTCTTGTGTTTTAATTATTTATTATTAAATATTTTAAAAACCTTTACCTGTGACTGGTTTGTGTAGAGAAGTAGGCTCTGGAGTACATTGCATATTTATAGAGGTTATCGTAATAGGCCACTCTAATAAGCCTTAGACTGAATAGTCACATTACCAATTGGATAATAATATTGCACAGTAATAATTGGACACCCTTTCAAGGGACTTTGGGTAGCTGATAATTATAATTAGCTGGTGGTGGCAGCAGAAATTACTACCGTATAGTCTGGGTAAAGGGGCACATCTGGAGAATCTGTGTCAGCCTTTCCCAGGAGTGTCTGTGAAATTGTATAAATACTTTTCTCAAAGTGTGGGTATGTGTCAGTTACCTGGGCAGGGACACGAAGCACTGGTTGGACAGAGAGGGCACTGGAGGTTAGCTTGCCAGCTAGGCTGAGATCTGGACCCTATAGCTGTGCCAGTGGGGAGTCTTATTAGGGACCTGGTGAGCAAGGGAGCAACTAGCCCCAGACTGGCTGTGATCTCTGTTTGCACTTAACAGAAATTGTACTTTACTGTGTGTATTAGTTATCCTTTTCTCCTTCTAGGAGATGACCCCCCCTGGTGTTAGTGGTGAGGATTGAGGCTTCTTGATTGCTGGGCCAGGGCATGGTCATCACAGCCTCTTCATCGACACATACACAGAGAACGCCAAAACTGCAAACGCTGACATCAGCGATTTCTTTACCTGGGAAAGAAATTGCTTCGTCATTACTGTAAGTTTGCAATTTTCCCCACTGTAGTACGATCTCAGATTTGGTATATTTAGTTAGGGGGGGGTGTGGGGGGCACATGTTTGTAATGATGTGTTTATGTTTTGAGGCAAGCGATTTCTTTCCCAGGGAAGGAAATCGCTGATGCCAGCATTTGCAGTTTTGTGCATTTGCTGTGTATGTGTCGATGAAGAGGCGTTCACTGAAACGGCTCTTCGGTGATATGATATAGACCCACAAAAACACATATATTCCAAGTAAAACTATTCAAAACATATTCAGAAATGTTTTGTGGAAAATAACACTACATTTCAAAAACCTGGCTGCCTGACAGGAGACTTCAGAGGCTGTACTATCTCAACTGAAATATAGAACTACAACATGAAGGAAAAAATACAAATAAACTATACACAAACAACACTTCTTAGAGTGTCTAGGCTAACACCCTTGTGTTGCATGGGTTATAAAGTGGGGAAGAATATGGGAAAGAGAGCACAATATACTTGTATGAAAAAGTAATAATCCTGGTCAGCTCCAGCTAATTTTAGCAAGATACTTAAACCAAAAGTTATGCTTTGTGTATTTATGTACATCTCATGTAGATGCATGCTGAAATTCAAAATTAGCAACAATGAAGTTAGACTGAATATTTTTAAAGCAACAATAAAACTAATGATAGTTAGAAAACCTTAAACATTGCCATTTAAAAAAATCATAAAAGATTTAAAATAGTTAAATCATTATTATTTTGCTTAATAAAGGTCCATCAATTTAATTTCAACTGTCATTTGTTCATCAAGCAGACAAATTCTTAGCTTGGAAAGATAAATAAATAGTATGAAAGGATTAATTACATTTTTGATGGATAGAATGACTTCTGTAAGTCAAATTTTAACAGCCATCCAGAAATATATAATGCTTAGCAACAGGTTACCAAATCCTGTGAATCTTTTAAGAGAATAAACTTTAGAAAAGGCAACCTGGAAGAGATTTAGCTGAGAATATACTAGTGGCTGTGTGAGGTATACTAGCAGGAAATATTTAGTTTTGTATCGACAGAATGAAACCTTATGTCTGGTTTCCCTGTTCATGCAGAAGTTAGGCAATTGTGGATAGATGTTTTTTCAGAGCATTTTCCTTTTGTGACTACTGCATAACAGAAGCCTCAACTAGCAAATTATAATAATGAAATGTCTTTCAACTTGAAAATTAGACTTAACTCAATTAGGGTATAATTTTTTCTGGATGCCCTTTTTTGAAGAGGATGCTGTGAGCAATTTTCGGTGGAGCAGTGGTACAGAGCTTAGCATTGTCACCTCACAACAAGAGCTTCTCCAGTTTGATTCTCAGCTGGTGTACCTTCTGTGTGGAATCTGCACGTCCTCCCTGTATTTGTGTGGGTTTCCACTGGGTGCTCCGGTTTCCTCCCATATTCCAAAGACATGTCTGGTAAACAAATGTTAAATAAATAAATACATTTTTATTTCTGCAATACTGGTGTTAAAACAGGTATTTTTATCTTATATTAAGTGAATTATTGTCATTGAGGTTTATGTCACTAATTAGAATCCTTTCTAATTATGGGGAACAGTAACAGTCTGAATGCTGAAATTACTAACTGACAAAAAATGGCTTACTGATTTGTTTCTGCCCTTCTATTTACTTACATTGTGACACAGGTGTCGGAATTACTAGAGCTCCCTTATGTTGTCTGGTACAAATGCAGCACTGATTTTGCATTGTTAACTTTCAGCTGAGCTTTGGAAATGAAAGTACCTTGAATAGAAAACTAAACAAACTGCATTTTTTCATAATATGATGCATGCAAAAAAAATTACAAATCTCAGATATTGTTGATTGATTTTTATCATAACAGCTTGTAAATTATCCAGCCTTCTACCTCCTGCCCCCTCACACATAGCCCTGTTCAGTCTATTTTCACAATTATTAATGTATACTTCAGATTTGGTGGTGGTGCTGCGGTAGCGTTGTCGCCTCACAGTTAGACATTGCCCGTTCGATTCTCAGTTAGAGTGTCTTCTGTGTGGCGACATGCGTGAATGGGCATTCCTTCGTTGAAGGTTGTGCATTAGGCCCGGCAAGCCAGTACGTCAAAATCTACTGCCAATCATTAGCGGACCGGAGTTCCGCTGTGGCGACCCCTAACTGGGAAAAGCCGAAAGAAACAAACAAACTTCAGATTTATTACAACCATTTGCTCTCAGTTTGACACAGAATGTTCACTAAAATAATTACTGACAATGGAATTTACCAGAAATTTGGATTCTTACATTTGATTACCTCCATCTCAAGATAAACATTTTCCATCCTGAGTCTGATGTAAACAGATGGAATAAAACAAAATAAATGAACCAAATTAGAATTAAATTGATTTGTCACTATTCTTACTTTCATGGTTGTTTTATAGTTGTAGTCCCTCCGTCTATGGTTTTGTCATGATTGTTTCATGATTTGCAATAATTTTTTCACTTTCTGTTATTTTTCATTGCATGATCTCCACCTCCCATAATTCTCTGTGGAATGCCCCCTGCCCTTTGATGACATGTAAGACATTCCACTAAAGCTGTCAGTTCAGTGCATGAAAACAGTTATGAGGACTAGGGTGTTTTTTTTTTTCTAGTGAAAGCAATGAGGTTCAAATGACTGATTTAACTGATGTTGGCATTACTGTTATCACTGATGGTTCACAGTGGTGCACTTTTGTTTTTGTTAATGTTTTGAGTGGCAGCATGTGTATAGGTAAAGTGATTTTGTTTGGAATTTTAGGAGATGAATTTAGTGAATGATATGAATCTGTTTGAAAATTAGCTGTGAGTATGAAATTAGGAATGAACATTGTAATGATCATCACTGAAACTATGTTGCACAGTGTTACACACACACACACACACACACACGCACACACACACACACACACACACACACACACACACACACACACACACACACACACGCGCACACACACACACACACACACACACACACACACTTGCTCTTGAGCAAAGGAATGACATTTAGTGTATTGTTGCAGTTCTTCTGTATGTAATGTGAACCTTTTTTCTGAAGAAAATGTAGTACAAAACTGTAGGACAGGTATGCATTTTATGAGGGAGCAAAGGTTTATTCCTGAAATTATTTGGAGGGTGACCGAGAGATGATAGAATGATGATACTGCTAGGAGGATATAATGGAACTACACTGTGATGCACACAAGGGAATCGTGTATGCAGTATGCAGTGGTGTTGTGTTAAAGCTGTGTGTGTATGTGTGTGTGTGTGAGAGAGAGTGACACAGACTGAGAGAGAGAAAGAGAGAGAGAAAACCCATTTAGGGACATTCCACAATATTCTGGGTAGTTGGGAGGATACACATCACAACTAACATCATAGCTTGACACCTGAAAACCATACATAAACGACTAACTCTTTCCACAGAAATAAAACACACATTCCATGCCATTTTTTAAAAATGAACTCCAACAGGCATGAAACTGCAAACAGTACAATGCAGAGGTTCATCCCATTTCACCATTGCACAAACTTAACAGTAATACCTTGAAAGGTAGTGCTGTATAAACTAGTCATGACTGGAGGTATTGCACATTCACACAGAATGCCTAGACACTGGCAGTTCAGGATCAGAGTGGCAGAGGGTTGCAGCCTCCCTATACAAAATTTGTTACATGTATAATATGGCATCCTCTGGAAATCAGTGTAGCCATAGTACTCTGTATGCCAAATACTGGAACATTGTTGAACATATCTCTCAACCACTTGCACAAGAAATTCTGACAAAGCCTAAACTAATAGAGGAAAAGGCCTGAAAATAGTGGTAGCGTCTAAATATTGCTCTTATAAACTCAAAACGTTGCTAGAATAACAGGAATTGTGTTAGCATAGCATGTATTTTCTGAAGGATATGGAGTCTGAAACACAAATGAATGTCATTATTTTACTAAAATCAACCCTCAGTGATTTTTCATAAAAACACAAATTTTATACGGAATGGACCAAAAATATAAAGAAAAAATATGAACATTCTGCAGAAGTCTGGACTGTTGAGAGGTATGTGCCTGAACCCAGGTGGGGATACAGTAGGTACTTCTTAGATGCCAGCATCCTGGATATACTTGTGATACTTACCTGCATGCCATGGCATTTGGATGATAATATAATAACCATGGTATCCCCTGATCATTGTACCAAGATGCAGGCATTCCAAGTGCTATCAGTGATGCTTGGCACAACTGACTGTGCTCACATGTGCATTAAAGCACCTCAGAATCTACATTGGCTGGTATATTACAACTTCAATGGAGCATGACTTCCTGATTCACAACGTTATGTGCAATGACAATGACATTTTGTGTTCCATGTCAGGTGCCAATATCACAGCTCCAGCCACCATTACGCCATAGTCACATAGAGCTGCACAGGCCAAGCACCATGCCGCAGTTATAGGCAGACAGTTGTGGCTGATACATCTGTACTTGCACAAGATGATTCTTACAAAGGTACCTGAAAGAGAAAAATAAGACACACTCCATATTCACATTCACAACTGCTAACTGTTGCAGTGGTCAGTACATTTGACTAACATAACAGGACAATATGTAATATGTCTCTGTGGAATAACATGCTGCTGCTAGCTATCCAGTTGCTTGGGATGCTGCTAGGAATAGAACCACAGTTTCACACACACACACACACACACACAAATATATATATATATATATATATATATATATATATATATATATATATATACATATATATGTTGTAGGCAAGATAATTGTACCAGCACATGAAAATGTGTGTGTGTGTGTGTGTGTGTGTGTGTGTGTGTGTGTGTGTGTGTGTGTGTGTGTGTGTGTGTGTGTGTGTTTAAAACACTATGTAAAATTTGAGATGTCTCCAAAATGCCAACATTAACTTTCCCATTAAAGGAGAGTTGCATGGATAAGCTGGTATGGTGAATACTGAGTCTGTGAACTCATAATGCAACGCAGTGGTGCAGCGGTAGCATTGTTGCCTCACAACAAGAGGTTCTCTGGTTCGATTCTTGGCTGGAGTGCCTTCTGTGCGGAGTTTGCATGTTGTCCCTGTGTTAATGTGGGTTTTTTCTTGGTACTCCAGTTTCCTTCCACATTACAAAGACATGCATCTGGAGAGTTTCTCCATGGGCCTCTGCTGAAAATTGGCTCTGATCCAAGTTGGACTTTCCCAGTAAACAAATGTTAAATAAAATAATCACAACAGAGACCTGAATATATAGAACTTCAGTGTATCCTATGACTTCTATCTTAGTGATTGGCCTGGACTATGACGTGAGAGGGGGATAGTGCTAACAACAGTTAAAAAGCTTAAAAGCATCCTCATTACAAAACACCAGAAAAGTGAAGTGATATGTGTATGTGTGTGTGTGTGTGTGTGTGTGTGTGTGTGTGTGTGTGTGTGTGTGTGTGTGTGTGAGACAAAGTCTGAAGTGGCAGAGTAAGCAACTAACTAGCACAGAGGGACATTACCCACCCCCCTCACCCAACTTATAAATCACCACCCACAGTAAGGAATCTGGCTGTCTTAAATGTGCAAGGCATCCATCCTACTTTACTTTAGTAAAAAAGGAAAAAAATAACATCAGACTTTAGCTTTCTGAATTTCACCCCATGTTAAAATATTAATACGACTCCACTTTAGACTGCAACAAATCTTTTAATTTCAGCCACAAGAAACCTATAGCAGATTATGGCACACTTGGCATCATGAGAATTTTTCCATTGTTTCCTAAATGATGAGTAATTTTTGTTATTCCATTATCACTTATGTAGTCACTCATGCACATAAAATAGCTTGACTCACTCATATATACCTAAAGGAAAGAATCCTTACAACTGCCACAGCTCTAGGCAAATGCTCATATTGTTACCATTAGCTCAAGTACAAGAAGGCCCAATATACAGCTAGCTAAAGTGACATCTCCAGGAAATAAATGGTATTATAATATAGACAGACGTTATCTACCTTGAGTCTTGCTCATTGATCTAAGAAAGCATTATATAGTCAATCACCAACAATTATTCACCAAAATGAATAACACAGGATGTAGCAATCAAGTCACTAAAGGATTCAGCAGTTATATGGCAGGAAGGATGTCATTTCTGAAAGTTAAAAGTGCCCTCCCATGGCAACATGTTAAACAGCTGCAGTGCTCCAGGGTTGTTTACCAAGCCCACTCATATTTTCTATCTTTGTAAGGTTATTCATCCTAGGCTATCCCCTGTGCACCTATTACATTATATGTAAATAATCCTGTAATTCTATTATGACCCACAAATACTAACCTCGATGCAGGTCATCCATAATTTAGCCTACCTATCCAAATAGTGACTTGGAAAGAAACTTCAAATTTATTAAAAAAATGTTTTGTATCACCTTATCATCATAGCTAACTGTTCAAAACAACTGGGACATCACTATTCCTCAAGTAAGAAACTAGAAAATATTATTATATTAACTTCACTTTGACATAATTATTTTCTTTGAAATATTGCATTACAGGGTTTTAAACTCAATCTGCCAGCAATTAGGAGTCCGAAATACACACCAACTGCAGAGAATTCTGACTGTTAAAATATTCACTCAGATGAAGACAAAACAGTTGAGAAAGCACTCATATACTTGATTTATTCACAGAATACAAGATAAAGCTTTCGGGTAACACCCTTCATCAGTATATTCAGTCCATTTTAAATACTCAAGTTCAATAAAACACATGACACAACCATCTAATAAAAGATTGCTTTCAATTAAGTACAAAACGCAGTATCAATTATTCAATTACAATGTCACAATACATAATACATTTAAAATATGACACACATAAAATATAACTTTCATATGAACAAACTAACATTTCTACATATACTTTTTTCATGTATATGTGCTTTTACATAAAACAAGTATTATTTATAATTTTTTTTTGCTTAGCTACCAGTATAGGTTTTATACTAACTAAATTATTTAGCCCTGGATATCTATCTGCTTCTAACACAGTTTTCCATTTATATTCCATTACTTCCACCTTATTATTAACATCCTCACCCCTCATGTCTCTATATAATACTTGCAATGCTTTAAATTTAAGCACATTCATCGGCCCCTTATCCTTATAATGTTTGGCCAGTGCATTAGTTATAACCGTTCTTCTCACCTCTGATTTGTGTTCATTTTGTGTGTTCAGTTATATGATCATTTAGGCGCCTTGAGCATTTTCCTACATAGAAACGTTCACATTGTATGCAAGTAGGTAAATAAACTATCAATTCAGTATTACAAGTTGATGGCATTCTATTTTATACATCTCTTTACTTATAGGATGTTTAAACTCTATATTGTTACATATATCCTTTCAACTGCAGTTATGGCATGGTATTGTATCATTTGTACTTGATATATACATTTCTTTACTACTGAATCTAAAATTTTTATAACATAGGTCCCTTTTCAGATATAAACAATTCCTATGGGCAAATTTTGTTTTTTCTCCTAGAATGGATATTAGATCTGGCATTGATATTAAAATCCACCAGTTCTTTCGTATTATTTTCTCTATGTCTTTTGTTATATTGATTTGGGTGGTGACATATCTTAACTGGGTTCAGTTTCTTTATTTCCCATGTCCATCTGTGAAATATCACTAAGCATAGCTGGTGCTATCATTTCTCTCTGTTCCAACATGGGAAATAAAGAAATTGAACTATGTTATAAAGATTTTAGATTCAGTAGAAAATAAATGTATATATCAAGTAGAAATGGTACAATACCATGCCATAACTGCAGTTATTGTAAGGAGTTTAAACATCCTATAAGAAAAGAGATGTATAAAATTGAATGTCATGCAACTTGTAATACAGAATTGATAGTTTATTTAGCTACTTGCATACAGTGATGATTAGTGATCAGCAGTATGGTTTAATGCCAGGAAAGAGCACTACAGATGCGATGTTTGCTCTGAGAGTGTTGATGGAGAAGTACAGAGAATGTCAGAAGGAGTTACATTGTGTTTTTGTAGACTTAGAGAAAGTATATGACACGGTGCCTAGAGAGGAGTTGTGGTATTGTATGAGGAAGTCAGGAGTGTCAGAGAAGTATGTAAGAGTGGTACAGGATATGACGAGGGTAGTGTGACAGCGGTGAGGTCTGCGGTGGGAGTGACAGATGCGTTTAAGGTGGAGGTGGAGTTACATCAAGGATCAGCTCTGAGCCCTTTCTTATTTGCAATGGTGATGGACAGGTTGACAGACGAGATCAGACAGGAGTCCCCGTGGACTATGATGTTTGCAGATGACATTGTGATCTGTAGTGAGAGTAGGGAACAGGTGGAGGAGACCCTGGAGAGATGGAGATATGCTCTAGAGAGAAGAGGAATGAAGGTCAGCAGGACTAAGACAAAATATATGTGTGTGAATGAGAAGGAGGATAGAGGAATGGTGAGGATGCAAGGAGTAGAGGTGGCGAAGGTGGATGAGTTTAAATACTTGGGGTCAATAGTTCAGAGTAACGGTGAGTGTGAAAGAGAGGTGAAGAAGAGAGTACAGGCAGGATGGAGTGGGTGGAGAAGAGTGTCAGGAGTGATTTGTGACAGACGAGTACCTGTAAGAGTGAAAGGGAAGGTCTACAAGAGGGTAGTGAGACCAGCTATGTTATATGGGTTGGAGACAGTGGCATTGACAAAAGGGCAGGAGTTTGAGCTGGATGTGGCAGAGTTAAAAATGTTAAAATTTGCACTGGATATGATGAGGGTGGACAGGATTAGGAATAAGTATATTAGAGGGTCAGCCCAGGTTGGAAGGTTTGGAGACAAAGCCAGATAGGCAAGATTATGTTGGTTTGGACATGTGCTGAGGAGGGATGCTGAGTATATCGGGAAAAAGATGCTAAGGATGAAGCTACCAGATAACAGGAAAAGAGGAAGGCCTAAGATAAGATTTATGGATGTGGTGAGAGAGGACATGCAGGTGGTTGGTGTGACAGAGCAAGATGCAGAGGACAGGAAGAAATGGAAACTGGTGATCCGCTGTAGCAACCACTAATGGGAAGAACTGAAAGAAGATGATGATGATACAATGTGAAAGTTTCTATGTAGGAAAATGCTCAAGGCACCTAAAAGATTGTATAATTGAACACAAATCAAAGGTGAGAAGAACGGTTATAACTAATGCACTGGCCAAACATTATAAGGATAAGGGGCCGATGCATGTGTTTAAATTTAAAGCAGTATTACATGACATGAGGGGTGGGGATGTTAATAATAAGCTGGAGGTAATGGAATATAAATGGATAACTATGTTAGAAGCAGCTAGATATCTAGGGCTAAATAATTTAGTATAAAACCTATATTGGTAGCTAAGCAAAAACAATATAAATAATACTTGTTTTATGTAAAAGCACATATACATGAAAAAAGTATATGTAGAAATGTTAGTTTGTTCCTATGAAAGTTATATTTTATGTGTGTCATATTTTAAATGTATTATGTATTGTGACATTGTAATTGAATAATTGATACTGCGTTTTGTACTTAATTGAAAGCAATCTTTTATTGGATGGTTGTCATGTGTTTTATTGAACTTGAGTATTTAAAGTGTGTTTAAAATGGACTGAGTATACTGATGAAGGGTGTTCACTGCTTGTGAAGGCTTTATCTTGTATTCTGTGAATAAATCAAGTATTTGAGAGCTTTTTCAACTGTTTTGTCTTCATTTGAGCAATAAGGAGTCAACTGCAGACATTCAACATCCAAATGCGTTCAGCTCCCAGCCTGCATATGACCTACCAGTCACAGCCATGTCCTATGCAGAGATGCTTGAATAGGTTCATAGTTACATATTCTCTCTATGTCCATGGGGGTTATCTTATAGGTTCATAGATTAGTACTAGGCTAATTGCCCTTGCGAGTCATTTTAAGCCTAGCCAATTATCCCTTGTGAGACTTAAACCTTGTACCTTGTGTTTGTAAGGCAAACACCTTAACTATTAGGCCACCCTCCCTACTGCAAAATATATTTTTTTTAGATGTATAACACTTGGTCCAACTTATGAACATCACTGCACCACCTTACAAACAGCAAACTGACTTGGCTCAGACTACAGCTCCAAGTATCTCCTAGTTTCTTAATATACAAAATAAACTACCAAGATTTCAACCTATCATTAACAAAGTTCCTTATTTAGAGGTGTACAGCTAGGAACCTAAGAGCCACATTTTCTTTGCAGAGTGGCTTATATATTTAAAAGTATAAGCTTACCATTATGGGACATACTTTCTCTGTCATACCTTAGTATTTGAAATGGTCTTCTCTTCACAAGCTTACCATCATGGGACATGCTT
This sequence comes from Protopterus annectens, assembly GCF_019279795.1. Classification (NCBI taxonomy): domain Eukaryota; kingdom Metazoa; phylum Chordata; order Ceratodontiformes; family Protopteridae; genus Protopterus; species Protopterus annectens. Next base: position 462,799,342 of record NC_056725.1, read on the forward strand.
TCTCTGTCATACCAGAATGCTCCAAGTTATCTCTGTGTTTTAATACAGTCGGAGCAAACCTTTTTAAAAAGCCTGGTTTGCCCATCAAGTAGCTGTTATTTGAAGTACAGTGGTTACATGTTAACATAGTTCTAAACTCCATTACTCAAGAATAAAAATAATGGACAAAAGCCCAAAATCGGGGATCATTTTTAACTATTACCCTAATTCTCTTAGACAATGGGGCAAAAGGTTTTGCTTCAACTTGAATTTTCTGAACAATAAGAAGTAAGAAACTCTAATGTCTGACATTACTGACTGGCTGTAATCCTTAGTGATTAACCAGAAAATCCAAAAAATTACAAGGGACAGGGAAAAATATGAGGCAAATTCAGGGACATTCTGAAAAATCAGTGACAGTTGACAGCTATGTATGTTAATTAGTCAAGCAGTATAAACTAAACATGAAATGGAATGATGAACTGCGGTGGTGCAGAGGTAGCGTTGTTGCCTCACAGCAAGAGGTTCTCCCTTTCGATTCTCGGCTGGAGTGTGGGGAGTGCCTTCTGTGTGGAGTCTGCATGTCCTCCCCGCGGTTGTGTGGCTTTCGAAAGACATGCGTAAATGGGCATGCCTTTGATGAAGGTTGGACGTCGAGCTGGCACCTCGGCGTTCGTGAAAATCTACTGCCAATCATTAGCGGACCGGAGTTCCGCTGTGGCAACCCCTAACTGGGAAAAGCCGAAAGACAACAACAACGAAATGGAATGATGAATCCAAGTTAATCTGTTATAAATTTATTAACTTTCAGTCCACTGTGGAGCACATAGCACTATGAAGACATTCATTATGTTTCCTGCATGGTATATCTGCCCTACATAAACTAAGTAGTTTGTAGTGAATTATAAATGTTTTACACAATGCTACTAATAATGAATTTGATCTTAAACTATATAGTTTCTTTAGACTCACTGTACATAATATAAAAGCTAAAAGAAAAATCTAGGCAATGATCATTGAAAATTGCCATAAAGGTGAAAAACCTGATGTCCTTAAGGGGTCATTTGCATATACCCCATGTGCCTCCAATACAAGAGGTTTAAGGAATCACACAGTGGAAACTCTAGCTTGGCTATATTTCTCGTTTAGTTTTTAGGTTTTAGTTTTTAGTTTTAGTTTTTACTGAGTTTTCTGTGGGACTTTTTTACTCATTGTTTTAGATTGTACATAACATATTTACTGTGTTGCAAAAGGCTTAGTTATGCAGAGCCTCTCTTCAACCTCTGTATGTAAAACACTTGTATTTAAATACACATAATAGTACTTCATTACACAGTGCCCTCTGCCCAAGCGTGGAAGAAAGTCTGGTTAAATTAGGTTATTCGCCTAATAACAAATAAAGAAAATAGAAAAAATATCTGTCTCCCAATTAGTGCCGTGCCATAAGTATATATTCTTGGATAAATCATGAATTTCCACCTCATAAAGTTATTCTTCTCTTCACACTGATGTGCTTCATATGGTATTTGCAATCTATGAGAAGCAGAGAACACAGTTTGACTTCGAGTGACTTAAATAAGACATAACAGTGTGTCATTGTAGATGGAAGACCCTGCAACAGTTGAGCAGCTGGGACTACAGTCATTAATGATGTATAAATGTACTCGCACACATTATATGTCACTCGTGATACATAAAGGTGTTCAGGTGTTAAATATGCAAACTCTGAAACGTTTGCTCAGTAGTGTCTCATTCAACACCCTCTGGAAAGTTACAAACATGGATTTATATATTATAATGTGGCTTCAGGTTAGATGGATAGTAAGAACTGAAAATACTCACCAGAAGCACCAAATAATTTTATATTAACATTATCTAAGACACTCTTACAGTACTTGTTGCTGCATGTACATCACTAATTTGCATCATATGAAGTATGCTTTAAACAGAGAATTCATTCATTAGATAAGTCTGTGTATGAATTTTGTCATTATGGAACTGGATAACTAAACTATCATTGTGTTATCCTCTGCTACCCATAACTCAGCCACATGTAAGCCTTCTTAATGGAAAACACACAACTCATGCCATCTATCATGGGGTGTGTGACTAAGATATGATACAAGTACATCTTGTTGTGATGATGTTTGGTATAATGTAACCTCTCAGAGCAAATGTATGTTGCAGATGTGTGGTAAATGAATTAGTGAAGGTTATCAAAAATAAATGTTTGGTCACTAAAGGCTTCCTCTGTGTTTTGTTGAGTCTGAACTCAGTAAATACGAAACAATCTAGTCACAGTTTCAGCTCAGCAAAACTGACTAAAAGCCCCACCACACTCTTACATAAATATACCACCTCCAGAGTCACAAAACTATGGAGACAACAGAAACTCACACAGAAAGAGAACCACTGCTGGTTAAGCATATAAAAACTGCACAGGCAGTGATTTCCCATGGAAAATAGAGATAGGGCAGTCCAACACTAGTTAGTTGAACTCGGAGTTTAAATCTCATCCACTTTTCTCTTGAAGACTAATAGGAAAAAAAGCAATAAAAGAGCAAATGTAGCACTTCAAGTGACACATATGCTGAAATAAAACTTTCCTGACAGCCGAGAAAGCATTGATTTATCAAATAAAGTAGAGCAGACCTTTTAAAACTACAGCTTGTAAGACCAGAACAGAAGCTGCATGAACTCATTACGCAAAGTCATATCACCCAGATTCACTATCCTTACAGTGATATAGTAACGTCTTACAATGGCTATACAAAGAGTGGAGCAACCAACAGATACAAATTGTTTGCAAACATTCGTAAGTAGCCCTGGAGTAAAAGGCTTTATGTCCAGAAAAGAAAAGAAGAAAACTTTCATATAAATATGTTAAAGCATGGAAGAAAAATATCCATTTTCACAGACCCTATTTCTTGTCTGCTGGATAAAAAAATATTGCCTTTGGAACCCCTACCATTTTATAACTCTGACAGAAAAAAACACGAATAATATTTCAGTGTCCCTGTCCTTGCAGTACCTCTTGAGTGGCACAAAAGATTACTCTGAGCTGTAAATGAGATGTTGTCCAGGACAGACTGGTTTGGTTATTGCATAAAGCATGCAGGCACAACATTGCTTTTCCTAACTAAAAAGATTGTTTCCACCATGTAACTGATAACATCTTCTCCCCTGGCTCTGTAAAGGAAGAGAGTTCCAAGGAGCTTCTGAAAAAAAACCTGAGTGGGAGATAACTACAAAGCACATCTTATTCTGTTATTTAACATGCATTTGAAGTCAATAATTTTTCCAGACAGACTTGAAATATATTATGTTTTTTTTTTCAGTAAAATACGTTATGTACATGTTTCTGTAGCTCTAGGCCCTGTTCTGCAATCTTGTAATGAATTTTTTTTTTCTGGAGATAGGAGTAGCCATGGATTTGTATTCTCTTTAGATCTCTCCAGAGATTATAACTTTTATTACAGCTTTTCTGCTTTATGTATTAGGCAGGTGATAATATATTTTTCAATTCATTGTGTCAAATCAAGATTTCTAGTATAGGAGGGCACATACAGTGTTACAAAATCACAATGTCATTTTTCTTACATATTCTGGACTCTTAAAAAGAGACATTTTAGACCTGGTAGGACTTGCACTCACCAATGAAAATGTAAATATGTAATTTTAAGTAGTGGTACACTGTTTTCATCTTTCATAAAGTTGCATGCAGTCTGTTCTATAATTTTACTAGTCTGTTATGGAATAATGCAGGTTTCATCCTTGTGTTATGTATGCTGCAGATAAACAAATAGCATTATTTCTAGTAAAAGGGTGATTTGATTTAATTTTAAACCCATGCCCAGCTTTTTGTTCAGTCAACGTGCTAAATAAATATATGTATGTATAAGGATTTTCATGTATCATTAACCTATATCTGCCTAAAAAGATGTTTAAGCAATGTATCCTTGTCTCATAGCATAAGTTATACAACCAGAATATACGTTAGTAAAAAGAAGCTGTGTGGCCTCCAGTTCTCCTTTGTCTTTTGAGAAATACAGAAGGAAATTAGCATTATATTCTATCTAGAATCTTACAACAGAGGCAAATAATGGGGTATGAACAGAAGCATGCATTTTAGTAATCCTTTAAAATGCTGTTATGTGACAATAACAATATTCTGTTGCATGGACATCATTATAAAATTACTTCATTTGTAGTCAGTGCCCTGGGATACTTTTAAACATCGCTACAACTTATAAATTCATTTGACAAACTGCAAGGATAACCTTTATTGTTCTGGCCAGAAATGAAGTACTGCACATTTATTTCTGTTGCATCAAAATCCCATTTTCAATTTACGCAGTATGTTAAATGATCATATACTTTTGAAAGTCTTTAAGTTCACTGCAAACTTTCCTAACCACATTTGCTTTGAGCTATGTAGTGTTGCCACAGAAAATTAACAAATAACACAGAACCCAACATGGAACCTGTCAAAACTTGATATTGTAAAGTATCCATTCATACAGTTTGTCACATAGTTTTCAAAAAACAGACTTTGACTTAGCCTTGCTTTAAGCCAGGTAAAAGATATGATAGCACTGAATTCAGTAAGCTCTTTTAGCAGCCTTTATATGGGACAGAGTCAAAAGCCTTCAATTAATCCAGTTTGAACACTTCAACTGCCAATTCAGGATCAAAAATCTAAAATGACGTTGCTTCTGTGCAGGGAAGGGACCTAACTACAACCCAAACAACCTGTGTTTGGCTAGTAATCCTGACATTGGAAGAGCCGATGTTTGGGGTGGTGGTATAAGAATTATTAGGAATATGCCTGCTGACCTTTCTCAGAAGGAACAGTGTGGGAGCATCCTAGTGGAATGCCAAACATTATAATTTCTGGTGGAGACCAGGGATCATTGCTGGAAGTGGAAGTCACTGCAGAATACAGAAGGGTAGCTGAAAGAATATGACAACACATGGCAGGCATGTTTCTCATGAGACACTCTGTTCATTGTCCCACCAGAAGATGTACCCATCACACAGTGAGAAGTAGGGCTGACCCTTGGTATACTCCACCCAGTTACTATCACATGGCAGCAACACTGAGGACACTTGTGACAATAGGAGGTACTGCCAGCCATGCCAGGAGAAGTGGGGTAGGGGATGTATAACTTATGCCAGCAAAGCTAGCTGGAATTTTGTAAATAACTATATGTCATTTGTATATCAAACTTAATTGTACAGATGCTTATGCTGAAAATGTATTCATGAGGTTTGCTTGTGTTAAAATGTCTCAACATTGTGCAATGCTGGAAGGAAGACAGATGTATATGTATTATTGCAACTGAATGAAATGTGTAGATTGTAGCAGCATATACTAGAAGGGAAATTTGAAAAATATTCTTGAAATTAAATTACTTTATGGGTTAAGCCATAAAGATGTTATTCCACAGTTTTGAAGGGAGCCAGAGACTCAATGTATGTACTAGAGAATAGGTTATAACTCTTGTAGGAAGAGTGGAATGGATTTATGACTTCCAGCAGCTACACCACATCTGAGCATAGATCTATCTGCATGTGTGATAAATAGGTGCTTAAATCTTATCAGCTTCTAGTGATAGGGGTAGTGTGGGAAACAGAGTCAGATGACCAGATGTGTGGCATGTCATTCTGTACAGAAATAATGTTTTAATATTAGAGGAGACTGAAGTCTCAGGAGCATTCTGTATTCTGTCATGGATCCGACAACAAGGACCACTCACCCATCTTGCCTTGCTCTATTCAGTTAATAGGAACAGTAATTCTTTTAGTTAATCAGGAATAGATAATGAGACTAGCTAAATACTGTTTTTCTATAACTGTATGAAACTTTCCATCAGTGATAGTTTTAATATTTTCATTGGCTGAAACTCTGGTGTTTATTGTAAATAGATATTTAGTATTTTCTTTTTCATTTATTATATATTATTAAATATATTACATTTTCATTGTAGCTGGTCCTTTTTAGAAAATATTTAAGCTATGAGAGTATTGGTGATGTGTGGCCATTCCTGAAAGCCTTGCTGTTTAGTAACATTACCATTATTAATTTCACTCAGTATAATTGGATACTCTTGTAAGAGCCTTAAAGTAGCTGGCAGGGATTCTGGTGGCAGTGATAACTACCTTATAGTCTGGGCAGAAGGAGGCATAGCACATGGATCTGTGCAAGCCTTTCCCAAGTGTGTGTGTGTGTGTGTGTGTGTGTGTGTGTGTGTGTGTGTGTGTGTGTGTGTGTGTAAATCAAATCTCAAAGAGTGTGCATGTGTGTGTGTTTGTGTGTGTGTGTGTGTGTGTGTGTGTGTGTGTGTGTGTGTGTGTGTGTGTGTGTGTGTGTGTGTGTGTGTCAGTTCCTTGGAGCAGGGAAACAAAGCACTTGTTTCACAAAGAGGGTGCGGGAGGACTTAGCTTGGAATCCCAACTAAGGACTCAACTATAAGCTGTTCCAGTGGGGATTCTTATTGAGGGTCTGGACAAATATAGAGAGGAACCAGCCGCTGGACTGAGCTTGCTCCCTGGTTGCTCTTAAGGGAAATTGTGCTTGGTGCAGAGAGATATGCATCTGAAAATACTAAGTGTATCCATTTGTATTCCAAGTGACTGTCTCTCTCCAGTCTCAGTGGTGAGGATGGAGGCTCCTTGATTACTGGCCTAGAGTGGAGGCATCAAATATTGGTGAGCAGTGGTGTGGATATTGAACTTCTGTACCCTGTAAGCAGTTGTCACTAAAGGTGTGTACTCTCAAGCAGCCACAAGATGAAAATTCAGAGTTTCAAATCACAGAAATTTTTATTTATTTATTTATTTTTTTAGTTTAGTTTTGGTAGTCAGGGAAAGCAGGCAAATATATCAGCAGAGTTGGCCAAAGTGTGTGAAGCCAAAGGACTGGTGAATGCCAACCTGACTAAAGAGGAAATTATTTCAGCCTTAGTCACAGCTCAGAACAGCATCCAGGAGGATAACCAGTCTGGAGATGGGAATTTGCAGCCATCAGAAACAGGACAGTTCAAATTTTCTTCAGAGAACTTAAAAATATGTCTGACATTAAAGAGACTTGAATTGGAGGCCAAACATTTGGAATTAGAATCAGCAGAGAGACTGCAGCATTTGGAGGATGAAGAAAATGAGCAGCAGCATCAACATGGAAGGGACATGGAGGTAACGGAGAAGGGAATAACCAAACCCCAGAAGCAACAAAGGTCAATAATTCCTTCCACATTTTACAGAGGGTGATAATTTTGATAGTTTTATTCATATATTTGAAAGAGTATGTAAAGAGTATAATGTTGACCAAGGGCTCTAGGTAGAGATCCTGACCCCCTTACTCCATGGTAAAGCTGCAACTACCATTTCCAAATTGTCTAATATTGATTGTTTAAATTATGACAAGGTCGACTGTCATTTAGTAGAATGTTTTAAGTTAATACCTAAAGCTTACAAAAAAAGATTCATGAGCATAGATGCAAGGCAGATGAAAGTGTGTGTGATTACATTGCTGAGTTAAGCACTTATTTTCATAGGTGGGTGAGTGGGTGTCAGGTCACCACTTCTGAAAGGCTGGCAGATGTTTTGGTGAGGGAACAGGCCCTAACACTTTGTCTGAGGACATGAGAATCTGGTTGGCAGGCCAAGAGTGCAACTCTGCAGAAGAGCTGGGGAAAAATTATGGTTTCTACTTAGCAAGCAGGCATCACTGCATAGGAATGGGATTACCTGTGCTGCACATGGATATAAGGGAACCCATGGTGGGCAGCCTAAACCACCCCAACAAAGTCCACCAGTAACAGAAGAAACCACTAGTTCAGGTACACAGTCAGGATCAAGGGTTAAATGCTTTACATGTAGCCAGTGGAGTCATGTAGCATATAGATGTCCACAGAGGCAAGGTGGGGGAGCCAGCAAGTGGGAATAACAGTATGTTGGCAGTAAGTTGTCTGGGGACAACAGGGGTACCAAACTATCACAAGAGGTTATATCCTATCTTTGTTGATAGAAAACAGGCCACTGCTAAGAGAGATACAACCTCTGACATAACCATTTCGAAGCCTGCAGTGATTAAACATGAGCCATACTTGCTTCTGAAGTCCATTCCAGTCCATTCCAGTCAGAGCTTTAGTAAGGACCTCATTCCAAATGCCTTTGGCCAGGGTTCACCTTGGCTGTGAGGGTGGAAAAGGAAGCAAGCAAGTATGTGTGTTTGAGGATATCCCTGCAGATGTCCTAATAGGGAATGATTTTGATAATGTAGTACCTTGTGTGCATGCAGTTACACTCAGTCAGGCTTGGAGACAGGCATTTGGGTCTGGTAGCCTGGGATAGACCCAGACAGGCACTACACCTGAAGCCAGGGCTGGTGGTGTGGCTATTTCAGGGAGGGAGTTACCCTGTAGCAATGAGCCTGAAGGTGATTCACAGCTGCTGGTAGGTACAGATGTTCCCTTAGGGTTTATATTAGCTTGTTGAACACTGAAAAGAGTAAATGCTGTTTGATCGACAGCTAATATATGAAACTACAAAAACTCTATCGGCCGGGACAGCGATTTTTTTCCAGGGGAAAAAAGTTGCTGTTCCCAAAAAACAAATCCACAAAAAAATAGAGTGGGGGGCTTTGACCCCCCACATCCTCCAACATGGGGGGCTGTGCCCCCCACACACCCCCTACTTAAATATACCAACTCTGAGATCACACCACAGTGGAGGAAACTGCAAAGTCCTGATAATGGCCCAGCCATTTTTTTCCCTGGGAAAAAAAATCGCTGTTCCAGCCATTCGAGTTTTTGCACTTTCGTATATTAGCTGTCGATCAAAGAGCATTCGCTCTTTTGAGTGTTTGATAAGCTAATAGGAACCTATTCCCTTGGACAGTGTGACTACAAGGGTAGAGGTGAGCGGCAGTACCCAGGGTGACAGTGAGGCACCACTATCAGAGGATACCAGACTTCCTGTGAAGGGGAGCTGGGAAAAGTCACAAAAGTAGAGCTGAGACAGGCACAGCTCTCAGACCCTACACTAGGAGGGAGGTAGCTAGGGAGGCATCTGATTGTCAAGAGAAAGGGGAATCTGTATACTGGAACAAAGGGTTACTGTACAGAGAGTGAATCCCTGATGGAGGGCTAGAGGATGAGGTAATACAGCAATTGGTAGTGCCTAGAACCTTCCGTCTGGCACTTCTAGCCATAGTCCATGACATTCCTTTTGCAGGTCATATGGTTATAAAGCATACCAAGAGACATATTATGCAAAACTTTTATTGGCCTGGGATTGCAAAGGATGTAACAGGGTACTGCAGGACCTGTGACCAGTGCCAAAAAGTAGACAAGGCAAGAGACAAGTTGAAAGCTTCTTTGATGCCTTTGCCTGTGATTGAGGAGCTGTTTCAGAGGGCAGCTATGGATATTGTGGGGCCTCTGAATACCCCATGTTCCACAGGGAAGAAGTATATCCTGGTGGTAGTAGATTATGATACTAGATACCCTGATACAGTAGTTCTGGCCCCCATTGAGGCAGAGAATGTGACAAATGCTTTGCTTGACATTTTCAGCATGCTAAGTTTCCCAAGAGAAATAGTGAATGACAGAGAGATGCCAATTTCATGTCAGACCTTCTGGGTTGTCTGTGGAAGCACCATGGGGTGAAGCACCTAACGACCATCCCCTGCCATCCCCAGACTAATGGTCTTGTGGAGAGGTTAAACTTTACACTAAAGACCATGCTATGGGCATTTGCAGACCAGTTTAAGAGAGAGTGGGACACATATTTTCCCCATCTGCTGTTTGCTTACAAACAAGTACCCCAGGAATCCACAGGTTTTTCACCTGTTGAACTGATGTATGGGGACAGGGTAAGGGGGTCTCTAGATTTGATTCATTATGAGTGGGAGGATGGGTGTGAATGCCACAAGGAGTCTGTTGTGGCATATGTCCTAAACCTCAGGACAAGGCTTAGGGAGCTCATGGGCTTGGCCCAGAAGAACCTGGTAGGAGCCCAGCAGCAGAGAAAGGTCTGGTATGACAGGAATGCTCAAACCAGAGAGTATGCTGTGGGGCAGCAGTTGATGGCTCTCATTCCTGTCGGATGCAATAAGCTGCCAGCTTGGGAGGGAGCCTTCATAGTGGTAAGGAAGGTCAGCGATGTTAAATACATGACAGGAATGCTAGGCAGGCAGTAGGGGCACAAATTGTTCCATGTTAATATGATGAAACCATACCATGCTAGGGAGGCCCTGGTGCTAAGTATTTGCAGTAGGAGGCAGAAGGAATCTGAGGGGGGATCTATGGCTACAGCGAGGCAGCCAGCAAGATCTCACATTACTCTGGTGGAGCCTAGGGTTGCAGGCATATGATATGACAGTGCAGCGCTGTAGTGGGGTCAGCAATGCCAAGGCAGATAGAGTCTTAAGACAGGGAATGAGGTAATCTATTCCCAGACAGGCTCATTCCTCTCAAGCAGCATTTCTCAAGGGGCACTTGAAAAAGTAGCTTGAGTCTTCAAAGGGGGAGAGATGTGACAATAGGAAATACTGCCTGATATGCCAGGAGAAGTAGGGTAGTGGATGTATAACTTGTGCCAGCACAGCTAGCTGGAATTTTGTAAATAATTATATGCCATTTGTATATCAAACTGATTTGTACAGATGTTTGGGCTGAAAATGTATTTGTGAGGTTTGCTTGTGTTAACACATATCAACAGTGTGCTGTGCTGGTAGGAAAAGAAATTTACATGTATTATTGCAACTGAATTAAATGTATACATTGTAACAGCATATACTGGAAGGGAAGAAGTTAATCCACCTGACTTTGAAAAACATTCTTGAAATTAAATTACTTTATGGGTTAATCCATTAAGATGTTATCACACAGTTTTGAAAGGAGCCAGAGATACAATGTCTTTACTAGAGAATAGCTTATAGCTTCTGTAGTAAGAGTGGAATAGTTTTATGGTTTTATGACTTCCAGCAGCTGCACCACATCTGAGCAATGCTCTATCTGTGTGTCTGGTAACACATAGCTGCTAAAATCCTCTCCGCTTCTAGTGATGGGGGATAGTGTGAGAAGCAGAGTCAGATGGCCAGATGTGTATGATGTCATTCTGTACAGAAATAATGTTTTAATATTAGGGGAGACTGAAGTCTCAGGAGCATTCTGTGTTCTGTCTTGGATCTGGCAACAAGGACCACTCACCCATCTTGCCTTGCTCTATTCAGTAAGTAGGGACAGTAATTATTTTAGTCAATCATGAATAGATAGTGAGACTAGCTAAATACTATTTTTCTATAACTGTGTGAAATTTTCCATTGGTGTTAGTTTTAATATTTTTGGTGACTGATACTCTGGTGTTTACTGTAAATAGATATTTAGTATTTTCTTGTCCGGTTATTATTTATTATTAAATATATTTAAACTTTTCATTGTGGTTGGTCCTTTTTAGAAAATATTTAAGCTTTGAGAGTATTTGCATGTATTTATTTGGTGATAACTGTGGCCACTCCTGAAGGCCTTGCTATTTGGTCAACATTACCATCTGTATTAATATTAATTTCATTCAAAATAATTGGGTACCTTTGTAAGAACATTAAACTAGCCGGCAGGGGTTATGGTGGCAGTGATAACTACTTTATAGTCTTGGCAGAAGGGTGCACAGCAGGTGAATCTGTGCCAGCCCTTCTCAAGTGTGTGTGTGCGTGTGTGTGTGCGTGTGTGTGTGTGTGTGTGTGTGTGTGTGTGTGTGTGTGTGTGTGTGTGTGTGTGTGTGTGTGTGCATGCATGTGCGTGTGTGTGTGTGTGTGTGTGTGTGTGTGTGTGTGTGTGTGCATGCATGTGCGTGCGTGTGTGTGTGTGTGTGTGTGTGTGTGTGTGTGTGTGTGTGTGTGTGTGTGTGTGAGCTGCTTGAAGTAGGGACACAATTGGTTTCACAAAGAGGGTATGGGAGGACTTAACTTGGAAACCTAGCTAAGGATGCAACTCTAAGCTGTGCCAGTAGGGAGTCTTATTGGGGTCTGGACAAATATAGAGGAACTTGCCTCCGGACTGAGGATGTTCCTTAGGTGATCTTAAGGGAAATTGTGCTTGATGCAGAGAGGTCTGCATCCTGGAAATACTGAGTGTATCCATTTGTATTCCAAGTGAACATCCCTCTCCATTATCAGTGGTGAGGATTGAGGCTCCTTAATTACTGGCTCAGAGTCGGGATGTCACAACACTACAGCCTCCTTCCCTTGTCACATCTTAGCTTTGTGGATCCAGCTGACTGACCCTCTAGATTAAGGAGGGTCTGGTGCCTTGAGCTTGGTCAGATGACTGCAAACTAGGTGCCATAGTCGATACACCAGCAGACACACACATCCTACAAAAAGGCCTCACTGAAATGGACAACTGGTGCCGCAGTCATGGCCTTAAACTAAATGCCAAAAAATGTATAGTCATCCCTTTTGGAAAAAACAAAGTGCCCACAAATTATCACATAGACAGAAACCCACTGAGTACAGAAAAAGTAATCAGAGACCTAGGGACCCAATTAGACAGCGACCTCTCATTTGACACCCACGTTGCCAAAGTGGTTAGAAAAACATTCTACCTTGCACACCTCATCATGAAGGGATTCACATCCAGATCCAAGGATGTCATTGTACCCCTATATTCCTCTCTCATCAGACCCATGATTGAGTACAATGCCCCATTTGGTATGTACCTCACCCGGCACTTGCAACGGCTGGAGAGACCACAAAAGTACCTTACCAAAAGGATCAAGGGTCTCCAACATATGTCTTATTCTGACAGACTAAAGAAACTTCAGCTCTATTCAGTAGCATACCGCCTGCTCAGAAGTGATCTCTGCCTGACGTACAAGGCCATGTCCAATCAGGATTTGATGGACATGCTCCACCTCAAAAAATCCAAATCCATCAGGACCACGAGAGCTAAAGACTTAAACCTCGGCACAAGTATGAGTAGGACATGCTGGAGGGATAGATTCATAACCCAGAGGCTTCTTGTGCTTTGGAACAGGATTGCAGTTCGTATTAGGCAGAGCCCCTCACTGACTCTCTTCAAGAGAAATCTTGATGAGTGGATGGGAGATCAAAAGTTTACCCCAGGGGTCACATCTGTGTCACTGCTAGACAGGGGCACAGTAAACTAATTCTATTATATAAGGGGACCTTCATTGTGTCACTACTAGACAGAGGCACAGTATTCTAGATTTATTCTGTACATTTTTGTACCATTTCATGGGGTGGCAAAAGCCACATCACTATGGCTAGGCTTACAAATGCCCCAGGGCAGATAGCCTAGTACTATACTATGAAACTATGAAACTATGAAGGCCATCAGCTATTGAGGCAGAAGTAGTACTGATGGATATTATTTTCCTGCCACAGGAGATTACGTGATTCAACCCCAAAACCAAAGGCAAAAAAAAAAAAAGATTTAACGACATTCCTATTTCTTGTAACAGAAACAAACATAATCTTCCAATAACAAATCCAGGGTAGTTAATGTCACAGAACAAAAGCATTAGCTGAAATAAGGTAAAATTGTGAGGTTGAACTATGTGGTCCATAATTTCTACTCTTGCCTACCAGATTTTAATTTAGGCATAACTTAACTGGTGTTCATAATTTCAGCATACATTCTTCAAAAAGTAATTTCTGGAAAAAAAATCCAGACTAGGTTCTAAGATTTTACTTGCGTTTCCAAAAAAAAGCCAGGAATCTTTTTTTTTTTTTTGTCTTATTAAATGTGTGTTGAATCATGTTTTCTGGAATTAGTTATCAAACAGCCAATGAAATGCTTTCTTTCAAAAGGCCAGTAATGTCTTTATTAAATTAATTAACATAGGGTTTAACAAAAAATAAAGGTATTTGGTCAGTCTTGATAACTAGGTTATCTGATTGTACTAATTCAATATTGCTGGGCATATAGCCAGTATTCAAATACATTACCCTCATTTGTACAAATCCCATCAATACAAAGACTGTCGCAAACTTTCTAACTTCAACCCAGACACCTTCAAACCATATACTCTCTCAATCAACTGGTCCTTCCTCCATGGCCTCCCCCTGATGCCATCTTCCTAAACACTAAAAACTAAAAACAGTTCACAGTGTTTGAGCACTAAATAGCAAATAAATTACTTCAACAGTACATATGAAACAGAAATTGTCTTCTGAACAAACTCACTGTAATCCAAGACTGAATTTTAAATCAAGTTCAATGTGGAAGCCACAAAAAGACACCAGCTATTGTTACATTCCCATGCAAATGGAGTGTGTTTTAAATCCACCAACAATGAAAGGAACTCTACCAACGAATGATCCAAAGTCCAGTCTTGGATTACAATGAGTTTATTCAGAAGACAATTTCTGTTTCATATTTACTGTTGAAGTAATTTATTTGCTACTTGCTACTCAAACACAATGAACTGTTTAGTTGTTATTGGTTTATTTTTGTTTTCACCGAGGTTCTCCTTTTGGATTCACATCTTCCTAAACACCATAAACTCCCAACTCCCCATCAGGAAAATTAGAATAAATTCTAATTATGCTCCTTGGATAACTCAAGAAATGTGCTCCCTGATGTTCAAAAGATATAATGCCTGGAAAAACTGGATAAAAAACAACCCCCCCTCCAATCTACAATGTTACAGAGAATTTTGTAATTTAACCAAAAACAAGTCAACTTTGGCAAAACAAATTTCTGCCTAAAGCCTCAAAATAGCCCTCACTCCAACCCCAAAAAAATCTGGAATACAATTAACAGGCTTCTACATCCAGGTAAGCCCTCTACACCAACTCACTCCCGCCAATATTTCTCCCTTAGACACTGCTACTCTACTTAACTCCTTCTTCATTGACTCCATTCAGAAATTAACTAAATGGACACAAGTACCTACCCCACGACATCCCCCTCCCCATACACCCAAGCAACCTCTTTCTCTCTTAATCCTGTCCCCGCTGTTTATATTAGATCAATTCTCAGTAAACTCAAAACAGGCTTCTCCTCTGCCAATAACTTACCTCTTTTTTCTTAAATAAGCTGCAAAATCCATTGCATACCCCTTCTCCATACTAATCAACAGATCTATCCAAAAAACCACAGTACCAGACATCTGGAAGAAATTTTATGTAATACCCTTACATAAAGGAAGTAAATCCACTGACATTCACAAACAACTTCTAGATCATATTCTACAAGAAAATCTCCTAACTCCTACACAACACAGCTTTTGGCCTAACCACGGTACTTCCACAGCACCAAAATCTTTCACATTCGCCTATCTCCAGAGTTTGTCACAACAATCAACTAGTCTCCTGTCTATTCCTTGACATCTCTAAGGCCTTTGGCACTGTCTGTCACAACCTACTTCTGTCTAAACTATCCAACCTTTATCTCTCCAAATTTGCTGTTTCTGAGCTCACTAGCTTCCTTTCTAACAGATTTCAGTCTGTAAAGTGGTTTCTGCATCCTTCCCCTTCCTTCCAGTCCAAACCAGGGTTCCCCAAGGCTCCATTCTTGGACCCCTACTATTTAACATTTTCACTAACAACCTCTACACTTCACGTCCTCACTCTTCTCTAATACAGTATGCTGATGACTCTACAATAATGTCCTCTTCTGACAATCTCCCCCATCTCTTCACCCTTACCCAAGAATCTCTCCTCTCAGTTGAAAAATGGCTAACCAACCATTCTACCATTCTACTCATCCCTAAGAAAACTAAACTCCTCAGCTTCCTCCCTAAATCTCTCCAACACCTCAAATCTACCTTCAATGTCTCCTCCTCAATAACACAACTATCAATGTTGAACCCCACATTAAACTATGAGGTATCATAACTGATTACCAACTAAAATTTGATCTTCATATCCAACAGTCCATTAAAAAGACTCATCTAAAACTTGGCCTTCCCTATAGAAACAAAAAATTTCTCACTAATACATCTAAACTCTCTCTTGCACAAACCTATCTACTACCCTCCCTTTTATATGCTGTCCCAATCCTTACCAACCTAAAATCTAATATTTAAACTAAGTTAGAACTCACATATAATAAAATATCCAGATTTCCAGCAAATCAACACTATTGCTCACACTACTGCCTATATCTAAAAAAACTACAGTTGCTAGAATTGTGAAAAAAGCTCCTGCTGCCTCAACTACAACTGACTCACTCCATTCTAAGCCAACACAACTCATGTCCTGCTCTCTCTACTCTCATCTCTTTCTCTCTATACTCCTAATCGTACTGTCTGTAGTTCTGACCAACACCTCCTGGAAACTTATAAGCCCAATAAATCCATTGACAAACTCTATACAATAACTTGGTTGCTAATGCATGGAATAATCTGCCTCTCCCATGTAAGAATGATCACTAACACTAACTGTTTTAAAAAGACTTTAAAAGCCCACATATTAAACTCACCTTGCCGTGGCCCTACTTAATCTTCCTCTCTACACTGCTACAGTAAACTCTTAGTTAACCAGAACTCAAGCAACCAGAAAACAAAATCGAAGAAATGCAAAAAAAGACAAAATCACTGAAACAATGGAGCCAATAGCGGTTTAATGCTCAATAATCTACAAATCCAAACTCTGATGATGCCTTTGGTTTGTTAACCTTGGCGAAAGCGCTTAGTTGTTCATATTCTTTTGGTGGATATCTTTTTGGCGGATGTCAATATTAGATTTGTGGATTATTGAGCATTAAACCGCTATCGGCTCCATTGTTTCGGTGATTTTTTTCTTTTTTTGCATTGTTTTAGGTCGTTGACCTGTTGTTTTTCATAAAATCGAAGAAATACAGTACAATTTCCATGTGTTGCACTTTCTGCCCCCCCCCCCCCAGAAACTTACCTTATATTTTTAGAGTTTTAGAGTTTTAAAAAGGAAGCTAAGAATACATTCCCTCTCACCCCAACCTAAGAACAAGTCAAACCAAATAAATACTATAGGGTACAGTATTAGTCGGGCCTATTTTTAATAGTAACTCTTAAGCAACCAGAAACTACAAGTTATCTGGCATCTACCAATCCCCATGGGTGCCAGTTAACTGTGAGTTTACTGTACAACTAACCCCTCCTTTACTCCAGTTCTTCTTCCTCCCCTATCTGCTATCTAGTTTCCTTTCATTCCTTTGTTTGTTCTAAAAAATAGTCAATTCTACAGACCCACTACCCTGAAGTGATGTTATATTTTATCCCAAACCTACCACATACCATATATATACTGTAAGCATCTTAACAATTGTACTGTGATTATACATGGGAATTAACTGTATGTGATTGCTTTACTACTTAATTTCTTTTGTCCACGTTATATTAATTAAATATGCCATATGTAAATATGTAAGCATCATAGCAATTGTATTCTGTGTACATAATTGTATGTGACATTAATACTAAATTTCTCTTTGTCATTATATATCATGTATCTATCTTTTGGAGCTTTTCTCATTCGGTCTCTGCTGAAAAAGGACATCTGCCCAGTCGGACTAACCTGGTCAACAAATGTCAAATAAATAAGTAAATAAATAAATAAATTAGAAGCAGTGAAAAATAAAAAGGCATATTCGATAAACCCTACACAGTCCACTGACATCATGTGCACATCATGTCACAACGTGACATAAACACAGTAGTGCCCTGTTTTGTATTCCATGCAACCATGGTAAACACCGTGGCATGCTAATTACAGCATAAGTAGCTGAATTGTAAGCCAATCAACCAATCTAATATATTCAACAAGCTATAAAGCAACCATGTAGACTCAGTGCTGGTTTTCCCTGTGAATTCCAAAACCTACTGAAATACAGCCATGGAAAGGAGTCTAGACAGAAAGAATGTTACATACTGCTGTTGCTTTAATTCATGTGTATGTGCAACAGGCTGAAGTTTATGCTGCTGCTGCTCCTGACAGACCACAGCCAAGAAGGAGAAGAGTTTTCAGACCCCAGTTAACTTATCACAGTCTACATGAGGAGGAAATTGTAGAGAGCTACAGGGTGGATAGAGACACGTTATGGGAACTCTACAAACTCTGTCGTCCTCATCTCAGACCCAGGACAAACCAAGGGGAACCAATACCTGTGGAGACAAAGGTATATGTAGCACTTCAAATTTTAGCTACAGGAACCTTTCAGCGACCAACAGGGGAAACTCTAGGGGTATCACAGGCATCAGCTTTCAGGATCTTCTATCAATTCCTGAATGCTGTGCTCCAGCATTCCAGTGACCACATATATTTTCCCATACTCTGGAGGACAGGGCCACAAATATGCAGGAGTTTTGCCAACAGGGCCACAAATATGCAGGAGTTCTACCCTCTAACACACTACCCTGAAGTACTGGTTACCATAGATTGTACACACATAGAAATCAAAGCACCACCTGGTGAACAGGGAAGGGTCTACATAAATAGAAAGGGATTCCACTCCCTTAACTGCCAAGTTGTGTGGGTTGCTAAGGAAATCATCTTGAATATGTGTGCTGGCAAGCCAGGCAGTTATCACAACTCACATATCTGGCACACCACCCAACTGTGTCAGATGTTCACTAGGGGTGATATCCCACAGGGTCATTTACTGGGGGGTGCAGTTTATGCACTGGAACTGTGGCTGATGACAGTCATCAGAAATGCACACACACCCACTGAAGAACACCATAATGAGGTACATAGTAAAACCAGAAATATCACAGAACATGTGTTTGGGCTGCTGAAGACTTGGTTCCAGTGTCTAGATACATCTGGAGGAGCCCTGTAGTACAATCAATGTACATGTACTGAAATCTTCACTGTCTGTGCCATGCTTCACAACATCATCCTGAGAAAACAGCTTCAGCAGGATCAACAAGGAGAAGGGGCACATATCCCACCACCAATGGCAAGGTCACTACAAGGTCACTACAGCCACATGCAAGTGAGGAGTCAGAGGGGGAACTAGCAGCTGCTGTGGGAGTAGGCAGACATGGATGTGCCCAATATGCCCTCACATTGGCTAATAGGCAATGCATAGCACTCATTCAGCACCTAAGGGGCTAAAACCTTCATCCTAAGCACATGCATAAAGTAACATTGATACCAGGCAATGCTCACAACCTTTGCCTACCAATGTAATGGCTGTGTACTCCTAGCATTAGACAGACTCAGCCCTGAACTAAAACTGTAGCAACTGCTCAATTTGCAAGGTAAGTGTAATAATACAAATGAATGGCATATCCTTGCATATTGTTACTTGGTAATGTAAGTAAGTAAAAGGTGAGTGATTTGTGTAGCAATGACTTTAACATGTGACAGCAGAGATTTATTTGAGTACATGTGTCCTGTATCCAGTAATAGGCCTCAGGCATCAAAGATTTACACATTCATACCTTTCAAAAGTGCTGATGGTCACCAAATGTCTTCTGTTTAGTCTCATTCTTTTGTACTAGAAAATCATTAGTTTCAGACTTCACAACCCTCAGAAGAGTCATAAAAATACTAATGCAAAAAACTGTTTTGACTCTATCAACTGTCTAACTTTGCAAGACTAGAATATGTCAAAAGTACAATTAGCAAAACATCACAGTTATACTAAGCACTAACACAGTTATGCACCCTGAGCACCAGACACAAAGCTTATGTATCCCTGAATCCAAAAGGGAAAACAAGGATATGGCACAGATATCATCACTTACACAGGGTGTTTTGTGTGTGTGTGTGTGTGTGTGTGTGTGTGTTGGGGGGGGGGCTAGGCTGACACAAAAGGTAAGTGAGTGTGTGTGAGTAAGAAAGAGAAGCAGGCAGGCATTTGGATAAAGTAACAAATGGCCAGTGAGACAGAATCTTTAAGCTTCACGGCTGAACCATGTAATTGTTATGTGTGTGTCTGTATGGGCCATTGAGGTGAAATTGGTTTGTGAGTGTCTGCAAGAATACAGCCAAGCTATGTGCTAGCTGTACATCTTGGTATGTAAGACAGGTGTGAGTCATGCATGGTAGAGGTGGCAGTTCATCATTGTCATACCCAACCATGAGATCTGTCTCTGCCAGGAGTAGCACTAGCATGTCCACTACCACAGTCAGATGCACTGCTGCTACCTGAATGTGACTGATGTCTGCTGGACGAGCTCCCCTTGCGAGGATGCACAGGACCATGACCCTATGGCCTGACACATCTGGGTGTGGACACATGAATCACTGACAGAGCAGTGGAAGTAGTACCACTATGGAGGCATGATTGGGCATGGCCACACTGGCTAACATCAGATGATGTGGTTGACATACACCCATGTGGATGCTGTCCCCTCTCAGCAGACCTTCCATCATAGACACCACCCATTCCAACGTGTCATTCATCTGATCCACTGAACTGGCAACATGGTGAAGGCAGTTACTCATGTCAGCCTGTGACACATCTACAACCCTAAGCATTGATCTGGATGACCTATTGGAACATGCCTGCACCTCCATTATGGCCCTAAACATATGTCGAGTGGTACAGAAAGACAGCAGACCTCCTCCAAGCACCCCTAATGACCCTCCTGTGTGGCATCTTACCCACACTTGGGCTACAGCCAGAGTCAACAGGCACTGAGACCACAGTAGCCACACTACCCTGATCAAGTGTTTCACCCTCCACCTGTCCAATATCTGAGGGCTCACTGGAATGGGTTGGCGTAGGCCTACTGACTGTGTCTGATGGAATTACAGGCTGAATGTCAAGCTCAATGTCAGATTCAACCTCTGCACCCCCCGTCTTACCTCTGGCCACCATCATCATCAGAGTCTGCTGATACTCTGACATCAGGTGTTAGAAGTCTCACACTTCCACTGTCAGGATCACCTGTTATAATAAGCAACAAATACATGGAAAAAAAATTAATATCGGCACTATTATAGTCCAATATAAGTTAACAAACTAACAGTGGTGCCAATATTACAGACAGTACAGCAATACACACAACAGTCCTGACACCCACATCACAAACTAAATATTTCTTTGAAATGCTTATCAGTATTGATATAAAAATGGTTGGCTTACCATGTGCAGATGATTGTAGGCTCCCTATGCTGGATGGTCCTGGAAGAAGTTAAGCAAAATGTAAGGATACCATCATCACAATGAACATTAACACAGGGTGTTAAATCTGTTTGCCCTTTATATGTCCATTAACAATAGTTTTGACAAGAACTTGGATGACACATCCACCCCAAGCTCATGGGTCCTCTTTCCCTGTGTTCATTCCTACAATTCATCTGTGTGTGTCCCTATTCAATAAATTCACTTTCCCCTGACTGTTTATTTTAAATGGCAGTCCATGCACCCTTACAGATCATTTACACAGCTTTTGTACAGAATGATGCCTCTGTAGCCCCGGCTGACAGCAACACCCTCCAGTCATTGATCAACATCATTCCAGAGCTCAGAGTATAGAAGTGTGTTCTCCCTTAACCCCCACCCCCACCTCACCACCACCTCTTGGCTGAAGAAAGCACTGCATCACTGCAAGGCTTTCAATGTCCTGCCCCTGGTGTGTGTGTGTGTGTGTGTGTGTGTGTGTGTGTGTGTGTGTGTGTGTGTGTGTGTGTGTGTGTGTGTGTGTGTGTGTGTGTGTGTGTTTCAACATGTACGTACCCTGCACACCTAGTGTCACCAGGTGGGGAAGCTAAGCATACACTATGCCTTCCAATCAAAAATCTCTGTGTAAGCCTCTAAATGCACATGGAGCACTGACCAACTAAGAACCAACACACCCTCCTTCCATGATGAGCTAACTGACAATTTCCATATACTCCCAGAGTTGGGTCATACAGGTTGCAGTCAGGGCTATATCAATATATGTCACAGAGCTATGCAAAATAAGAAATCAAGCATGCCTGAAAATGTTATGCTGTTTTACATTATGCAAATGAGGAGGGATGTTAGGATGAAATCGTTGGGATGGGGAAGAAGCCAGAACATGCAGTGAAAATAAACCTGCACACAAGAATTGTGTGCTGGAGGGAGCTTGGTATGCAGACCAATATCTATTTTTTTGGTGTGGTGGCTCACTTGAATGTGAGAGGAGACAGGAGGACACAGCAAAAAGCACAGCCAGGCACAAGAAGGAAATAAATATTCTACCCAGAATGATAAACAATTTACTGTACAGCCAATCAATGGAATGTGAGAGGAGACTAGAACACAGCAAAAAGCACAGCCGGGCACAAGAAGGAAATGTAGACTCTGCACAGAATAATAAGCAATTTACTGTGCAGCCAGTCACTGGAATGTGAGAGCAATCTAGAGCACACAGCAAAAAGCACAGCCAGGCACAAGAAGGAAATCTAGATTCTGCACACAATGATAAACAATTCATTGTACAGCCAATCACTGGAATGTAGGAGGAAGCACAAAGTGAAAGCACACACAGCCCTAGGGAGGACATACAAATGTTTCATGCACAGCAGATATTATACAAGCAGCAATAGATCAATGGTCATGGATATGCAACAGACAATACAAGCAGAGTCTCTCAGAGTAGTAGTGAGCAGGATGACGTAAACAGGCAGCTGGTGCATTTTTTATAATTTATTATCAGTGGTAGTAGTATTCAGAGTATCTTATTGCTGAATCACATTTCAAGGTATACTAAATGTTGCATTTTGTCAGCTATGACTCATTATATAAATAATGTTTTCATATGCATGCAGCCATAACCCTACTTAACTGTCAATTGCTTATGCTACACTATCCACCAATGTGGCTAAAAAGGTTCTTCAGAATCTGGCTTAAAATTCAGTGGATCAGTACATAAATGATACAGGCATGGATTCTGCTTTTAAAAGAAATAGTTGGAAAATCAGTAAGCTTCTAAAAGCAGTTTCTGATAAATTCTGTAGGCAAAAGTTGTGCTAGAAACAAGGTTATCTAGCAAATCTATGAAAATATTTCTGCTCTCTACTTGAAATGAGATTGTAGAATACATGCAAGAATTGCACTTGAAAAAAAGTTGGCATATTTTATTCTAACTCTGTTCAATATGTCTCTAAGTTTTTTCATTCTTCTGCTGATATTGATGTGGGAAACAATTCTCACACTATTTTTTCTGACATACATGTGGATGACATTGATTATTTAATTCCTCTGGAAGATGCAACTTTGCTTTGTTCATCTAGCATCAGACCACTTTGAATGTAATAGATTTTGAATTCTCTAAAGAGGATGGGCCATTTTTACAAATTCACAGGGCTGTTTTAATATTTCTACATGTCTCCTATTTGAATAGGTCCAATTGAAAGTAACTCAAGAAACAAGTTGTTCTAATAGTAGAATTTTGGCCCATGCCACGCAAGTTTGGTTCTCACTTCTCAAGGAATTCATGACCCATTTCCTATGTCCTCCTTTTGGGGAAAATCTTTTGATTCGATAAAGCAAAGCTTCTCCATCCATCATTGGTGTTGCTTATCTCGCAACTTGGGAGCAAAAATTCTGATCCCATATAGGTGCTTATCTTCTTCACAACTATTATTGGTCACAAAAGAATAATCCTTCTATTAGAAAGCCCATCTTGCAAAATGGAAGGGTTGCTCAGATTGATGTACTGAAAACCACCTAGTTTCTCTGTAGTTTCAACTTTCTAAGATCCTTGACTCTCTGAATTCTTAGCGTCTACCCTATTCATCTACTAAAGTTTGTTGCACTGCCTTTTTATATTGCCTTCCCAGGGATCATCCTTCAGCATAAGTCCTCCTGTTGAAGATGTTGTTTTATGGGTAATGCATCTTATGCCTACTACAAAACCATTTATGTTGCACTGAAATCTCATTTAATTTCAGGATATTTGACATAACCTCTTTGCATACTTTCTCATTTCACTTAAAGTTACTATCATGAAAGACAGTTCTAACTGTGGAAATGACTTCAGCCAGAAGAAGTCTGCAGTTGTCGGTCTGTGATATGCTGTGAACCTTATATAATTTTTCTTAAGATAAGAGCAGGCATTATACTCACTTCTCTTTTAGTCTAAAGGTTATCTTAGACATTGCTGTGAATCAAAATACATGTCTGTCTTCCTACTGAACTTATCTTCAATATATGGAGGAACACATTCTTCACAGGCTGAATCATAGAAGACAATTATTTCTAGATATTACCTGAAATGAATCTGTAAGGAAGTCTGGCCATTTTTTCCCAATTTTCACCAGATTAGGCATTTCCCACTAAGCATTTCTTTAGACTACTAGCTGTATAGCCTTCTAGTGAGTCTGCAAATTAACTTCTTATTAGATTTGTGTGATGTTTCACCATAATAAAAACACTCCCCAGGATTCAAGAAGCTTGCGCCTGGCGCAGGTGTAGCGTAGGTGGTATAACGCCAAATATGGCCGCCGAGCGATTCAGGTACGATCCAATTCCATGTGCACTACCAGCGTACGCCAGATCTGCGCAGCCCTCGGCTTAGGTATGCTAATCACCCCATGCGTAGTACCGCACCATACAAATGAAGGCACATAGCGATCCATGAAGTGGTGCAGGCATAGCGTAAGCCCACAGAAATGTAAACCAAAAAACACGGTTTACATTTTTACAAACATAACATCGGAGCTATGAAAGCAGACCAGACTCATTTATTACAAAGTTAACATATGCCAATGGCTAAATATACAGCCAATGGCATAAGAAAAGATGCACAACACCTAAAAAACAACATTTAATGTTATGTCCACAGTAACGCAAAGTACAACCGCAGGGCATGTGTGCACAAACGGGAACACAAAGAAAATATAAACAAATGTCATAAAATCGCAATGTAATACAAATCATGATTTCACCATAATACTCAATGGTATGCATGGTACACCACAACCAAGCTGCAAGGGTTGCTAAGGGTCTGTAACAGTGTTCGGCACGGTAACTAGGAATTAGTAGTCAATGCCATGCAAATGAGGCAAATAATAGTGAATTGCAAACGTCCCGCCGGACTAAGGATGTACCATACGGCGCAGCACTACAACACCGAGGAGTGGTTTAGAGGTATACATGACATCACCAGTGGGGTGTGCCACCGTAGCTGTAAGCACATTGGAGCAATGCAAATCCAGCTTGGCCGTTGCTAAGCAAAGCCGCAGGACAGGGGTGGAGAGGTAGGTATAGCATCGTTTAGCTGAGAGCACATATGGTGCCCGAAAGCGCATGTGTACGGGGATGAAAACGTGCCCGAAACCCGATAAGCGGACACACGCGCCACACACCATAGCTCAAACAGGAAGGTCAGGGGAAGAAAATAAGGAAATGCTGCAGTAGGGTAATTGGAGTACAACTGAGCAATTAACACCTATTAACTCACAGCGGGCAATCGATGGCAGCTGACAAGTCTGCTCACAGAAACCTGCAAAACAGGATAGGGGAGGTGTCGGATTGCAAAGAAAAGAGAACTGTCATAGCAGAGCAAAGCAAACCTGCAGTAGACTGGCCATAGAACACATTACGCAAGATAAGCCAGGTTTAGGAAAGTACAAATGAAAGCAGGCTGCTGGATGCATGCCAGAAAATGGGAGGTGAAATGTTAAGAAATGTAAAGGGAAGGGCAAGAGCTAATCCATGGCAGCAAAATGTAATTCAACACCAAAGGCACCACAATAGTAGTACCTGTCATAAAACACATAAGATACCCTGTAGCTACGATCGTACATGCACACCCTATGACATCATCAGTGTTCACAGCACAATAGTATAAAGTGTGAAAGCACCTCACACACACCTGTGTATTCCCAAACACTGCACCATCGGTGTAAACAGATGGGGAACTTTTACAATGTACATGTTGGGAGCTGCCATAGCTGTGATTCATCACCATGTGTTAGAGACTGAAGGTGTTGTGGAGGATGATGCTGACAACCACCGCAGGCCCCGGAGGAGGAGAAGAGTGTTCAGACCAAGGGTAACCTATCAGGGGCTACATGATCTGGAGATAGTAGAGCGTTACAGGGTGGACAGGGACATCTTACAGCAAATAGTTGAGCTGTGCCGGCCACGCCTGAGATCCAGAAACAACAGAGGGGAACCCATCCCAGTGGACACGAAGGTATGTGTAAGCTTGCGAATACTAGCCACAGGTACCTTTCAAAGGCCAACTGGAGATATAATGGGGATCTCACAGGCATCAGCATCCAGGGTACTACACCAGTTCCTGGATGCCATGTTACCACATGCCAATGAGCAAATATACTTCCCCCAAACTCAGGAGGAGTTGGCCAGCAATATGCGTCTCTTCCACCATGTGGCACACTACCCGGAGGTACTGGGTGCGATAGACTGCACGCACATACATATCAGGTCACCACTCGGTGAGCATGGTAGGCGCTACATAAACCACAAGGGATACCACTCCATCAACTGCCAGGTCATGTGCAATGCCCAGGGCATTATCATGGATGTGTGTGCTGGCAGCCCTGGAAGCTACCATGACTCCCACATCTGGCATGCCTCACAGCTGTATCAGGTATTTGTCGGGGGGACATCCCACATGGCCACCTTGTGGGGGATGCTGGCTATGCATTGGAGCCGAGGATGATGACTCCCATCAGAAATGCACACACACCCATGCAAGAATGCCATAATGAGGCACACGCACAAACCAGAATCATCATAGAGCGTGTGTTTGGGATGCTGAAATCACAATTCCGTTGCTTGGACATATCTGGTGGAGCCTTGCAGTACTCTCCAGGCACGTGTGCCCACATCTTCATAGTATGTGCCATGCTACATAATATGATCCTGCGGAAACAGCTGCAGCAGGGACATAATGGTGAAGGCTCACATAGCCCACCGCAATTGCCAAGGCCATCACAGGCACATAGGGATTCAGACCACGAACACCCTGTGCCAACCCCAGTAGGCAGACGGAGGCGTGCCCAATGTGCCTACACCTTAGCAAAGAGGGAATGTATAGCACATACTCTGACAGTGTAGGCCCCTATGGACTGACACACCTCTCCACCTGCACACACAGTAAAATGGATGGCACACACACACGACCACCTGTAAATTGTAATGTATAGGTGGCCTACTGTGTGAATCCTACATAGGCAGCCCTCAACCATTGCACACACAACAGCTACTGGAACAAGGAATGTCAACACCTGAACACTACACGCACCTATCAGCATATGTTGGTACTGTAGGTATAGGTTCCTAGGTACATCGGTAGGTACACGCCTGATTGTCAGAGGCCATTCATCAATCGAGACAAACAGTGTCTGCTGTCACCACCACATCGAGTAACCAACTGTCCCTCAGTGGAGCAGAGCTAATTGCGGGATCCATGTGTGTAATCACTGTTCCCCACACACTCTACATGGATTCCCTGGTGTGTTAATGAGGGGCTCCATACAATGTAATCATGGATGTAGTGGCAAAGCATGGGGTGTACCCATGACAGGTATCTGTCACCCCAGCATGCTCCACCTATGGTTGTGTGAAGGTGCAGGACATTATAGTGTGTGGCTCACTGTGACATACATTCCCAATGCTGGAGCTCATCCATTAAACATCACTTGGACATACCACTAATAGGTCTCATCCATATGTAAACTAACTGAGTTACTCATTTGATTGCAGTATGGAGTAACAGCTGTAGTACAGTCCACATACAAAACGCCATAACACGTGTACAAATCCCAGATGCCCAAGTGGTAAATGCACTGACTGTCGTGCATGTTCCCAGTACCACGTCCTGCAAGGGACGTTACGTAATCCTGAAGGCATGAATAATGGATGTTGGATGCAGGTCATCAGATCAGGTTTAGCACATGTTAGTGGGAATTTGCATTGCCCAGTGCTGGTAAGCGTCGTTTAAACATGACTATACGGATATGCGCGAAACAGGGCTAAGCTTCTCTGAATATCGCGCAGATCACGGTCATTGATGCCCAGAACAGGTGAAACTAGCATTATTCACCCCTGTACTAATAGTGCCTGCTCTGAAGGGTAAAATGACCACTGGCAGGAGTAGAACATGCAATCATGTACACAATCACCTAACACTAAGCTACCCAAGATGTACCAACGGCAGGTGTGCAATGTGACAGGTTCAAACATAAACGTGCGGAGTCCAGGAAACAGTATACACCAACATGTACACAATGAAAGGTGTATTCTCCCTCTCACTCTCTCTTATATATATATATATATATATATATATATATATATATATACATATATATAATAGAGATAGAAAGGGTGATAGAGAGATATATGTTGATATATACGGATTCACCTATATCTGCAAATATATAGATAGGTCAACGACATGTACACAACCATGGAGGTAGAAATAAATAGGATACTGCCAACTATGGAATGTGTCACATACCGACACGCATAATCACAAGGCTTAAAGACCGAAAGAACACAGTACCGGAACACTGGAATCGCGTGTAATATTATCATGATATTAAGGGACATTTAGTTATCGCTGCCGGTGTTGCGGTCCACGTAGGTAGTACTGTTTTCAACTGTGTTTGTGATTGCTGTAATCTGTGTATGTGTGTGTTGAGGGTGCCATGTGCGTTTCCGTAGGACTGTAATGTGTGTGTGTGTTTGCATCGTGTATCTGTTAGTGCTAGCTCGGAGGTAGATCATTACGATAGGTGTGGTTATAGCTGGCCGTAGGCATACGGTTACCACCTGTCCCACTTTAAGAGGGACAGCCCCTCCCTGGGCAGTTGTGTCCTGACAAAAAAATATTAAAAAGGGCAAATGTCTGAGATTATGGGACATAATTATGTCCCATATATTATGTAATAGTTGCATTAAATACTTATGCCTGTATCTACAAAACGTAAATGTTACATGAAACATGATAAGTAGCTAAAGTGCTACAAGAATAAGTATGTATTCAGTATAAAAGTATGTTCTATCCTGTGTACAGACCATGGGTATGTGTCGGTCTGTAAACACCGATGTGTGTCCTGCAAATGTCCCACTATGGCCATTTGAAAAGGTGGCAACCCATGCCAAAGAGGTTCAGTCACCAACACAACTGCAATGAGTGCAAATATCTGTGACAGAAATACACGAGACAGCTGTCATTTAGTAACATTCCTTTACATATCGCTGTATTTCCGGAGGTATGGAAGTATCAACCTCACCTGCATACTATATAGAAGCCAATTAACAATGGCTCAATGTATAAGCCCTTAACAACCATAGTTCAGTCTACTAACTGATAGGTCTTTAATTAGGGAAGGAGCCCACACACATATATGGAATATGTAGAAATGCAGTCCCCACAAACCTGTATATGCTATGTACACCCACCTACATCTCCCCCACACCCGAAACAATTGCAATACAGACTGTAATAACATCACAAACATCCACTCACTCAATTACATCTGCAGAAGCGTTAACATACCTTGTGAGAGACACATTTGTAAAGGCGCCATGTGAAATCGTAGCTGTTGTATAATGGAACAGATGGCGATGTTAAAGGTTTTGTTTGCAATAGTCCCTTATCAGATGGTTGAGATGACAGGTACACTCACATGTAGAACCACATACTCTAGCCGTCACATACAATCCACAGGGGACATGAATTCAAAATATCCGTGTCTCTACAAATAGCAGTTGCAATTCCTCACAACAAAACACATACAGGCCGTCTCCCCGAAGGTAGGGCAAAAAGGCAATGCCCAAGTGGAGAATTAAATTATACCCCACTGTTGCCACATAATTGGTGAATGGAGTAGCTGCACAGCTGATGTGCATGTAATAATTTACTCAGGAACACCAATTGGCAGCAGGAAACCACATGTTACAGGTATCGACGTATATAAGGATGACTTGCCATACATTCAAACCGTATGCTCATACCATAGAACCGTTTAAACAGTAAAGGTGTAAGAGAGATATTTACGAAGATTCGGAATGCTAACAAGGTATGTAGAACACTCAGTATGTTAGTGTATGTAGAGCCTGTTTTGTATTAATTAAAAGTGTACGCAATGCATAAAGTGGGAAAAGGTATTATGTAGTGATGTCTTGTTGAGCATAGTAATGCTTGTAGAAATTGTGTGTCCAGCTGTGGGCCACAAAGTAAACATCACATACACCACAAGGGATGTTACATGAGGACTTTAAACAGGACAATTCCACACCACCTGCCATCAGTTGTAGGGTATGTCCAACAAGTACGTGCCATAGCAGGGGATAGTATATGTTGATATGCTGTCACAGTAGGCATGTATATGGGCATATAATGACAATAACATGCCTAAGGTGGTCCTGCTGTGCAAGTATGCCTTGCATTATGGGATAATGTGTAAAATATGTGTAATGTACAGTATTGTAGGTAGATATGTCAGATATTCTACACAGCATAACTGTTATATCATGCAAACAAAAGGTATCATCTATTGACATGTACAATACACAATAACAGGATACATATGGCTTGTAGTCACGGGACACTGTAACAGCATGATAGCTAATCGAAATGGAAGAGCTACTCAATTAACCATGCACAAAGGACATGTAATAGCTTCACAGGTTCATAGTGAGGTACTATGCTGTCTGGCAAGTCTATGTGTAAGCCCAACTATAGTGTTTACACCGGCGGCACCTCTCTAGGGTAATGTCCTGTCTGTGAACAGCAGAGCCATGTGTTACCTGCACCTCTGTACAGTACAGCCACTGCAGTGATCCCTGGTGTATCAGTGTGACCGCCTACAGAGACACCTATGACCGGTGTGTTGGGTATGTTATAACACCCTATTGGCTGTAGTTGATGGGCACACATGAGTCTATGGGCTATAAGTAATTGTTGTTGTGTTTGGTGATGGGGGCTGCCTCTGGTGCCTACATAGAGTATGGAGAGGTTCTGCAAATGTCGTACTCATACTATGTGCGGCCTGTGGTGGTGGAGATCTAGTGAGACTATGTGATGAGTGGGTTGTGTTGCAAATGTTAAACGTCCCCACATGAATGTCAGGTTCAGTCTGGGTTGGTGAGAGCATTACCCCCAGTATGGCTACATATGTGCATCTCCCACAGGCTGTAGTGTCGTATGTTGGGAGGTGAGCGTTGACTGTGTACATGAGACAATTGTTCTATTGCCACATGTTTGCCATATTCATCATATAGACAGGCAATAGCACTGGTAAGTGACACTTGGAGATGCCTGTATATTCAACCATGTCTCACAAGATATGTGAGTTACGTGTGTACAACAGCGGTTGTAGTGTAAGCAAGCTGGAAATGTAAGGACAGACAGTGTACTTGTAAGAAATGAGTTGGAATGGGTGCTATAGTAATTAGTAGCTCATGAAGTGCTTACATGTTCTGAACAAGTGCTGAGCATGAATATGCAATACAGATAGGGTGTTGGATAATATCAACCCACAAGTGGAGACGACAGTCATAATTGGAGGCACTGCACTATTACCCTGCTGAGTATGGTCTGCAAATCTATGAACCTTTATCAACATAGATGTTAGCAGTACAGAAGTAGATGACAGTACGGATAATTTCACACTGCATAGCATACCTGTGACAGGTCCACTGAGTATACTAGATGTACCTTCGTATGTCACAGGAGTGTTCTACCAGTGGCCTGTTGACAGAAGCAACACTACAAAAGGTGTCTGAGTGACATGTGCATATCACACCAGTGGCAGCTACAGTAAAACAGGGTTAATGTTTTGTACTCCCCCCTCATTGTAGCCCATACCACACAGACAAATGGGAGGCATCTGTGTATGTAAGGATGTGAATGGCCATGACCTAGGAGCAATAGCTGTCTCAGTGTTGTGGACAACATACAGAATGAGCTTTGTGGGTGAGGTGTGTGACATATGTGCACAATCTGACAGGTGATAATAGCATTGTCACCGCTAGGTGACTAACCCTGTACCCATTAACTACCACCTAGGCAGCGGTCAACATTATGGACACTGTGTAAGGGATGGTGCTGTACAGTTCACCTCCCTGAGTTGGTGACGTCTCCAGGCCTATTAGGTAGTCATACGAGGCACCCATGTCATGACAGGGTGCCATCCATGAGCATGGAGATCATTGGACAGGCATACTCAGCACTCGGGTGACCAGTATCGGATCACATATCACCTTTAAGGGGTATTGGCCATGCGTGGATGGGCGATACCAGCCTTCACAATCCTCACCTCCACTATGCAGCATGCTGGCTACCTTGCATAAAGACATGTGCTACACTGTGATGTTGGACATGCTACACGTACATATCCTGATCTGAAAGACATATGTCATGGACAGCCACCGTCCTACTACAAGGATCGCCACATGCTGGACAGATCCCTGTGCCATACATGTTACATACTCCTGCCATACCATGCAACCCTGTCCATCAAAGCTGCACATGTTATCTCTGTCATACATGGTGCGATGACCGCATGGTAGATGTATTATTAACTGTCTGGATCAGTAATGTGGCACTGATGCACCTCGCGGTGGCAAAATGGCTGTCGGATACAGCTAGAAAACCTTGCCCATACATCCTATAGTTGATAACCATCCCTGCGAATGACGTCCGGCTAGCCATTGTCCCATATCTATCACATGTGCAACACAGGCGATACATGGCAGGATGTTGAACTGCTGTACAGTGCCGTGTAGATGTATATGGCAAAACACATGCATGTAAAGGTTTCCATGCATATGTGTGCATTGTCACTGCTCATGTCCATTAAGGCAGTGTATGTTTTGATATGTGACATATACACAGCATCAAGGTCAACAGCATTACTGTGGACACATCCAGGCATGTGCTGATAGGTAAGAACACCAGTACAGGCAAACAGACATGCCCACATCAAAACAGCATTCACATGGAGTATGAACAATGTAATGAGGTGACACACATATATGGTGATGATATCCAATGCATAATGGGTGTTACATGTGTGTGACACAAACATGTCAGTCGTGTCAGTGTCATGACAATTTGCAAAGATAACTGTTCAATTTACTAGATTTAATACAAATGTATGTGTAGCTGTATCTCTGTACATCTCTGTGATACTGTAACTTGTCTCCATCATTATGTCTTCCAGATAATGCTTTGTTCACGCCTGCCAGCGTATAGCCACCTGGAGGATGATGCCCTCATCCCGTACCTCCATGAGAACTATGAGGTGTTGTTCAACCATGTGCCACAGCATGCCCAGCAGCATGACGACCTGTGGCAGGACCTTTGCAGGAGGGTTAATGATGTGAGTGGCCATAACCGCACCTACCAGCAGGTGCGCAGACACTGCACAGACCAGATACGACATGCGAAACAGCGTGCCAATGCAATCGCCAGGGAACAAGGTGGAACAGGTGGTGGGCCACCAACGCAGCCCCCACTCACCCACCGAGGAGCTACTGGCCAGCCTGGGGACACCCTCAGAACAGCATCCACAAACACTAGCTGCCATCGTGGAGGTGGGTGTCTCCCAACCAATGAGCCTGGAGTTGCCTGGTAAGTCACTAATGCACATATGCCTATTATATCCCATTTAGTTGCATGTGTCACTGTACAATATGTAATGTAACATCATATGCAAGGTATGTTTACACACATGCCGCATACTACAGTATGCTACCCTGTGTATGCACACATGTGCATACTATATGCTATTGTACAGGCAAATGTGTTAACATACACAGTGCACCCTGTGGCTGTCATACAGTCATGGATAATGTTCAAACTGCTGTGTCACCCCTATACAGGTACCTCTGGTGTGCCGCACAGACATCAGTCCGTTGCAGGTGGGACAGTTATCAGTATCAGGCATGTTAATGCATATATCTATTCACCATGTGGCCAGTTAACACATGTACACATAATGTATGGTCTAGTCACGATATACAGGTTGCATCTGTCATCATTCACACTGGCTACCCACGTGCAATATATACAAACTAAATGAAACACCGACATGAAACCACAGTATCTGTCATTGCTAGATGTGTGGACAGCTGTGCATACAATGGTGGAGGTGTTCAATGTAGGCATATGTACTATACATTGGAACAACACATGTGTGGTACACAAACAGTACCACACAGTGAGCTGGGATATGGGCAGCCCACAGGAGTCACCATTCTGTAATATGCCCCTGCAATGGGTGCACACATTGTGATGTGCCATCTGACATGTCCCAGACATTTAGTGTTCCGGCTGCAATATTGTCTCACTATCCCATAATACATACCCCACATACCAAACATACAACCCGTTGTCTGCATAGCCCTGTGGACAGTGACATATCTGACATCTATGGGTGTATGTCATATGGGACAACACAGACATGTGAGATAGACGGCCATCACAAATATTTGGCCAACACATGTTCACACATGGCCATGGAGGATGGCCAGAGACATGTAGCCACACAGTAGTTGGGATGTGTATACACCCTGTTGCACATTGTCCATACATGGTCCAACTATAGCCTTAGTTGACTGATTATATAGTTGATGTGGAACACTGGACATCCTAAAAGCCTGTGCACAGCTAGTGGAGGTGTCACTTAATTCGACCATATAAGATGTGCTGAACATCACAACTGTGTCATAGCATGATAGTAGTCACCTGTACAGCTTCCACAGACATTGACACCACATCAGGCCACAGATACCGTACATTTCCCTTGCTGCTGTAGGACATCACTGTCAGCCGTGCACACCGTGTGTGTGGTACATTAATGTCACGTGGGACATGGTGTATTGACAAGTCTGCCATGTGTGGACATGGTTGCCAGGCAGCTAAGACTTTGTAGTAGTTGTGCAGGGGTGTCATCCGTAGGTCTTCCAGTGACCTGTCACATGATACAGCATGGTTTGGTGTGTATACACCTCAGTGACGTGGGTCACAATCCACAGTTATGTAATGTGTATGCATGCAGTTATGGCTATGCACTGTGTGCATATTACACACTCTATAGCAATATAGATGCCTCATGATGCCATGCAATGGCACAGTGTCTGTACTTCACACTGTATAGCAATGTAGATGCCTCACACTACCCTTTAATGCTCATGCACATTTGCTAAAAGTGCATTCTATCTGTAGGGCATATAGACAACACTGCAATGTGATACCCATTACAACTCTGTACATGTGTCAGGACACCATTGTGTCAGACATGTATGCATGTCAATGCACACTTCAGCGGATTACATGTCAAGGTCACTTCAGCCATGTGTACTGTTAACCTGTGCTGGTCCACATGGTGTATCACAGGGATGCATGCTTACAACCATGATTGTGTGAACTGCATGGCTACTGATATGACACCTGCTTGCTGTTGTGTGGAACCCAGGGAGGTATGCTAACTACCACTATTAATGTCTGAGCTGCATGCCTTCTGCTGTATCACATGCATGCTGCATGCTGGCTGTCAAATCACATGCATGGTGTGTCTGTGTGTCTGTGTGTGTCTATTGTAATGTAGAGTCTTTCTTTGCATTGACAGGTGATGTAGGTGTGTTACCTCCTGTGGTCCATCTGATGTTAGTGTCCCCACAGATACTAGCAGTGATGAACATATGCATGAGGTACAGGCAGGGTTGTCAGGGGCTGAATCTGTGCCAATGGTTGCCATACCAGCTATGTCCCCTCTTCCCCGCACACAGTTCTCATGCCAACACATACCCCATCACCAGTGGCCATAGAGGAAGGACAGTCAGCATGTGTAAGCTTGGAACAGGAACATGTGGTGGCTACAGAAGGTGTGTCTCTACACCATGGTGTCAGTGTAATGACTGCAGATGTGGCACACAGGCATGTGGCCAGTGCTGCTCGTAGGAAGACCTCTGGCAGACATGCACCTGCAGGACAGAGTGCAGCAGCTGGTGTCACCAGATGCATGTTCCAGACTGTAATGGCAGCACAGGCACGTGCTGAATGGCAGAACAAAGAAGGGTAGAGGCTTCAGAGCGCTGCTATCCGTACTCTAAATGACAACATCCAGGCATTAGCAAATGCTCAACAGCAGATTGCTGATGTTCTGGACAGGCGATTGGGTGACATGGTTGGAATCCTTAACCACGGCATGTCAATCCGTGAGCATGAGCTGTCTGTGCTGGAACATCTGGTAGGAGTGAGGCATAGGCCATGTGGACGGAGGCCAGCTACACCACCTAGTGCAGGTCAACGTGAACGAGCCACCTCACACGCCCGCTCCCATAGTGCTGGTAGCAGTAGCAGTGCAGCTGGTGCTGTGCTGTCCACACCAGGACACAGAAGGCCATGTGGACGTGGCCCTGGATGTTCCCAGCGGAGACACGGTTCCAGTGGACATGTGTCATCGGACAGTAGCCAATCTGTACCTCCGCCTGGTAGTGCCCGTGCAACCCTTGGCAGGCACAGGTCACGTGGCCGTGGCCGGACACAGTGAGCTGTACATCCTGGTCTGTACAATCTGGAGCTGTCAATAATACCACTGTGTAGGCCTGACAAAAGGCAGAACTGTGTGCACACATACACACACACAGCAGAAACATCTGTAGGGCACCGCAACACCCACATGTATAACGACCACAGATGTCCAATCAGATCACCGGACCTTACCCACACACATGATGTCATCCACTGGTGCAGCCTATGCCCCTGGCAAACATTATTACCCTGTGCATATGATGATGCCTGTGCCACATCCCTGTCATCCACACCATCGGTGCAGGGACATGCTCATATGGTCTGATGCACAGGGTGAACAAAATAGTGAGATAAGTGTATATTACATTAGTTGTGTACTGTTGACACGCACCAGACATACCATGTAGTACAGGTTTATAATGCATTGTTATATGTTCACAGTATGTGTCTTGGTAACAACGGTAACAGCATGTTGGTAATTATGACATGTCAGTCGTGTCAGTGTCATGACAATTTGCAAAGATAACTGTTCAATTTACTAGATTTAATACAAATGTATGTGTAGCTGTATCTCTGTACATCTCTGTGATACTGTAACTTGTCTCCATCATTATGTCTTCCAGATAATGCTTTGTTCACGCCTGCCAGCGTATAGCCACCTGGAGGATGATGCCCTCATCCCGTACCTCCATGAGAACTATGAGGTGTTGTTCAACCATGTGCCACAGCATGCCCAGCAGCATGACGACCTGTGGCAGGACCTTTGCAGGAGGGTTAATGATGTGAGTGGCCCGCCTACCAGGTGCGCAGACACTGCACAGACCAGAGACATGCGAAACAGCGTGCCAATGCAATCGCCAGGGAACAAGGTGGAACAGGTGGTGGTCAGTCGTGTCAGTGTCATGACAATTTGCAAAGATAACTGTTCAATTTACTAGATTTAATACAAATGTATGTGTAGCTGTATCTCTGTACATCTCTGTGATACTGTAACTTGTCTCCATCATTATGTCTTCCAGATAATGCTTTGTTCACGCCTGCCAGCGTATAGCCACCTGGAGGATGATGCCCTCATCCCACCTCCATGAGAACTATGAGGTGTTGTTCAACCATGTGCCACAGCATGCCCAGCATGACGACCTGTGGCAGGACCTTGCAGGAGGGTTAATGATGTGAGTGGCCATAACCGCACCTACCAGCAGGTGCTAGACACTGCACAGACCAGATCACGACATGCTAAACAAGCGTGCAATGCAATCGCCAGGGAACAAGGTGGAACAGGTGGTGGGCCACCAACGCAGCCCCACTCACCCACCGAGGAGCTACTGGCCAGCCTGGGACACCCTCAGAACAGCATCCACAAACACTAGCTGCCATCGTGGAGGTGGGTGTCTCCCAACCAATGAGCCTGGAGTTGCCTGGTAAGTCACTAATGCACATATGCCTATTATATCCCATTTAGTTGCATGTGTCACTGTACAATATGTAATGTAACATCATATGCAAGGTATGTTTACACACATGCATACTACGTATGCTACCCTGTGTATGCACACATGTGCATACTATATGCTATTGTACAGGCAAATGTGTTAACATACACAGTGCACCCTGTGGCTGTCATACAGTCATGGATAATGTTCAAACTGCTGTGTCACCCCTATACAGGTACCTCTGGTGTGCCGCACAGACATCAGTCCGTTGCAGGTGGGACAGTTATCAGTATCAGGCATGTTAATGCATATATCTATTCACCATGTGGCCAGTTAACACATGTACACATAATGTATGGTCTAGTCACGATATACAGGTTGCATCTGTCATCATTCACACTGGCTACCCACGTGCAATATATACAAACTAAATGAAACACCGACATGAAACCACAGTATCTGTCATTGCTAGATGTGTGGACAGCTGTGCATACAATGGTGGAGGTGTTCAATGTAGGCATATGTACTATACATTGGAACAACACATGTGTGGTACACAAACAGTACCACACAGTGAGCTGGGATATGGGCAGCCCACAGGAGTCACCATTCTGTAATATGCCCCTGCAATGGGTGCACACATTGTGATGTGCCATCTGACATGTCCCAGACATTTAGTGTTCCGGCTGCAATATTGTCTCACTATCCCATAATACATACCCCACATACCAAACATACAACCCGTTGTTGTCTGCATAGCCCTGTGGACAGTGACATATCTGACATCTATGGGTGTATGTCATATGGGACAACACAGACATGTGAGATAGACGGCCATCACAAATATTTGGCCAACACATGTTCACACATGGCCATGGAGGATGGCCAGAGACATGTAGCCACACAGTAGTTGGGATGTGTATACACCCTGTTGCACATTGTCCATACATGGTCCAACTATAGCCTTAGTTGACTGATTATATAGTTGATGTGGAACACTGGACATCCTAAAAGCCTGTGCACAGCTAGTGGAGGTGTCACTTAATTCGACCATATAAGATGTGCTGAACATCACAACTGTGTCATAGCATGATAGTAGTCACCTGTACAGCTTCCACAGACATTGACACCACATCAGGCCACAGATACCGACATTTCCCTTGCTGCTGTAGGACATCACTGTCAGCCGCGGCACACCGTGTGTGTGGTACATTAATGTCAATGGGACATGGTGTATTGACAAGTCTGCCATGTGTGGACATGGTTGCCAGGCAGCTAAGACTTTGTAGTTGTGCAGGGTGTCATCCGTAGGTCTTCCAGTGACCTGTCACATGATACAGCATGGTTTGGTGTGTATACACCTCAGTGGCGTGGTCACAATCCACAGTTATGTAATGTGTATGCATGCAGTTATGGCTATGCACTGTGTGCATATTACACACTCTATAGCAATATAGATGCCTCATGATGCCATGCAATGGCACAGTGTCTGTACTTCACACTGTATAGCAATGTAGATGCCTCACACTACCCTTTAATGCTCATGCACATTTGCTAAAAGTGCATTCTATCTGTAGGGCATATAGACAACACTGCAATGTGATACCCATTACAACTCTGTACATGTGTCAGGACACCATTGTGTCAGACATGTATGCATGTCAATGCACACTTCAGCGGATTACATGTCAAGGTCACTTCAGCCATGTGTACTGTTAACCTGTGCTGGTCCACATGGTGTATCACAGGGATGCATGCTTACAACCATGATTGTGTGAACTGCATGGCTACTGATATGACACCTGCTTGCTGTTGTGTGGAACCCAGGAGGTATGCTAACTACCACTATTAATGTCTGAGCTGCATGCCTTCTGCTGTATCACATGCATGCTGCATGCTGGCTGTCAAATCACATGCATGGTGTGTCTGTGTGTCTGTGTGTGTCTATTGTAATGTAGAGTCTTTCTTTGCATTGACAGGTGATGTAGGTGTGTTACCTCCTGTGGTCCATCTGATGTTAGTGTCCCCACAGATACTAGCAGTGATGAACATATGCATGAGGTACAGGCAGGGTTGTCAGGGCTGAATCTGTGCCAATGGTTGCCATACCAGCTATGTCCCCTCTTCCTCAAGACACAGTTCTCATGCCAACACATACCCCATCACCAGTGGCCATAGAGGAAGGACAGTCAGCATGTGTAAGCTTGGAACAGGAACATGTGGTGGCTACAGAAGGTGTGTCTCTACACCATGGTGTCAGTGTAATGACTGCAGATGTGGCACACAGGCATGTGGCCAGTGCTGCTGTAGGAGGACCTCTGGCAGACATGCACCTGCAGGACAGAGTGCAGCAGCTGGTGTCACCAGATGCATGTTCCAGACTGTAATGGCAGCACAGGCACGTGCTGAATGGCAGAACAAAGAAGAGTAGAGGCTTCAGAGGGCTATCCATACTCTAAATGACAACATCCAGGCATTAGCAAATGCTCAACAGCAGATTGCTGATGTTCTGGACAGGCGATTGGGTGACATGGTTGGAATCCTTAACCACGGCATGTCAATCCGTGAGCATGAGCTGTCTGTGCTGGAACATCTGGTAGGAGTGAGGCATAGGCCATGTGGACGGAGGCCAGCTACACCACCTAGTGCAGGTCAGCGTGAGCAGCCACCTCACGCCCGCTCCCATAGTGCTGGTAGCAGTAGCAGTGCAGCTGGTGCTGTGCTGTCCACACCAGGACACAGCAGGCCATGTGGACGTGGCCCTGGATGTTCCCAGCGGAGACACGGTTCCAGTGGACATGTGTCATCGGACAGTAGCCAATCTGTACCTCTGCCTGGTAGTGCCCGTGCAACCCTTTGGCAGGCACAGGTCACGTGTGGCCGGACACAGTGAGCTGTACATCCTGGTCTGTACAATCTGGAGCTGTCAATAATACCACTGTGTAGGCCTGACAAAAGGCAGAACTGTGTGCACACATACACACAGCAGAAACATCTGTAGGGCACCGCAACACCCACATGTATAACACCACAGATGTCCAATCAGATCACCGGACCTTACCCACACACATGATGTCATCCACTGGTGCAGCCTATGCCCCTGGCAAACATTATTACCCTGTGCATATGATGATGCCTGTGCCACATCCCTGTCATCCACACCATCGGTGCAGGGACATGCTCATATGGTCTGATGCACAGGGTGAACAAAATAGTGAGATAAGTGTATATTACATTAGTTGTGTACTGTTGACACGCACCAGACATACCATGTAGTACAGGTTTATAATGCATTGTTATATGTTCACAGTATGTGTCTTGGTAACAACGGTAACAGCATGTTGGTAATTATGAAAATCAAAAAATAACGGCACCAACTGCAGTCAGGTTAAACGTTCATAAAAACTGCTTTACTGTGTAAGCGCTTTCATGCAGATACTCTCCGCACTTCTTCAGACAAACAGATACACAATTATTACAGCTTATATAATCACATTCATAATTAAATCATTAAACAATTAGCTACAATTGATTCAATTGAATTTACATTTTACAATTTGAAGCAATTAAATACTCAAATTAACTCAAACAATTCAATGTTGAAACATTCTTGTGTAAATACTGATGAGATTATATACAAAAACCAACACTATGCTAAGAATAAAAAATACATACAAATGCTTATTCATATAGCATAATTCCTAAATTTTATGCGCTTTAAGTAAAATACTTTCAACTTTAAATGAATGTTTACAAATAT
Source organism: Protopterus annectens (assembly GCF_019279795.1). NCBI lineage: Eukaryota > Metazoa > Chordata > Ceratodontiformes > Protopteridae > Protopterus > Protopterus annectens. Next base: position 462,840,907 of record NC_056725.1, read on the forward strand.
AATAATAATAAGGTTTTATTAACTTAGAGTTTCCTGATGTTCTAAAGTATAAAAACAGGTACATTTTTACTTCATACTAACTCCTTCATAGTTACTATCTTAAAATGGCCTTGAGTTTTAACAAGCATTTAATCGAACAAAACTCATTAAGACCTGGATACACTTGGGCATTAGTTTTTAATTGCCACAAAAGCTCAAAAGGTCTGAGATAGATTTAATAATAGCACTATTAGAAATAGTGCTAAATAATAACTATTTTTTGTTTAAAGATACCATCTATTTACAAAAAACAGGCGTGGCGATGGGCTCCCCTTGCGGCGGCACATTCGCCAACTCTGTTATGGCGTTCTGGGAAAGAACATTTTTGTTCAATGATACTACCTTCAAAGATATAGTCGTATGGTACACGCGATACCAGGACGACATCTTCATGATAGTAAAAGGTCACGAAGAGAAAATAAATACACTTATGCACAACATGAATTCCTTCACTTCATTTTTAGAATTTTCTTGTGTTTTGGAAAAGGATTTAATTAATTTTCTAGATATTTCGACTAGCAAAGACTTCGACAAAAAATGTTTTGTTACTAGTATATACAGGAAAAAACTATATAGTAACTCACTATTACATTTCACTAGTAACCACCCGTACACACAGAAAAAAGGCATTGTGAAAGGTCAATTGGTGAGGGCCACAAGAATGTGTTCTAATGACCACCTCTTTAATAAAGAATGTGACCTGCTTAACCAGATGTTTCTAAATAGAGGTTACCCAAGTAAACTAATTAATGACTTGATTAAGGAAATTAAATTAAAACGTCACAATGGTTCACTTTCACCTCTTTTAACACATCAGAATACTGCTATACCAGTTCATGACATAGTGAGTCAATCTACTCTTGAGCAATCCATCATAGTAGCTAGTAACCATGAGGTGGATAATTATAATACATGCATGGTCACCCAGTTCAACCAACACATTTCTGAATTTAGAAATGTTTTAAACATAAACTGGGAATTAATTGCACAGGACACATTATGTAATGAAAGCTGTGGCCTTAAACCAAGAATGGGGTTTAAGAGCACACCGTGTTTAAAAACATTGTTGGAACGACCTTTACAACAGCATTCAACCATAAAAGGGATGTTTAAATGTGGCTTTTGCCACTATTGTAGACACATTCAAACTGGACATACCTTTAACATCAAAGGAGTAAAATATTATATTAATGGCAAATATAACTGCCAAACTGAGGGAGTGGTTTATGTAGCACTATGTCAATCTTGCAATGCGTTTTATTTTGGAAAAACGGAGCGCCCTTTGCGTCAACGCATATATGAACATTTATATGCTATCACAAAAAACAATACTTTAAACGCTCTGGCAAGACATAGTATAATGTGCACAGAACACAAATTTTTATTTATGGTAGTTCAGCATATTAAAAAAGATAAGAGAGGGGGTCCTTGGAATTTACTACTAGAAGAACAAGAGCTTTTGTGGCAATTAAAAACTAATGCCCAAGTGTATCCAGGTCTTAATGAGTTTTGTTCGATTAAATGCTTGTTAAAACTCAAGGCCATTTCAAGATAGTAACTATGAAGGAGTTAGTATGTAGAAAAAATGTACCTGTTTTTATACTTTAGAACATCAGGAAACTTCAAGTTAATATAATCTTATTATTATCATATTTGTAAACATCTATTTAAGGTTGAAAGTATTTTACTCAAAGCACATAAAATTTAGGAATTATGTTATATGAATAAATATTTGTATGTACTTTTTATTCTTAGCATGGTGTTGGTTTCTGCATATAATTTCATCATTATTTATATAAGAATGTATCAACATTGAATTGTTTGAGTCAATTTTAGTATTTAATTGCTTTAAATTGTAAAATGCAAATTCAATTGAATCAATTGTAGCTAATTGTTTAATGATTTAATTATGAATGTGACTATATAAGCTGTAATAATTATGTATCTGTTTGTCTGAAGAAGTGCGGAGAGTATCTGCATGAAAGCGCTTACACAGTAAAGCAGTTTTTATGAACGTTTAACCTGACTGCAGTTGGTGCCGTTATTTTTTGATTTTCTTAGTTTCGGTTTTCATGTTGGTAATTATGCCGTGCTTCCCTCCTTAAGGTCTAATTGCATGTGCCATTACGTTACAGTGTTTGCAGTTGGAGTGCATTGTTGTATGTTCACAGTATGTGTCTTGGTAACAACAGTAACAGCATGTTGGTAATGATGCCCTGCTTCCCTCCTTAAGGTCTACTTGCATGTGCCAATAAGTAGCAGTGTTTGCAGTTTCACATGTGTAAATGTGGAGTACTCACAGGCATGTATGGCAATACCAGCATGCTATACGTAGCCTCAACCTCACTGTTAGAAAGGCTACCATTCCACAGATATCCACACATCTACTGATCCAGAAGCATGTGGGCTGTTTAATAGGCTACAGTGGCTAGAGACGTGACATCCATACCAGGTCACATCACAGGTATGGTGACATGGTGCGGGGGGTTTACACAGCGGTCTGGCCGATGATAATGTTAGAGGCCACTTGATAGCATGAGGCCTCACTGTGTAGAAGTAATACCCTGTCACATTACAGGATGAGAACACACACAGACATACACAGAAACACACAGTAACATGCCCACTCACTGGGTCAACAACACTATAACGCACACTCAATAGTGTTGAGGTGAGGACCCCTACCTATGTGGTAATCACCCTCACAGTACTGTGCACCCACACAACACGACACAGAGAATGAACATGTACAGGTAGCCAGTAAGGCTGAGACCGATGGCATCAACAGGGTAGTAGACTGCATCACCATGAGGGGTTAGGGAGCCTGTCTGTTCTGTATGGTAGCATACACCCTCACTCCATGCACCAGACAGCCAAACATACATACACACACACACACACACACACACACACACACACACACACACACACACACACACACACACACTGTGGAGTCCACAAATGTCATTCACATACAGATAGCTGACATGTGTGTGATACACACACCACCCCTGCCTAGGTCATGCTTTCTACACTGCAGTATGTACAGATTTCTACAACAGTGTACAGGGGTGTGTAACAATTGGGATGTATTCCCCACCATACATGGCATATATGGTCACACAAGCAAACACACATGGCAGTACTGTGAATCATACACCTGCTATATGATGATACGTCTGACAGACATGCAGCAGTATTGGCCGCATTATGTGTACCAACGCTACCTTCAGCAATTGTGCTGCTATATGCACACGGGAGGATGTAAGTGTTACAGGTGTCAAGTGATTTACAGTCAGTAACACCCTGACCGCTGTGTAGGTTGTATGTCTTCACCTTCAAATAACAGTAACATAGCTTACTGTTTGCACATGTAATGGTAGGATGGCTTGTGACACACCTGTGAGCCATCTTCAGCAAACATCCATCTGCAAAGGTGGATCACCACTTTATGTACACACATCCATCCATACCTGATGTACATCCTACCGTACTGTCAGTATTTCACCATATACAGGTGTCAATGATGGGACTGCATTGCAACTGCATGTTGTAGTTAGGCACAGATGAATTACATACATCAGCTACTGCACATGCATGGTAGCTGCATGCACACCACTACATGTACATGTGTGTTGGTCCTACATTCCTGTCATGTAGCCATGTTTGTATGCATTGCAATTGGTGGACATGTGTGATGACATACATAACACATGGAATGTTGTATGATATGATGGCTGTCATGGGTAACTAGTACAGAGGGAATGTTACCTTGGTCAACATTGCTACCTTATGTACTGTTAGCATTCAACAGCCATGGACCTGCCTTCCATGTGCATGCATGTGATTGCTGTAGCCACTTGTCTGCATGGAGGACAGCAAAAGCTATGCTATGTACATATGTGTTGTATGTGTGTGGGCCATGTACATATCCACTGCGATTACATGTATGTCATATCCAAACATGAGTGTTCTTTGGTGTACAGCAACAGTCATCTGTTACAGCTGTGTAAGACCCAGGGCCCCTGTTATGTGTAGAGCCGACCTGGTTATTAACAGTGGTATCATTGCATTGCATAACACATGATGGAACCCTGTCAGTACATGTGTAGTCTGCACAGTTGCTGTAGACCTATGTGCAGTCCACTGGTCATGAGTCACATGGTGTTGTAGTAATGTATGGATGTGTGTTGCTGGTCCAAGGACATGGTGATGTCTGAGGTCTGCATAGTAGAATGCGGCATTTACCACTATGATCTGCACCTGAGACATCTGTGATGGCTCTTGGGTGTGTACTGGTCAGTACATGTGAGTGGCCTTCATGTACATGGGGACAGTACCACCAAACTGTGCCCTTCCATGTTTAGAATCCATGTGCATGCAAGACAGCCCTTCGCTACTACTAAGTGTGTGAACATGCCCAGTATGCCGTTGTGTAGATGGACACACAGTACATTCCAAACTGTGCCCTTCCATGTTTAGAATCTGTGTGCATACAAGACAGCCCTTCGTTTCTACTAAGTGTGTGAGTAACACCAAACTGTGCCCTTCCATGTTTAGAATCCGTGTGCATGCAAGACATCCCTTCTCTACTACTGTGTGAGCATGCCCAGTACGCCGTTGTGTAGATGGACACACAGTACATTCCAAACTGTGCCCTTCCATGTTTAGAATCCGTGTGCATGCAAGACAGCCCTTCGCTTCTGCTAAGTGTGTGAGTAACACCAAACTGTGCCCTTCCGTGTTTAGAATCCGTGTGCATGCAAGACAGCCCTCCGCTACTACTGTGTGAGCATGCCCAGTACGCTGTTGTGTAGATGGACACACAGTACATTCCAAACTGTGCCCTTCCGTGTTTAGAATCCATGTGCATGCAAGACAGCCCTTCACTACTACTAAGTGTGTGAGCATGCCCAGTACGCCGTTGTGTAGATGGACACACAGTACATTCCAAATGGACATGTAATACTAAGTGTTTGAGCATGCCCAGTGACACCTTGTGTCGGTTATGTGCCTCTGTGTATGGGCATGGCCATTGAAATCCTGTATAGCGATGGTGGTCATCCAAGCAACAGATGTCCATACCCCACGTCAGGATGGATTCCTACATTGAACACATTGGTTGACTGTCTTGAAGGGTGTACTGCCTGTGTCACGTCTCGTATCTATGTAGTGTTGTAATAGTGCTCCGTAGATAGGCAGTTGTCCCGCTCACACCACTGCCGTGTGTTTGTCTACGTCTACCTTGGGACAGTAATATGCTTTTAGACTGCTCACTCTCTATACATTCCCTATCGGCGTCTTTGCCTTTGCGGATGATGTCATCCACCTAGAAGTATGCCTCTGGGAGTGCTGTGTTCCCGTAATCTCGGTAGCGCATTCTGTAACTGCGTAATGCTGTAGTATGATAAGGTAGTTACGTGTATGTTTGACTCCCAGCCCTACCAAGTGTGTGTGTCTGTGTGTTTCCAGCTGCCTGGGGACAGAGTAATGCTTTTAGATGGCTCACTCCCCATACATTCCCTATCGGCGTCTTTGCCTTTGCGGATGATGTCATCCACCTAGAAGTATGCCTCTGAGAGTAATGTGTTCCAGTAATCTCGGTAGCGAGTTCTGTAACTCTGTAATGCTGTAGTGTGATAAGGTAGTTAGGTGTGTGTTTGACTCCCAGCCCTGCCAAGTGTGCGTTTCCAACTGCCTGGGGACAGAGTAATGCTTTTAGACGGCTCACTCCCCATACATTCCCTATCGGCGTCTTTGCATTTGCGGATGATGTCATCCACCTAGAAGTATGCCTCTGGGAGTGCTGTGCTGCAATAATCTCGGTAGCGTGTTCTATAACTGCATAATGCTGTAGTGTGATAAAGTAGTTAGGTGTATATTCAACTCCCAGCTCTGCCAAGTGTGTGTGTGTTTCCAGCTGCCTGGGGACAGAATAATGCTTTTAGATGGCTCACTCCCCATACATTCCCTATCGGTGTCTCTGCGGATGATGTCATCCACCTAGAAGTATGCCTCTGGGATTGCTGTGTTCCAGTAATCTTGGTAGCGCATTCTGTAACTACATAATGCTGTAGTGTGATAAGGTAGTTAGATGTATGTTTGACTCCCAGCCCTGCCAAGTGTGTGTGTGTGTTTCCAGCTGCCTGGGGACAGAATAATGCTTTTAGACGTCTCACTCCCCATACATTCCCTATCAGTGTCTTTGCCTCTGCGGATGATGTCATCCACTTAGAAGTATGCCTCTGGGAGTGCTGCACTCCAGTAATCTTGGTAGCGCGTTCTGTAACTGCGTAATGCCGTAGTGTGATAAGATAGTTAGGTGTATGTTCAACTCCCAGCCTTGCCAAGTGTGTGTGTGTTTCCAGCTGCCTGGAGACAGAGTAATGCTTTTAGATGGCTCACTCCCCATACATTCCCTATCGGCGTCTTTGCCTTTGCGGATGATGTCATCCACCTAGAAGTATGCCTCTGGGAGTGCTCTGTTCCAGTAATCTCAGTAGCGTGTTCTGTAACTGTGTAATGCTGTAGTATGATAAGGTAGTTACTTGTATGTTCGACTCCCAGCCCTGCCCAATGTGTGTGTGTGTTTCCAGCTGCCTGGGGACAGAGTAATGCTTTTAGACGGCTCACTCCCCATACATTCCCTATCAGCGTCTTTGCCTTTGTGGTTGATGTCATCCACCTAGAAGTATGCCTCTGAGAGCAATGTGCTCCAGTAATCTCGGTAGTGCATTCTGTAACTGCATAATGCTGTAGTGTAATAAGGTAGCTAGGTGTATGTTTGATTCCCAGCCCTGCCAAGTGTGTGTTTCCAGCTGCCTGGGGACAGAGTCATGCTTTTAGATGTCTCACTCCCCATACATTCCCTATCAGTGTCTTTGCCTCTGCGGATGATGTCATCCACCTAGAAGTATGCCTCTGGGAGTGTTGTGCTCCAGTAATCTTGGTAGCGCATTCTGTAACTGCGTAATGCTATAGTGTGATAAGATAGTTAGGTGTATGTTCGACTCCCAGCCCTGCCAAGTGTGTGTGTGTTTCCAGCTGACTGGAGACAGAGCAGTGCTTTTAGACGGCTCACTCCCCATACATTCCCTATCGGTGTCTTTGCCTTTGCGGATGATGTCATCCACCTAGAAGTATGCCTCTGGGAGTGCGCTGTTCCAGTAATCTCAGTAGCATGTTCTGTAGCTGTGTAATGCTATAGTGTGATAAGATAGCTAGGTGTAGGTTCGACTCCCAGTCTTGCCAAGTGTGTGTGTGTGTGTGTGTCTGTGTTTCCAGCTGCCTGGGGGCAGAGTAATGCTTTTAGACGGCTCACTCCCCATACATTTCCTATCGGTGTATTTGCCTCTGTGGATGATGTCATCCACCTAGAAGTATGCCTCTGGGAGTACTGTGTTCCAGTAATCTCGGTAGCGTGTTCTGTAACTGTGTAATGCTGTAGTGTGATAAGGTAGTTAGGTGTATGTTTGACTCCCAGCCCTGCCAAGTGTGTGTGTGTGTGTTTCCAGCTGCCTAGGGACAAAGTAATGCTTTTAGATGGCTCACTCCCCATACATTCATTATCGGCGTCTTTGCCTTTGCTGATGTCATCCACCTAGAAGTATGCCTGTGAGAGTGAGGTGATGCTGAAACTCAGTAGCGCGTTCTGTTACTGCATAATGCTGTAGTGTGGTAGACTAGACAGGTAGATGCTTGATTACAAGGCATGGCAGGTGTGTGTGTTTAGCAGTTATACCATATGTGTTGGTATCTGTGGGTGGCTAGCTGCGGGATGTGTTCAATGTGTTTTGTTGCTGACCTATATAGTGTCCACAGCCCGCATATTCTGCCAAGACACTGGGTTGTCAACACATACATTCACCAATAGGTCTGGTGAGTAAATGTCAGCAGCCCTACTCTTACCCTTGATACGGTCTGACTCATGTGACGCAACAAAACACATGTGCCTTGATAGTGACAACACTACATGATGCAGGTGGCACATGTAGTTTCCTTTTCATTCCTGTCTAATGCTTTGTTGTCATGTTGTGATATAAATGCAATATCTACATATGTGTGTATGTATGTATATGTATATATATATATATATATATATATATATATATATATATATATATATGTCCATGTATATAGGTTCATAGGTTAGTACTAAGCTAACTGCCTTTGCGAGCCATTTTAAGCCTAGCCAATTATCCCTTGTGAGACTCAAACCTTGCACCTTGTGTTTGTAAGGCAAATACCTTAACCATTAGGCCACCCTCCCAACCCTATATGTATACAAATAATATATATGATATATGTAGATATAGAGATAGACATAGATATGAACATATATGTCTGGGGACATCAGCACTATTGAATGTTTGTGCCAGATGATCTGTACGTGATAACCTGGGATCTATGCATGGCATAGTGGTAATGCACATCATCTGTAGTGTGCAGGGTCACGGGTTGTAGTCATGTAGACACCGGTTATTTTGTTGCTAGGAAGACCATGGGACATCGAATATGGTGATAGTAAGGCACCTGTTGCCAGTTGTGTACAGATCTGAGCGACACTGAGCAGTGGTTATTAATTTGGAGGTTCGGTATGGGTCATATAACTATTCATTAGAAGAGTATACTATGCAGATGAGGTTGACAATAGTGTATCCCATTTATCAGCAGGGTGTGATGCAGGTCCCTGGAGTGTATGTGTGTAGTCAGCCGGGTGCAGGGCTTGAATATAATTGACAGCATGGGAGGGGGGTCAGGCATACTGTACATACATTGCAGAATTGTGCCTCGGGAGTGCTCCTGCCTTAGCACGCCTAAGCTAGGGGTGTGTCTATACCTGCCTGGTGACATTGGTAGAGATGACAGCAGTGGTGGGGTAGTCAGGGTGTACAGGCTGCACAAACAGGTGTTGATCAGCACAATCAGCAGATGACATGGCCAGCCCGCACCTGAACAGTACGGTAATATGAGCAAGCAGCATACACACAGGTTTCTTCCGCACTCTACACCACCGGTGTATACCTGCGGGGACATTTCATGACACAGTCCAACCAAATGAGAAGGGCTGCAGCAGGCAACATATACCAACATGTGCAGGAGGCTGGGGCAGTGAGGATGCGTATGCTGCCGAACAACCCTTACTGGGGTGACATAAGACTTTATAGATCTAGGGTGACTTACCAGGGGCTACATGGGCTGGGGATGGTGGAGCACTATGGGGTGGACAGAGACCTCCTACAGCAGCTTGTTGACCTGTGCCTGCCATACCTGACACATCAAACAGGCCAAGGGAAACCCATCACAGTGGATACCACGGTATGTGTTGGCCTAGGTGTACTAGCCACAGGTACCTCACACAGCACAACTGTGGATATCATGGGCATCTCACAGGCATCTGCATCCAGAGTATTGCACCAGTTCACAGATGCCATGTCAACACATGCTAGTGAGCACGTACATGTCCTCAACACACATGATTAGTAGACCAGCAATATGCATCATGGATGACTACCCTGGGGTACTGGGTGCTATAGCCTGCACACACATGCACATCGAAGCACCACCCAGTGAGCGAGGTAGGGCCTACAGTCACTGCAGGGGCATACCCTCCAACAGCTAGGTCATATGCGATGGCCAGGGCATGAGATTGAATGTGTGTGCTGCCTGCCTTGGAAGCTATGATGATTCTGATATATGGCTTCTGACACAGCTGTACCACACCAGTGCCAATATGGACATCCCCTACAGTCTCCTAGTGGGGGATGCTGGGTAAATACTGGTGTCGTGGCTGATGACACCCATCAGCAATGCACACACACCTGAACACTCACACCATAATGAGGCGGATGCACAGGCAAGACATATAATTGTGCATGTGTTTGGGATACTCAGTTCACGGTTCTGGTATCCGGACACATCCGGTGGAGCCCTGCAGTATTCACTAGCTACATGCATACAAGTTGTTATGGTATTTGCTATGCTACACAATCTTATCCTGCAGTAACAGTTGCAGCAGGAACAGCATGGGGCAGGGCCACACAGCCCAACACCACTGCCAAGGCCTGTACAGGCAGAGTGTGACTTGGTGAAGGAACTACCTGAGCAGGGCACAGTCAGCGAAAGCCCGTGCACAGTATGACCTGCCCTTGGCAAAGAGGCAACGCAAGGCATATGCACTGACACAGTAGGTACCCACAGATTTTCCCTCTCTGACCCGCACACAGTACAATGGATGCCAAACATGACACTACCTGTGCTCGGCCATGTGTACATCCGACATAGGCAGCCCTCCAGCACCATCCTCAGGTCCAGAACACACCCAGGGTATGTCTATTGACCTAACAATTGGCAGTTGTATTAGAATGTGTATTTACCCATTGCTATGGTATGTATCTGAGCATACAAGTGACTGTGGTGGCCGAATGTTAGGGGAGCAGACAGTACACATCCATAGTGGCACCATGACCTCTGTAGCACATACGGGGGTCACAAGGGTAGCCAGTAGTACACAGGGTGTCCTAACCCACTGCAGATTATCGGCTGACCATCATGTGTGCCCGTACAGCCCACACACGTTCCATGCAGCTGGACAGATGTGGACCAATACAGACAAATGATATACAATGGCCTATGGATATGCCCAATGAATGACCCCAACTCCCTAAGACACACACAGACTACAGCAGGCCAGGCAGTTTGATGTAGGTTGTGTGAGCTAGGACGTCCATCACCACTGTTCTGGTATTTAAAGCTGGGAACTGACGTACACTGGTATCCCTCCAACCAGCAATTTAGGTAGGTCCACACACTGACATGGAGTACCTGGCATACCAGTACAGTAGCGGCAGATGTGTACAACTGTCAGCTGTGCCCCCTGTCAAACCTACACAGGTGAGAGTCATGTGCACCACCCACGGTGCTGTGAAGGACTGTGGCTGTGGTTGGATGTCCTCCCACGCTATGCAGACATGTAGCAACTGTCAATGCCACATGACCATTAGCTACCCTGCAGACACAGCATGACACCTGTCTATGTAGAACGGAGGGGTCAGCAACACAGTACTAACTATCTGGACATGTGACACATGCGATACAGTTGACTATATTTGGCATGCTCACACACATGACGGTATGATGGTAATGTCGGTCGACAACATGCGTAACAGTCATACTGGGCATGCTCACACACTGAAACACAGGACGCCCAGGCAAGCATACACCAGTGGTCCGGACATATCTGCAGGTACATTGCTATACTGTTGGATGACTGCGCTGTATGGTCTGTGTGTGGTCTATTGTCTGTACATATGCCATGGTCTATTGTTAATTCACATGAGCTATGTGCGCAGGGTACTGCTACCAACACGTGAATAGGACGGTTCTTTGTTTGCGGGCAGACTGACGCCTTTGGATACGGACTGGGTAAGGCACATTCCAGCAGGTGGGAGCAGTTGTCCGTGGGTTTGCACAGTGTTAAGCACTGCTGACCTCTGGTCACAGCACCTTATACCCGTTTAGACTCCACATTTCTTTGACAGTGCACTACTGGCATACTGGTAGACAAACACGCTTACAGCTGCTCACTCACTGACATTTCTGCTTACATTTGTCACTCACGCTGGGTGTGTGCGATCCCTTGTGATGTGTATTGCATCAGACTACATGACTACAGTATCGGGTATGTGTAACCATTTGGCGACGGCAGGCGTTCGACTGTACGGACTCGGCGGCCTGTCATATTATATGCGTGTTCCTCATACCATCTGCTCCCATCTGCCTGATACATGGGAACCGATACTCTGCAATGCTGACATGTGAATATGATTTTGTTAATGCAGCTGTCCACCGAGTCATGCTACAGCATACCTACTGTACGTTTTCCACCTTTCAGATTGCACGACAGGAGACTGTAGGAGTGACACCTTTCCCACTTTGCATGGGACAGTCCCTCATTAGGCATATCTCATGTGACAATACCAGACCTCTCCACCAATCAGGGACACATTTCTACAGAATCAGGGACAGGTCAATAAAAAATCAGGGACAATCAGGGACACTTTTACAAAAGTAGTGCTATTAACTTGAAACATTGACAGAATCAGAGCATATGACTTAATACACATTTTCTGAAGTAAAAGTTTATAACTCTTACTTATTGTCATTAGTCATTAAGTGTAATTCACCACCTTTCCTTCAAAAGTCACTAATTTTAGGAGGGATTAAGAGGGACAGAGTTAAACTTTCAGTCAAACTCAGGGACGTACCTGAAATTCAGGGACAGTTGAGAGGTATGGACAATACTCTAGCCATTGCAACTGTCCTGATTACGGGACATTCTCATGTTGTACGTGTCTGTACTGGTTGTTTGTTACAGGTCTTGTATACCTGACACGTCGATATGTTATATGTAGTAGCATAAGCAACTTTACTGCTGCTAGACTACGTGTTGATTTGTGCCGATATGTATATTTCTGTACTATGCATAGCTGTAGGTATGTTCTGCCCTGGTACGTCTGACATTTCTACAGAGCAGGTTCCACTTTGGCCATTCAGAATGGTGGCGGCCCTATAGATCCTATATGTAGAGCTATCACATGTGTTAAGGCAACACATACCCACAGCCAGTAGTAAACTGACGACTTCCACGGTTTGCATACGTTAAGGTTATTCATGTAGCATTATAATTGATAATACTGTTTCCTATTACATGTAGCTGTTTCTGATACAACAAATTAATTTCTGACACCACTACACACACTATATAGCCTCCTTTCCTGAACTCACAGGCCATGTGCCATAACTGTCATTTTGCAGGACACAACTGCCCAGACGGATGTGTCCCTCGAAGGCATACGGGTGTTGAACCTCATCTATTATGCTGTCATCTACCTAAGGTGGTCAGCAAATTATGCACTTTCCGTCACTAGCAGAACTCACATACCAATGGGTGTGAATGAACACTGTATCAGGAACAATGCATAACACCCTGTGGGACACATTTAGATGATTGGTTCTATTAACCAGACACATTTACAGTCACAGAGCATATGTATTCATTCACTTTTGTCGAGGTACATGCTGTTTATGACTCATACATGTTGTCATCTGTCATTACCTGTATTCCGCCACCTGTCCACCTAATATCACTAGTTCTGGAAGTGTTTAGTTGGACTTTGTTACATTCTGATACATAACTATGGATGTCCATGCTAATCGGGTACACGGCACTGATTTGGTCTCTATGTATTCCCCCGATGGTTTACAGACTATCCAGTAGATGTGCTCTTCAGGTTTGGGAGGTGTAGGCGTATGCTATGCCCACATAGGAATATTAATGACTTCCACTGGGCAGGCCTACTACATCTCTGTCAACCAGCACCTGCACACTTAAGCCCATTATTGCATACCCATGGTCCACCTACCTGGCACCACTCTACAGCAGTCATGACAAATACTTACTGCGAGCGCAGCTGGGGTATGAGCACACCCCTACACATTGCCCACTCTCCCCGTCTCGGGACACATGTCGTACGTTTTGTCAACCCATGTATTATCACACTTGCACAACCTACTGTTTCATGTACACCTACATCCTGTTCGTATCAGTGTCAGCAGGTTCAAATGTACCCTGAATTTTTGGGGTCCCACAAGGGAAACCGTTATCCATGTTTAAAGTGTAGATCTTACAGATCTCTCTCACTGGTACTTTCCTACCGGTGTTTTGGACAGAGGCAGTGTATTGATCTGTATTGCCTGTCTGTATGTCTGACCGGCCTAGCTGGGTGGTGTGGGGGGGTACAACGTTTATTTATTGGACCTCCCAGTCACATATGCCCGGGCTGTAAATATGTTACCCCTAATTGCTGTGAAGTAACCTATTTATGTACATGTGTATATCTACAATGACATATATATTTTGTTTTGTGTGTATGTGTATATATCAATACCTGTTGTTTGTGTATATATATATATATATATATATATATATATATATATCTATCTATATATATCCGTAGTATATCCTTGTGTGTATATATATATATATATATATATATATATATATATATATATATATGTATATATATATATATATATATATATATATATATATATATATATATATATATATATATACGTCGTTTTATCTATATATACATCTGTGTGTCCGTTAACCTATACATTTCCCGGACATGGACACTTACACATGCGTATTGGGTTTTATCTCTGCTTCAACAGCATACTATTGCCTTAGTCATTATGACACTGACACTTCACTCCGGTGAACTTGTGATCAGTATATTGCACGTTATACAGCGGACAGATGTCGCACGTTTTTCATGTCTGGGATGCCGCTGCTAACTGGGATGTGATACAATGTCATTCGACCTATTACTCGTATGCGCAGCCTATTATTCCTGCTACTGTGTTTGTTTCTGTGCACATTCATATTATTACTGTTGATAGAATGAGTGTTTGTGTTACTGTGATTGTACGTCAACATATTGATGTCTTCATGTAGTTGTGTCTTTCTGCTTTTCCCGGTTTGGGGTTGTCACAGCAGAACTCCGATCTGCTCATGGGTGGCATATAGGTTTTATGTGCCGGGCTGCCAGCCCTGACGCACAACGTCCAACAACGATACGCCCATTCACGCATGTCTCCACGCAAACGACGCTCTATCTGGGAATCGCACCTATGTACTAGCTGACCTCCACAGGCCGCTCCATTGCACCCAGCGCAACATACCCTAGCACTCCTGTGTCCATAATCGCATATCCATAGTTTCTCCATCACACCCGTGTTGAGTTTCCACACATAACAGCCATTATACACCTGATATCGCAGCCGTGACACACCTTTACACATTGCCCTCTCCAGAACGTTGGGGCCCTACACACATTTTGTACCGCCTCGTGTATTCACAGGCTCACCATCCATTCATATTTGCACATACGTGCCTTTCCTGGTGTTATGGATTACGAACGATTTGCGGGTTACAAGTGTAGGTGGTCGTAACATGTACTACATTCCATCTGTTTACAATGTTGACGTAGCACTTCATCAATGTTATGGCCACTGGTATAACCCTGCCTCTGGTGTGTGGAGAGCAGTGCTCTACTCACACTTGTGCAGCTTTATCTGACATACGCTGCGAGCACTTTATAATTCCTTACTTGCTCTAGATTCCCTTCACAACCCTTATGTTTGCTTTCGTCTTTCGGCATTCCTTACATATCTATCTATATATATATATATATATATATATATATATATATATGTATGTATATGGTCCACGTGTTTCCCTTCCCATTTGACTATTTCATTCATTTATAGATGCAATGAATATTATTCTGGACATCAGTTATAAATTCACTACAGGTATGCAATAGTCCTGTCAACAGATGTGACAGCTGGTTGGTGCACTTATGTGTACAGACCTCTGTGATACTTGGGGACTCATTTCTACAGTGACAGGGACAAAGCTATGACAACTCAGGGACAATCACGGACACTTCTACCATATTAGTACTATTAACTTGGAATGTGTTGACATATTCGTAATACTACTAATTTTCTGCAGTTAAATGCATCTATTACTCTTCATTGTTGTAAGTAGTCATTCTCATTCAGCACCTTTCCTCCAAAGGTCACTGGCTTTGTGAGTGGTTAAGAGGCTGGCCAGTTATTGTGCGAATGCTCTGACCATTGGTAGCGTTGACATTGTCATATGTACAGGTTGGGATATATTCTGGGGACTAGGGTTGCCACCTTTTCAAATGGCCAAGATGGGACATTTTCGGAACGCACATCAGATTTTACAGGCCGACACATACCCACGGTCAGTACAAAAGATAGAACTTTACTTATTTGCCTAAATAAAAGCTTATTCTTATAGCAGTTTAGTTGCTTATTCTGTTTCTTGTAACATTTAGGTATTTTACATACAGAAATAATTATTTTATGCAACTATTACATAACATATGGGATATAATTATGTCCTACAATCTCAGGACATTTGCCATTTTTAATATTTTTTGTCAGGATACAACTGCCCAAAGAGGGACTGTCCCTCGCAAAGTGGGACAGATGGTAACCCTACTGGGAACACCAGATTGTTTAGGCCAACACATAGCCACGGTCAGTGCAGGTTTAGAACATTCATTAGTTTCCTAGCTGTGAGCCTATACCTTTAGCACTTTTGTTGTTTGCCTGTTTCTTGTACGAATTACGTTTATTCTATCCTGACATGACCACTTTAGGCAACTGTTACATGCAGTATGGTACATAGTTATTTCCTACAATCACAGGACATTTGGCATTGTATCATTGTTGGTCAGGTCACACCTACACACACATTAATTGTCCCTCACACAGTGGATCAGGGGGTATCCTGTTTACGTCAGTGCCTTCATCACCCTTATACCATGTGCCACTATGCGAATGTGTGCAATATATTCTCTCGCTTATTTGTGTCGGGACACGTGCGTCACGGGCAGGTGTTTGATCCTGGGTAGTAGGTTCTGCATGACCATCTAGGGCTGGACAGTCTCATGCACCAGTACTGCACATTCCAACTTGTGTCCAAATGTCTACAGGACTGAACATCGTGTCTTCATACCCATTCTAATGTTTACACAGGTTACTTATCCCATGAGGGTTATCCAAAAATTTAACAAGACCGATAATAACAAGACCGATACCAACCATTCTTCTGGCGTTATGAAAATGTGCTGGGGGTTTTACATGCAAGGGATACATAGTTTGCAATCCTGAAACTGCCTAGGGTGACACTACCTATTACATATGTGTAGTGGTCACTATGTGTAGATGTGGCTGCGCCAAACTAGTAGGCCAAGTATGGCTGGATTTGGTGGACGTTCAGGTATGGGGGCGGGTTGTGTGCTGTGGAGGGGATGCTGGGTAGTCCATTATGCATCCAGGTGTGTTGCATTTGATATGGCCAGTTCCATCAGGACCAATCTGTGGGTATGTGCTGGTGACATTTCTGTACATTTGTATCGCACATTTTAATATTCATATGTTTGTGGGATTGTGTTCTACAGTATGGCCTGTCTGGTTGTATTGCAGATGTGTATACATGTTTTTGTGTTTCTTTCTGCTTCACCTGCTGCTCCCTCATACACCTCCGGTTCACCTATTCTGCATATGACACAGTCTCGCCTTTGAGGATTATACCATTACCCATCCCCCCCACACACATATTCCTGACACTCCATCCATCACTGCTGTGGTTGATGGCCCATGACACAGTCAAGGTAACACATTGCATACCCTACATATGTCAGGTACCTGTATGGTTGTGTGGACTACCCTGCCATGTTTGACCTTCCACATGCTATACCTCACACACATAGGTACACGCACATACTTAACTTTCATGACATGGTTGGTATACCTGGGTAATACCCGTCCAACTGTGACACATCCTGACAAGTTCGGCTTGGACCGCAGGTGTGCGGATTTTGGCCGAATGTTCTAATCATTGGTAGGATGCCAGCTTTTCCTATGTCTAGGATGGGATATATTCCGGACACATATCCGATTGTACTGGACAACACGTACCCACAGTCAACGCTACAGATAATACTGTTCCTTTCAGCCTACATGTTGCCTTATTGTTGTAGCAGTTTATATGCTCCTTCTGTTTTGTTTACATGCTTATTCTATTTCCTGTCACATATGGTATGTGAAATACGGACATACCTATTGTATGTGACTATTACATGCATTGTGGGATATAATTTGGTCATACGGTTGCTAGATATTTACATTTATCATGTTTTTGTTATGGACACATCTGCCCAGCTGTGTACCCTCCCTCACAATATGGGTCAGCTGGTGACCCTGACCATTGGGCTGGACGTACCTATTGGCAGCGTGCTAACATATGATGCATTTCACTTCCACTTGGTATAACTATCTACACTGCGTTGGACTATGGGCACACGGTTTTCAATGTCATTTGTTCGAGGGATAGGGACTCGTTATTCCCTACCGTGCATTTGTGTTTGCTTCTTCATTTTGTGTTTGCAGGAACTGTCTTGCATGCTTTGCATACGTTTCAGTATCCACGGACACTGACAGATGTGATTACTATTGCTTGCAAATTGTTCGACATGCCCTATGCACTCGCGCTCCTTTCCTATGCACGTGGCTGTGGCGGCAGCGCACCTTCATTAATATGCATTTGGTGCTACTGCGCCATCTTCATGCCACACGGTCGGTGCAAGCCTAACGCCGGCCTTGCGCCGAGCTTCATGAATCCCGGGGACTGTCTTTTAGTATGGCTAATAAAAAACTTTTTAACTGTGTTCTCATTCACTTTTTGACCAACTTCAGATGCATCCGTGGCATTTCTTATTACTGATATTGAATAGTTTAGAGGATGATCTAATGTTTTTCTAATGTTACATAGTTTTCTGATAACAATTGCTTATTTATGATTGTATTTGCGATACACAAGTCTGTCTCTTAATTTCTCAGAGTCAACCTCCATATTGACAATGCTCCTCTAGCCTGCAGAGTTCTGAAATATAGTAAGCTATCTCATTTCTAAACAGATCTCTACTTTCTTGGCATTCACTGCTGGCTTTGCACTCAAATATTTTAAAGTACCTTAAAGATTTTCTAATCAGTGTAAGCTGGTTCTTATAAACTGTGCAACAGTCCATATGTTTTGTTTCCCATCATGCTAAGTAGAAGTCTTACCTTCTTTCTTTTCACCTGCACTGCTGTTTACAGTAAAGTTCCAGTCTTTTAGTACAACTAATGTGTTTTCACAAAAGCATTAAATCCATCACATTCCTGCAACATGTGCCATTTTGTATCCACCCTTATAGGTGAGTACTAAGCTAACTGCCCTTGTGAGCCATTTTAAGCCTAGCCAGTTATCCCTTGCGAGACTCAAACTCTACACCTTGTGTTTGTAAGGCAAACACCTTAACCATTAGGCTACCATTCCAACCCTTTCCAATGCTGTCTGCCATTTTGCATCTACCTTTATTTTTAGGCTATGTCCTTTACATTATTTGACTCCGTGTATACAGACCTCAGTACTTTATTAAACGAATATTATAAGGACACAATCACTGATCTAGCGCTTTCATCTGCCGAATGCAGACTTCTTCAGAATAATGAATGTGTGGTGCCAGTGATTTTTATACAATTTAAAACAATTGATTAATCCATTAATTACACAAATTCATTTAAAATTTAAAGCCATACACATTATTTTCTATAGTAAATTCCATATGTCAAATGCAATTTTAACAGTCAACCACAGACTCCCTTAGAGACTTGTTCTATTAGGGACCAGTCTAATTAAGGTGCTTCAGTGCCTTTTGTAGTTTAATCAACATTTATTTTTATACATAATTATTAAGAAATGCCTATGTTGTATAAAAGAATAAAATAAACACTTGTTATATATATACATAAAATTACATTACTTGTAGTGTTGTTATTACTTATTAGCTGATTATTAGTTGTAATATAAATGAATAAATAATTAAATATATAGTGAAGTGAATGTAAAATGTTAATGACTTGTAAGAATATATCTAAAAAAGTGTATATGTCATTATTAAAAACTATTGTTAAAAACTATTATTGTATTATGTTGTTAAAAACTATTTTAAGACAATTTAATATTTAACAAAACTAAGTATAACATTATGGATATTTTAAACAATTATTAATGTTAACCCCATTCAAAAAAATCTCAAAATGTGTTTGTTGGTTGTGTTGACACATATAAACGTGTTTTTCGTTTGAAAATATATTAATATGATGTGTATTCAAACACAAACTATTATTTATACACTAGAGGCTTTTTCCACTAATATAGCCTTAATGTTTGTGTACTCATTGAGCCCGGGAGGCATGTTTGCTTTTAGCCTCAGTTGCCACCTAATTTCTTTTTGAAGCAAGTGGTTTTTGATATCTCCTCCCCTTGGATCAGGTTTAACATGTTCCAAAATCCCAAACTTGAAATCAGTGAAACCTACACAGTCAACAGAATGTTTGAATAAGGCACTAGTCTCCTTTCTCTTGTTGATATTATAAATGTGTTCGTAAATTCTTTCTCTGAGGGACCTCTCGGTCTTCCCCACATAGAAAGCAGAACATTTGGAACACGTAGCTAAATACACCAACATCTTGCTTCTACAGTTGCCCTTACAAAAGGCAATTCTGCTTTTTAAGCCATTTTCCAATTTTAATTCCACAGTTGGGTTGATATACATACATTGTCGACACCTACCACATCTTTTAGTACCTTCCTTGGGGTCATATTTAATATTTTCCATTTCAAAAAATCTTTTAAGATTTGTAGCTGTCTTGTATATAAATCTTGGTTTTTTTCCAACTATCTGGTATATCTCTTTATTGGTTTTAAAAATAGACCAGTTATTTTTAATAATATTAATAAAATGGTCAGAAAATCCATTATATTCCACAATACAGGCACCCATATAATCCTCAAAATTGTCTGCCTTTTTCTCATTGGGAATAAATTTATTACCTAAAAGAGGTTTATATTTTATACCCCATCCTTTGTATACTTGTTCCAGAATCTCTCCAACTAGCTGTTTGGGATAACCCCTTTCCAAGAATTTTTCCATTAAAAAGGAAAATTCTTTTTGTAAATCCTGATGTTGGGAGGTCATTCTGGCAATTCTAACAGCCTGTCCTTTAATGATGCTTTTCTTTTGATGTAGGGGGTGCTGGCTGTTAAAATGTAAATAACTGTTGCACCATGTATTTTTGCGAAAAATAAAGTACTGAGGTCTGTATACACGGAGTTTTATTTTTGTTTGGCTTATATGAACTTTTATTTCTGGTGTCGTTACGTTCTCCGAGTAATTACAGACCCAGTACAGAGTATTTGTGACTTTTAAATTTTATTAAACCGTGTTCCACAAGGTGCCGTGATTATGGAACAAACACTTAATGATTCTACAATTGTAGGGTTGGATATACCCTTCAACGATAGCATCAATTTGATTGAAACTCAAAGAGAAGTAACCCGCTTAAGAGAAGAGATCTCTACATTACGTGGAGATCTCACAAAGCTTATTGAACTGTTTTCGCAGGAGGAACCTGTTGTGAGGAAGAAAACGAGTAATTGCACCGTTGGTCATTCTCCAGCGCAGCCGGTGACGTCATCTCCACGCTCGGAGTTCCGGAGTAATGGTGGCAAGAGGACGACCGGAGAAGGAGAAGCAGAGGGGCTCAACCACGGGCGCTCGTCAGAAAAGGAAGAAAATGGTTCCATTCCTCATTCGAAACCTGCAAAAAGGGATTTATGTGTGGGAAATAACAGCGACCGTCCTTCCAGACCTGCACAAACACCTAAAGGTACTGTTCAAACCCATACGCATACCTTTGGTGATGCGGAAACACATGTTGTTCATGAAAGACAGTTGAAAGATGGTTATGACACTAGATATAAAGACATTATAGAAAAAGTATATGCATTTGATAACATTGTTGACAATTCCCAAAGGGACGAAATACAAAACGAAATGAACAAAGCCGTCAGAGAATCTAAAATGTCGCTGAGAGACAAATTATTTCTCTTTGAAAAAACATTGTACAAATATAAATGCCTAGAGATTGACAACAACTATTTACACCAATGTTTGATATGCAAAATAGTCCCGCAAGGACTTAGGTTTTATAAATACCCTTTCGGTATTCAATATACTGAGAACGTTTTAAATGATTTGCAAGCGTTTTTTGATGATTGTGGTTTTACTTTAATGTCTAAGCTGATTAAGTATAATGAAGTGAAGTTAAAGAAACTTTTTAATGAAGTGAATGAATGTCAGAATGAAATAATTAATGACTTGTTATTTGAAGAATATGACAATTTATATAAAAACATTTTAAAGAGAGTTGAAGTTAAGGTAGAAAAAGTATATATAAGGAAACAAGGTAAACTATCTAGGGACAAAGCACAGTACAAGAAAGGAAATAGTTATCCCTTACCATTTCAGAAAGTTAGGAAAGACCAGGACAACCATATTAATAGGCCTGTAAATGGGTATAATAAGAATACAGGAGGTAATAAAAGGGTTGAATTTCAGGATTTTCAAGAAGGGTTTCAAACTAGAAATAGGCATATGGATGAGTTGGATTCTTTTCATGAGGAAACTGATAATTTTTTAGGTCCCCGCAGATCGGAAAGAATAGCAAACAAACAAAGAAACCCCTCCGATCCAGGACCACAGGAATTAACCAATGGGACGGATTTTGTATGGAGGACCAGAGGGAGGAGGGGGAGATAGAAGAAATAGTTCTTGAGGAAAATGGTATTACACAAACATACAAAGGTTACAAAATACATAACTATACTAATCTAAATGTGGAAAAAGAACACTTTGATTTATTTTCCAAGGGGTTTAAGTTTGTTAAGACCACACATGGGGATTTGGCAAACATACTACTGGAATTAAAAATATTCCTACGAAAATTAAACCTGCAGTTTACCTGTAAACAGCACAATACTGTCAATACCCCTGTTACTGCATTTGGTGAACACACAGAAGTACTGAGGAGAAGTAGTATTTACAACCCCCCATTACACCCTGTGATTGGGACTTTTGAGTGTATAGTTATGAATGATATTTATGATACATTTGAGCCAACAAAAAGGTTGAACAAAATTAACAATTTAAATGAAAGAGAGTTTATCCTGTTTGAACAACTAAGAAAAGAGAGAAATCTTAGATTTATGCAACCAGACAAGGGTGGGGGAATGGTTATTTTCCACCAAGAAGCATATAACAATGTTTTAACAGGTATACTGATGGACCAAACAACTTACACCACTGTGTCCATGAACGAAATACAAATAGCATACAGAAGAATAGATAGTTGGCTGGAAGAATATCTTATTGAAAATAGAATTGGAAGGGACACATTTAATTTTTTGAAACAAACTCATCCCTATATACCACAAATATTTGCAATACCGAAGATACACAAAAATATTTTAAAACCACCCTTCCGCCCAATAGTTTCAGCAAAAAGGTCCAAAACCCAACCACTGTCTGTGTTTATTGACCAGCAATTAAAAGATATTGTCAAAACACAGACACATTTGGTGCAAGATTCCTGGGATTTTTTAGGTAAAATAACAAATGAAGTATGGTCAGAGACAGTTAAAATGGTGACCATTGATGTTAAAGAATTATTTACTTGCATTACCAGGAAACATGGGTTTGAGTTTTTTGAGAACTGTGTTCATAAACATTCCAAATTAAACCTCGATAGGAAAAAATTGTTGTTGGAGTTGACTGAAATAGTCTTAGACAACAATTTTATCACATTTCAAGGGGAACATTACAAGCAGATTACAGGTGTGGCCATGGGGGCAGCTTGTGCCCCCATATATGCAAATCTGGTCCTTCTAGAATGGGAAGAAGAGTACATTTTTAAGAGTCCTTATCAGAAAAATATAAAAATATATCTTCGTTTCCTGGATGATATTTTTATATTATGGGAGGAAGACACCACAGAGGACCTAAAAGAATTCATGATATACATTAATCAAACTACTTCCTTCCTGTCCTTCACCCATGAAACTGAAAATAAAGTTATAAATTACCTTGATATAACTTTGAGTAAGGGGACTACTGGTTTTAAATCAAATATTTTTCGCAAAAATACATGGTGCAACAGTTATTTACATTTTAACAGCCAGCACCCCCTACATCAAAAGAAAAGCATCATTAAAGGACAGGCTGTTAGAATTGCCAGAATGACCTCCCAACATCAGGATTTACAAAAAGAATTTTCCTTTTTAATGGAAAAATTCTTGGAAAGGGGTTATCCCAAACAGCTAGTTGGAGAGATTCTGGAACAAGTATACAAAGGATGGGGTATAAAATATAAACCTCTTTTAGGTAATAAATTTATTCCCAATGAGAAAAAGGCAGACAATTTTGAGGATTATATGGGTGCCTGTATTGTGGAATATAATGGATTTTCTGACCATTTTATTAATATTATTAAAAATAACTGGTCTATTTTTAAAACCAATAAAGAGATATACCAGATAGTTGGAAAAAAACCAAGATTTATATACAAGACAGCTACAAATCTTAAAAGATTTTTTGAAATGGAAAATATTAAATATGACCCCAAGGAAGGTACTAAAAGATGTGGTAGGTGTCGACAATGTATGTATATCAACCCAACTGTGGAATTAAAATTGGAAAATGGCTTAAAAAGCAGAATTGCCTTTTGTAAGGGCAACTGTAGAAGCAAGATGTTGGTGTATTTAGCTACGTGTTCCAAATGTTCTGCTTTCTATGTGGGGAAGACCGAGAGGTCCCTCAGAGAAAGAATTTACGAACACATTTATAATATCAACAAGAGAAAGGAGACTAGTGCCTTATTCAAACATTCTGTTGACTGTGTAGGTTTCACTGATTTCAAGTTTGGGATTTTGGAACATGTTAAACCTGATCCAAGGGGAGGAGATATCAAAAACCACTTGCTTCAAAAAGAAATTAGGTGGCAACTGAGGCTAAAAGCAAACATGCCTCCCGGGCTCAATGAGTACACAAACATTAAGGCTATATTAGTGGAAAAAGCCTCTAGTGTATAAATAATAGTTTGTGTTTGAATACACATCATATTAATATATTTTCAAACGAAAAACACGTTTATATGTGTCAACACAACCAACAAACACATTTTGAGATTTTTTTGAATGGGGTTAACATTAATAATTGTTTAAAATATCCATAATGTTATACTTAGTTTTGTTAAATATTAAATTGTCTTAAAATAGTTTTTAACAACATAATACAATAATAGTTTTTAACAATAGTTTTTAATAATGACATATACACTTTTTTAGATATATTCTTACAAGTCATTAACATTTTACATTCACTTCACTATATATTTAATTATTTATTCATTTATATTACAACTAATAATCAGCTAATAAGTAATAACGCAACACTACAAGTAATGTAATTTTATGTATATATATAACAAGTGTTTATTTTATTCTTTTATACAACATAGGCATTTCTTAATAATTATGTATAAAAATAAATGTTGATTAAACTACAAAAGGCACTGAAGCACCTTAATTAGACTGGTCCCTAATAGAACAAGTCTCTAAGGGAGTCTGTGGTTGACTGTTAAAATTGCATTTGACATATGGAATTTACTATAGAAAATAATGTGTATGGCTTTAAATTTTAAATGAATTTGTGTAATTAATGGATTAATCAATTGTTTTAAATTGTATAAAAATCACTGGCACCACACATTCATTATTCTGAAGAAGTCTGCATTCGGCAGATGAAAGCGCTAGATCAGTGATTGTGTCCTTATAATATTCGTTTAATAAAGTACTGAGGTCTGTATACACGGAGTTTTATTTTTGTTTGGCTTATATGAACTTTTATTTCTGGTGTCTTTACATTATTTGACTTATATTATTCTGCATAAGTTGTTATATAATGCCTCCTCCACTATATATTGTAATGCTCAAACAACTACATAATCTTGTATGCAATCAGTGTGTGTAGTTCTTCTCCATGCCTGTTTTTCCCGATGAATAGAATCATAGTGCATACATAGTTCCCTTGTGAATTCAATGATTAGCTTATCATGTAAAATAATTAGTATTACTGTTACATTAAAGACTTTTATACCAGAAGGTAGTCTTCTCATGTTATGCAAACCTTGTTTCCCTTAGATAATCACACTATATAAAATTAGTTTTGATATATAAAATAATCAGTGGTCATTTTCAGTTATACTAAAATGTATTCATGTAGCATTACTCATTTATAAAATAAAACTGTATAAAACACTATTTTTCTGACCACTGAATATGCAAAATATCACCATGTATAGCTTTGTTTTTTTTTGTTTTTTTTTAGTTTAGTGTGCTTTGTTCAAAACACATTTGGGCACATAAAAAGGCAGAAAAATGAAATAACAACATAAAACTCAAAATAGTACCATAGCCAAATCCAGATGCTGACATATAAGAACGCAGGTCAAAGAGGCATGCTTGAACCCTCAGCAAATCAAAATGGAAAACAACACTGACAAGCAAAATCACCCTAATCATTAGTTCCCAAAAGTTGCTGAAAGTTATATATGAAAATCCATTCAGCTGGTAGAACAGGCTAACCCAAAAACCTGAAGTCTTCATATGAATCAGCTGACCAGAATGAGGATATTATCCAGTTCCTGTATCAAAAAAGGAGGGGAAAATGAAAGGAAAAAGACCAGAGGCAACAAACACTAACCTACATATCAACCCATAGGTGTGCTGGGAATACCTTTCTACCCCCAGATTTCACTGAAGTCAGAATTTATAAAGACCCCATTCTGCTGTTCCTGATATGCCCTTAAAAATGTGGATGAAACAGAGTCAGAAGGAAAAAAAGCAGTGTTAAGTTAACATACCCACATTACACCATGTACCCATGAAAATGGTGTTCTCTGTTAAAGCATCATGCGTCCTGCCTTAAGACAAACTATCTGAGGCATCTTGTGCATTAACTTCCCTAGGGAGGTAGTCAAGAGAGTTAATTCCATGAACCTGATAATCCACATACTTCATAATAAATTAGTGGACATGGGTATCCCATATATCATATCACATTTCAACTCCACACCTCACGGCAGCCAAAGGGGAAGTAATCTGCCTCCAATTGCAAAAAATGACTAAACATATAGATATTATAACTAAAATAAAGTATTTTCTACTTGTAAGACAGCAATTCTGGAAACAGGTCCGAAGCTCGTGTCTTTACAGAACATAGTAAGCTAGTACCAAAGTCACATTTCAGTCTTAAAGGCTTCCATGTAGGGCTCTAGTATGATGTAAATCTGCTTCCATATACAAACACATTGGCAATTTGATGATGACACCAGGATAGCACTGAACGATCCATAAGAGGATATAGTAAATGCTGTGTCACAGCCACTGAAATGGATGGATTTAAAGTCTTGGTGTGTGTGTGTGTGTGTGTGTGTGTGTGTGTGTGTGTGTGTGTGTGTGTGTGTGTGTGTGTGTGTGTGTGTGTACACTATGTGCAATACTATTTTTTCCATAACAGATGGCCTAGGAGCATGTCCATGGGCCCCCTACTGTTTGGTATATACTTCTCAGAAGTTCAGGTCAAAACTAAGGGGTTGTGGATGACCAAGTTTGCAGGTGACTCCAAACTGGGTGCAATTACTGAATCCTCAAATGATGTCAGTATAATCCAGGAGGGTCTTATGCAGACCAACAGCTGGTGTCTTAGTTATGGTCTCAAACTGAATGCAAAGAAATGCATCAATATTCCCTTCGGCACAAACAATGTCCCTTCACACTATCAAATCAACAATAAAAGTACCCACAAAGTGATAAAGGACTTGAGTTCAGAAGTTGACTGTGACCTTAACTTTGACCACCATCTGTCTACTGTAATAAGGAAGGCTATCTACATAGCACACTTGATTAGTAAAGGCATTGCCTCAAGAGCAAAAGAGGTTATAACCCCCTATACTTGGTACTAATCCAGCCCATAATTGAGTATAACGCCTCGTTCAGCATGTACCGTACAAAGCACCTGCAGCAACTGGAGAGACCTCAGAGGTTTCTAACAAAGAAGATCAAGGAACTCCAGCATGTGCCATACACAGGCTGACTAAAGCCCCTGTCACCTTACTCTGTATCAGATAGACTTATGCCTGCCTTACAGAGCAATCTCAGATCCAAGCCTAATGAACTTGCAGCATATCCATAAATCAAACGGGACTAGGGCCAGCCATTCCATGGACTTAAATATGGCCTGTGACTTGAATAGGACATGCTGGAAGGACAGATTTATCTCCCAACGATTGCTGCATCTTTGGAATAGGCTACCTATTCATGTGAAACAGAGCACCTCTATGACACCGTTCAAAAAGAAACTGGATGACTGGAAGGGGGACCATAAATTCTTACCAGGAATAGCACCCACAACCCTCCTGGACATGGGCAATCATTACTAAATGCAATCTTGGGTATTAACTAATATTTCTATGGCATTACATTGGGATGAAATGGCTAGGCTTGAAAAGACCTCCGATTCGATAGCCTAGTAATATCCTGTGATCCTATGATCCTATTTCCAGCTCTAATTGTGACATATCAGGTCTATTATTGAGTTTAAAAGAGGGACTATTCTTATCTTGACATAATGTAACCATAAATGTTGTAGATTAACTTACACCTCACAAAAAAGCAATGCTAACACATCAAATAGTATAGAAATAGATACAGATATATATGTAACCATTCCTCTCTTTGGCAACATAGACTATTCAGGGATCAAACATACCAGCGGTGTGTATAAAGGGCACCAATCTCAAGGAAGCATATACATTTTAATGGCATGACCTGACCCCAAAAAGACTGTTTCAGATCTCCCCATTTTAGAGTATTAGCACTCTCTTTCACACCTTGCTCGTTTTGTTTTAGCCACTAAAATGTCTAGCTTGGTGAATATCCCTAGTTCTACAAATTTAAACCTACAGGGAACCTTGTGTACTGTCATGTCTACAATAACCTACTTGTTAAATCATGATGCATCCAGGAAAAGATTAATTTATTAATATTGAACTGACAATGTAAGAACTTAGTGTACCATTCACTGATGCTCAAGGCTTCCCAGCCTGATCTCTCAGGCTGACTGAATAACAGTACATCACCTGTGCATGCTAAAATCTTGACCACGGGTCAGGCAGGTTCAGAGTCTCATGTGCTCTCCCTTCTCTTTGCTCACTATCCTAGGAGGATCTAAGGCTATACAAAACAGTAAAATGGTACAGTGTCATCCTTGACGAGTTCTGTGTAGGATTTTAAAAAAATGGCTAGCACACCACTATACTGCATTCTAACCAAGGGTTTGTGATAAAGGATCATAACATACATAAAACATGAAATTAAGCCCATTACCTGCAAAATCTCAATAAAGAAGTCCCACCTTACTTTATCAAAATCCTTTTCTTTGTCTGAAGACAGAAGGTCTCTTATCATCATTAGCATTTCTTCATCATAATTTCTTTTAAACACTGCTATATGTCTGCATCCTCATTTGACTTTAGTGTACCTAAATGTAACTTCGATTCTGCTCCTACTGAGTCTGGGAGTCTGGATTGTGGCTGCAAAGGTTTTATGGACCAGTGCACTTATGCAGGTATCAAATTACAATAAATAAATAAACAGTGACAATCAGGATTAATAGATATGTCTCTACAGGTAGATGAGAACGGTCTGCTTATACAAATCCAATTCCTCCACCTTCTGCAGTATAATGTCTATCACATCTTCAGACCCACTGGCAGTTGTGTTGGAGCATTAGTATTTGTCAATGATATCATCACCTTACAACAGATGCCTTGGGGCACCAAATTTGAACTCCTGGAAGAACAAATCACCATAAAAACACTCTCTATGTATTTTTCCGAGCACAATAGTTACCTTAATGCATTATCTGAAACTCCCATTAAACCCAAGACCTTTATATTGGGGACAACAACTATCCATCAATAAACTGGTTAACCTATACTGCCAATGGTCAGCATGCCTGGTGCTTCCTTGACATTATAAATGCTAACTCTCTTTCACAATTAGTTAACCATCTTACTAGGGCCCCCAATATCCTGGATCTAGTCCTCACAAATATGGCCACTTCTTGCACATTTCCATATGTATTATGTTTTGTTAGATCAGACCTTAATTTAGTGGCATTTTCCTTTAAAATTGGTGGCACTTCCCCTGTAAATAGCTCTGCACTCAGGGACTTTTCAAAAGCAAACCTTTTTCACTTAAATCAATTCTGTTGTAGTCCTCCTGTGAAGAATCCCATTGCTAAAGCTAATACCTATGTTTCTGACTTTTACTCCTGCTTAAATAAATGTATTTATAAGGCAGTCTCTATCAACAAATATAATGAGAAGTTTAAAAGCAAACCCCTGTGGCAAAATACCTGTATAAATAAATTATATAACATGAGAAAGAAACTGCTTAAAGCTTATAAGAGGTCTTATTCTACCTACCTTAAGAGCACACATAAGAAAACTAACAAAGAGCTTAAGGAAACCATTAGGAAGCTCAAAGCAGAGTGTGAATTTAAAATAGCTACTAAAACCTGAAAATAACTGCAAATCATTCATTAACAATGTCAGAGTGTTAAGAATTAACACCCAACAATGTTCAGAGCTAGTCTACAATAATACTACACTCTCTGACCCAAACAAATTTAGTGGAAATTTTACTCCACCCACAATTATAGCTATCCCTTAGGTTCCACAATCTCAGTCACCCCCTTTAATTACTACAGAATAAGTCTCTCAGCCCTTTCAAAAACTAAGAATACTTCATCCATGGGCCCTGACAACATACTAAGTTGCCTGATCATCAGCGCCAGATATGGTCTTTCTGAACTCCTACTTAACCTCTTTAATTTAAGTTTCTCCACTGGTTACATTCTTGAAGCCTGGAAAATAGCCATTGTAATGCCATTAAACAAGGATGGCCCATCCATGAACCCTGATAACTATAGGCCCATCTCACTGGCCTTATATGGAAAGTTATGGAGCACATTATCTCATGCTTCATTAATCTGGTAACTAAAAATCTCTTAAACCAGGACCATCATTACTTTGGTTTTTCAGAAGATGGTCCTGCCTCTTAAACTTCATTAAATACTTTGATAAGTAACTGAAGCAATGAATAGTGGTTATGCAGTGCATGCAGCATAGCTAGATCTGGCCAAGGCCTTTGACACTATTCTCCATGCAGGCCTTGTTGATAGACTTGTAAATCTGAATATAAATCCTTATATTGTGCGATGGATAGCTAACTGATTAGAGTAGCAAGTGACACTTCTGAAAGAAAAAAAGAAATACCAGTGATGTACCACAGGGCTCGGTTTAGAGCCCTCTCCTGTGTGACATATATTTCTTAGACCTTCAGGCCAGAACTCCTGGCATATGGTTAACTATGTTTGCAGATGACAGTACATTTTTTGATGTTATTCAGTCTTCATCTGACTCACAATTGCTCCAGCATGGGTTAGACCATGTTAACAATTGCTGCAAGGATGATTATCTCAAATTAAATGTAAAAGAATGTAGCGCAGTTCATTTTGGTAAACAAAACTGTTGCATCTATCATATAGGCGATGCACCCCTCCAATCAGACACTATTGTTCTAGATACTCTTGTTGATAATTCCTTATCATTTGACAATTAAATCTCCACAGTAGTTCAGAAAGCCTTTTATGTGGCTCATCTAATTTCCAAAGGCATCTCCACTAGATCCAAAGAAGTGTTAATTCCCCTTTACTCATGTCTTATCAGACTCATTATTGAATATAATTTTGCATGTATTTATCTAAATATATCACACAACTTGTGAGACCTCAGAGATTCATAACTAAACAGATTGGTGGCCACAAAAATCTTAGTTATCAGGAGAGACTGGCAACCCTTTTACTGTACTCACTCCCTTAGTGACTCCTTCATGGATATCTGTGTCTAGCCTTTTGTGCCATGAAAGATCCAACCTTATTTGATTTCCTATTCCTTCAAACAGCTAATGGTACATCAAATACTCGGTTTAAGGATGCAAACCTTCATCAGCAGATAAATAAGACACTTTGGCATGATAAATTCATATCTCAACATATGCCTCACCTCTGTAACAAACTTCCACTGCATGTCAAGCAGAGTAGCACCCTTGCTACCTTCAAGGTAAACATAGATAATCAGAAGGGCAGCCTCAAATTCCTTCCCACCCTATCTTTTCTTGGCCTCCTTTTGGCTAGAGACAAACTATGAATATGCTTTTTTTTGGCTAGGCTTGAAAAGTTCTGCAGACTGATTGCCTAGTGCTTATCTATGAACCTAGGGGAAGCCAGACTTTATCCAGCCTAGCAGAAAGCCCATAGATTAAAATTTGGGGCTCATAACTGCGTCATTAAACTGGACTTATATGAGGGTGACTCAAGGGGATGCATACCCACCATTATGTTAGCTTTGAATGGCTTAGTGTGGACAGCATGGCCCTTGCACATTTGTTCAAGTGATTTACTCAGTATTTATACAGCTTCATTTGTAGTATGACTACATCCTATGGATCCACATCTTGGCATTATATAAATAACTGCACATAAATGACTCTTACATATAAAGGACTCTGTATAACTGTTATAAGAATAATCACTGTGTATTGCTCTATATAAACCCTTCATCTGTGTAAATAATGCACTATTCACCCACATATACTCCTTTTATTAAGTGTTTCCTTTATAAAAAAAACAAACATTTTCACTGTCTTAAATCATTTATTCACAAAAATCAGTCTATATACATTGTTTTATATGTACTAATTATTCCTTTTTGAGTATACCGAAGCATGTTTTAATTGCCTTATGTTGTCATTATTACAGTACTTGCAGAGACATCTGCTTTCATAACAGCATGACATTTCCATC
The DNA here is from genome assembly GCF_019279795.1 of Protopterus annectens. NCBI lineage: Eukaryota > Metazoa > Chordata > Ceratodontiformes > Protopteridae > Protopterus > Protopterus annectens. The sequence goes on from NC_056725.1 coordinate 462,873,486, forward strand.
TTGCCTGTCGTGCCCTGTTTATTTTATTTGATAAGAATTCCCTTCTAACTGATTTTGCAACATTCAGCTTTGAAAGTTTGCCTGTGTACATGAATCAGACCTTTCCCAAATTTGCTGCAGCTGAACTAACTGCATTCATAGTCTAATAAAATATAGAAATACAAAGAACAAGAGAGAGTGAGAGAGAGAGAGAGAGAGAAAAATGTCACTACTTCAGTTTACTTGCTGTTCACAATTTTATACAGCTATATCCTACCAGATGTATTTTATACAGATATATCCTACTAGATGTATGGACACCCTTCAGCTCTTGGTTGACAGTGTGGAATACACTATATTGTCGTGTGTGTGTGTGTGTGTGTGTGTGTGTGTGTGTGTGTGTGTGTGTGTGTGTGTGTGTGTGTGTGTGTGTGTTTAGTTTTGTGTGCTTGTTTGTATTCCACACATTAATAGGTAATGCTGTCATGATGGAGCTGAAAGGACCACATGTTTTTAACACGTATGGTATTTGCACTATTTTTAATGGTGTAAACACTCATCTTGCAACATCTCAGGTGGTCTTAGGCACAAGTTATGCAACTAATGTATTGTTATTTTTACACTCTAGTTATATCATTACATTATATTTACTATACTGTACATTTCTGGATCTGCATTTTACAATAAGTATCAGGTTTCACAGATGCACAGTGGCTGTAGCATGTGAAGACTTTGCATTGCACAAGGTGTAACTTTGTTGAATCTCATTGCTTATGTCTTCCCTACATAAAAACAAGCAGTTACAGCTGAGCCCCCTATTTCTTTTATTGTTGCCATACTTACATGGCTTTACATCTGATGCATTTTGCACTTTCATCTGTTACACTGGGTACCTGCACAACACTGGTATTTCCTACTCACTGTTCACATGCCCCAACACTCATACTTTTGTTTATTTTCTCCATTTTAGCTTTTAATGGCTTGTATTCTCATCCCCAATGGTCATGAACTTTGGTATGCAGTTTAACTGTTTTAACAACCAAAGTCATTATTTGAGTTTTCGCATGCGATAATGATTTTTGCAGATGATAAGCTTTTCAATCTTTACATATTGTATGAAGGTACAGCAAGTTGACTATTATAAACAAACCTAACAGTTACTTGATAAACATTATGCATGTTACAAGCATGGTTCTGAGACCAGCCCAATCTTCATAACTCCCACAAAAGTCTTCAATAAGCTGGGAAGATTCTCAGGTTCCTTCCTAAACCTAGCTAGCTGTTATAGTTCAGGATAGTTAGTGATTTAATGCACCAGCTTGTGTACATCAGTCCTCTCTTTGTTAGACCAGTTCTTCATCACATAATATTTAATTACTGAGGAAAAGATTGCCAGCAACAGAAAGCTACGTATATTTCCTAAATTAGTGCTGAAGATACAGTCGTGTCATGGTGGAACTGGTTTTAATATTTTAAGCTGAATGAGTAGTCTAAACACTTCTCCCCAAATCAGTTTTATTTCTTGACACTTCCCTAGTATGTTTAATATCCACCTGAGTGAATTTACAAATAGAACAGAGAAGTGACATTGATAATCAGTAATCCATATAATGTCAGTTTAACTGGAGAGTTATAGCAATTTCGATTAGTCATAAACTGTATGAACTGGAGTTTGAAGGGTCATATTTGTACTTTGCTCCCAAATTTGTTCCAAAATAATGAAATCTCAGGTCCCTGTAAGAGGTGACGCCACTGTCACTATAAGCAATAGTCTGCACAGGCTTTTTTTTTCTTTAGCCATTCCTTGGGTAGGCTCAGAGCCTTGATCTGGACAGGAGACACTGCAATGTCTTTGGTGATAGCAAGCTTGCAGTGCTTCAACATTACCAGTCTGGTGACTTGAAGTTCCAGCTCCCTTTCAGTAATACTGGCACTGACACTGTGCCCCCACCATAAAATCAAAGACCTATTTGTTTTGGAATTTAGCAATAAATTCCAGTGTTAACATCTCTTTATCCAGCGTTATATTTAGACTACTGATACTTGGAGACAGTAGCTTAAACTCTTTTCCATATTGAAGTTCTCCCATGAATATGGTTACATCCTCAATTAATTTATAAACAGATGTGAGACTGTGTTCCTCTGTACTGGTCAAGGCTGAATGAACAGAATGGCTTTGGTGTTTATCTTGTATTTCACGTCACCTTTAAGAAGCAGAATCCATGTTTGTGTTGAGTTCTGGGTAATTCTATGTAATCTGCTTCTTTTAACAGTTTTGTTAGTCTGCTAACCTTGTAATACACATTAAAGACAGGGAGCTTCAAGTTTTCTTTGCTTTGTTACATGATTTATTGCTTTGGCTGTACCTATGGCTTCTATAGGCCCATATGAAATTCATTATCAGTTTACCTATCTGGCTCAGTGCCACATTAGAAATATACAATAGCATATTGTTTAACAGGAAAAACATTCTGGGGAAATTATTCATAAATTCATAGATTTAGTGGTAGTTACTAGGCATGTTGTCTAGGAAACCACAGAACAATGTAGCACAAATTCCTATGTGCCCAGGAGTATTATCTGGCTAAATGACTTGCTCAGCGTCACACAGCAGACAAATGAAGGCTGAGGGAATCAAACCCTCAACTACAGGAAGCAGCTTGTTAATGGCTCATAATCTTAATCTACTGCAGTAGTTGCCAGACTGCTAACTCCATCTTGGTAATGGAGATGTGGGCCCATGAACTGAAGTGCAACTTTGCCAACTGGCTGTCATTTGTAGCCTCTTTCAACATCTTTGTTACAGTTTTGGTTAAAAATATCTTGGAGTATAAATTGTGCCTATATACTTTAGTTTAGTGTGCATGACTGATATATCTTCCATCTTACCTGACTCAGGGAATTTGACAAATGGTTATTTAATCATGATTCATAATAAATTTAATTGCAGGTCATGGCTGGTAATGATAGACATTAGAGGTGCTAGTGAAATATAGAAATTACCAGGAAATGTTGTGATGTATGCCTCAGCTCCATTAAATCTAATGCCACATACGAGGGGGTTGGCACTCGATAAAGTACGTGATTGACTGTTGGGATGGGGTAAGTTAAATAAATATGGTGGCAGGGGACATCTTTGTCTAGTTCATAATCTTATCATAAGGCAACCTAAGAAGTGACCATTATTTTTACTGGGACAATGCCGACTTACTGTGGTACTCTACCAGTTAGATAAAGGAGATAGGGTAAGTTGTAAACCCTGAGAACCTCTAAGATGAGTGGCATTTGTACTTTATCAAATGTTTAAAAGTATGCAAAGCTGCCCCTGCTCCAGTTGTTAAAAGGTGTTAGTAACTCCAAGGTAATATTGATATCCTGTGTTAGTGACAAAACATTAATCCTGTGTGGAAATGAGATGATAGGATCAATGTGGATGAATGTGAGCATTTTAAGCCCATTTACCAGGATATCTGTTACAATCTTCAGCGAAATGTTAATGAGTGGTACAGGCCTATAATTTGTGATAAATGATATCTTTATGCTTGGCTTAAGAATGAATACCACTTTAGATTGATTCAGTTAAGAGTTGTGGAGGCCTTTGCTTCTAAAGTAATTGTAGAGTATAGGTAATATTGGAACAATTTTGTATTTGACTGTTTATTAAATGATGTCATGAAACCATCTGGTCCAGGTGCCTGGCTTGAATTAAGTATGCCAGTGGTTGACAAGACTACTTCGGGGTGGTGTCTTAATCCAGTGTCTCCTTGATTGTACTCATTAGAATATTCTCAGCCTGGAATCCTGCTCTGCTTCAACAACTCATGCAAGACTCCTTCACGTCCATGAAAACTTGGCTGGCCAAATCCAACCTCATCCTGAATCCAAAGAACCTAAAACGATTTCAAAACAAACTTCAAAATCACCTCCTCCACAATATAACAAATGAAGAAGTCTCCAACACAAAATTATTAGTTATCACTACTGATAATAGCTTGAAATGTGACTTACATATTCAACAAGCTATAAAAAAATAAGATTTTGGTCTCCTGTACAGAATTAAGCAGTGTATCAGCAAAAGTAGCATGACAACCCTTGTCTCCTCCTAAATGCATCACCAGTTTTCACCAATCTCATACGCACACAGAAAACTTGAGCAGTGCCACAATAGAACAGCTAAATCCACATCCAATAAAGCTTTCCCTTCTCATCACTGCATTGCCTATAAGCACCTCAGCTGGCTAGATCTACCCCATTGCCTCGCTCTATCTCAACTACAACTAGTACAGTGTGTTAGAGCATTACCCTGACCACTGCCCTGCCCTAGTCTCTTAGCAACAAAGGTACACCCCCAACTCACAGCGTTACTCTAGTAACAAGTATGTAATTATGATTCAAAAACTTTTCCTTAACTCTTTATTATAGCAATAACCCACGCCTGGGTGTGGGTAATGCTGGATTTACCCACGGTTGGCGTGGTTTGGTCCCGAGGAAGCCCGAGACCAAACAAAGACAACCGTGGGTAAATCCAGCATTACCACACCCAGAAGTGGTTATTATTATAATGCCATTATTTAAGAAAAGAAATAATTACTTTTCTTAAATAATGGCATTGTATAATGCCTCTTTGCTGCCCTTCCGCACCTGTCTGGTGTTCCGCAGTAGTTCTGATGTACTGCGCATGCCTAGGCAGTACATCAGAGTTTTGGGCAAAAGCAACGGAGAACGCAAGTTCTCCGTTGCTTTTTACTGTCTCGCTATGTTAAATGGGTTTAACATAGCGAGACAAGTTTAAAAAAAGCAACGGAGATCTCCGCTGCTTATTTTAAACTGTCTCGCTATGTTAAACTCATTTAACATAGCGAGACAAGTTTAAAAAAAAGCAACGGAGATCGCAAGATCTCCGTTGCTTTTTACACACTGTGTCACTATGTTAAAGGAGTTTAACATAGCGAGACAGCTTTAAAAAAAGCAACGGAGATCTCCGTTGCTTTTTTTAAATCTGTGTCGCTATGTTAAACTCTTTTAACATAGTGAGACAGTGTTTTATACTAACGGAAAAAGTCCGGGCGACCGGACCTTTTTCCGTTAGTATATTGAGGGATTTACCACGGGCACGCTGGTTGGGCTGGCCAATCAGCGTGCACGTTTTTAGGGTAGGCATTGTATAATATGCCATTGCTACACAACATTTGGCTAAGTATACAACACCAAGAGGAGAACAATTCCCTTTCGGCAGTGTTAAAGCGTAACCCAGAGTGTTGTCTAATTTTATGGAACCTCCTTCCAAAATATAGGGACACTGTTTACAAAATCCGCATCTAGTAGCTCCATCATTAAATACAGAGATTGCTACAACCCCCTTGAAAATGTTATTGATGTCCCAGTTTCTATAATGGAAAGACTGAGAGCCTACTTAGGAATAACATCCATGAGCATAACTATGACATTCAGAAAAGGAATCTTAACAATACCCTAGCTAAACATGTAGATGTATGTGAAAACTACAAAAAATCAGTTTTGGTATACTGAAAAAGGTAGATAAAAACCCACAGGTGCGATGAATGGGAAACCTTGTTAGAGTACAAAGAGATTTTATGGTACCTTAGATTAAATGCTTCTACCCCCCCCCCCCAAGGTCTTAATGAGAATGTTATAATTCAACCTCTGTGCTGCAAAACTATAAAATGTGAATAGATTTTCAGTAGGTCTTCTTTCTTTTGGCTATTCCCGGTTAGAGGTTGCCACAGCGGAACTCTGGTCCACTAATGATTGGCAGTTGTTTTTTTATAGTGTCGAGTTGCCAGCCCGACGCCCAACCTTCAACGAAGGCACGCCCATTCAACGCATGTCTTTCGAATGCCCACTCGACCGCGGGGAGGACATGCAGACTCCACACAGAAGGTGCTCCCAACCCAAGCCGAAAATCAAACGGGAGAAGCTCTTGCTGTGAGGCAACAACGCTACCACTGCACCACCACGGAATTTCAATAGGTAAACTGTGCAAATGAAATTTATGAACTTTAGAGTAATATTCATTTTTTTATGTATTACTATAGTCTCATTTTTCTAATGTCTTCATTTTCTTGTATTTATTTTGTTTTACATGTTTGTTATGCTTGATGAAATTCGGTCACTGTCTCTTTAAATAAGGATACTGCCAACAAATGATTATTTGGTATAAGGAAATAACATTTTAGGATGTGTATTCTGATGAAGTCTCCTGTTAAGGGATGAAAGTGCTTAATCTGTGTGGAAATAAATGTTTTGTGTGTTTGGTAGTGGTGCTCGTTCATCTTTTATATTCACCTTTTATTTTTTGCACTCATTTGTTGGTTATTAGTGTTCTCGAGTGCATTTGCTTATTTTGTTTGGTTATTGTTTAAACACTCTTACATTGTATTATTCCAAACATGAATTAAGTATATTTGGGAGCCTTTTTGTATTACTGTGTCTTACTATTATGTACAAAAGTCTAATGTCTTATGTATCACTATTATATACATATAATATCTACCTATCTGCATAGAATGAGAAAATGTGCTAATAGAATGTATTGTTCATAGGTTCATAGGTAGTTACTAGGATATCAGCCCTAGGGCCTATACAAGCCTAGCCAAAATGGTACCCTGGCTTTCACCACCCAAGAAAATTATTTCCCTGTGCCCCTGTCGAGCAGTGCCACAGAGGTGATCCCCGGGGTGAATTTCCTATTTCCCAAACAGTCATTAAGATTTTTCTTGAAGACTGCTAATGAGGAGCTTTGTTTGATATAGATAGGTAGTTTGTTCCAGAGTATGGGAAGTCTCTAAGACAGGAATCTATCCCTCCAGCATGTTTTGTTTATTGTGGTGACAAGGTTTAGGTCCCTAAAGCATGTAGCTCGGAGGGATTTCTTTAAGTGGAGCATGTCCAACAGCTCTGGGTTTGACATATCTTTGTATGTTAGGCAGAGAGTATGCGATTTGCCACAAAGTAAAGCTGGAGATTTTTGAGACGGTCTGCGTAAGGCATCTGTTTGAGGCCAGTAATCCTCTTTGTGAGGCATTTTTGCGGCCTTTCCAGTTGTTGTAGATGTCTTGTGAGGTACATACCAAAAGGGACGTTGTACTCTATAATGGGTCTAATGAGTGATGAGTAGAGGGGAACAATGACTTCTTTTTTTCTGGATGAGAAACCTTTTGTGATGAGGTGTGCCACGTAGAAGGATTTCCTGACCACTGTGGCAATGTGATTCTCAAAGGAGAGACTACTGTCCACCTATATTCCAAGGTCTCTTATCACAATTTCGGTGTTAAGTAGACTACCGTCTATGTGGTAGTTCATGGGTACAGAGTTTTTACCAAAGGGGATGACAATGCACTTTTTGGCATTGAGCTTGAGACCATGTCTTTGACAGCAGGCATCTGACTCTGTGAGGCTCTTTTGTAGGATGTCCACATCATTACGAGTTTCGATTATGGCTCCTAGTTTGCAGTCATCTGCGAATTTAGTTAGCCAAAGACCTTCTGTGTTAGCCTGTACTTCAGAGAAGTAGATACCAAACAGGAGAGGACACCGGAGTGAACCCTGTGGTATTCCACTTGTCACTGGTCTGAAGTCTGATTTGGAGTCTGCTACTTTCACAGTGTGGGTTCTGTCAGTAAGCCAGTTGGCAACCCATCTTGTGACATAGGGATTTATACCTAGTTTAGTGAGTTTATCTATAATTCTAAAGTGGGGGATAGTGTTGAACGCCTTGGCAAGATCTAGATAGGCTGTGTGAACCACCTTACCCTCATCTATGGCTTTGGTGACTACTTCAAAGAAGTCTATCAGGTTTAGGAGACATGATCTGCCTTTTACAAACCCAAACTGTGCTGGGTCCAGAGTTTGGAGATCTCCAATGTCTTTGTTTATGAGTTCCATGATGATACGTTCCATGACCTTGCAGACGAGGCTCATCAGGCTAATGGGGCAGTAGTTCCCGGGGTCTGTTGTGGCCCCCCCCTCTTTGTGGAGTGGGATAACTGTCATGGTGCACCATTCGATGGGCACAAAGCCTGAGGTGAAGCTATGATTGAACATGGTACTTAGGTGGGGTGCCAGTTCATTCTGTAGTTCATGTAGAAGGCAGCCTGGGATGTTGTCAGGTCCCATGGATGCTGTGTTCTTGGCTTTGGAGAGTGAGGTTTTTACCTGTGCAGCCATGATTACAGGAACTTTGCATTCTTTCGGTATAAAGATGGGTCCTTTAGGGGGTGAGAGGGGGGGTAAAGTTAGCACTGAACCTATCTGCCAGGATGTTGGCAATATCAGTTGGTTCTGTATATTTAGTGTCATTGTGCTCAGAGCAGATCTGAGTGTTGCCATTGAGATTTTTGACATAGCTTTAGAATGTTTTGTGGTTATCTTTAGAATCAGTGGCAATTTTGTTTTCATAACTAGCTTTGGAGGATTTTATGAGGGGTCTCAGCTTCTTACTGAGGCTGACCAGGGAGTTCCTCCAATCGTGGAATTTTACTCTTTTTTGCAACAGTTTCTTTCTTCTGTTGTAGAGTTTGTTTATGGCAGAAGACTACCAGATTGGCTTCCTTTTTTTGGAGGATAGCATCTTGGTTCTGCTATGGATAGCATGATCCATGCACTCATGTAAGTGCTTATAAAGTGCATTTGTGAAGGATTCAGCAGTCGTACCTCTATTGTCCATCTGCATGGGTGTCGTGGAGTTTGCCACTTCTGTCTTAAGAAGCATGAAGATGGCTTTGGAGAAATTTTTTACGGTTGTTTTCCTAATGGGGGGTGGGAGCGGGATGTGGATGTCTAGGGTGATTAGCTTGTGGTCGGATCTGACCAACGAGGAGCTGACCTCTGGTGTGGAACACCGGTCACCCATGTTGGTGATGACCAGGTCTAGGATATTGCTGCCCCTGGTGGGGGTGTGGATAAGTAGATCCAAGGCGTTGGAATTGATGATTTCCAGAAAACGTTGAGCAAAAGAGTTGGCACATGAGTAGTTTTCCGAATTAATGGTAGGGTAGTTGAAATCACCCATTATTAGAGTGTTGGGTTGTACCTTAATATTTTCCAGTGTATCAAGAAAAGAGGAGTGGGGATCCTGGGGCATGGTGGGGGGGTCTATAGAAAGCTACAGTCTGGACTGCGGTTTTGCCCAGAGTTAGTTGAACTTGGATAATCTTGGATGCATTATGCTGAGCAACTAGCTTGGGGGTGTGGATATCCTTAATGAATATGGACACGCCTCCACCTTTAGTGTTTCGGTCCAGGTTTGGTGGCCGAAAGGTGTAGTATGAATTATAGCCTGGTAATGCATGGGTGCTCTCTGGAGCTTTGAACCAGGTCTCTGTCACTGCACAGATGTCAATTTTCTCCATTTTAAGGAGTGCCTCGAGTGAGTGCATTTTGAGGTTTAGACTTCTGACATTGAATAGCATTACCCACAGATTTTGCTTGCTTGTACATGAACGGTGGTGAATTTGTCATTTGAACCTTGCTTAAAAAAGGCATTATAGTGGTGGTAAGAGCCTTTGCCAGTATCCGGAATCCCAAGGGCGACAAGTGCAAGCCATCTCTGGCAAAGCAGCGTGGTCTGTCTATCATATCCTCCCAGGCAGACAGATACTGGATTCCCTTAGAATGACACCAGAAGCTTAGCCAATTGTTAAAGTCAATCATTTTGTCCTTGTACTGCGGTGTCATTCTGGGTGATGGCAGGATGCTACTCAGGGCTAGGGTCATACCGGCCTGGGCTACAAGATCAGAGAGCTCCCCCATGTCTCTTTTCATGTAGTCCAGGGAGGTATGTCTCAGGTCATTCACACCAACATGGACAATGACAGAGTCATATTTGTACTTGTTATGGAGTGACCTGAGTGCATGTGTTATGTGGCAGATCCTGGCACCTGACAGGCAGCTGACAGTAACTTTTTCCTTGTTTAGCTTGGTGAGTGGAACATCAGTGTGCCTGACTATAGAGTCACCTATGACTAGAGTGTTGGGTACATTATGCCTTATGGGCTGTAGTTGAGTGGCACACTGAGTATGTGGGCTATGTGTCATTTGGGTTGTGTTGGGGGGTGGAGGTTGCTTGCATTTCTGCTTTAGAGGTCTCTGTTGTTTGGGCAGATTTGTACTGTGAGCCTCCGTGAATGTAGGTGTGTGTTTTGTGCTTCTGTGTGTGTGTTTTGGTGGTGTAGGTTTTGAGGGACTATGTGATGAGTGTGGTTGGGTGCAAGTGTTTACCTTCTCCTCTTGACTGTCTAGGCCAGTCTTTGGTGAAGAGAGCTTTGCTTCCAGTTGGCTATATAAGTGCATCTCTCACAGGTCGTAGTGTTGGGTGGTAGGAGGAGAGGGTTGTCTGTGTACATGAGGCAATTGCTGCATTGTCCCAAGATGCCCAGATTCATCAGATAGACAGGAGAAAACACCGGGAGCTGACCTTTAGACATGCCTGAATAGGTGCTTATTTATTAATTACTAAAAACTGTTTTCCTCTAAACAAGTGAGGAAAGTTGAGTGCTGTAGTAATTTGTAACTTATTTAGTGCTTACAATGAGTTCTGAACAAGTGCTGAGATCAAAGAAACAGATGAGTGCTAAAACTAAAAAGCTGGCTAGTTGCAAGGGAAATTTTGAAGAACATACTTTATGGCACCAGGAATAGTTTAACCCCAGTTAAGTGGGGGGGATGGGGGCGTAGGAGCTCACAAACAGTCCTGGGACACAGCAAATCCATATCTGACTTTCACAAAAAAAAAAAACTACAAAAATAAAACAGTATTCATGTTTATGCAAGGGGGCAATCCCCCCTGCACCCCCATGTGGGGAACTGTTCCCCCACACCCCCCTACTTTAATATTCTCACTCCGAGATCGTACTACAGTGAGGAAAAGGGAATATTCCCTTATCCCCGCTGTACCACGATCTAAGCAACAGTTTGCTTAGTTGTACAATCAACAGTATATGTTGATGTACAATTAAATCTACATGCAAACAACTGTTTGCTTACTTACCAGGACATATATATATATATATATATATATATATACATTATATATCATATACTAATAGAATGTACAAGACAACTGGGCCATGTGGCCATTTACACCTTGCCAGTGCCCACCCTTAGAACTTACCTCCTTTTTCAAATAGCAATAGGTCAGTTATACCTGGGGTGAATTTATGAATAGCCATCCAGTTGTCTAATCCCATCTTAAAGGAAGATAGTTTGTTATATTGCTTGATCTTGAGAGGAAGTTTGTTCCAGAGAAGGGGTAGTCATTGCATGACAAACCTGCCTCTCCACCATAAATTGTTTATCTGCTGAAGCAGGTTCAGATCCCTGGTTCTGGTGCTCATTGGACAGGTTGATTTGTGGAGAAATAAGATGTCTTGGACTGATGGATCTCTAATGGACCAGAAAGCAGGCATAGATCACCCCTAAGGAGGCTGTAGGACACTGAACTCAGAAACAAGGCTTCTAGACTCTCTGGTAGCTCAGATGTTTTAAGACCATGACCTTTTTACCTATTTTTTGGGGGGGTAAAAAATCTTTGGGGGTCTTTCCAACTGCTTTATAAGTTTAGTAAGGGACATCAGAAAGGGCTATTGTATTTTAGGATGGGCCTCATCAGTGCAGAATGTAGAGAGGTAAGGACTTCTTTGAATCTAGAATAAAAATACTTTGTGATCATCTGGGCCAGATAAAAAGATTTCCTGACCACTGTTGCAACATGATGATCAAAGGAAAGGGAGTTCCCTACCCACATTCCAAGGTCCTTCACAGCATCTTCATTTTGGAGTGGAGTGTTTTCTATATTATAAGCTCGGTGGAGGGTTTACTTACCAAATGCAATAATATTGCATTTCATAAAATTTAGTGTTCTGCTTTCAGTGCACCAGTTGTTAGCATGTGTAAGTTTACTTTGTAGCATCTGCAAATCAGAAGGGGATTCAAGTACAACACCAAGTTTACAGTTATTTCCAAACTTGGTTAACCAGAGTTCTCCATTTTTCATTTGGAGATTAGAGAAGTGTATGCTGATTAGCAGCTGTCCCAGCATGTATCCCTGTGGTATCCCATTGACTGCTTTCATAATCTCTGAGGATGCCTCTGCCACTCTCAAAGTGTTTGTTCTGTCACTCAACCATCTAATTACACAGGTATCAGTTTGAAGTGCATTTAGCTTGTTGATAATGTTAGTATGTGCTATGGTATCAAATGCCTTGGGGGATCAATGTAAGCTCCAAGGACACCTTGACTACTGCCTACAGCCTATGTTACCCTCTCAAAAAAATTCACCAGATTCAATAGACAGGATATACCCTTAACAAAGCCAAACTTTTGCAAGTCAAGTCTTATAAAAAGTTTTAGGTCATAGTTTATCAGACCTGTTATGACTCATTCTATGGCCTTGCAAATGAGGCTCATCAAGCTGATGGATCTGAAATTTCTATGATCCATGGTGAGGCCACCCTTGTTAAGTTGCATTACAGCTGCTGTAAAACAAATCTCAGGTATGAAACTGGTGGATAAGGTCAGGCTGAAGGAGCTGGTCCACCAGTGCATGCTTAGTGCTGTTCAGCATTCAGTCTGGTATGTTATCAGGTCACATAAAGTATATATATATATATATATATATATATATATATATATATATATATATATATATATATATATATATATATATATATATATATATATATATACGTTGTTTTGGAGAGTACTTTTAACAAGTGTTCTTTTGTGATGATAAGGAATGACAGGGGGTTTGGGCTTAGCGTAATGGTTAAGGTATTTACTTCACAGACAGAAAGTACAGGGTTTGATTCTCACCCTTGAAGGGAAATTGGATAGGCTTAAAATGGCCTGCAAAGGTAGCTAGCCTACTACTTACTAAATGAACCTATGATGCCATGAGCTCCCTGGGAACATGTTGGTTTTGTGCAAATGTCTCCGAGGTGAAATCTACACTGAATTTGTTAGCTAATGTATTTACAATGATCACTGAATCAGAGTAGGTAGTGTCATTATGAATAAGCTCAGAACAATTGTCTGTGTCATTTTGTAGTTTCCTGATGTACGTAAAGAAGCATTTGTAAATATCCTTAGCTTCAGATGCCAGCCTAAGTGCATGGGAAGACTTTGTTTTCAGTGCCTTAGATAATCTTTTGAAGTTCTCCTTGATATGTGGGCCTTAGTTTTGCTAAATATTCTAATGAGCTTTTTCTTTTTATTGCATTGTTTATTTATCAGTGTGGACCACCGTACTGGTTTCCTCTTACCCTACCTTTTTTGTGTAGTTTTGTTAGGGACTGACAGATTTATACAGTTGTCTGCATGAGGATGGCATTTATTTGCATAACTATTTGTCATGTCAACATTTTGGGGGTTACAGTAAAACATGAACTTAGAGACTTCATCATAGAATTATAGAAAGTTTGTGCACCTGAAGTATTTGAATATTGTGATATTTGCATCTGCTGGTTTAAGGGCATTGAAAGAGAAAGTTACCAATTTGTGGTCTGACTTCAATGGAGAAGGGTATATCAGTGGGATAGTGCACAGAGATGCCGGTCAAGAACATTGTGCACTGTAGTGGGCTCTTTTGACTATTTGATCCAGGGAATACTTGTTTATGAAAATGAGGAGTTTTTGGACATAGACCACATTTGAGACATGGGTAAACTAATTTATTGAAATGTTGTTAATTTCTCCCAGGAATTTGTATATTGGAAGCTCATCCAATGTATTTAAGAAATAGGCATAGTGTTTTTTATTTTTGGGGTGGGTATTGAGCGGGTCCTATAACCTACTTTGATCTGATAGCTTGTTTTTATGTAGCATGAAATGAATCTCAATACGTTTGTTTTTGTGTGGCTCTGGGAATCTGCCTTGATGTAAAGAGATCTTTAAAAAATAGGGATACTCTCCCACAGTTCCCATTGGGTCTAAAGGAGTGGAAGCTGCAAAATCCAGGTACAGAAGGGGTGCTTTCTGCACTTTTAAAATAGGTTTCAGTAATAATACACACATGAATGTGCTCCAAATTCAGAAGGGCTTCAAGCTCAGGCAATTTGTTGTTCAGGCTCCCAGTGTTTAGCAGCACTACACTGAAATTGTACAGTTTGTTTGTTATGTTGCTTAGACTGGAAAATCCATAAGCAGGACACTACCAAAAGGGCAATATGAGGGTAGCAAAGGCTTTGGTCAGTATGTGAAACCCATGGAATAAGAGGTGCAAGTTGTCCATGGCAAAGTCAGTAGGGCTGTGTAGCAGCTCACCACATGCTGACACATATTGGATCCCCCTTGAATGAAACAACTACTCATTCCTTTGTTGAAATCAGTAATCTTTTTCTTGTACTTTGTCATTATTCTTGGTGAAAGTAGGACTCCACTCAATGCCAGAGTCTTTCCTGCATTTGTGACATGCATAGAGAGCTCAAACATTTCTCTCCCACAATATTTTGTGCCCTGGGTCATTCATACCTCCATGAACACCACCACGTCGTAGTCATATGTATTCATTTTGAGAATGTCGATGGCCTTTGAGACATCAGAGATCCTGACATCTAAAAGACAACACCATCACTTTATTTTCATACAGTCTTGTGAGAGTAGTGTCTGTGTGTCTTTTATTGAGTCACTGATCGCCAGTATGTTTTTATTAGTGGAGGGTTTAAGCATAGTTGATGTGGAGCTAAATTTTTCCTGGTGACACTTGGTAATGGATGTGGCAGTATGTGTTCTGATTTTTAATTTCTACTGAGACCTAGTCTTGTTTAACCTTGGTGGTGTAGAAAATGACTTTTTTACAGCTTTCTATATTTGTGTGGAATGCTGTAGAGGTGTGCAGACTATGTTTTCTTAACAATGATACCTTTATCTTGGTTAAATATTTGCATGTCTCACAGGTAGATTGTGAAGAGGAAAGTAGCAATCCATTGATCTATATATATATATATATATATATATATATATATATATATATATATATATATATATATTGTCCTCCCTGTGGTTGGGTAGCGTTCGAAAGACATGCGTGTGTAAATGGGCTTGCCTTTGTTGAAGGTTGAACGTCGAGCTGGCACCTCGGCATTTCATAAAAAAAAAAAATCTACTGCCAATCATTAGTGGACCGGAGTTCCGCTGTGGCGACCCCTTACTGGGAAAAGCCGAAAGACAAACAACAACATATATATATATATATATATATATATATATATATATATATATATATATATATATAGATATATAGCTATAGATATAAATATGTATAAATATATGTACTGCCTGAGTATACCAAGTGCTATGATGCTGGCAACTGAGGGGAGACAAGCTGGCTAACTTTCCATGTAATCCAAGAGTGTAGAAATTTGAGGATAAAAGACGTGTGTGTGTGTGTGTGTGTGTGTGTGTGTGTGTGTGTGTGTGTGTGTGTGTGTGTGTAGATAAACAGATATAGCAATATGGCACTACAAAATGGGTAGTCTTCGACCATGTAATGCAAGCCACAATAAAAGTACTTGACTTGACTTATCACTATCACTGAGACAATATAAAATGTATCATGGGTGAATGTTGTAATCTGCCTTAACAAACTGTGTGAATATTTATTTAAAAGCTATTTAGCGATAGAGGTTTTGTGAATGCTATGGCTCTGCGACAAGTGCTCATGTGCTAGTAGCTTGGGGCACACTTGCTCACCGCCACTTGTTCTGAATTGCAAGTGCTTGAACTCCCACTAGCCTGATCCTACTTAATTGCCTAGCCCCCACCACCTGAACCTACTGAACTGCATAGTTGTACCCCACCCATCCCAATCCATAAGTCTAAAGTCCCTGATTACTCTCTATTTGAAATATCCAATCCCCCTCTCGAACCGAAATGACCCAAATTGCTCTCTAAACCTAAAACTCCACTCCTGCTCTTCAGTCATAAACTCCCCTCCCTAATCTTAACTCCCCCATTCATTAATCCTAACTCACCTCCTACTCCTTAACCATGTAACTCCCCACCACAGTCTAAACCTAAATATCATTCCCAATTACAGTCTAAAATCTTAACTTGTACTCCCACCCCCTCTCACTCCCTCCCCCAGACTAGCGCACTTTCCCTGATTGAACTGAAAAACTGTATTCCAGCAAGGTGTATCAGCTCCACTCCCTCTACATGACTACTGTTCCTCATTCAAACAAGTCCATGTGGGAGTGGTAGCCTTTGCAAGTTACAAGGCACCCAAATCCCTGGCTTTGAGATAGTGGTCTTCAAAAAGGTCTGGACTAATGCATTTGCAGTAAATCCAAAAGCCACAGTAAGTATAACACTAATACAATGTTTGGTGGCTATGAAAGCCAAGACATTTGATGGTGAATCAGCAGACCAGCAGTGTGCCATAAACACAACTGCAAGTGAGCCAGTGATCATAGTAGTGAAGTGATTATGGCTCTTCAAGTAAGACACACTGCAGGTGTCCTCAAAAATCATATGTCCACTAAACACGTGACACATGGTGCTGGTAAAATGCATCATGAAAGTGACAGGTCCACTGGTGCCATGTCAGGGCATCAGTAGACTGTGCTACTGGCAATGTGAGTTTAACCAAGAGGGTCAGGACTATAGTGTTGCTTGGAAGAGTGATGGATCAGGTTTTGCCACTGGAGATGCATGAGCTTGTGAAGGTCAAGGGTTAACCCCCCGCACATTTCAGTTCATATTTTATAGCTAGCCACTCGCTAAGATGGTAGTGTAGGTAGGTGTTAGCACACATATGGTGAATAAGGGTGCCTCTGCTGCCTGCATTAAACATCATACATCCACCAGGCTAAGAAAGTTGCAGTTGCAGGTAAAAGTAATCTATAAATGTTGTTAATATCATATTAATTAGCATGGTTGAGAAGGACAATGCATCACAAACTTTCACCCTCACCTCCATCAAACAGATATGCTGAGGTTCAGTTCCGCTTTGGGAGACATGCCACCCTACTGGGTTGTGTGGAGGCCTCACTCAAGAAAAATATGGGGCAAATTAAATATGGACTGTACCATGGTATGTAGCCTGTGGTCAGAACAGAATTATATGGATTAATAAAAGGTGTTGTAAAAGAACAAGTTTGGTGCAAACTGGATATTCACAACCGATAAATAATATTACAAAATAAATATAAATAATATTACAGATTCACATTATGCATAATGGGCTATGATTTACTACTATGCTGCACTTATAAGAACAATAATTCATCAGCAGTGACAAAACAGCCTTTTTTTAATCTTATACTCCTGACAAGCCACGTATGTATAACTGTGTTTTCAGTTATGCTAGATGTTGTTTTAATGTTTTCTTCTTCATACAGTAAAGTCTCACTTAACCAGCACCCATGGGGATTGGTAGATGCTAGTTAAGTGTATGATATGCTTTGCAATTTTTGATTGGCTCATATACTGGCATAGGATCCAATCAAAAATCACGAAGCAGAGCCACTTCTACTCAATCCAGAACTGTGGGCTGTTCTGCATTGAGTAAAAGCGGCTCTGCTTTGAGATTTTTGATTGGCTTGTATGGCAGCATACGAGCCAATCAAATCCCGGTTGATTAAGAGTGCCAGTAGTTTGAGTCCCAGATAATGGGGATTTTACTGTAATTTGTTATGTTCAGCCACCATTTTAAACAAAGTAATGTACACCCTAAGTAAAAATAAGCATCATGGGCTGATGACTTTATTTTGTTCTTATTCACCTCATGACAGGGTGATGACTTCTAATTTACTTCATGTCAGCTCACATCTGTTGCACATTATTTGTAAAGCATGAAGATCATAGTCAACTTGAAGTTAAAGTTTAAAAAGGCAGCAAAATAATTTATAAAAGTAATTCAACACACTAAATCAAAATATGAAACAGCCCTGGCCAATAATATTGAGAACAACAAAAATTTCTTCTTTAATTATATCAAAAGTAATAGAACAGTTGACAATGCTCCATGCCTACTAAAATTTAAAGGCAAACAGGTAACTAAAGAGTAGCCACACTTTCAAAGGTGTTTCGCAATTATAGGAAACAGAAGTTTACTCAACATATCAACAAATGAATACTTCTGAACTTGAATGCCCGGCGCTTACAATAGAAATGGTGAAAGAGTTTATTATTGACATACATTCGAATAGTACAGCAAGGCTAGTCATGATTCTACAATTTTTTATGAAAAAATTAGGAAACAATCTATGTCAATATTTAAGTGTCCTGATCCAGAATATCCATTATTGTGCATATGTAATAGACATATGGAAGAGAAATATTGTATGACAATCTTTCAGGGTGGCTATCATAATAATCCTGGCTGTTATATGTTGATAAGTTTCACAAGTATAATCAGTAAAATTTTTGAAAGGATCCTTTTGAGATTGTTGCCACCTAATTTACATGAAAACAGTGCATCAACACATAGGTCTCAACCTCTTAAGAGGCTAATGTGGAACACAAACCCTGGCAATGCGTGACAAACAGTCAGAATGTGAACACCCTATTTTCACACTCCGTTCACACACCATTTCATTGGGACTTGGTTGAAGTGGGGCAGAAGTATTAAGCTAGTGAATACTGTACATTTTTAAAATCCAATAAGACACAAATGTAAACTAAAACATAGTCAGCAGAAACCATTAATAAAATACAATATACTCAGCAGCAAATAGTTATGTAACAGTATTCAAGTGCAACTATTAAAAAATGCTCTTTGCCGCCTATTTTTCCAACCTCTCCACATTTCTCCTAACTAAATCAGTTAAACTAAAACAGTCAAGGAAAAATCAGAGAAGAATCAGGTACAGATAAAGAATTAGTCAGGGACACTTTTAAAATATTGCTTGAACATTGATAGACTAAGAGAATGTGAATTAATACAAACTTTCTGAAATGAAAAAAGTATACAACTTGTCATTATTTATTAAACATAATGCACCACCTTTTCTCCAAAAGTCACAAATCTGGCTCTCAATGAGTCAGGGACAAATCCAGAAATAATCAGGGACACTCAGCTGAGGACTTAACCCTATAGCTGTGCCAGCGGGGAGCCTTATTGGAAACCTGAGGAGAGACAGAGAGAGAAACACAGACCCCAGGCTGAGTGTGTTCCCTGTGTGCTCTTAAGGGAAACTGAGCTTGATGCAGAGCATCTGGAAAGACTGGGTGTATCCATTTTTGTTCCAAATGAACGTCCCTCTCCAGTGCTAGTGGTGAGGATTCACGCTCCTTGATTGCTGGCCCAGAGTGGGGACGTTTCAAGGATCATACGATTATATGAATTACAAGGTAAGCAAGCCATGAGACCATTTGCACTTCATGATGTAACTCTTGCTTCTAGGATGGCAAAGCAAGTCAGGCCAAGATTGAATTTTCAGATGCTCATCCAGTTGTGAATGTTAGTCTTGAAGGATGTGAGAAAGTCACTCTGTTTATTGTATGAGGGGACTTTATTACAGAGCTGAATAAACATTGTGTGCCTACTACATCACACCCAGAGACTGGGTCATTCAGTTCTGAACACTGGTACAGATCTTTGTAGTTTTGTTTGCTCAGTAACCCCACTCAGTGACTACCCCAGTCAGTGCTGAGCCGCAGTGCAGAACTTCGTAGATCTGCAACACTCAGTTCCTTTAAGCAATATTATCACCTGTGTTTCAGTCAGATAAAATTCCCATATAGTTTCAACCAGAGACAGCACACCAGTCAACAATTTTGTGGAACCTACAACTAAAAGGACTTTTTATTTTTAGGTAAAATAAGTTTCTCTCTGAACCCCTTATACCCTCCTTATTTAAATATGCAAACTTCATAGTCACAAGGCTGTACAGAAAAGAAAATACGCCTACAAGAAATAAATTACTGCTGGCAAATAAATAGAAACTGCACCAGCAGTGATTTCCAATAAGTAATAGAAATCAGGCAGTTCAAAGTCCAGAAATGAATTATGTGATGCAAAATCTTATTCTCGTCACACTTGACAAAGACTAGGGAAACCTATCAGTACAGAACCTCCTGAGTCTGTGTGCCAAGTACACAGGTCCATGACTGCTTGGACTTTGTTCCCTTTAGCAGTACAGAACCTCATATTTCTGTATGACCAGTACACTGGTCCATAGCTGCTTTGACTTGGCTCAGTTTAGCAGTACAGTACACCAGACACATTTCTGGAGCACACAAGTACCAATAAACCCGTAATTGTATCAGCATTATGAAAGCAAGAGCACAGCACCTGCCAAGGCAGGTACTGCTAGTTATCAAGAAATCTGCCATTATTATGAGTCAGAAATAGCTACTTCAAAATTCTCAAAGTGCATCAACTAACCATTCCATTTGCCACGGCGTTAAGGACAACATAAAACAGATATGTTAAGGCAGAGGGTTAAGGAATGTGCTTTTTTGGATAAAAATAGTCCAGAGCTCTGAGCCTGAAGCACCAGTATAAGCTTTGTGTCCCTGCTGAGCTTACAAATGAACGCGGTACACAATAATAACGAATGAGAAAATGTGCGACTCTGCAAAGCAACCTGTATCAATATACCTACCTAAATAATCCCAAAAGTATATGAAAAACATCTGAGTCAACTTAAGATATAAAACATGAAAGAGTTCCTTTTGCAAAAATGGGTTAGCCATCCTGTGTGTCTAAGACAAACAAGAGATGAATCTTCCTGCCTTGGTGTTAATAAGGCTTTGACTTCCATCTCCAGGATTACTTTCAAATGCTCAAATATGAAGCATCCTAGGTTTGGCTTTTTACTTATGCTATGCTACTTCCCAAGACCTATAAAATTATTTTTTTTTTTAGATTTTAAAAGCCTACAAGCAAATAAATAAAAAACACAAATATAGTGAGGTGCCATTTCTTTGTCTTTTTTTTTTTTTTTTTTCAACCATTGCCATTTTCTTGAAAAGTAAGACTGGCTCATATACTGCAATGCCAAATTGGCTAAGACTGCAATATACGAGCCAGTCAAATATTGCAAAGCAGATTCACCACTGTTCAATGTGGAACAGTGGAACAGTGGGCTAAATCAATCGCAAATGTGGAGCATTTTGCACATTCTGGAGCACTTGGTTGCTCAGCATCAACATGGATTCACTGTAGGTCTGTTACATATGACCAACATACATAGTTAAGCTGTAATATAATTGATGTTTTGGATTTGGGCCTCCCTGTAGATGCTGTATTTGTGGATCTGGTAAAGGCTTTTGACAGCACCCTATATACAGCTATTGTTAATCAAATGAAACAAAGTAATGGCAATTCCTTTATAATAACCTGGTTAATAAACTGGTTAAGTTTTAGAGCAAGGATAGGTAACATCTCATTTTTCCTAAAAATACCTCTTAGGGTATGTCATAAGGATCATGTTGGACTATTCAGCTTGTTTATGTTACTTTGCCATTATCAAATCCAACTATTTGCAATAAATTTGCTGACAGTATCAAAGTGGCATTTCCAATGTTGTTCATTCAAGACCATAACAGATTTCCACTTCAGTGAGATAAGCTGGCATTTTAGGCATTTAGAAATATCATGGAATATGGGCAGCCATGGTGGTGCAGCGGTTAGCCTTGCCGCTTCACAGCACAAGGTTCTTTGGTTCAATCCTCAGCTGGGGTGCTTTCTGTGTGGAGTCTGCATGTCCTCAATGTGGTCGTGTGGGTTTCTTCCAGGTGTTCCAGTTTCCTCCCACATCCCAAAGACATGCTATAGGTGGATTGGACACTCTAAATTGGCCCTAGGTATGAGTGTGTGTTCCTTCTGTGGAAGGTTGGGCCTGGGCTGGCAACTCGACACCATAAAACTCCACTGCTAATCATGAGTGGGCAGGTGATCCACTGTGGTGACTTCTAACCAGGAAAAGCCAGAAGAAATATCTTGGAATATAATGACAGGAAATCTAGAGTTTTTTGTATTAGATGTCAAAATATATGCTATCCTTATGCATTTGATGGTAAAGCTGGGCATTTCAAAGATCTGAGAAAAACAGCAGATATCTGAATAATCCATGCTGCAGTAGCCTTAGCTATATGGGTTATATCCTGCCAAGTATATAAGCTTCCAAA
The DNA here is from genome assembly GCF_019279795.1 of Protopterus annectens. NCBI lineage: Eukaryota > Metazoa > Chordata > Ceratodontiformes > Protopteridae > Protopterus > Protopterus annectens. The sequence continues at coordinate 462,895,560 of NC_056725.1, forward strand.
GCTTCAGGGCATCTTCCACACACCCAAACTCTCAAGCGGCTCAAGCAGAGCTGACTAAAAGACCTTCAGAGCTTTCCTGCCAGCAGAGAAAGAAGGCTCACCCCTAAAAGGACAAGGCTAGGAATCAAAATAAATAAATAAATGTCCACACCCTGACAGAAAAACACACCAATAAACAAGGGTATGGAGGGAGTAGCTACTACAGTACTGATTGTCTGGCAGTTGGCTTAGAGGATTAGAGGATTACAACGGTGATCATTCGAACATCAACTGTTATGGTAAGTTCATATTACACAACTGTACTATGTCCTTCATACTAATCATTGCTGCAGTATTCTTAACTCTATGGGTAGAATACCATAGCTAACTATATTTGGGAGGTAAAAGGAGAAAGCTCCAGGAGCCCTTGGAGAATGGTCCTAGCAAAGCATGATCTAGACCTAGAGAAGGAATCAAGCTTATAGTGGATCACAGGATCATAGGAAGTTATTAGGCTATTGGCCCTGAGGTCCTTACAAGCCTAGCCAAGAATTTAGCCTATGTTCTGACAAGTCAGCACCTGATGCCCCTGTCCAGTAGGGACACAGGTGGAATTCCAGGGGTGTATTTCCTGTTCCCCATCCAGTTATCTGGGTTGTGCTTAAAAAGGGTTAATGAAGTACTCTGCTTGACATGGACAGGGAGTCTATTCCACAGAAGGGGGAGTCTCTGGGACACAAATATGTCCCGCCAACAAGTCCTATTGATGCCACAGACCAGGCTGAGTTCGCATGTGTGGGTTACTCAAGTGGAGCTTGACTTGTAGATATGCAGCAGTCCCATCAAGGCGGGGTCTGAAATTGCTTTGTATGCCAGACAGAGGTGAACTCTGAGGAGTCTGTATGAGACTGAGTAGAGGGACAGGGCTTTTATCCTATGTGTAGGGTACACATTTGAGGCCCTGGATGCTCCTGGTGAGGAACCTCTGTGGTCTATCCAGCTGCTATATGTGCTTTGTGAGGTACATGTTGAAAGGGGCATTGTACTCAATAATGGGCCTTATAAGGAAAGAATACAGGGATGTTATGACTTCCTTGTCTCTGGATGAGATACCCTTACTTATGAGGTGAGCCATGTAGAAAGCTTTCTGTAAAACGGAGGCAATATGGTGGTCAAAAGTCAGTTTGCTATCAACCTGGGTGCCCAAATCCCTCACGACTGACTGCATGCCTAGGACCTTGTTATTAATGTCATAATTTGTGGGGACGCCACTCTTCCCAAAGGGGATGATGATGCATTTTTTGGGATTCAGTTTGTGGCCATGTTTCTGACACCAGTCATTTGTTTGGGTGAGACCTTCTTGGAGGATATCCACATCACTAGAGGAATTGATGACAGCACCCAGCTTGCAGTCATATGCAAACCTGGTCAGCCGTATCCCCACTGGTTTTGGCCTGCACCTTAGAAAAGTATATCCCAAACAACAGAGGCCCTAAGACCAATCTCTGGGGTACACTGCTCATTACAGGTCTACTGCTTGAGGTGGCTTCCACTATTTTGACTAGGTGGGTTCTATCAGTCAGCCAGTTTGCTATCATATGGTAACATATGGATTTATGCCTTGTTGAGAGAGTTTATCTATAATACCCACATGGGGAACGGTATCAAAGGCTTTGGCCAGGTCAAGGTAGGCGGTGTGCACCGTCTTCCCTTTGTCCATGGCTTTGATGACTGTCTCAAAGAAGTTGGCCACATTTAACAGGCATGACCTCCCCTTGACAAAACTAAACTGTGTGGGATCAAGTGTTTTGAGGATGCCAATGCCCTTGTTAATGAGGTCCATGATAATCCATTCCATGGCCTTGCAGATGAGGCTAGTTAGGCTGATGGGTCTATAATTTCCTGGATCGGTGGATGCTCCACCTTTGTGCAAAGGGATGACAGTGGCTGTCCTCCACTCGGCTGGGACAAAGCCTGTACTCAGGCTTTGGATGAATAGGGTGCCTAATGGTACTGCAAGTTACTGGCTGAGTTCATGCAGGATGCAGCCTGGGATGTTATCAGGTCCCATGGAGGCTGTATTTTTTGCATTTGAGAGAGCAGTGATGACCTGATCCCTAGATATAAGGGGAAGGGGCAAGTACTGGGAATGTCCTGATTTACTGATGGGGGGGGACAAAGGGGTGAAGTTTTCACTGAACCTGTCTGCCAGCAGGTTGACTCTATCTACGGTATTTGTGTATGTGGTGTCCTTGACCACCAGTTCTGAGCAGATCTGAGTGCTTCATTTGAGACTGCGGATATATGTAAAGAAGGTCTTATGATTGTCTTTAGTAGATGTGGCCAGTTTGGACTCGTAGTTTGCTTTGGAGGATTTCACTAGTGCTCTTATTTGCTTGTTCAGGCTAAGGAGAGATTGCTTCCAATTAGGCACCTGCTCCTTCTTGGTCCAGGACAGCAACTTTTTTTAATTTTATTATAGAGTTTATTTATTGCAGATGTCCACCAGACAGTTTTACTCTTTCTTGAGGGGGATGATTTTGTCCTGTCAGGTATACCTGATTCCATGCACCCATATAAATGCTTGTATAGTACTTTGGTGTAGGTTTGGACATATGTGCCAGTTCCTTTGGAGGGAGAAGGGGCTGTGAAGCTGTTTATACCTTCCCTCAGGAGATTGTAATCAGCTTTGGAGAAGTTTTTTTGTTTGACCCTAGCTGGGGGGGGGGGGGGTCAGGGGAGATGGTGACTTCGAAAGTGACTGCTTTGTAGTCAGATCTTACCAGGGTTACCAGGGACGATGACACTATAATGATGCTGCAGTGGTTACTTATGTTGGTTAATACCAAGTCCAAGATATTATCACCTCTTGTGGGGGTGTTGACCAGCAGTTCCAATGCATTTGCATTGACAAAATCAAGGAATCTCTGGACATTTGTGTTTTGGCATGAGAAGTTCTTCCAATCTATGATTGGATAGTTAAAGTCACCCAGAATCAGGGTAAAGGGTTGAATCTTGATAGATTCAAAGAGATCCAGATAGGTGGAGTGGGCATTTTGAGTCAAAGTTGGGGGCCTGTAGCTAGCTACAATTTGAATAGGGGACTTGGCAATGGTTAACTGCACCTGGAGTGTCTCCTGTGTGTCATACTGTTTGACCAGCCTGGAGGTGTGTATGTCTTTAATATATATTGCAACTCCACCTTCTTTTGCTTTGCTGCCCACGGTGTGGGGTCTAAATGTATGATAGGGTGAGTAATCTAGTATGGCTGGGGTGCTCTTCACAGCTTTGAACCAGATTTCTGTGACTGCACAAATGTCAGCATCTTCCAGGGTTAAGAATGTGTGCAGTGAATGCAGTTTCATGTTTAGACTCCTAGCATTTAGCAGCATGACCTTTAATTTGCATTTTGATAACATTTTCATGTTGGCAGTTTTGACCTCCTGGCATTGCCTAAAAAATGCACTATGGGGAGGCAAGAGCCTTTGCCAGAAGCCTGAAGCCCAAGGGAGACAGATGCAGGACATCTCTGGCAAAGCATCATGATCTGTTGATCATGTCTTCCCAAGCTGTCAGGTACTGGATCCCCTTGGAATGACACCAGAAACTAAGTCAATGTTAAATTCAATCATTTTATATTTGTATTGAGCCATCATTCTGGGTGATGGTAGAATGCTGTTTAAGGCTAGGAACATATCTGCCTGGGATACATATTCAGTGAGCTCAATCATGTCTCTCTTCATATAGTCCAGGGAGGTACGTCTCAAATCATTCATGCCAAAATGGACTATGACAGAGTCATAGCAGTACCTGTTGTTGAGAGGCTTGAGTTCATGGGTGATATGGAGGATTCTGGCACCTGACAAACAACTAACTGTGACTTTCTTCTTATCCAGCCTGGTGAGGGGCACATCTGTGTGTCTCACAATGGAGTCTCCTATGACTAATATGTTGGGTTTATGTTTAGGCCTTAGTGGCTGTGAGACACAGGTGTGTGGACTATGTGTGGTGTGGTGGGCAGTGCAGTTCATGTGGATTTTTGCCTCAGAGGTCTGTTTTGTTTAGGTATGTTTTTGTTGAGGACCTCCACATATGTGGGCGTTTTGTATAGGTGTGGGTAGTGTTTGATGTGTGGTGTTTGTGTTGACATTCTTCTCAGTGCCAGATATCTTGGCTTGTGAGGGAGAGAGCATAAAATCTAGGCTCTTAATGTTATTGCATCTCTCACAAATTGTGTTCCTAGGTGGTAGTAGTAGAGGGTTGTCCATGTATATGTCTCAGGATGCCCATATCAACCAAAACGGCAGGAGAAAACACAGGAAATTGTCTGTCCATATTTGTCAGAATCTGAGGGAGAGAGGCCAGACAGAGCTAAGGGGATAAAGGATGGAGGGTCTAAGAGGAGTAATATTAGGTGAGCACACAAGTGCTACAAAGGGAAAATATGTAGCTGGAATACCTTGCAATGGGCTAAAAACAATGCAGCTGCAGTACATGATGTGCAATCAAGCCCAAACCAGCTCGAACACAGGGTTTAAATGCTACAAAAAATAGAAGATTCTAGTAACACAGAAATCTAGCCAATCCTGCTAGTCCCTGCTTTCTTTACCAATCAGCTTGTGCCAGACAAGGTCCAGCCAGCCCTGCTACTCTGACTAGCAGAAGAGACAGGGTCCTACGAACACAAGATGGCTACCAGAAACACAGAAGACAAAAACAAACAGCTCTGGATGCAGCAAACCTTGTATCCAGACTATCCTACTCAATTTAAGGGTAAGAATATGGTAGAACTCAGAAAAAAAGCACAGATTAACCACTTACAGACAAAAATAGAACTCAGTTATGAAAAATGTAGTTGAACAATATTGAAATGCAGTAAAATGCAGTTAAACAGTAATGAATTGAAGTAAATAATGAAATACAGTTAAACAGTAATGAAATGCAGTTAATCCGTAAATTGCTTTAAAACAGTGCAAATTTGATAAATCATCTCATAACCACAACAGCAAAATGGCACAAATAAAGCAGCTATTCAGTAGAATACTGTCATCAATTTAATCGGGCTACCGAAAGCAGTAACAAATGCGGCAAACTATATGCAGTTGAACACCTAAGCACAAGCAGCAAAATGAAGTAGGAAGTGGCAGAATATTTTTTTTAAAGTAGAAAGTGAAGAGACAGAAGATAATTCAAGGTTGAGAAGCTAAAGAGGTGGGCCTTCACAACTGATCACACTGTACTCAGTAGAATGAGCTGATGCAACGGGATTCAGAGGAGTGTCCAATATCAAATTTGTAGTAGAGGAGGGCAACTCAAAAGCCATCACGCTTTAAGACCACAACAACAATTGGACGGATGAGTCGGGATACAAGATCAGAGCAGAGGTAAGGATGAAATTCACTAAGCCTAAAAAAGAGTTGCACTGTTCAAACAGATTTGCAGCAAATATTGTTTTAGTCAATCAGAAGTGCAGAAAATGGTTGAAAATAAGCACGTATCTTTTGTAGTCTCACAGTAGGTTTTTGGAAAACTGCAGAGCAAGGACAGAAGGCCTAACTTACTGCACCTTTGAGCAAACAACCACAAACTGGTTTAAACACTGGCTATTTAGGGCAGAGAAACAGGAACCAGCCAAATTTCAAATTATCCAATCAAAAAAACCTTAAACAGAGCCTTGTAGCAGTAACTCTAGTCACATCAGACCAAACTGAAACTCCTTCCTATGCAGCAACAGCTAGGCCTCTCTAGACAAAAGATTAACTGCACTACAAATGCCAAAGGTCACAAACAGTACTACATTCAGCTTTATGCTAGTGTTTTTCAAGTGCAACAAGTAAAATGAACAAAACAATCAGAGAAACAAAACGTGAGACAAAGATCAGAACAAAGGTAAGGATTCAATTCACTAAACCTAAAAAACAGTTGCACAATTTAAACAAATATGCAGCAAGTACTGTTTTAGTTAATCAGAAGTGCAGAAAACAGTTAAAAATAAGCACTTATCTTTTGTAGTCTCACAGCAGGTTTTTGGAAAACAACAGGGCAAGGGCAGAAGGCCTAACTCACTGCAGCTTTGAGCAATGTACAAAGGACCAAGCTGCCATTTCTAGAATACTTCTAGATTCCAACCATTTCCAAAAGCCATAGAAGAAGCCAAGGTCCTTGTAGAGTGGGCCTCAGCCCTGTCTGAAATAGATTTGTCATGGTGAGTATAACAAAAGGTAATAGCCTTAGATAACCATTTGGGAATAGTCTGTTTTGACACCGGTTGTCCCTTCTTACCTTCTCAAGAAATGAAAAACTGATCTGATGATCTGAAAGATTTAGTTCTGTCAAAATAGTACCTTAGTTATCAGTGGACATCTAAGGTGTCGTGTATCCTTTCTCCCTCATTTTTAGGTTCAAAAAAGAAAACAGGGAGATGGAGAGCTTGACTTAAAGTAAACTTGGATACCACTTTAGGAGTAAAACAAGGATTAGTTCTCAAAAAACACTGTCCTTGTGGAAAATTAAGTAGGAAGGCTTGACTCAGCATATGAGCCTGCAATGCAGATACTCTTCTTGCAGAGGTCAGAGCAATTAGTAAAATTGTTTTTCATGTTAGGAACCTCAAGTCAGCCAGGTTAGTCAGTACAAATGAAGCAAGTGTCAGCTTCTCCAACACAAAATTAAGATCTCAAGAAGGGGCCACCAGATTTCTTGGAGGCCTCTTATGCAAAACCCCTTTCAAGAACATTTTGACATACAATTGCCTTGAAAGAGGAGGATCCCTGGGCAGACATGCTGAAATGACTGAAAAACACCTTGATAGAGGAATAAGAAAGAATAAGAAAGGCCATAGGATGTTAACTCATAAAAAATATTGTAAAACCAGAGAGCAACTAGACTTGAATATGTGCTGGTTATATTGTTGGCACCAACTAGAAAATCTTTTCCATTTGCTAATACAGGATTTTCTTGCAGCAGGATTTCTTGCCTCCATTAGTACCTGTTGCATGTCCTCAGAAAATAGGTGTCTAAAGGAATTAAGACTCTATCATCCAGGCAGTCAGTTGAAGAAGATTGATGTCAGGATGTATCAAACACCCCTTTTTGTGAGAGAGCAGATCCACTCTGTGAGGAAGCTTGTGGTAATTGCCCCTGGCCATTTCCAAAACAAAGGGGAACCACGGGTGCCTAGGCCAGGCAGGTGTCACCACAATTTTCTTGAGGGATTCCTTCTGAATCTTCAGAAATACCCTGCATATTAGTGGAAAGGGTGGAAGGGCATACAGGAACATGCCTGTCCAAAGAAAAGAAAAGGCATCTGCCTTCCAGACCGTCTTACATGGAGTTCTGGAACTCCCCACAAATGTATCAAATCTTGGAAGACCCCCAGATCTAGTTTCCATTTCTAGGGTCTGCCCTGGTCTTGTTCAGCTTGTCTGACAGAACGTAGGATGTCTGGAGAGTGAGATTGTGCTGTGAAGCAATATCCCAAGCTAACATTTCTAGTTTCTCATTGCTTGTTGATGAAACACATCACTGTGGTATTGTCTGTAAACACTTGAAGAGGTCCCGGGGAATGGTTCAGACAAGTGAGTGCCTTAATCAATGCATCGTTTGATATTTATATGCTTCTGTCTGTCCTAGGTGCCCTACACTCCCTGCACTTTTATCTCTCCTGAAACTGCTCCATAAGCAAAGTCTGAAGCATCTTTGATGACTGACTGCTTTAGAGTATGGAGGGAGAAGGGGAGACCTTGACATAAGGATATCTGTTGTCTCCCCCAAATGATTTCTCTTCTGACAAACATGAGGACTGGGATCTAAAAAGATAAAGGGTGTTGTTGCTGGAACCAAAGAGATTTCAATTACCACTGTGTCATTCTCAAGTGGAGTCTTGCCAGGGCTATCATGAGAATCATAAATGCCATGAAACCCAAAATCCTGGGGTATTCCCATACAGTAACCAAATTCTGAGTGGAAAATCTTAGCAAAGATAAGCTACTCATCTAAATGTGGAAACATGTGGATACCCTGTAGCCTGCAATGAGCTATAACTGGAGCTAAGCACTATGTGAATACTCTCGGTGCCGTGGATAGTCCAAAGGCTAAGGCAGAGAACTGATAATGGGATCCAGACACACAAAACCTTAAGAAACTCCAGAAGTCTGGATGAATAGGAATGTGATGATAAGCATTTTTTAAGTTAAGTGTTACCAGAAAACGTGAAAGTGGAAGAATAGGCGGCAGGTTGTGAAGTGACATCATTTTGAATTTGGGCACTATCACAAACAGGTTTAGGAATGAAAGATCTAGAACTGGTCTTAAACCATTTTCTTCCTTTGGGAGTAGGAGCAGCCTTGAATAAAACCCCTTTCCCACCCGGGAAGGAGGAACTGGTTCTATCATTTCTTTGGAAAGCATGTGATAATGAACAGGTGGAGACAAAACAGTCTGATCTGCAAGATGAAGAATGACCCCCTAGAAAGGAGGAATTTCCTCTCACTGCCATGTGTAACCATGATGAATGAGTTTTATAGTGCCCATTTGTCTGAAACAATCTGTTGACAAAGAGAAAATGGAGATTCAGACTTTCTAGATAAGAAAAAGGGACAGGGTGGGAGCGGGTCATAAGGCCTCTTCAATAGTCATTCAGACTTGTTGGAGTGACCTTCATTTTTAGAGGCTTGAGATTTCTTTTTGGAAACACCTTGTCACTTCTTAAATGTCTGTCTGCCTGAATTCTGTTGAGACTGGTTATTTTGTTTTTTTGCCAAAACAAATCCCTTTGCCAATTTGGAAAAGAAGGGCTGAAAAATCTTAGAGATTTCTGGGATTAGCTTGCCCCTTTCATCACACTTTTTGATCACCTCTGAGGAAGAGGGGCCAAACACTAAATCTCTATTCAAGAGAGAGAATTTAAAATCTCATTTTTCACATCATCTGGGATGTTCTGAGAATGTAGCCAAGCACCCCTCCTTAAAACAATATCAGTTGCCACAGCCCTGGAAGAAGTATCAATACAGTCATACACACGCACTGCAAACAATGAGTAGGGACCTGTGCAATAGAAGAAACTAAATTATTTAAAGCAGATTTTTCTTCATGAGAGGAAACTGTAGATAAAACATTCCTCATACTTTCACAATATGTCAGAATAAACTTTAGCATATGAGCCTAACAATTTAAAATTCTGAAATTCAAAGTTGCAGAAATACACATTTTTCCATAGCTATCATTTTTACCACCGTTATTAGAAATAGGAGGATTGGAATTAATTAATAGCAATGAGGTATTCCCTTGCAGTAACCGAAGTTTGAGTGGAAAATCTTAGCAAAGATAAGCAACTCATCTAAATGTGGAAATAAGGCTATAGCTGCTGGGTCAGGTTTGGGAATAGTGTATACAAAATTTAAAAGACTAAGGAACTTTATACATCCTCTCTATATTTTTAGTGACACCTGGCTGACTATCAGGAAAATTACAGGCAGTAAGACGTACATCTTATAAAGAAGACAGAGTAGGAGGAATAGGTGTAGGTTCTGGAAAATCCTTATGTAACAATTCATAGTATTTTCTGAGGGACTGAAAAAGCTCAGTGTTCTCCCACTGAAAACACCGGGACATTCTAGCAATAGAATGGAGAATCCAAAAGTAAGCTCTCCTCTGAGTCTGAATCTGAAATCTAAGGACAAAACCTTGAATCCATCTCTGCATCTTCTTGTTCAGATTCAGAATCTTGAATCTCTTCAGGAAAGAAGGCATCCTTCTTTGTTTTACAAGAAACTACTCTACAAGAAGGATCAATAGCGTGAATCAAACCCTGAGCCAGCTCTGTAAACCACTCCTATCCAAACAAATTTGAGGAGGTGTAGATACATGCTTGATTTTCTGTTTCTTTCTGACAGAAAAAATTGGGTCAATCCTGTGATTAATGGCAGCCGCTATTTCACCAGGGATGGGCACAGCAATCTGACACAACAGGGAAACCTTCTCTGTTCCCTCTCCTAGGACCGACAAGAGTGGTTCTCACTTGCCTGCAGAGGGGATCCAACAGCCACAGAGGTTGTGCCTAACTCCCAGTCCATAGTTGCTATAGGTGCTACACTAGAGGGATCCGGGGTAAAAGATGGAAGGTCTGAGGTACAACAAATGGCCACAGCAGAGTCACCTACCTGTGGCTGAGGCAAACTGTTCACTTGTTGTGGTGGCAAAGATTGTTTGCTTAACTCTTCCTTTGTGGCTGGAAGAAGGACCGACTGTGAAATTGACAATCTGCTTCATAGTCAAGCCAAACACGGTGCCTCTATCCCAGGGGAAAACAAGCAAAAATTGCCAGTAAAACTACCAGTCCACAAAAGTTACTTTTTTGACAGTACAAAAAGCACTTTCAAACACTTTGGTAGCCTCACAATGTAAAAGTAACACAACTTCTCCACAGAAAATATTTTAGCAGTTAGTTAACACTACATTTAAACTAACAGAAACAATGAGTTCTCCATTTAAAAGTTCATTACAGTCTCAAGACAATCCATTAAAACACAACACTCCTAGCTTTAAAATAACTTTCCTGATGAGGAAAGTAATAAAACATCAGTGAAAAATAAGAAAATGCAAGTTTTTTCCCCCCCAAAGGGAACTTATCTGCCCAGCTAAGAAAAACATAAGCCAACCTTTGATCCTCGCAAGCCTCAGAGGAGTGTACTCTTCAGCAGCAGGAAAGCACTGGAGGGAATCACTCCAAAACTTGTCTTTTAGTCAGCTCAGCTTGAGCTGCTTCACAATTTGGATATGTGGAAGGTGCCATGAAGCTTTGAAAGCTATCTGGCTGTTACATACTTGCCAGAATATAACCCATATAGCTTGGTCTACTGTAGCAGTAACCAGTGTGAAGAATATTATTAGTGTCCAAGAACTTATCTTTTAATTCCTGTGTCACTGAAGGAAAGTTATCTGTTAAGGTTAATTAGGACAAGTGTTTCTATGTAAAGTGGAGAGGTATTGGCTCCATTATTTATTGCCTTAACTCGACCAATAATAGAATATGATTATTTCTTCGGTATGTGCTCAACTCAGGATATAAAAGAGCCAAAAAGAATTCAGTGACCTTTACAATGAAACAGGATCAGTGAAACATGTCATTTTCAGAAAATTAGGATGTTTGAACTTACATTTAGTATTTCATTTATTTCAAACTTAAAAGCAAGCATTTAACACATGCTTGCATTTCCAGTTAGAGTGACTCTATAGTGTGTAGTTTTAATCTTAATGTTGTATCACATGGTATAAATACCAAAAATAAAGGCATACTGCTACTAACAAAGGCACCAAATTACAACCTGAAAACATTTTTGTCATGGAAGGGTAGCCAAACTGTGGAGTATGCTAGTCAGAGTTGTAAAAGAGGCTGCAAGTCTGGAATAATTTAAAAATACATTAGATTCTAATTAAGCAAAATTTAAATCTCTACCACTGGGACCAGAATACTAATGTCTTGATTATATTTTAGGGCTTTGAGTTTGTAGCAACAGTTTTGACTTTTGAAAAAAAAAGCCTGTGAATGACATAAATACAGCTGCACAATGATCATTTTGATTCATGGAGAAGTTGCACACTGAATCTGGCCTCATACAGACCATCAAAGGCTCACAGAGTGTCATAGTTCTGTGTTGTGCTATAGTGCCCATGTCCATCAGAAGATACATGCAAATGACTATATAAACATATGCAAATGAAATTGGGCAGGGAAATGAAGTCGTAATGATATTCAAATGTATGTAGGAAGAAACATGATTAGTAGTAATATTTGAAGGAACCTTCACACCAATCTGCAGCTAACTATAAAGCATGCCAAAAATTTTAGAGCTGCAGGTAGTGCATGTAAGAGCAGGGCTTTTATTAAATGTAGTTGTTAGACATACAGCAGAATACAAACATAGCAGTATAGACCTTGCATAGGCCTGAATATGTACAGTCAGGCCTGCATCTTTATTTTATGCATACAGTCTCAGAAAAAGGCAGTTCAGTAGAAGGGAAAAGATAACTTTTCTGGCCAAGCATGAGACGTGCAGAAATAGCTTTCAAGGGAAAACTATAGAAAGTTCCTTTCTCTAGGGAAAGTTATGTGTACTTGCAATGGAATGTTAGATGAAAAGTAGATGATTAGGCACCATTAGGCACCTGCTAAACAAGGCCTGAGAATCAAGGCTGAGGGGATGGATACAGCTACCAGAGGAAAGTTACTGAACAGAAGTAATATAATATGTATGTTTAGGACAGAATTCTCAGAGTGTGGTTCAAGACTTGTTCAGATATTGTTGAATTACTTTCGTGCTTTCAGTTATCTGACATATTATGCTGCTATATAGCAACTGAATATGATGCTATTAGATTCTATTATTTTATGCTGCTGACTACAGTAAACAACAATTAAGCAATCCGGTGTAGCAGAACATTTTTGAATAGTAGTAGCACTCATGAGGCAACATACTATTATTCATAGCACTACCTGTTCTTGCTGTTTTGCTATCCAACTCCGCCATAAACATAACTATCAGTGGGTGACATAATGTAATTTCAATGAAATCTGATTTCATTAGAGTTGATCTGGAGATTGTACCAGCCTTGGCTGACATGAGTCAGCCATATGCAAAACTGACAGGAATGCATGGCTATTCCATACACATGAAGACCAAGGTATGTATAGCTCTTTTCTACACTAGTTAATAAAAGCTTTTGGAAGTCATCTAGGGTCATGTATCACAGGCCTCTGCCTGACGAATACTCACTAAGTTCCTTAGTTTAATGTTTCTACATGTGGAGGACCACACTTGCTTTTCTGACACACCACAAGACAGAACAAACATCGTGCATGCCTTTTGTGACACTGGCCACCTCCCCTGAGATAGTGGATGCCATAGATGTAGCAATAAAGCCTCCAACTGGCCCACAGTCAAAAGGGTTTGTGAACAGGAAGGGATTCCATTCTATGAACTGCCGGGTCATATTTGATGTATGAAGGATTATAACCTATGTATCAGCACAGAACTCGGGCACTTTGCATGAGGCAAATATACAGGATACATCTCAGCTATGTCATCACTTCCTGCAAAGTTGAAATCCACTGGGTCATCTTGTTGGTAAGTGCAGGCACAGTGGCTAAAGTTAAGGTATATGGCTGCATGTATATTGTGTCCAAATGTATTAATCCCACCATGTTGATACTCTGTTGAATGGTCAATACTTAATGGAGCCCTAGCTTATGATGCATGCATGAAACCCTCACAGTATATCTGAAATAATGCCACACACACACACACACACACACACACACACACACACACATGCTCAGCACAGAAGGAACAGCAATACCATCATTTGACAAGATTGTGGTGGTAAAGCAACAACTACTGCAGCTACACAACCCACCCTGCAGAAAATGATAGGCAATATTTAGTCCAGAATTATAAGCCCTGACAACCATACACTGACACTGTACTCACACACCAAAAAACATTTAAAATGTTAATATCAGGCTGTGCTTATTAGTGCATGGTCAAACCTCTCTGTTAATCAGACATTACCACATTTACCATACAATAGTGAAGGTGGAGTGGTGGACAGTCATCAATTTGTGCACAGGTGACTACAGACATAATGGGATTTCCATTAACACATTTTGGGTTGGGTTAGGGCATATTTCAGAACTTGTAACAGGGGTCCTAAGGTAACAGATACTATGTGTCCTAGACAATTCCCTCCTGCAGTAGGGTGGGGGTGTCACATTGTGACCATAGCCTGAGGCAAAGAGTCAAATTTCAAGGTGGTAATTCCTCTGCATCATATGCAATTTCCAACAGTTATGGGATGGGGATGCCAAGAAATAGCCATGACTTGCAGCCACTATGCCAGCTTGTTACATGTGGACTTAAAGTCCGCCATGATAGGGATGGTGTGTGGCTGTGGAACAATGACCTGGATGAAGTCTGCTGATAAGGTGTCTTGTCAGTGAGGCTGAGTATCATGGCCTCCCACAAAGTGGTGTACATGTTCAGATGTAGATAGCTTACCTTGACCTCAGACATTATTATCGGTTTGGGCAGTGATGGTGGCACTAGCTGCCCTACACAGATGGAAGCAATGTGTGCCACCACAGACCCCCTAAAATCAATCAGTACTGTGTCCCTAGACTCCATGTTCTCACAGATACCACCCAACACAGCAATCATCTTCATGCTAGACTGGGTTGCAGAAGACTGTAGCTGGATGATACTGAAGCACATGCGCTGATTGATCCTAAAGGCCAACTGCATGTCACGGGTAACTGTAACATACAATCTCTGCATGTCTGTAAAATGGTGGGTAAATTCGGATGCAGTAGGCTCATCCACTGTTACATCTGCAAGGGATAGCCAAAGGGGACCCCTCCCCATCACCAGGGATGGTAAGCACTCAGACTGTACAGCTCAGCTTCATCTGTGCCCATCCAGGATGAAGACAGACAGTGCCACTGTGTCATCAGACTGTAACATGGATATTTGCATCTCATCATCAGCAGTCCCTACAGAGATGGTTCTATCAATCTTTTGTTCTGTCCCAGCCTCTACAGGTGTTACTGTAACAGTGGTATCCACTGTAAAAGCACAACAAAAGATACACCACAGTCAGCATGTTTATTTGCACCAAATCTATGCCCCTATGGCATGCACACTAAGGGTGTCCATGCAAGATGTACCACACAGTGCCAACATAACTCTGCTGCTATTTTGATGTAGCTGGATATTTGATGTCCCTATAACAAAACACAGACAACACATGCTGTGGTCAACCTACAGTCTATTTATGCAGTAATACTGTACAGAAATCTGCTGAATGTGCTAAACCTGATGCATCATTCATAGAGATGTGTGGGGTTGATCCATTCTGTAGACAGTGTCCACTCCTACAAGTAAGATCCCAGTATCATTGTCCTCCTGGAAGTGCACAAATGACTCCTCTGGCTCTGTCAGTCTGCTATTCCTAAGTGCCATCCACCACACTCATGGATGACCTTTCAATTGCTGAGGAATGTGCCAGGTTGCATTAATATTCACAAACTGCCTTATATTTCTGTGACACACCTCTAATGTAAAGAGCATCTTGCTACCTATGCTTACATTTGACAAATCAAGGTGACAGGTTTATGCTGGAGACCCTTCCAAGTATACGAATAGTGCTACAAAACAGCTACACTCTGTGCTATCTATGATTTTGAAATCACACTGTATGCATGAGCCACAGGTTCCCTTTTTTCCTCTCAAAACTGAAACCATTTTCAGATGAGATTCAGGAGAATGGCAGCTTTTGCTAATGTCTGCCAGACAGCACCTGTATGGTTTGTGAAGGACAGCAAAATTATGTTCTGTCTCCATCATGGTCATATCAAAGAGCACCTACAGGGCCCTTGTGATGTTTTCTTCAAAAATACTGATGCTCTGTATGAATTGGCTAAGGAGTTTTAGTCAACCACAGCCATCACCTGGACAGGTGAACAGTGTAGGTATCATTATGGTGACTGTCAGCACTGTCAACCTGATACTCATCATGTCTGAGAAACACAAGTTAGTCAACAGTGCACCAAATGGTATAAAGAGTGGATAGCTTTGTATTTTTTTACATTTATTTTTTGTGTTTTGGACTGTTGTTGCTTCTGGAAAGTATATGTCAAGATCAGTTTAGGAAATATATGTATGCTACTGTCCAGATCTTTTATGTGAGGAGGAGGTGTTGGTGATGTTTCTAGTGGTGCTTAATGTGATCTGCCCGTTCTGTGAGGGGGTTACACTGCACAATCTCATGCTGCCTGCACACTTCTTGTGTCCCTGTGTGAAACTGTGCCACACTGTATGTAAATCAGTCAACATATTAGTAGGAGTCACGCACTTGCCTGCTACCTGTAAAACAGCTAAGGAGGTATCTGTATGGTACAGTGAATGGTATCTGTTCTTCTTGCATCTTACCATACACTTGTCACAATTCTCTGATGTGTCTTTTTCTTTCAGTTTGAGCAGAATCTGACAGTAATCATGTTGCCTACCACTACAGACAGAACAGGCTTGCAGCCAGCTATTAATTCCTTTCACAAGTGCTGACATGAGTTTCAAACAAACTCAGTCTAATGTCAGGATAGATTCACTTATGACAAACTTCCCATTGTGCCTCCACACTGCAGGATTTTTTTTTTACCCCGCAAAGGTAAATTCTTAAATGAAAAAAAAAGTTCCTTAACTTACAACCAAAAACAGTACAAAGCCGTCCCTAGTTTATTAACCAAATGTCCTATCTTGCCATTGGTTTCAATATGAGTAGGCAACTAATGGAACAGTGGTCATTAATCCTGGCCAGTAGTTAGCATTCAATATGATAGGCTACATCAACTCTTTTTTCTCCAAATGTAGCATTCACAGTCTTTCAGTTGTATCCAGTTTGTCAATGGCCATAAATTGAAAAGTGTGATCTTTATGAACTGGAATATGCCTTGCTACAGCGTTATTGAGTCTACCTTTTCTAATGCAATAGTTATATTCGTAGATTCTCTCTCATAACCTACGCTCAGTTTTTCCCACATAAAAACAAGGACATCGGTCACACAATGCCAAATAAACAATGGATTTGGACTCACAATTAAATTTGCCATACATTCTGCATGTTTTGTCACAAACAGTGAAAGGCTCCCCCCACCTTTAAGTATTTACAGTGAGGGCAAAAGCCACACTTCCTCATGTTATACAGATCCCTTGCTGATGTTGTAAAGATGGCTCCACGTTTCTCAAGAATGTTTTTAAAACTGTGTGCCTTTTTATAAACTGTTATTGGTTTTTCACCTACTCTGTCCTTAACCACCACATCGTCTCGAAAGATGACCCAGTTTTTAATTAAAATTTCTTTACCTCTTTTATGGTTTGTTCCATAAGTTGTTATAAAAGTCAATCCCTCATTTCTACTCATAGATCCTGGCATTTTATTAACAATGTCCACCTCCATTCTATCCAAACCAGCAGCAATAGTGGAACTTATATTATGTTCAAAGTCCACCTTGCTCAATACAGGCTTGAAATATCCACTGGCACTCTTAGAATGGACTTCAACCAATTCATTCAATAATGGTGGAGGGTACCCTCTTTTTCCTAAACATGTTCACAAATTTGTTAGTTTCCTCCATAAAATCATCAAGAGTGACTGTACATGCCTCCCTCAATGGTTGGCCTTTAAACACTGATCTTTGTTGGTGTTGTGGGTGGGAACTACTAAAGTAAAGAAAATAATTTGAATATGTGTTTTTTCTATATATTTTAGATATATACCTTATGTGGACTATATCCTTCTCCAAAATCAAGTCCAGGTAAGAAATCTTTTCAAAATTGACTTAATGCGTAAAGGACAGGAATAAAGTACTACTGTTAATTGAACCAATGAATTTTGTTATGACAATCTCCTGTCCCTCCCAGACAATAAAAATATCATCCAGATAACACAGATAAAGTCTAAAATACTGATTAAATTCATTATTGAAAAGATAAGTGTGTTCCCAATGAGCCATTACTATATTAGCAAACACTGCTCCACATGGTGAGCCCATATCCACTCCACTTTTCTGTAGGTAGTAGTTGCCTTCAAAAGTAATACAATTATTACTAAGGACTAATTCTAACAGTTCTTCAATTAAATTACTATTATCCTGAGTCACGCCCCTATCTACTAAGAACTCAGTGACCCATTGAATGCCAGTGCTGTGCAGAATTACCGTTTCTTAACATCCACGGTAATTTAAAAAATCACTAGAATTGAAATCAAGATCATTTATTTTTTCTAAAAAACTCCAGGAGTCTTTACAGATTTGATTTTCTTTCTGCATGAGGACTTTTAATTTTGCATCTAAAAATATTGCACAGGCTGATGTACTACTACTGTTACGCCCATCAACTATTGGGCGTAGAGGCAGGTTATTCAAGTTTTTATGAAGTTTAGGAACTCCAAAAATTACTAGTGTCACTGAGGCTGTCATATGTAAATAATTATATAAGCTCAAATCAATTCTTTGATCAATAAATAAATCCATTAGTTGGGTGAAAAAATCCTTCTGTAAGCCCCATTTAGTTCATTCCTAGTAACCTCCTCATAGGTGTTAGATCACAAAATTTCAAACATACGTCTATTATAATCGTGTATGTCCATCACCACCAATCCACCTCCTTTATCGGGTTTCATATATCTAACTTTTTTCTTGTTTTAAAAAGTTTAAGATTTCCTATTCCTCCTTCTCCAAATTAAAGCCAAAGTCCTCATCGTATTTATTGAAAAGGTTTTTAAAATCAGCCTTGCATACCTTTTTCATAAAGTTGCAACATAGGATGCAGGGGTGGATTATAAGTACTGGCAATCCTAAATGGGTTGTTTGTGAATGACAGATCCTCCAAAAATATTTTCAAATTAAGTTTCCTTAGGTAGATCTTAAAATCCATCATGGTGCTTACATAACTCATCCTCTTTGACAGGACAAAGGTTAAGCCTCTAGCCAAAATGCTTGTGGCTTCCTCATTAATGGATGTTTCCGAAAAGTTATACAAATAGAAATCTCTGTCATTGTTACTCACAATGCTACATCCACCATTAAATTTCCCCTCTTCTTTTGATAGTTCCTGGTTCAGCTCTGATGTATTCAGTTCCTCCTCCCTTGATGTCTCCTCCAAGGTTGATTGGTTTGTGGGGGCTGTTGTTCTTGATTCTTTCGCAATTGGTTCATTGTTGAAGGATAGTGAAAAATCTGTTGTTTCAATTGATTTCTTTCTCTTATTAGATCTGAACACCTTAATGGTTGACTTTTGTTGTTATTCACAATTCCCCCTTGTTGTTTCAAATTATGGATGGGCACATTAGATGTTCAGTCTCTTCATTATGGGCTGTGGTCAAAAAATTAAAATTGTTCTTAACATGATTAGTGTATCCTGTGTATTTCTGAGAACCTGGTTGGAGGGGATATGCAACACCATTAGCATAAATTCTAACTGAATCAAAAGTAAAAGCAACAGAAACATTATCATCTATATATCTACTTCTTTGCTGAACGTTATCATATAACTCTATACACATGATGTATATATAATGGCAGGAATTCATAGAGATGTACTGCGCTACTGTGCAGGCCTTGCACTGCTAAGCAGTACAGCATGGCAGCTTAGACAGCATTCAGATATCCAAACTCAGGCATACAGTGCTTATGTACAGCTATGTGTGCTGCAGGATATATAAATGAACAATGTCACAACTATACAAATGGGCTCATCCATGCAGAGAATTTATGTAAGTAGACATATCCAGATAGTGAAGATCTTGCACACAAGTGTAAGACACAACCCAAAGAGGGGTTGTGCACCACAATGAGTGATCTCATGAAAACAGAAATTGTACACTCACAGACTGATACATATGAAATATAAAGTAGTGAATATATTAGACTAAGCATGATAGCACATCATCTGGCAGGATGACACAAGGTGACATAGAACGATATTTAGCCATACAATATTTCTATCTGCACTGCTATGGTGTCCATAAAGACATCTTTCAGATGCATAAAACTGGCTCTACAGGAAAGCAGGAAAAGCGGAGAAGAGCAAGCATGATATCACACAAAAGGGTAACACATAAAAATGTGCAGAATAGACAGAATGAAGGTAACTTTTTTGTTGGAGATAGGGTCCCATTTTTTCATTATGTAGAGAGAGGGGATGAGGGGGGAAAGTGAAAGGGAAGGAGAGTAGGAAAGAGAGTAGGATACTGTGCAGGGATGGACAAACACAGTGAAGAGCACAAACAGGGGTGTAAGTGCGCATACAAGGTTTGGAGACACAGTGGTGATGGAGACACACAGAGAGTAGACAAATGGCGAGGGGGAGGGTTGAACAATACACAAGGTCTAAAGTATGAGAAATGAAGAAGAAAAGACACACTGCTGTGGACAGGGTAGAGTTTGAGCAGTACTCTGCCATTTGTCACCCCCAACCCAGAGGGATAATACAGGGATAATTCATCATATGATGGATCAGGATATTATGATCCACACTCTCTCCTGGCTGCCCAGTGGTAGGGGTCAGCCAAGAGAGCGAATCAGCTCAAGGAGTTTTCTCATCTGGGCCATATGCCTGCCCATTGCTATCTACACTGTAGCCTCTAACACATGCTCCAGTTGTGGCAGAGCCACATCAGGTAATAGAAGAGGGCTACTTGCAAGTGAGAGACCACCTCCCGTGTGGCACTTTCATCCTCAATGCCCTCATGTCCTTCAGCTACAGTCTTGGCAGATGCAGATTGTGTTGGTTTTGTCTATTCAACAAATCCATTATCTTGACCACCCATTAAATGCTGCCAGCAAATATGTCAAATTGTGTGCATATGGCAACACTGGAAATTCCACTGTTTCATAGTCAAACCACCATATGATCGTGTACATTCATTTGAATTTATGATGGCAGTTTGTCTCAGTGTCAAATGCAATGTTGAGAACCATGGTTTTCTT
Organism: Protopterus annectens; assembly: GCF_019279795.1. Taxonomy (NCBI): domain Eukaryota; kingdom Metazoa; phylum Chordata; order Ceratodontiformes; family Protopteridae; genus Protopterus; species Protopterus annectens. Next base: position 462,916,078 of record NC_056725.1, read on the forward strand.
TGTTCTCCCTACATTTATTTAGCAGACTGTTAATTACAGATTAGTTTAACAGTGAATTCTGTAGGCTTTGTTTCCTTGACCACAGGGATACCACTGTCTCTATGGTTATCCACCATGTGAATGTTCTCATTGGATGATATTGTCATAAATCATGGACTGAAGGATAAATATCTGCAGATATCCAGCTTTATCTATCCATTGCACATATAATATAAATCAGAATGACCCACTATACTAGTTTACAAAGTATAACATTACTGGTAATGTGACTGAGCAATTCATGATTATCAGAGCAATGACAATGTTAATCCATGTAAACCAGTTTAGCAGTGTTACACTGCATTGCACTGTACAGTTAAGGGTAGTACAGCAGAATGTAAATGAGCATTCCACCATGCTATACAAACCGTATTCCTTGTTTCATAAAGAGAAGATTAGCTGAACAAGAAACTAGGCAACCCATTCTACAGATGGAGTTATGGACTGCCAATGTACTTCCACAATCTCTGCAGCTTTCCTCCTCTTTTTACCCACATATGCCAATTTAACAGTCAACAGTGGTGGCATCTAGAATAGTGAATGCTCCTCTAGGCTACATGTAGGCATATATAAACTGACAATGAAACCTTTCATAGGCATAGTATCTAGTTGTGACAGTAACAGCATGGCGAATCTTGTAAATAACCTTTTCCATTACTAAATTTGCATGCAAGTAAGACAGTCTAGCATGAAAGGTCTCTAATATTCAATGCCTTCCCAGCATTTCTTGATGAAAACTAGATTCATAATCTCTTTCACTTTTACATGAGCTAGATATTTGGTGTGACTGCAGATGTTTAAACAATGGGTTTACTTTGAATGTTGAAAACTCATTAATATTTTGTCAGTCCTAAAGCAACTGCCTGACATGTAATTGGCAAGAACAAAACACAAATAAATGTAGAGTTAAGTAGATACATGAAACTGCTTAGGGCAGTTGTTGGGAATGAAGCAGATAGATAAGGTTAATTTTATGTTTGGTTAAGTCATTGAAAAGTATTGATACTGTATTAACTGCTTAATTGTCCATCCATCTATCCACATCCTTTTTCCCCATATTTACACATGGGCTTGGGGTGTCACTACAACAGTGACAATCATCTATAGCCAAGGTTCACACCACAGGGTGGTTAGCCCTACCATGGCTATACTTTCATACCACACCTTCACACCTATGGCCAATTTAGTATGCCCAGTCTACCTACTGCATGCCTTTGGAACATGGGAGGAAACAGGAACAGTCAAAGCAAACATGCTTATATAAATATATCAAGTGCTAAGGATTGTTATTATTAACAAAACACAGACCTAGTTTAAGTTGGAAGGAGCTATTTTCCCAAAATAAGCTGTACCTGTAGAATAGTTGCAGCAACTCTGCAATGACACTATTATGAGCTGACTAGGTACCTATAAAAATTGTTCCAATTTAGTCTTCTCTCCCTTTTTTAAACAGTGGACTATACTCAGGCAGTACCAAGAAGCATTTAGTTACCAGCAAGATTAATATGCTTGAATTATAAAGTTACTGTTTTCCTTACTTTGGTAGAAATAAAAAAGAGAGGGAAAATTGTTCCTTAACTGAACAGCTTACTGTGTATAACACTGTTTCAGCAACTAAGTTTAAAAAATGTGATATGCTTTCAACAGCAATTTAGTCAGCCACTCAGACTAGAACATATAAAAGTATTAGTTCTAGCCCCTTCTCCACAACCTCTCTACATAAAATCCCCAATAACTTTTTTTAGAAGCCTACCCTCTGGGATTATGTTACTTATACTTCAAGATTATTTCTTGTCCTAGCAGGGCATCTAGGTAAAATTGATTCAACTTTCCTCTCTAGTGAATTGCTGCTAAACAAGTGTCCTACTGATTGTTTTCTTGAGAAATGTATCTGGCTGAAATTCTCACATCACTCAGTTCCACTTTGCTGTCTACCCTACCCCCTTTCCCACCCACTCCTATATCATTTAATTTGTGCAGTCCAGGCACATCCAATGTAGTTGGGATCTGACAGGGATAATCTATCATTTACCAAATTAAGCTACCCAGTCTAATTCCACCTCATAACTCGGTCTCAGTATAAACACACCACAACAATATAAAAGCTACTAACCTTCTTTTCAATTAATCTTCTTCTACACTCAATATGTACACTGGTTACTAGATTTAAATCATTACACCTTCTTCTTTATTTTCCCTCTGTATCAAATGCTAAACCTCTCTGACTCAGTTGAACTATTCTACATCTACAACACTCTTCTACTCCTCACCTGCTTTAACTTACTTCACTCTTTTTCCTTCTTCCCTATTGCACGTAGGTATACTACAATACTTTGCTTCCTTCCTGCTCAAATTATCTCTTCAGCACAGCTAATATTATAATATACATAGCTACTCACAGTTGCTTAACCATAACTCAGCTAACTAAAAGTTCTATCTAGCTCTTCACACCTTCTCCTCTAAAATCAAGTTATAGCCAATCACATCTTACAAGACTATATAGTTCCTAAACATGTATTCATATTTACTTAGAAGCTGATTGCAAACCTCTTCTCTATTTATAAACTACAATACACTTTATAATAAGAGTTTAGCTGATTTCCAATCAATCACTCAAGAGTTTAGAGGCAGAAGAGTATGATTCTACTCATATAAAACTTTCATAAATGGCTGGCTATGGGAATGGGATGGTAGGTATCCAAATTAGGTGTCAGCAAGTTCTGACCTCCTCCATCTGTTTTTAAGGCTTTACTATATATATTAAAGGACTGTGATGACAGTGCAGTACAGTACTGAACCTAGGAGGCTTTATCTGTTCCATTAACATGAACATTACTGAAACCATAACAACTCAGTGGTAACTAGCTTTATCATTATGCATCTCTTAAGTGGACTTCAGTGACACAATAGTCATCTTCATACCTCTTTATTTTCATTCTGTCTCTGAACATCCAGACTGTACTGAGTTTAGTGGCAGCAAGCTCTGATGTTCTTCAGGCACTGAAAGTATTGTAGTGCCAGCATAACCCTATAACTATTTATGTATTATCTGGTTATTTAATGAACATGCTAACATGCTATGAAACTGTCTCTCTATATTTCTCTGAAGCAGATCATTGTGGTACCCCAGTCCATTAGTATACCCACTTGTTACTATTTATTGTAGCAATTTGTCTCTGCATAAATTAAATGTTAAAATCTTCTTTCCTTTTTGATGGTTGTGATGGTGACACAATTTTATTTCAAACTTATCTGTTCTCATTAATTACTTCTACTCCCTTAGCTTGAAACAGGGTGACAAATTGTCCTAAATTCCTGTTATCTTTGCCTCTATTCCTCACTGAGATGAATTTTGATGGTAGCAAAATCCTTTTCTGCTTGCTGTCTGACTTTGAAGATATTGGTGGACTTTGGAAGCTGCAAAGTCTTTTCAAAATTACGTTAGTACATATTCATTACCTTAAGTGCATTATAATTCATTATAAAATAAGCAGACTTAAGTATAAGCAACTAAGAAAAACAATTCAATTAGGAAAAACAAATTAATAATGCATAATACACAAATGAGCACCAAATATGCTTTTCAAAGTTAAAGAAACTACTTCATATTCAATTCATTCTTAAGGTCATTTGGTTAGAGTGTCACTGATGAAAATAAGTAGTGATTCCAGTCCATTGACACAGTAGCAGTATGTCCATCTGTGATGCTGGTGACCTAGAATCAACTTGTGATCTTGGAAGCTAGAGAGATGACTGGAGATAGGTTTAAATGGCTGATAGCCAGCTGAACTTATCTTGGAAAAGAGTGTGGGCTATTGTAGAACAGTGATAATCCCCAGTGGAAGCTAGAAAGCACTATTACTGCCACACTATGCATACTGGGTAGGGAAGACATCAGCATGTCATCAATGGATGTACTACTGAGTGTGCATGTGAATATATCATTATGGTTCCACTTTATAATCTCAAAATACTGAAATCTCAAATTTCAGTATCCCAAGACCATAAAGTCGAAGGTTCCAAATCCCAAAACCCCAAATCTGCAAAACACAAAATCACGAACATATACGCACCATACACCACACAACTCATAAATCATCCAACCCACACTACAACAAACCAACAAACAAAACACACATAAACACAAAAACCAAACCAACAAACCTACACTACAAATAAGCAGGGGGGCAAGCCTCCCCTGCCCCCCCCTACTTATATATACTAACTCCGAGATTGCACCAAACAGAAAAAGACAGCAAACTCACCATTACACACTCTACAGTACCCTCGAACACACATCACAAATATACAAACACCACCATATTCAACACTTAAACATTCATACTTTTACCTGCCTACCTTAACCCACACATAAAACTTCCAACCATACTCACATACACTCAAACACATACCTAAAACCCAACAAAATACTCACTTACCTTACATACCAGCTAAATCCACACACTACACGATACATCCTGCACACACTACATTCAGCGTCAAATACTGGAACACCATAACCGCAAATTCGTCATTTCCAGATTCGCGCTTATGGAGTTTCGGGATTTAAAAAATTCCACTTTATGGTCTCGAGATACTGTAATTCAAGATTTCAGTATTTCGAGATTATAAAGTGGAACCATCATTACACACCCCGCTCCTTGTGGAAGTTTAGAGCATACAAGAAAATCCTATAGTTAGGAGAAGATGATGCAAGATCATGATGCATCAATCACTGTCTCCACTCAGAAAATCGTAGTGATGCTCCACCAGGTGGCAGGTTGGTGGCCTCTGTATGGGGGGGGGAGTTGACCTCCAGTCAGATGGGGAGTAGGGACAGGAATAGGCATCACTCCCTACAGTTAGTCATCCTGGAAAATGAGGCCATTTTTTATTGGAAAAACAAGAAGTACAACAGTGATACATAATATTTCAGATTTCACACAAGGCTGACTTTGACAGCACAGGTGAACTTTGGAAGCAATATAGTTATTTCTTAGCTTCTTTCTGAGATGAACTTTGATGGCTTAAACCATTGTATACCTCTCCACTTCCTTTCAGTCTCTCAGACAGAGCATGTGAGCTGATATGACAACTCAGTCCTTATTTAATCAACACTAAATAAGCTTTTTCTATGCAGAGTTTCTCAGCAGCAAATTCTGTAGCTCTATCTATCTGAGGCAACTGTCTAAGCTACATTGTCACTTTCCTATATCTGTACCTTCTTTCAGCTTCTCAGACAACCCCCATGAAAACTAATTGCTCATCCTTCTTCCCTCAAATCTGGATGGTAAATCCCTTCTTACCATAAATATAAGCTATGGTGACAACACAGCCCCTAATTTTTGTTCTCTGCTTCCTTCAGCTGTCTCATTGCCACTTTGTAGTAAGATGTCATAGACTGGTGGCAGCGAGTCTGTTCTACATTTCTCTGTAGAAGGCTAATGAGGACATATTTATCCATCTTGGTGGTTCTTTACACTTTCCATCCATTTTCCAAAATAATTATTACTTTCTTATATTTTATCATCTCATATTATTCAAATCTAACATAGTCTAGTTTCAGTTGTAGCCCCATCTTGCCCATAGAACCCATTATTTCCCTAATTACAACTCCCACTCCTATAGTTAGTTCTTAAAACTTATTTTGCTATATTACCTATGTATTCCTAAATCATATTCCTTAGGCTCACTGATCTTTAGATTTCATTTATATATATCAGATGTTCCCCACAATCTAAGGAAAATGAACTCCTTGTAGAACTCTAAGTTATGGATCGGTCTCCTTCTGCCAGGAATCTTGTCTAACAATGGCCTTAAACTACTTTAATTATCTTCTAAATACAGTAGCTGAGAAACTTGCTCCAGCCCTCCACGAAAGGAATTAGCAGTAGGCGCTGTCCTTCATTTCATTTAAATTTAAGTTCTCCTTTTAAGAGCTTGTAACAAATGGAGAAAAAAAAACTTCAAAAAGGCAACCAAACATTTATACCTCTAATCCAGCAATGCACACTGGAAATAAAGCAAGTTAAATCTAGTTACCTCAAAACAAAACAAGAAGCTATGTCTTCATCTCTCAAGAGAGTTTCATTGATTATCACATAGGTAGCCTACAATGAGAAACCCTCCTCAAATACTTCTATTCAAGCCATTAACCCCACACTCCCATAAAATAGTAAACAGTCATAATGAACCCTCTCACTTCCTAAACTAAATACAAATAGTGCCTATAATGCCATTCCCAGTGTAGATAGCTCTATAGGCCAAACATTCTACTTTAAATCTATCCTAGAAAAGAAAATAAGACACCTCTGAGAACATCCCAAAAAAAATATCAAACCCTAAACCCAGTTCCTTGTATTCTTGCTTCCTCCATGTGGTAGCACCAGTTATAGCCAAACCACTTACTCGCATTTACAACTTATATCTTACTATAAGCCTAGGGTGGCTGCGGTGGTGCAGCAGTTAGTGTTGTCACCTCACAGCAAGAGGTTCTCCAGTGTGATTCTCGGCTGAGGTGCCTTCTGTGCAGAGTCTGCATGTCCTCCCTGCAGTCATGTGGGTTTCCACCACGGTGCTCCAGTTTCCTCCCACATTCCAAACACATGCAGTAGGTGGATTGGACACTTTAAACCGGCCATAGGTGAGAGTGTGTGCACAAGTGTGTGGTGCGAATGAACTACAGCAGGCAGGGCTAGCCACCCAGCGGTGTAAACTTTGGCTCAAGATGATTGTCACTGTGGAAGTGGCATCCTGACCCCATGTGCAAAATGGGAAAAGGGGTTGAGGATGGATGGAAGCTTAGTCCCACAACAATTCAAGCATGTTCTGATAATACCTCCTCCCAAAGTCCAGAGGACTTCAGCTCCATCTCCATTCTTTGCTTCTAACTAAAGGTTTTGAAAATATCCTCCACTCTGAAATAATGAATCACATTAATAAGTATCATCTGTCAGTTAGCTCCCAGCATGGTTTCAGGGCAGGTCGTAATGCACTCACGGCAATATATACAAATACAGATAAGTTATTCAGACTTGGAAAAGAGTCTTCTTACAGGCGGTATCTATTGAACAAAACAGGATCTTGCTGCTTAACATCAAACATCTTATCTTCAGCTTACGAGTCCTCAACTAGTTAAATAGCTACCTTACATACAAGACAGTCAGTAGTCTGGTAGGTTCAATATGCTGTGACATACACCTTCTCATCTGGTGCCCCTAAGGGACCAAAGCTAGGTTCTATTTATTTTTGCTGGTCATTAATGACATTACTATTGTCATTCTCCTAACAATATTATTCAGTGCAAATGATATTATCTTACACAGAGATGGCCCTCACTTGCAATGACATGGAAAAGAAAATATAAGCAGACATTTCCACCATCTACCACTAGGTTTCTTTCAGCAACCTCACTAAACTTTGCAAAAACAGCTTCCATGCTGTTTGGGATCAGTCCCCAAGCTGAGGAAGAACAAACCCTTAAACATCTATAACCTGTACAAAAACATGTCTTCCCAGGTAAAAATCTATAATTATTTAGGTGTACTTTTAGACCCCACTGTTTCACACCATTCATGTGGAACGAATTGCATGGAAAAACATAAATAAATTAATTAAAAGCCTGTTATAGTACATCCAGTCATCTTACTCCTAAATCTACATTTACTCTGGCCATCAGTGATGTTACCCATCCCCAGAGTGAAATATGGATTCTCCATAATTTATCCAAATTCCATTTGTAACACCACTGTCACTCAGAATACTATTAATAAAATATGTACAGTCATTAATCCACTACCAAAGTATGAACATCACTGTTTAACCCTGGAAAAGGCTAAATGGCTACCTGTCACTGTAAGAACCTCCCTATTCCTCTCTGCATTCACCTATAAGCTCACGTACAACTATTGCTGTCATTCACTGGTATGTTCCACATATTAATATCCCCTAAGATCTTCTGTATAATAATAGCAAGTTCCCAAACCTCATATGCCCCCAGTTCAGAAAGTCAAAGGGGAGAAATTTAGTAGAAGAGTGCAAACCAATTAGAATCTCATACCTCAAGAAATTATAGCCCAGACAGACTATTCAGTCTTCAGGGGAAAAAAAAAACAGTTAATTTGAGTTCAAGCATATGATAATAATGTGAAGTAATCATCTGTAGGTGCTAACATAAACTGCATGGATATAAATAAGTAAATAATCATAATGGTGTATACAGTTGTAAATAATGGTTTGGCTTTTTACCAGAGTAAGTATATGTCTGTGTCTCCACAAAATTTTACATAACAATTATATATAAGATTCCAGTCTTTGTGCATACCTTTCTAAAGTCTCTGTAGACGTGAAACAATTCATGTTTTGAGATTATTTAAAATGAAAAAATGAACATGTCTAAAAGTACTGTTATGGCAAACTGAATACCATTTTGTTATCTGTGATTGCTTTGGACCTGAGTGGTAGCTGAAATGGACTATGGACTAACCCACCTACTGGGTTAACAAACTGAATGTATGAATGAATGAATGAATGAATGAATGAATGAATGAATGAATGAATGATGAAAAAATATACCAATAACCATACAGTGTCTAGGAAAGAATGTGGATGGACCGAGGTTTTATGATATAAAATATTTGATGATGACCTTTTCTTTATTTGAAAGGACAAGTGGTGAAGAATACTTATTATTTTTTATTGAGAAACTTAATGAAAGTACAATTTTATGGGCGGCCATGGTGGTGCAGCAGTTAGCATTGTCACCTCACAGCAAGAGGTTCCCTGGTTTGATCCTTGGCTGGGGTGCCTTCTGTGCAGATTCTGCATGTCCTCCCTGTGGTTGTGTGGGTTTCCTCCGGGTGCTCCAGTTTCCTCCCACATCCCAAAGACATGCTGTAGGTGGATTGGACACTCTAAACTGGCCCTAGGTGTGAGTGTGTGTGTGTGTGTGTCTTCTGTGGAAGGTTGGGCGCTGGGCTGGCAACTCGACACCATAAAACTCCACTGCCAGTCATGAACGGACATGTGATCCACTGTGGCGACCCCTAACCTTAACCCCTAAAAGCCAGAAGAAGAATGAAAGTACAATTTTTTAAAGTTCTTCCCTGGCACGAGGTAATACAGTTGATTTTTAAGCTGTGAATGTTACTATGGATGTAGAAAAATCAAGGTTTTTCCTAGTACCATCTATATATATTTATATATATATATATATATATATATATATATATATATATATATATATATATATATATATATATATATATAGACTGTGGTGGTGGTGCTGCGGTAGCATTGTTGCCTCACAGTTAGACGTTGCCCGTTCGATTCTCAGTTAGAGCGTCTTCTGTGTGGCGACATGCATGAATGGGCGTTCCGTCATTGAAGGTTGTGCGTTAGGCCCAGCTAGCCAGCACGTAAAACTCTAATGCCAATCATTAGCGGACCGGAGTTCCGCTGTGGCGACCCCTAACCGGGAAAAGCCGGAAGACACAAACAAACAATATATATATATATATATATATATATATATATATATATATATATATATATATATATATATATATACACACACACACACACACATATATATATATATATATATATATAGATAGATATATATATGTATATAGATAGATAGATAGATAGATAGATATGTATATATGGGTGTGTGTGTTTAAATATAGATATATATATATTTATATAAACTTATATATATATATATATATATATATATATATATATATCTATATATTATATATCTATCTATATATATATATATATATATATATATATATATATATATATATATATATATATATATATATATATATATATATATATATATATATATATATATATATATATAGGGGTGTATGACATTTCAGCGAAAATCCATTTCACCAAAAATTACTGACATAGGGTCCAAATCGCCAAAAATCCGTTTCACCGAAAATATTACTGACAGTGTATCTGCCCTTTTCCCCCACTGTTGAGTGATCCTGGAGTGAGAATATTAAAGTAGAGGGGTGTGGGGAGCACAGCCCCCCAGACTGGGGTGGGGGGCATAGCCCACCACCTACTCAGGTTATAAACTACTTACTCACCGTTTTAATAGGGACTGCTCAATATGAAACAATCATCATCTTTCGGCTTTTCCCATTAGGGGTCGCCACAGTGGATCATCTCTTTCCATTTCTTCCTATCCTCTGCATCTTGCTCTGTCACACCAACCGCCTGCATGTCCTCTCTCACCACATCCGTAAACCTTATCTTAGGCCTTCCTCTTTTCCTCTTACCTGGCAGCTCCATCCTTAGCATCTTTTTCCCAATATACCCATCATCCCTCCTCAGCACATGTCCAAACCAACGCAATCTCGTCTCTCTTGCTTTGTCTCCAAACTGTCCAACATGAGCTGACCCTCTAATATACTGATTCCTAATCCTATCCATCCTAGTCACACCGAGTGCAAATCTTAACATCTTTAACTCTGCCACATCCAGCTCTGACTCCTGCCTTTTTGTCAATGCCACTGTCTCCATCCCATATAACATAGCTGGTCTCACTACCCTCTTGTAGACCTTCCCTTTCACTCTTACTGGTACCCATCTGTCACAATTCACTCCTGACACTCTTCTCCACCCATTCCACCCTGCCTGTACTCTCTTTTTCACCTCTCTTCCACATTCACCATTACTCTGAAATGTTGATCCCAAGTACTTATACTTGTCCACCTTTACCAACTCTACTCCCTGCATCCTCACCATTCCTCTACCCTCCCTCTCATTTACACACATATATTCTGTCTTAGCCCTGCTGACCTTCATTCCTCTGCTCTCTAGAGCATATCTCCACCTCTCCAGAGTCTCCTCAACCTGATTCCTACTCTCACTACAGATCACGATGTCATCTGCAAACATCATAGTCCACGGGGCCTCCTGCCTGATCTCATCTGTCAACCTGACCATCACCACTGCAAATAAGAAAGGACACAGAGCTGATCCTTGATGTAATCCCACCTCCACCTTAAATGGATCTGTCACTCCCACTACAGTCCTCACCACTGTCACACTACCCTCGTACATATCCTGTACCACTCTTACATACTTCTCTGCCACTCCCGACTTCCTTATACAATACCACAACTCTTCTCTAGGCACCCTGTCATATGCTTTCTCCAAGTCTACAAAGACACAATGCAACTCCTTCTGACCTTCTCTGTATTTCTCCAATAACACTCTCAGAGCAAACATCGCATCTGTAGTGCTCTTTCCTGGCATGAAACCATAGTGCTGATCACTAATCATCACTTCCCTTCTTAACCTAGCTTCTACTACTCTCTCCCATAACTTCAAGCTGTGACTGATCAATTTTATCCCTCTGTAGTTACTGCAGCTCTGCACATCACCCTTATTCTTAAAGATAGGTACCAAAATACTTTTTCTCCACTCCTCAGGCATCTTATGACATTCCAAAATTTCATTAAACAATCTAGTTAAAAATTCCACTGCCATTTCTCCTAAGCACCTCCATGCTTCCATTGGGATGTCATCTGGGCCAACAGCCTTTCCATTCTTCATCCTCTTCATAGCTGTCCTTACTTCCTACTTGCTAATCTGTTTCACTTCCTGATTCACTATCCCTACATCATCCAACCTTCTCTCTCTCTCATTCTCTTCATTCATCAGCCTCTCAAAATACTCTTTCCATCTACTCAACACACTCTCCTCTCTTGTGAGTACCTTTTCCTCACTATCCTTTATCACCCTTACTTGCTGCACATCTTTCCCAGCTCTGTCCCTCTGTCTAGCCAATCGGTACAGGTCCTTTTCTCCCTCTTTAGTGTCCAATCTCTCATACAACTCTCCAAACACCTTATCCTTAGCTTTCGCCACCTCTCTCTTTGCCATGCACCTCATCTCCTTATATTCATGCCTACTTTCTTCATCTCTTTGACAATCCCACTTCTTCTTCACCAGCCTCTTCCTCTGTATACTCTCCTGTACTTCCTCATTCCACCACCAGGTCTCCTTGTCCTCCTTCCTCTGTCCAGATGTCACACCAAGCACCTTTCTAGCAGTCTCCCTTACTAGTTCTGCTGTAGTTACCCAGCTATTCGGTAACTTTCCACTGCCTCCCAGTGCCTGTCTTAACTCTTCCCTAAACTCCACTTCACAATCACCCTTTTTTAACTTCCACCATTTAATCCTTGGCACTGCTTTCACACTCCTCCTCCTCTTCTTGATCACCAACATCATCCTACAGACCACCATTCTATGCTGCCTAACTACACTTTCCCCTGCCACCACTTTACAGTCTCCAATCTCCTTCAGACTGGCCCTCATACATAGGATATAATCCTCCTGTGTGCATCTTCCTCCACTCTTGTATGTCACCCTATGCTCCTCCCTCTTCTTAAAATACGTATTCACCACAGGCATGTCCATCCTTTACACAAAATCCACAATCATCTGACCTTCTGCATTCCTCTCCTTAACACCATACCCACCCATCACTTCCTCATCCCCTCTGTTCACTTCCCCAACATGCCCATTAAAGTCCACTCCAATCACTAGTCTCTCACCCTTGGGTACACTCATCACAACTTCATTCAACTCACTCCAAAATTTCTCTTTCTCATCCATCGCACACCCAACTTGTGGAGCATATGCACTAACAACATTCATCATTACACCATCAATTTCGAGCTTCATAAACATCACTCTGTCAGACACTCTCTTCACATCTAAAACACTCTTGGCATATAGTTCCTTTAGTATAACCCCTACCCCATTTCTCCTGCCATCCACACCATGATAGAACAATTTGAACCCGTTTCCTAAACACCTGGCCTTACTTCCCTTCCATCTGGTCTCTTGCACGCACAATATATCAACCTTCCTTCTCTGCATAATATCAGCTAGCTCTCTTCCTATACCAGTCATACTGCCAACATTCAAAGTTCCTACCCTCACTGCTACACTCCTAACCTTTCTCCTCTCTTCCTGCCTTCAGTCATGCCTTCGCCCTCCTCTTCTCTTCGGCCAACAGTAGCCCAATTTCCGCCAGCACACTGTTGGCTAACAGTACTGGTGGCGGTCATTGTTAACCCGGGCCTCGACTAATCCGGTATGGAAATATGAAATTTTCGTACCATAAGTTATGTGGCAGAATTTTTACGCCGGATGCCCTTCCTGACGCGACCCTCCCCATTTATCCGGGCTTGGGACCGGCACAAAGAAATGCACTGGCTTGTGCATCCCCAGTGGCTGGGTTGCTCAATATGAAACAATACTAGACTATATTAAACTGTACTGGTTGGGTGGCTATGCCCCCCCACACCCCCCATACTTTAATATTCTCACTCTGAGAGATCGTACTACAGTGGGGGAAAAGGGCAGATACACTGTCAGTAATATTTTCGGCAAAATGGATTTTCGGTGATTTGGACCCTATGTCAGAAATTTTCGGCAAAATGACACTGATCAATATATCTATATATATATATATATATATATATATATATATATATAAATATATACTTTTTACCAGTAGCTATTGTGAAGGCTGCCAGCCTAGTCAGATTGAATTTTATAGATAATTCTGTCATCTGTAAATATTAATATAACAACAGTACACTCTGCTGGCAGAAAGCTGACCAAGTAAAGCATGTTGTGACCCTTTGATCTAAAGTCGGCTCCAGCCTGTCTAGATGAAAACATTCTTTCTATTGTTTTAACCAAGAGTTAAATTGCTAGATTTAAACAAGCAAATGTATTTTTATTGCTCTGCTTCCTGACCAGCTGCAAGATAACACAAGGAGGTGTTAAGAATGTAAATGTAGTTTCTGTTAGCCTGGGAAGTGTGAATAATGATGTAATGGGAACCAGGAATGTGATTTTAAAAACAGAGAGAATCAGAGAGCTTTAAGCATCTTTGTCTTGACTATCCAACTCATCAGCACTCTGCCTTGTTCTATATGTAAGTTATCTTAGATTTGTGTTTTCTCCTAGAAATAGCTAGAAACTAGAAAGTTTAGACTAAGTGTTTTTATGTGATGTCAGAAATGTACTACTGAGTTAAGTATTTGTCTGTGATCTCTGAACTCTTAACTAGCACTGTATAGTAAGAAGCATTGTCTTGTGTTTTTACTATTTATAATTAAATATTTTAAAACCTTTCAACTGTGGCTGTTTTGTGTAGAGATAAGTTAAGCTCTAAGAGTACATTGCATGCATATAAGGATCCTGCACCATGCCACTCTAATAAGCCTTATCTGTTTAGTCATACTACCAACTGGATAATAATATTGCACAGTAATAATTGGACACCCTTTTAAGGGCCTTTGAGTAGCTGATAATTATTAGTGGGTGGTGGCAGGGTACTACCGTATAGTCTGGGAAAAGGGGGCACAGCTGGAGAATGTGTGCTAGCTGTCCCCAGGAGTGTCTGTGTGGTTGTATAAACTCTTATCTCAAAGTGTGTGTGTGTGTGTGTGTGTGTGTGTGTGTGTGTGTGTGTGTGTGTGTGTGTGTGTGTGTCAGCTACTTGGGCAGGGATATGAAGCACTGGTTGGACAGAAAGGGTGCTGGAAGTTTTAGATTGCCCATTAGGATGAGATCTGGACCCTATAGCTGTGCCAGTGGGGAGTCTTATTGGGGACCTGGAGAGCAAGGGAGTGACCAGCCCCGGATTGACTGTGATCTCTGCTCTTAAGGAAAACTGCACTTTACCATGTGTATCTGTTATCCTTTTCCCCTATATGAGACACCCCTCACTGGTGTTAGTCGTGAGGATTGAGGCTCCTTGATTGCTGGGCCAGGGCACGGGTGTCACATATTAATTGGTGGCAGTGGTGGAATATCCACATCACATATTAATTGGTGGCAAATACTAATTGGCTTGTAGTGGTGTGGGTAGAGTGAATTCCTGTAGCTTGAGTATGGTGAGCTTTGAAGGTGATTTGTACTCTAAAACAGCCACAAAGTGAATACTCAGAGTTCAGCTCACAATTGTATTATTTCTTTTGTTAGCTTAGTTAGTCAGGGTGAGCAGGCAGCATGTCAGCAGAGGAGTATGGAAAGCTAACAAGGAGCCAGCTAACAGAGAAGTGCCAAGCTAGGGGACTGGTGCATGGAAACCTGACTAAGGCAGACCTGATTGCAGCCTTGGTTACAGCTACATCAGAAAACAGCAACCAGGAGGACAATCAGACTGGCAGTGGAGATATAATACCCTCGGAGAATGGACAGCTCATCCTTTCTGCAGAGGACTTAAAAATCCATCTGGAGCTAAAGAGACTTGAGTTGGAGGCCAGGCATGTGGTAACAGAAGCAACTGAGAGACTGAGGCATCTAAAGACTGAGGAGAATGAGAAATTGCTATGCCTGGAAGCTGAGTAAAAGGAGAGGCAGAGGCAACATGAGAAGGAGATGCTGACTCTTCACCAGCGTCATGGAGGTAATGGGGAAGGGAGTAACTGGACCCCAAAAGCACAACAAGTCAGTAAATTTCTTCTGCAGTTTAAAGAGGGTGATAATTTTGATAGTTTCATTCATATGTCTGAGAGGATATGCAAACAGTATAGTGTTGACCAAAGGCTCTGGGTACGGTTCCTGATCCCCTTACTCCATGGTAAAGCTGTAACTATATTGTCAAAAATGTCTGATGTTGCATGTTTTGATTATACTGCTGTTAAAAAGCATTTGTTAGAATTATTTAAGCTAACACCTGAAATGTATAGGAAAAAGTGTTATTAGCATAGACACAAGGTAGATGAAAGTGTGTGTGAATATGTTGCTGAACTGTACACTTATTTCCATAGGTGGGTGAGTGGGTGTCAGGTCACCACTTTTGAAGAGTTGGAAGACATTTTTATGAGAGAACAAACCCTTAGCACTTTGCCTGAGGACATGAGGATCTGGTTAGCTGATAGATAATGTGCTACTTCAGATGAGTTGGGGAAGAAGGGAGACCTACAAATGGCAAGCAGGGCAGCCCTGCACAGAAAAGGGACCAACAGTACTGCTCATGGGTCTAAAGGAACCCATGGTGGGGAGCACACACTGCCCCAACAGAATCTGCCAGTAGCAGGGGAAGCCACTAGTCCAGGTACATGTCCAGGAGCTAGGGTTAAATGTTTTGAATGCAACCAGTGGGGCCATGTGGCATACAGGTGTACACGGAGGCAAGATGGGGAACAAAAGGTGAGGGAGCCAGTAAGTGGGAAAGACAAAATGCCAATAGTAGGTGGTCTTGAGACAACAGGGGTACTGAACTACCATCCTGCAGATGTCCTGATAGGGAAGGATTTGGATGAGGCAGTACCATGTGCTTATGCAGTTACATGCAGTCAGGTTAGGAGACAAGCATGTGGGTCTGGTAACCTGGGGGACCCCAGACAGACTGCATACTTGCAGCCAGGACTAGTGAGGTTGTTACAAGGGAGCTATCCTGTAGCAGTGAGAGTGAAGGTGAGCCACAGCTGCTTGGGGGTACTGATGGTCCCTTGGACACAGTAACTGCAAAGGTAGAGGTGAGTAGTAGTACCCAGGCTGACAGTGAGGCACCACTGTTAGAGGATGCCAGATTTCCTGTAGAAGGAAAGCTGGGAAGGGTTAGAAGGAAAGACTTGAGACAGGCTCAGCTCTCAGACTCTACATTGCAAGGCCTGAGGCAGGTAGTTAGGGAAGCACCTGATTCTGAAGGAAAGGGGGGACTCTGTATACAGGGACAAAGAGTTACTATACAGAGAGTGGACCCCTGAGGGAGGGCTAGAAGGTGAGAGAGTACAGCAGTTGGTAGTGCCTAGTGCCGACTGTCTGGCGCTTCTAGCCATAGTCCATGATATTCCCTTTGCAGATCATATGGGCATAAAATGTACAAAGAGGCGTATTATGCAGAACGTCTATTGGCCTGGAATTTCCAGAGATGTAACAGGGTACTGCAGGACATGTGAGCAATGCCAAAAGGTAGGTAAGGCAGGAGACAAGGTGAGAGCTCCTTTGATGCCTTTGCCTGTTATTGAGGAGCCATTTTAGAGGGTAGCTATGGATATTGTGGATCCTCTGAGTACCCCAAGTTCCACAGGGAAAAAGTATATCCTAGTGGTAGTGGATTATGCTACACTATACCCTGAGGCAGTGGCTTTGTCCTCCATTGAGACAGAGAAGGTGGCAAATGCTTTGTTAGAGATTTTCAGTAGGGTAGGTTTCCCTAAAGAAATACTGACTGACAGAGGTAATAATTTCATGTCAGACCTGCTGGCTTGTCTGTGGAAGTCCTGTGGGGTGAAGCACATGAAGACCACCCCCTACCATCCTCAGACTAACGGCCTTGTTGAGAGGTTAAACTCTACAATCAAGTCCATGCTACGGGCATTTGCAGATCAGTTTAAGAGGGAGTGGGACAAATATTTTCCCCATCTGTTGTTTGCTTACAGAGAGATTCCCCCAGGAATCCACAGGTTTTTCATCCTTTGAATTGCTGTATGGGCACAGGGTGAGGGGACCTCTAGATTTAATTCGAGATGAGTGGGAAGGTGAGTGCAAGTCTCACAAGGAGTCTGTTGTGGCATACATCCTAAACCTCAGGACAAGGCTCAAGGAACTCATGGACTTGGCCCAGGAGAACCTGGCAGAAGCCCAACAACAGAAAAATGTGTGGTATGACAGGAATGCTCGAGCTAGAGAGTATGCTGTGGGGCAGCAGGTAGTGGTTCTCATTCCTGTCAGACACAACAAGCTGTAAGCAGCTTGGGAGGGAACCTACAAGGTGGTAGGAAAGGTAGATGATGTTAACTACATGGTGGAACTGCTAGGGAGATGGCAGGGGCACAAATTGTACCATGTTAACATGATGAAACCTTACCATGATAGGGAGGTCCTTGTGCTGAGCATTTGCAGTGGATTGCAGGAGGAGTTTGAGGGAGATCTGGGACTGATCTCCTCAGTGAGGCTTGGGCTGACACCTCAGTAGAAGGGGTAGCAATGTCCCAGCAGCTATCTCCTACCCAGGTTCAAGAAATCCGAGCAGTGTTGCAGGAATCTGGGGACATGTTCACTGGGAAACCAGGGTGCATCCACCTGGGGCAGCACCAGGTGGACACAGGACCCCAAAGGCCTATTAGGCAGGCCCCTTATAGAGTGCCTGAGAGAGTCAAACAGACTCTGAGGGAGGAAGTACAGGAGATGTTGGAACTAGCGGTGATTCAAGAGTCCAACAGTCCCTGGGCCTCCCCAGTGGTCCTGGTGCCAAAGGAGGATTGTACCACTAGGTTCTGTGTGGACTATAGGAAATTAAATAGTCACACAGAGTCAGATGCTTACCCCATGCCTAGGAGAGATGAGACCCTAGAGCAGCTGGGTGGGGATAAGTATCTTACAACCATTGATCTTACCAAGGGTTACTGGCAGGTGCCCTTGACTCCCAGTGTTAGACTCCTTTTGGCATGCATGAGTTCACAAAGATGCCCTTTGGGATGAAGAATGCCCCAGTGACTTTCCAGAGGTTGATAGATCATAGTCTAGCAGGAGCAGGAGGGTTTGCCCTTGCTTACCCAGATGATATTGCCATCTACAGCCATTCCTGACCAGAGCACCTTCAGCATGTCAGGGAGGTACTGGGCAGACTACAGAGGGCAGTGGTGACCATTAAGCCAAGCAAATGTCAGGTGGGTATTGCAGAGGTCTCCTACCTAGGACATAGAGTGGGGAGTGGTAAGATAAGGCCAGAACCTGCCACCAAAGTACAAGCCATTCAGGCATGGCCTGCCCCTGTTACTAAAAAGCAGGTGAGGGCATTTTTAGGGACAGCAGGGTACTACAGAAAGTTCATTCCCAGTTATAGTACCATAGCTGCTCCCCTCACAGACCTGACAAGGATAAACAGGCCAGATAAGGTAGTGTGGACCCCAGCATGTGGGCAGGCATACCAGAGGCTTAAAGAGGCTTTAGGAGGACCCCCTGTGTTAGCCAGTCCAGATTACAGCAAATAATTTGTTGTGTAAGTGGATGCTTCAAACCAAGGGGTGGGGGCTGCACTTGGCCAGATTTCTTCAGAGGGAGAAGAGCACCCAGTGGTTTATCTCAGTTGAAGGCTCCAACCTAGGGAGGAATGCTATGTAGCTGTAGAAAAGGAATGTCTAGCCATAGTGCGGGCACTGCAGAAACTTCAGCCTTATCTGTATGGAAGGAAATTCACTGTTATGACATATCTCAACCCCCTAACATGGTTAAACAGAGCCAGCCAGCAAAATGCCAAGTTGCTAAGATGGAGCCTGGGGTTGCAAGCATATGATATGTCAGTGCAGCACCACAGTGGGATTAGCAATGCCAATGCAGATGGGCTCTCAACACAGGGAATGGGGTAAGGTATACTCAGATAGATCTAACCTTCTCAAGCGCCGTTTCTCAAGGGTCACTTGAATAACTAGCTTGAGTTCTCCAGCAGGGGAGAAATGTGAAGGCTGCCAGCCTAGTCAGATAGAATTTTATAGACAATTTTTTCATCTGTACATATTAATGTAACAACAGTACACTCTGCTGGCAGAAAGCTGACCAAGTAAAGCATGTTGTGACCCTTTGATCTAAAGTCATCTCCAGCCTGTCTAGATGAAGACATTCTTTCTATTGTTTTAACCAAGAGTTAAATTGCTAGATTTAAACATGCAAATGTATTTTTACTGCTCTGCTTCCTGACCAGCTGCAAGATAACACAAGGAGATGTTAAGAATGTAAATGTAGTTTCTGTTAGCCTGGGAACACATGGAAGTGTAAAGAAGGATGTAATGGGAACCAGGAATGTGATTTTAAAAACAGAGAGAATCAGTGAGCTTTAAGCATTTTTGTCTTGACCATCCAACTCATCAGCACTCTGCCTTGTTCTATATGTAAGTTATTTTAGATTTGAGTTTTCTCTTAGAAATAGCTAGAAACTAGAAAGTTTAGACTAAGTGATTTTTCTGTGATGTCAGAACTGTACTACTGAATTATTTTAAGTATTTCTCTGTGATCTCTGAACTCTTGACTACTACTATGTTGTAAGAAGTATTGTCTTGTGTTTTTATTATTTATTATTAAATATTTTAAAACCTTTCAACTGTGGATGTTTTGTGTAGAGATAAGTTAAGGTCTAAGAGTACATTGCATGTATATAAGGATCCTGTATCAAGTAATTCTAATAAGCCTTAACTGTTTAGTTATACTACCAATTGGATAATAATATTTCACAGTAATAATTGGACACCCTTTTAAGGGCCTTTGAGTAGCTGATAATTATTAGTGGGTGGTGGCAGGGTACTACCGTATAGTCTGGGAAAAGGGGGCACAGCTGGAGAATGTGTGCCAGACTTCCCCAGGAGTGTCTGTGTGGTTGTATAAACTCTTACCTCAAAGTGTGTGTGTGTGTGTGTGTGTGTGTGTGTGTGTGTGTGTGTGTGTGTGTGTGTGTGTGTGTGTGTGTGTGTCAGCTACTTGGGCAGGGACATGAAGCACTGGCTGGACAGAAAGGGTGATGGAGGTTTTAGATTGCCCATTAGGCTGAGATCTGGACCCTATAGCTGTGCCATTGGGGAGTCTTATTGGGGACCTGGAGAGCAAGGGAGCAACCAGCCCTGGACTGACTGTGATCTCTGTGTGCTCTTAAGGTAAATTTCACTTCACTGTGTGTATTTGTTATCCTTCCCCCCTCTATGAGATGCCCCTCACTGGTGTTATTGGTGAGGATTGAGGCTCCTTGATTGCTGGGCCAGGGCACGGGCATCACAGCTATCACCCATATTTAAAAAACATACATATACATCAAGGACAAGTGTTTAGGGCTTGAAGATTAATTTCTAATAATGAAATATTTTTAAAAGAAATAAATATAGTAATATATCTATGTAATGAATTACAGTTTTTAAAATGGTAGCACGTGAAATTATTTGCAAATAAGGAATCCAGTTTCCTCCTATATTAAATAAAGGTATAGGATTAAATAATACCAGTATCAAGATTTATATTAATAACAACATCATTTTTATCTGGACATGTCATTGGATAGTACCAGTATTAGGAATATAACAGTGGACAACTGGAAGATTCTTATAGGTTCATAGGTTCATAGGTAGGTACCAGGCTATCTGCCCAAAGGCATTTATAAGCCTAGCCGGAATGTGTTGGCTTTTGCTGCCCTCTTCGATTAGTTCCCTGTGCCTCTGTCCAGCAGAGCCACTGAAGTTATACCCGGGGTAAACGTCCTGTTTCCCATCTAGGAAATGTTGGGCAAGGGAGTTAGTACTTGAGTAGTTCTCCTAGTTAATGTTTGGGTAATTGAAATCACCCAATATCAGGGTATTTGGTAGGACCTTTATGTTTCCCAGTGTTTACAGAAATGCGGAATGTGGGTCCTGGAACATGGTGGGTGATCTGTAGCAAGCTACAATCTGAATTGCAGTTCTGCCCATTGTTAGTTGCACGTGGATGATCTCTGAAGCATCGTGCTGTGCCACTAACCTGGAGGTGTGGGTATCCTTGATGAATATGGATACGCCCACACCTTTTATATTTTGGTCCAGGTTTTGTGGCCAAAATGTATGGTATGAGTTGTAGCCTGGTAATGCTGGGGTACTCTGTAGAGCCTTAAACCAGGTTTCCGTTACTGCACATATATCAATTTTCTCCATACTGAGGAGTGCCTCCAGTGAGTGCATTCTGAGGTTTAGACTTCTGGCACTGAGTAGCATTACCCTCAGTTTTTTGTTACTTGCGCTATTTACGGCAGTGGGTTTGTCTTTTGAGCCTTGCCTATAAAGGCACTATGGGGGTGGCAACAGCCTTGGCCAATATTCGAAAGCCTAAGGGTGACAGGTGCAAGCCATCTCTAATGAAGCAGCGTGGCTTGTCGATCATGTCATCCTAGGCTGACAGACACCAGATCCCCTTTGAATGACACCAGAAGCTTAGCCAATTGTTGAAATTGATATTTTTTTCTTTATACCGTGGTATCATTCTTGGTGAGGGCAGGATGCTACTCAGGGTCATACCGGCCCAGACTATGTCATCAGAGAGCTCTTCCATGTCTCTTTTCATGTAGTCCAGGGAGGTATGGCTCAGGTCATTCACACCAACATTGACAATGACAGAGTCGTATTTGTACTTGTTCTGCAGTGACCTAAGTGCTTGTGTTATGTGGCGGATCCTGGCACCCGACAGGCAGGTAACAGTAACCTTCTCCTTGTTCAGCCTAATAAGTGGGATGTCTGTGTGCCTGACTCTAGAGTCAACTATTACTAATGTGTTGGGTATGTTATTTTGCCTTAAGGGCTGTGATTGCGTGGCACACTGGTTTTGTGAAGTATGTTTCATGGTTTGTGTTGGGGGGGGGTGGAGGTTGCTTGGATGTCTGCTTTGGAGGTCTCTGTTGCTTTTGCAGATTTTTATTTAGAGCTTCCGAGTATGGTTTTGTGTATTTATGTGTGTTTTTTGCTGGTGGTGGTTTCATAGGTCTATGTGAGACTGGTGGTGTGATGCAAGTAATTCCCTTCTCCTCTTGACTGTCTGGTCCAGTCTTGGGTTGAGACAGCATAGCCTCCAGTTATCTCTCACATGTATTAGTGCTTGGTGGTAGGAGGAGAGGGTTGTCTGTGTACATGAGACAGTTGTAACATTGCCTCAAAATGCTCAGATTCACCAGTTGGACCAGAGAGTATACCTGAAACTGCCCCTTGGACATGCCTGTATAGGTACAGTGAGCTGTTTTAGTGCTAAGTTTTATTATTGCTTGCTATGAGTTTTGAGCAAATTCCCAGCTGAGAAGTGAATAGTCTGAGTGCTTAAGTTGAACGTTTGTCTAGTTCCAAGGGAAAAATTGAAGAATAGACTTTGTGGAGCCGGGAATACTTATAACCTAGCTAACCGGAGCTGCCCGGCGTGCAAAACCTCGCTAATGCGGGTTTTACAGCAGGGAAATGAAGAGAGAGAAATTAGCCCAAAATGGCCAATAAACTACTAATTTCTGGGCTGAAACCACTCCTCCAGGGACAGATAGGCTGCTCAAAGCTCCCCTCTCTCACAGGTGAACAGAGAAACTTCCTTATATCTAAGTAAAGTATGGGCAAACACAGGCACTTGTAACACAGCCCTGAATTCAGCATTAACCTGAAAACTGGACTATACTAGCTTAGAAGGTGGGAAAACAAGTATATTGGGGTTTTTTTCAGAAAATAAAGCAGATACAATCAAAAAAACACTTTAAGTGCACAGAAATGGCTATCACACTTGAGTGTGTAGCCTACAACAGTTAAACAGGTAATTTAAACACAAAAACAACTTTGTTAAAGTGCAGGCGGTAAAATAAGTACAATATGTAGCTGTGGCGAGCTTTTTAAATCACAGAAATTCTAAAAAATCTGCGTTTTAGGCGGAATTAGCTAAAGGCAACAAGAAAATGCAGAAAAATGATACTTAATCACTCCAAAGTCTCTCTTTTGTCTCTCTGCTGCTGCAGAACTCTGCAGGTCACCAGGCAGGAGCTTGCTGAGCTGTATACAAGCACAAAAACCTTGCAAATGCGGGTTTTATAGCAGAGAAATGAAAACGATAGAAATTAGCCCAAAATGGCCAATAAAGTACTAATTGCTGGGCTGAATCCACTCCTCCAGGGACAGATAGGCTACTCAAAGCTCCCCTCTCTCACAGGTGAACAGAGAAACTTCCTTTTATCCAAGTAAGGTGTGGGCAAACACAGAAACTTGTAACACGGCTCTGAATTCAGCACTAACCTGAAAACTGGACTATACTAGCTTAGAAAGGCATGAAAACAAGTATATGAGTTATGAGTTATGAGGAACAAAGATTTAATTTAAATTATAGAAAATAAACTGAAATTTATTTACAGAAGAAATATGAAGTTAAATAATTTATTAAGATACAGCACTGATATAATAGGACCTGTAAATAAAAACTGGAAGGTTACTTATAAATGTGTAACATGTAGTGCATGTAATTTTACTAATGAAAAACCACAAGCAGAGTTACTTCATTTAGAATGGACTAGTCCTATTGTAGGGTCTATACATGTAATTCAACAGGTATCATTTGTATCTATACATGTGCCACTTCTTTATGTCTTTATATTGCAATGACAAAAGGATTTTTTCTAAGAGAGCTAAAGAACATGTATGTGCTATAAAAAAGTAGGAATATAAATAATGCACTGTCTAGACTTATTAAAGAAGGGACATATTCTAAAAAATGTATTCCACTACCATTGATCATGTTTGTAATGACTTAAGGGAAGGTAATTTTAGCAAAATTTTAGTGACCAGAGAGACCATTTTTCAGTTAAGGCTCCAAGCAGATAAATATCAATTAATATAAACGTTGTTTACTGTAAAAAAAGATTGGCTAAACAAAAATTAAAATAAAATTATAAATATAGCAAAATTGTATTAAATGCAGTATTTCTAATATTTTCATATGGATATAGATGTGTACATAGTTTAATTATTTTTTGAAAATATTTTTTGAATGCATGTGTCTTTTACAGTCATTTAAAAAACAATCTGCTCACCTGTAATTGTGGTGTGATGTGATATTTGTATTTAACTGGATGCTTTGTTTACTTTGGTACTCTGAAGACATCCATCTGATAGTAAGGATGAAAGTGCTGAAGTTTCATTGGGCAGTCTACCTGACTGGGTGCTTTTGGATGAAGACCCAGAAACATTAATAAAGGATTTAGATAATTTAAACAGAGTTCAGAACAGAAAACGTATATTTTTATAATAGCATATTATGGTCAATATGCGGACAGAGATTGCATGTGGATATACACATCTCAGAGTACTCATCAGCTGTCTAGGCAATGTAGGCATGATGCTTTAAGATCACAAAGGTAGTCCTTGGCAGGAATTTGCTGGTACTCAAGATACTGATGAATCTTTATGAGTTGTCTTGGTGACAAAATGATGAAACCGAGAAGAGCATATGGTTTTGGACCTGGGAAGCAAATTTACCATATTATATTTATGTGCGTGTTTGAAACATTCATTACTTTACAACCTGGTGATTTCTTTTTCAAGTATCTTCCCAAGAGGCCCAACCTTGTGGACCCACTGAATTGTAACAATCAGAGGTATAATTCTTGGATCTGTCCTCCTAACTGATATGCAGCACATTCAGCAGCATTTCCTAGCTAATTTTTACAAATGAGGAAGCTTAAAGTAATGTGTCAGTCAGATAAAACTCTGCCAAATGTTCTGTTGTCCTGTATTAAGAGGATAGCTCTACTGCAAATCATTAAAGCAGAGTGAGCACTAATAGGCTGCAAAAAAAAAAACAGCAGTTCAGAAACAGTGACTACAAAACATAGCTCAGCAGAATTATATAAATCACAGCAATATATGTTTTAAACAAAAAGAAATAAATGCATATATTGTATGTATAACTGCAAAAAACAAAAAATATTTTTCATCCACTTAGTGAAGTTTGGTACCTCAAAAAACACATACTTCTTACAGTGATACTGTCATGCAGGTTTAGTGATTACAGGAACAATGCTGCCTGGCTGAACAATCCCCCTTGTATGACTCTGAAATAAACTACAGCCATCAAAGTTATTTTTCTTATTTTAAATTTTGTAAAAAAATTGCATTCATCATTGCAGCACTACTGAGCATTGCACTCCACACATTTCTGCTCTGATACCGACAGTCAACTATAAGTGAAAAACAATGAAACAGAAATGTTTAAAAATGTACTTGTTTACTCCATGCTGTCTCCCACCTTGACCAAACAAAAATCCCTTTACAATGACACTGATGGATGCCCAGTCTAAGTGATGTCATTGATCTAAGGATTGATGCCAGGATTCCTAGTACCTCAAGGTCAAGTGAACAAATCTCTGGAGTACAAAAGTGGTTATCAACATTTTTATTCTTAAGCAAGCGACATGACACCTTACCTATACTTCATTCCAGAGCTTCTGGAGTGTCATCTCTTTCTTTGGAACACAAACACTTTGAAAGTTAACTATAAAATCATGTATTCACTCCATTTTTGTTTTACTTTATGTTATTTTAAATAAATTCCAATAACTCAGCCATTTCTCAATAGTTCACAACCAGCTTTTCAACATGCTATCTATCTAGCCTTACTCCATACTTCAAGAACTAGGGTACAGTTGTAACGAAACTACCTTTTGTGACCAATTTGCATAATGTCTGATGCATATTTCTTGAATGGAAGGACAGCAGATGAGTTATCTAAAAATAATTTGTGTGAAATGTATTGATAACTACTTAAGATAATTAAACTACATTTAATTTCAAAAATATTTACTCATAACATTACACAATTTTAATATATGGATTCTAAATTTTAACAAGCCAACTACGGGATCCAACATCTACTTCTCTATGGAAAGATGATTTTCACAGAGAATATTAAACTGTCACATACCAGATGTGAAATCAGCCTTTGGAGATGGCAATGTGCAACGACAGTGCTGCAGTCTTTTAGACTGTGTCTTGTAATGAGTTGGCCGAAAACTCTACAACCAACATTGTCAAGTAAGCTAAAACTGTTCCTTAATATGTAACTACTTCGTGGTCTCCAAACCACAATGTAGTGCATGTCAATGTAGTACCTGTGCAGAGAAATATGGCAAAATCCAAAACGCTACACAAAATGTTACAGGAAGAGAAATTAAAATGTTTAAAACCACATCCACTCTGATACAGCAAACTAAACATGCATTTATATGGGTTCTTAATGCATTTAAAGATTTATATTTACAAAATTCTAAGCAAACCATTATAATATGAAAGGATCATCAATATGACTTGCTGTCAATTTAGTACACAGGATTAAGCCTAGGGGCTTCTAAAGAGCTTCATGCTTTAGTACAGTATTTATTTCCCCGTCTCCATTTATGTACTCTGCTATTGTCAGCAAGTCTCTTAACCAGATAGTGTTCTCAGTTCATGCCTGAACAGAGGCTTGTGATAGGTTTACCTGATTAGCAATTTACTTATATAAAAATATATTGATAGATTCAAAGCATGGCTGTGCACACTGATATGTTAAAGAAGGTAGTGGATGCTGGAAGACTTTCCCAACATACAGAGAGAGAGAGAGTATTATGCTTTGACTCTTTTAAACGCATATTTGTATGACTGTTTCAGTGACTTAAATACAGGTTATGGAAAAGACAGAAAATATAGGATTATGCCCTTTATCATAACTGAAATAGACTGAAACAAGTTGAAGACAGGAATAAAGTTTCAGAGTGCTAGGTCTAACATGCAAACTTGTTGTGCCCCCCCCCCCCCCACACACACACACACACACAAACACTTCCCTGCACTTGTCCTAAGTACTGTACACCATCTTTGCTTTTTTGTTGAGACAGGGATGGTGCTCTAGGAAGCAAGTGGCATTCGTCTGTTTTTTTTTTCCTGAAAGGTTGAAGAAGCACTGGGATATCTTCGACCTGTTTTGAACAGCACCTTCGAAAAGTAAAGAAGTATCCTTATAGCTAACACAGTTATGCAGTGATTGGATTTCATCTGCAACTCCAATGAATCCAGTTTAGAAAATGACCTGGGGAAAGGACATGAAGCACAGTACTCCTTGCTTTTTATACATACTACACTGATATTCACCTGTTCGCGCAACATGAGCCGCAGTATGCGTGATTCGCATTAGCAGAAATGTGTTGGTTTGGTACCTGGCTCTAAGCAGAGTGCACACTAGTGCATAGAGCTTGAGACTTTCAGGTCATCTCTTCTTGTCTGCCAACTTCACTACATCTAGTGTTGTTTAAACAGCACCTGCTAATGGTGCCATAGCATTAGAATCTGCCTCACATAGGTGCTTCAATGCAGAGTATCTCTAAGAGCTCTGCAAGCTTCAGCTTTGCCACTGTTGGAACTCCCATGGATGAATAACATTCTGATATTAGAGGACATCATCAGATTACTAAGTACATGCAATTGGTTAAGCATCACTATATTGACACTGTGGAATTTACTACCTAGTGATTTGCTAGTTCCTCTTTTCTGCTGCTACATTTAAAAGCAGGACTCAAAATCTTTCCATTACTCAAGGTGGTGGTGTTTTTTCTGGGGGGGGGGGGGTTGCCACCTGCCAAGCGTCTGACAAAATATCCTTTTTGAGACTTGGTAGGACTGACACTAAAATAAAAAACAAAAGAATATACACTAAAACCAGTTGTGAAAATATCATTCTTAAATTATAAGAATGTAATCACATTCATCTCACACTAAGTACAAAGTCAAGGATGTAATAGAAATAATTGGAAAATTATGTAATGATGTAATAGAAATAATTGGAAAATTTTGATGAAGAATGACAATTTGGTTAAGGCAACAGGACAAGAACCAAGACTTGTATATAGAAGCAGATAGGGATTCATAGGTTCATAGGCAGGTACTAGGCTATCTGCCCAAAGGCATTTATAAACCTTGCTGGAATGTGTTGGCTTTCGCCACCCCCTTAGATTAGTTCCCTGTGCCTCTGTCCAGCAGAGCCATTGAAGTGATCCCCGGGGTAAACTTTCTGCTTCCCATCCACTTGTCAAGGTTTCTCTTGAAGAGTGTTAGTGAGGAGCTCTGCCTAATGTAGATTGGAATCTTGTTCCAGAGCATGGGAAGTCTCTGGGACAGGAATCTATCCCTCTAGCGCGTCCTGTATATTGTTGTGGTGAGGTTTAGATCCCTAGAGCATGTGGCTCAAGGGGATATGGTTTTCTTTAGGTGAGGCATGTCCAACAATTCTGGGTTGGACATGGCCTTGTATGTCAGGCAGAGATCACCTCTGAGTAGGCGGTATGCAACCAAGTACAGCTGGAGTTTCTTCAGTCAAGCTGCATAGGGCATCTGCTTGAGGCCAGTGATCCTCTTGGTGAGGTACTTCTGTGGTCTTTCCAGCTGTTGCAGGTGTCTTGTAAGGTATATCCCAAATGGGGCGTTGTACTCTATGATGGGTCTGAGTGATGCTTAGAGAGGCACAATGACCTCTTTTGATCTGGATGCAAACCCTTTTGTGATTAGGTGGGCCACATAGAAGGATTTTCTAACCACTTTGGCAATGTGATTATCAAAGGAGAGATTACTATCTACTTGGGTCCGCAGATGTCTTATTACGTCTTCCGTATTTAGGGGGCTACCACTTATGTGGTAGTTTGTGGGTACTTTGTTTTTTCCAAAGGGGATGACTATGCACCTTTCGGCATTTAGCTTGAGGCCATGGTTTTGACACCAGGTATATGTCTCAGTGAGACCCTTTTGGAGGATGTCTGTGTCAGCCGGAGAGTCAATTATAGACTCTAATTTGCAGTCGTCTGCGAACTTGGTCAGCCATAGTCCTCCTGTGCATGCCTGTACCTCTGAGAAGTATATGCTGAACAGGAGGGTCCTAGGACTGAGCCCTGGGGAACGCTACTTGTAACTGGTTTAGAGTCAGAACTAGCTTCTGCAACTCTCACCATGTGGGTTCTGTGCATGAGCCAGTTGGCAACCCATATTGTGATGTAGGAGTTTATGTTCAGGCTGGTGAGCTTGTCTTTAATACCAGAATGGGGAATGGTGTTGAAGGCCTTTGCGAGGTCTGGGTAGGCCATGTGGACCACCTTTCCCTTGTCTATAGCCTTGATAACTGTCTCAAAGAAGTCCACCAGATTTAGGAGGCATGATCTGCCCTTAACAAAGCTGAACTGGGTAGGGTCCAGTGTTTGGAGGTTCCCAGTGTCTCTGTTAATGAGATCTATGATGATGCACTCCATAGCCTTGCAAACCAAGCTAGTCAGGCTTATAGGGCGATAGTTCCCAGGGTCTGTTGTGGCTCCACCTTTGTGGAGTGGAATAACTGTTGATGTGCACCACTGTAAAGGCATGTAGCCTGTGGAGAGGCTGAGTTTGAACAGTGTGTTTAGGTGAGGGGTTAGTTCATCTTTGAGCTCAAGTAGGACACAGCCTGACACCGTCCGGTCCCATTGATGCTGTGTTTTTGGCTTTGGAGAGGGCTGTTTTAACCTGAGTGTCTGTGATTTCAGGGGCACTACATTCTTCTGGTATGATTATGGGCCCTTTTGGGGGTGAAAGGGGGGTGAAGTTTGCACTGAACCTGTCTGCCAGGATATTGGCGATATCGGTCGGTTCAATGTATTTTGTGCCATTCTGCACTAACTCTGAGCAGATCTGAGAATTGCCTCTTAGATTCTTGACCTTGTAGTTATCTTTGGAGTCCTTAGCAATTTTTCTTTTGAAGCTAGCCTTGGATGATTTTATGAGGGATCATAGTTTCTTGATGATACTGATCAGGGATGTCTTCCCTTCTTGGGATTTTACTCTTTTCTGTACTAGTTTCCTCCTTCTATTGTATAGCTTGTTTATGGAAGGGGTCCACCAGACTAGTTTCCCTTTCTTGGAGGAGTGAGTCTTGGTTTTGCTTGGGATAGCACAATCCATGCATTCTTTTAGCTGCCCATAGAGTGCATTAGTAAAGGATTTTGCAGCTTGGGCAGCGTTATACTTTAGCATGGGGGCTTTGAAACTTTCCACCTCGGTCTTAAGTAACGTGAAATTAGTTTTTGAAAAGTTTTTCATGGTGGTTTCTTTGACTTGGGGTGGGGGAGGAATGTGGATATCCAGAGTGATTAGTTTATGGTCAGATCTAACCAACAAGGGGTTGATCTCCAGTATGGAACACCAGTCACCCATGTTGGTTATGACCAGGTCCAATATGTTGTCACCTCTGGTGGGGGTGTTGACCAGTTGATCCAGGGCATTTGAGTTTATAAATTCTAGGAAATGTTGGGCAAGGGAGTTAGTACTTGAGTAGTTCTCCCAGTTAATGTCTGGGTAATTGAAATCACCCAATATCAGGGTGTTTGGTAGGACCTTTAGATTTCCCAGTGTTTCCAGAAATGCGGAATGGGGGTCCTGGGACATGGTGGGTGATTTGCATCAAGCTACAATTTGAATTGCAGTTTTGCCCATTGTTAGTTGCACGTGGATGATCTCTAAAGCATCGTGCTCTTCTCGTGTCTGCAGAGATTATGTCTGGTTTCCTCTCACCTCCCAAAAGCATACCGGGTTGACTGGCTACTCTAAACTGTCTATACATATTGCATTTACCATTTTTTTTCAAATACCTTTATTGAATTATCATTTCTAGCATAGTCAAATTTACATTCATATAAAAGTAATTAAACTATATTAACATGGCAAACATTATACTTCACATATATTGCTATATATATCATATAACCTAAACAATATTACATAATTTATTCAATTCCTGTCTTTTTTTAAACAAGAATCATCTTTATTAAACCAACACTCGCTTCATAGGCAATCACACATTTACATAAATGAAAACAAACCACATCGACACACTCCTAGATGCAAGCATTTTACATCACAAACCATACTGACATACTCCCAGTTGCAAACATTATACATCACTTATCTTGCAGCTGTAGCATTTACACCTCATAGCAAGAGGTTCTCCCGTTTGATTCTCAGCTGGAGCGCCTTCTGTGTGGAGTCTGCATGTCCTCCCCACGGTTGAGTGGCGTTCGAAAGGCATGCATGAATGGGCATGCCTTCGTTGAAGGTTGGGTGTCGGGCTTGCACCTTGGCACCATAAAAAATCGACTGCCAATCATTAGCGGACTGGAGTTCCGCTGTGGCGACCCCTAACCGTGAAAAGCTGAAAGAAAACACACATCATCTATTCAATCTTTCTCACTCAAACATTAAGTAGCTCATTTTAGTCTCATCGCCTTTTAGACCTCATTCCTCCTTTGTATGTATTGTTCCCACAATTCCCATTGTTATTGCAGTTATCATTGTTCTTGTGACTAAGATTGCAAATAAAAATGATCCAAGTAGACTAATTCACTTACCTGGTTAGCAAATGTATAACTAAATAAAAACTTAAAAATATAAACCATGAATATTATCACACCATGTTTACAGATATAACCTGTATTGCAAAGCTCCTCATGATCCTGCAGAGTGGTGTTAGCAGCAGAGACACTAAAAAAGAGAGACTTTACCAGATAAAGTATATTTTTCTTTGCCTTTTGATTTGCGACTGCTTACCTCGCCGAAAAGCGAGTTATAACTGCTCTACTACCTATCTAAAAGCTTGTTATTTGCATTATTTACTTACTTGCACTTCTAAAGTTGTTTTTGTGTTTAATTTAACTGTTTAGGCTGCCCACTTAAGTGTGCTAGCCTGTGCTAAGCATTTACTGTGTTTTACTGTTATTTTCCTGTCTCTGTTTAAAAAGAGAAAAAAAAATATATCCTTGTTTCCCACCTTTTCTGAGCTAGAATAGTCCTGAATTTAGGTTTTGTTGAATTCTGGGCTTTTGTACAAGTTCCTGTGTTGCCCATATCCTTACTTGGATAGGAGGAAGCTTCTCTGTTCACCAGTGAGAGTGGGGAGCTTTGAGCAGCCTATCTGTCCCTGGAGGAGTGGTCTCAGCCCAGAAACTAGTTGTCTATTGGCCATTTTGAGCTAATTCATAGCTCTTTCAAGTCCCCTGCTTTAAAACCCGCTTGGTGCGGTTTTGCATGCTTTTGCTCATAGCGCAACATCGCACAACATAGCGCAGCACCGGTTAAACAGATTTAAACCATTCCAGGCTCCACAAAGTCTGCTCTTCAAATTTCCCTTAGTACTAGTCCACCTTGCTAAATAAAGCACTAAATCTTCTTTTTACAGACCACCACTTGCCAAATATCTCAGTAAGCACTAGCTAAGTTTAGTCCTACACCCCCTTATTAATATACAGTAGTACAAGGCTCCGTATTCGCCCAATCCAGATGATCAATAATCTGCTCCATAAATCATCCAGGCATGTCCAACCAGCGTTTTCAGGTATACTCTCTAGTCCAGTTGGTGAATCTGGGAATCCTGCGGCAATGTTACAGTTGCCTTATGTACAGAGACAACCCTCTCCTCCTTCCATCAAACACAAACATTTGTGAGAGATGCAACTATACAGCCATACTGGAGGCAGGGCTCTCTCAACCCAAGACTGGCACAGCCAGTCAGGAGGTGAAGGATGACACCTACACCATAAAACCAGATACACATAGACAAATCACAACAGCAAACAAGACACACAAACTCACTAAAACATACGTGGAGGCTCTAAATAAAAATCTGCCAAAACAACAGAGACCTCCAAAGCAGACATTCAAGCATCCACCACCACAAAACAACAGTCACGTAAAACATACTTCACAAAGTCAGCGTGCCATACAATCACAGCCCTCAAGGCTAAGCAACACACCTAATACACTAGTAATTGGTGACTCTATTGTCAGGCACACTGACGTCCCACTCACCAGACTGAACAAGGAGAAGGTCACGGTAAGCTGCCTGTTGGGGGCCAGGATCCGCCACATAACACAAGCACTCATGTCACTCAACAGCAGGTACAAATATGACTCAGTCATTGTCCATGTTGATGTGAATGACCTGAGACGTACCTCCCTGGACTACATGAAAAGAGACAGTGAGGAGCTCTCTGATCATGTAGCCCAGGCCGGTATGACCCTGACCCTGAGTAGCATCTTACCCTCACAAAGAATGATGCCACAGTATAAGGAAAAAATTATCAGTTTTAACAATTGGCTAGATTATTGGTGTCATTCAAAGGGGATCCAGTGTCTGTCAGCCTGGGAAGACATGCTCAACAAGCCGCGCTGCTTCACCAGAGACGGCTTGCACCTGTCACCCTTGGGCTTTCGTATACTGGCAAAGGCTCTTCCCACCCCCATAGTGCCTTTTTTAGGCAAGGCTCAGAAGACAAAACCACCACCACAGACAATGCCAGTAACAAAAAACTAAGGGTAATACTACTCAATGCCAGAAGTCTAAATCTAAAAATGCACACACTCAAAGCACTCCTCAGCATGGAGAAAATTGATATCTGTGCAGTAACAAAAACCTGGTTCAAGGCTCCAGAGAGCACCTCAGCATTATCAGGATATAACTCATACCACTCTTTTCGGCCTCAGAACTCAGACCGAAATACTAAAGGCGGGGGAGTATCCTTCTTTATCAAGGATACCCACACCTCTAGGTTAGTGGCACTTCATGAGGTGGAGGAGACCATCCAGGTGCAACTAACTGTAGGTAAAACTGCTTTTCAGTTTATAGCTTGCTATAGATCACCTACCCTAACTCAGGACCCCCACTCGGCATTCCTGAGAACATTGGAAAACATAAAGGTCCAACCAAACACCATGATATTGGGGGACTTCAACTACCCAAACATTGAATGGGAAAACTACTCAAGCCCCAGCTCATTTGCTCAACGGTTCCTTGAGTTTATAAACTCATATGCCCTGGAACAACTGGTTAACACACCCACTAGAGGGGACAACATATTGGACTTGATCATCATCAACATGGGGGCCAAATGTTCTATACCTGAGGCAAACTCATCGTTGGTATGATCAGACAATAAACTAATCACATTGGACATCCATATCCCGACCCCACCCCCGACCAAGATAACCACTGTGAAAAATTTCTCAAAAGCAAACTTCACACGCCTCAAGACCGAGGTGGTAAGCTTCAAAGCACCAGAGCACATGGAAAATGAGACCCAAACTGCAGAATCCTTTACAACTGCACTCTATGAGCACCTGCTGAAATGCATGGATAGTGCCATCCCAAGTAAAACCAAGACTCATGCCTCTAAAAACAGGAGACCAGTCTGGTGGACCCCTGCCATAAATAAACTATACAACAGAAGGAGAAAACTATTGCAGGAGAGGGCAAAATCCCAAAAAGCAAGGGCATCCCTGATCAGTACTGGTAAGAAACTTAGATCCCTCAAAAAATCATCTAAAGCCAGCCTTGAAAAGAGAATTGCCAAAGACTCTAAGGACAATCACAAGGCATTCTTTAGCTACGTCAAGAACCTGGGAGGCAACTCTCAGATATGCCCTGAGCTGGTGCAAAATGGCACAAAATTCACTGAACCACAGACATAGCCAACATCCTGGCGGACATGTTCAGTGCAAACTTTACCCCCCCTCCCCACCAAAGGAGCCAGTGTCTATCTCAGAAGAATGCAATCCCACAGACACACAGGTGAAAGCAGCTCTCGCCAAAGTAAAAAACACGGCATCAGTGGGACCGGATGGTATCCCGGGCTGTGTATTACACAAACTCCAAAATGAACTAAACCCACACATAAATTCACTGTTCCAACTCAGCCTGACCACAGGCTATGCACCCAATGAATGGCATACAGCAACAGTGATCCCGCTCCACAAAGGTGGCACCACAACGGATCCAGGGAACTATCGCCCTATAAGCTTGACTAGCCTGGTCTGCAAGGCTATGGAGCACATTATTATGGATCTCATAAACAAAGACATTGGGAACCTCCAGACGCTGTACCCTACCCAATTCGGCTTCGTTAAGGGCAGATCATGTCTCTTAAACCTGGTTGACTTCTTCGAGACAGTAACCAAAGCCATCGATGAGGGAAAGGTGATCTACACAGCCTATCTGGAGCTAGTAAAGGCCTTCGTCACAATACCCCACTCTGGTATCATAAATAAACTTACAAGCCTAAATATTAACCCATATGTCACTAGATGGGTCGCAAACTGGCTCAAGGATAGAAATCACATGGTCAGAGTTGCGGGTGCCATGTCCGACTCTAAGCCAGTTACAAGTGGTATCCCACAGGGCTCAGCCCTGGGACCTCTCTTGTTCGGTATATACTTCTCTGAAGTACAGGCAAACATAGGAGGACTATGGCTTACCAAGTTCGCAGATGATTGTAAACTAGGAGCCATAATCGACTCACCGGCTGACACAGGCATCCTCCAGAAGGGCCTTACAGAGATGGATACCTGGTGTCAGAGCCATGGCCTCAAGCTAAATGCCAAAAAATGCATAGTCATCCCCTTTGGGAAAAACAAAGTACCCACAAACTACAACATAGGAGGGAATCCACTAAGTACAGAAGAGGTAATTAGAGACCTGGGGACCCAAGTAGATAGTAACCTCACCTTTGACAATCACATTGCCAAAGTGGTTAGAAAAACCATCTATATAGCCCACCTAATCATGAAAGGGTTCACATCTAGATCTAGAGAGGTCATCGTGCCCCTCTACTCATCACTGATTAGGCCCGTAATTGAGTACAATGCCCCATTCGGGATGTACCTCACTTGATACTTGCAACAGCTGGAGAGACCTCAGAAATACCTCACCAAGAGGATAGTGGGCCTCAAACAGATGCCCTATGCAGCACGACTTAAGAAACTCCAACTCTACTATGCTGCCTACTCAGAGGCGATCTCTGCCTGACATACAAGGCCATGTCTAATAACCCAGAATTGTTAGACATGCTCCATCTCAAGAA
The DNA here is from genome assembly GCF_019279795.1 of Protopterus annectens. Classification (NCBI taxonomy): domain Eukaryota; kingdom Metazoa; phylum Chordata; order Ceratodontiformes; family Protopteridae; genus Protopterus; species Protopterus annectens. Next base: position 462,952,535 of record NC_056725.1, read on the forward strand.
AAACAAATCCATTAGAGCTACACGCTCCAGGGATTTTAACCTTAGCACAACAATAAACAGGACATGCTGGAGGGATAGATTCATATCCCAAAGGCTTCTCTCGCTTTGGAATAGAATCCCAGTCCATGTTAGACAGAGCCCCTCGCTGACCCTCTTCAAGAGAAATCTTGACGAGTGGATGGGAAATCGTAAATTTACTCCCAGGATCACTTCATTAGCCCTGCTGGACAGAGGCTCAGGAATCTAGCCTAAAAGGGTGGAGAAAGCCAACACACTCTGGCTAGGCTTGTAAATGCCCTAGGGCAGATAGCCTAGTACATACCTATGAACCTATGAACCTAAATAACTACAAACTGAAATTACTAGCCCAATTTTATGCATCTTGCTTTATGAAATGCTTTATAGTAAGGCCTGAGGTCTTGAATGGGTGGATTTTAAAACATTCAATTTGAAGATCTGCAAATCAAGAAACCAGCTGAACAAACATTCCAGTTTTTTGGTGTAGTGTCAGTTATGTTTATGTATTTTGGTAGGGCTGTGACGGTTCATGTTTGGATTTGTTAGAGTTATAGCTTAAGTTTACTTTTTAGTAAGTTTATTTCAGTTAGTTTAGATGGGGGTGAATCCTTTTTGTTAGTAATTTTTATTTATTCATTTGTTTTGTTTTTTTTACTGAAAATGTTTTAGTAGCTAATGCCATCTTACAGTGGAAGCTTAAGCAGAAAAGCTCCATAATTGAAAGAATATTGCAGGGTAGTTTGACATGGCTAATTGGAATCAATGAGTTTTATTTATTTATTAATTGATACTTATATACTGCGGTGGTGGTGCTGCAGTAGCGTTGCCACCTCACAGTAAGACGTTGTCCTGTTCGATTCTCAGCTAGAGCGTCTTCTGTGTGGGGACATGCGTGAATGGGCGTACCTTCGTTGAAGGTTGTGCATCAGGGCTGGCAACTCGGCACGTAAATATCTACTGCCAATCATTAGCAGACCGGAGTTCCGCTGTGGCGACCCCTAACTGGGAAAAGCCAAAAGACACAACAACAACAACAACATTGATACTTATTGATTGATTTTGTTCTTTTACATTATTGTATTTTATTATGAATATACTTTATTTCCAGGAAATGGATTTTGATGGCTAATATTTTTTTTTTTGGGGGGGGGGGTGTATGTGTATTTTGAGCAGTGTATGAAGCTAGTTTTTTCACTTTGAAGTGAAAGGGGAATGTGGTTCATGTTTACTTTTTTTTATATAGTTTAAGTACACAACTGACTTGTGAGGATCTGTTTTTGGTAAGATAGGATACTTTGGAGTTGTGTGTGTTTGCTCTTAGTCTTTGTTAACTGGGAAAGGTCCACTGGATAAATATTCCTGTCCTGTTTCTAAGAATGATATGAAAATGTCCTGGTCAAAAGATTTTCCCAGAGTCACTATATAGCTAAAGACTTTAAGAGTTAATATCAGGTTGCCATAGTGCCAGTTCAGTAGCACTGTGTGATAAGGTCCTGAGTCTGACCCAAATGACCTTGGACTAACTAGAGACCCAGGCACTGAAGGAACTAGTCAAGGAAGGTGCATGTGAGCTGCCAACACTGCCCATCCTAGATGTAAGCTACCCATTCCATTATTATATGGACAGCCAGCAGGGTCAGGGTATTGCAACAATGTGAGACAAACACCATGACGTGTGTGCTCACCAAATGGCATGTGTTGTAGCCAAAGCTGAGCATGAGCAGAAGTGTGCATACATGGAAACTGGCACCATGAGCACTTCACTCACATCGGTTTCTATTATGTAATGGGGTTAAAGTATAGCAAGAACATTGATGGATGTGTGGCTGATGGCTTCCTATGTCCAGCTGTTACTAAAGAAGAAGAATGAATGTGATTGTTGATAATATGAAGAGCTTGTGGTTTGCAGGTGCGGTGGAAAAGATGTAGAAAAGAAAAATTGCAAATTATTGTTTTACCCCACTCAGCTATTGCTCATGTTGTACAAAAAGTTTAACAGCATAGCCCCCAAATGTGTAAAGGTACTAGTAGATAAAAGTAAAGAGACAGAGTAACTGTTACTAAAGTATAATAGGGTATCCTCTAAGTTTTGAACAGTCTAGATGATGCCAAAATGCTGAATAACTGTTTTCTAAAAAGGTCATTTGTGAATTAGAATAGCACCATAAAAGCAATAAATAGCAATTCATAGCATCTGTAAACTGCTGCAAAACAACATATAAATGCAGTGAAATTAAATATTTAATGTGGGTTCTATAGCAGCTGAACCCTTGGCACTCTGACTCCAGGTAAAATAAACTATAAGGCAATATTTCTTTCCTATAAAATAATAGTTTACACTGTTCAATAAAATAAATAATCTGTAAATAACACTAATTACAGCCTGTTTTAGCTTCATGAAGTAATTATTTCACAGCAGCTGTTTTCTTAACCATGTTTAACCTTTTTGGAAACAGAATGCTGAAATATAGCCTAAAATAGCATCCTTGTACTACAACTGTTGCTTACTATTTTACATAAACCCTTCTTGTCAGAGATCATTACCCATTCCAAAGAATCATGCACTCATTTAGTTTTTATTAACTTATTCATATGTTGATAGATAACCTAACTAGCTACAAGTGAATCTTTTTAAGATTAAACTCGAAGAACTGGTGTGGTTAAATAACTTGTTCAGATTCATGCAGTCTGCAAGCAGAATACAGGACTACAGAAAGGAACACATTTGCAGTTCAGAGATATAAACCTTTATACAATGCATTTAAGTAGACCAGCATTATCACTGTGGACTTTCATAAAGTGTTTATCAACATGGTCCTCAAGCATTATATTATTATGTCTGCTATACTGTCCCATATTTCTTGTGTCTTTTAGTTTCATGGGACTGTCACAAGGACACTAATTCAGAAGTGTTTTTGTCTTCTAAGATCTTCCCATTAATAAACACAAGGTTTTCAATGAGTCCATTAGAAGAATGACAGAACACTTTCCACAAGGGAATTTGGCTGTAACAGGAGCATCATGAAGTAACATTAGTTACATACCACCTTTACATTTTCCCCTTTAAAATAAATGATTGAAAAATCATTAGAAATATAAAGAAGTGGCTAATGATAAAAATAGTCCAGAATTTGCAAATATCTGTTAAATCCTGTCTGATAAACACTACATTGAGTAATGCAATTTTATTTTATTTTTTTCTAATGAAATTGCATTGTACATTTGACATATAGGCAGCAGACTCAAACTAACTCAAAACATTTGAGCCAGGTTTGATTAACATTTGGGAAAATGCCTTCCAATAGTCTGATGAAATATTACATATACCTACTCTGTCACCCTTCCCCAAGAAATAATTCAAAGTTTCTGTTCCATCAGCACGAATGTAGGCTTATTGTGTCTACACCGTCCAAAAAGTGTCTTTTCTCCCATTTATATCCATTTAATTCACACAGGGAGATGCCTGTATGTCATTCACTGTTCACATGTGGAGTGCATGTAATCCAACATTTTATCTTTTCTTCTACGTACAGTTAAGGCTAAATATTACTAGTCTACCAAGTAGGCACTACCTGTCGTGAATATTTGAAAGGCAAACAATTATCTTGCTGTTTTCTACTATCAGCTCAAGGATTTGTTGTGCAATCAAAAATATTGGGCTTACCACTTTAAACAATACATTTCACAATATAGAAATTGACGCATTCTGGACATAGTTTTGTATTTTTATGGAAGGAATACATGTCACAGAAGCTTGATTTATCATGTCCTAACTCAATGAGAAAGATTAGCTGAAAATTAATAATATAAAATGTTATCACAAGTGCAAATCTGAAAATACTAAACAACTGTTTCAGTGACAAATTAAGTCAAAAGAAGATTGCAAATGCCTGGTCTTAAAAGAAGTACATCTTCTGTTCATGCTATCCAATATTATAGCAATAACCCACGCCTGGGTGTGGGTAATGCTGGATTTACCCACGGTTGGCGTGGTTTGGTCATGAGGCGGCCAGGGACCAAACAAAGCCAACCATGGGTAAATCAGCATTACCCACACCCAGGCGTGTTATTATACAATGACATTATTTAAGAAAAAAAATAATTACTTTTCTTAAATAATGGCATTGTATAATGCCTCCTTGCTGCCCTTCCACAGCTGTCTGGTATTCTGTGGCAGTTCTGATGCACTGCGCATGCGTATGCCTACGCAGTACATCAGAGCTGTGGGCAAAAGCAATGGAGAAAGCAAGATCTCCATTGCTTTTTACTGTTTTGCTATATTAAATGGGTTTAACATAGCGAGACAGCTTTAAAATAAGCAACAGAGAATCTCCGTTGCTTATTTTAAGGCTATCTCGCTATGTTAAACCCATTTAACATAGCGAGACAGTTTTGAAAAAAGCAACAGAGAAAGCAAGATCTCCGTTGATTTTTACAAACTGTTTCACTATGTTAAATGGGTTTAACATAGCGAGACAGCTTTAAAATAAGCAACAGAGATCTCCGTTGCTTATTTTAAAGCTGTCTCGCTATGTTAAACCCATTTAACATAGCGAGACAGGTTTAAAAAAAAAACAACGGAGAAAGCAAGATCTCCGTTGCTTTTTACACACTGTGTCGCTATGTTAAAGGAGTTTAACATAGCGAGACAGCTTTAAAAAAAGCAACGGAGATCTCCGTTGCTTTTTTTAAACCTGTCTCGCTATGTTAAACTCCTTTAACATAGCGAGACAGTGTTTTAAAAAAGACTTATACTAATGGAAAAAGTCCGGGCGACCAGACCTTTTCCCATTAGTATAAGTTGATTTACAACGTGCACGCTGGCCAATCAGCGTGCACGTTTTGGAATATTAATGGGGGGTCATGGTATAATGTATAATTTACACTGGCAGCTGTCTTTGTATCCAGCCATTATACAAGTCACTCTGTCCAAAATGTATCAAAGCCTGCGTGAGCTTCCAGACCACCCATAACAAAATCACATCCTTGCGAGTATAAATACTTAAGGATAGTATCGCCACTGCAGGGAATATACCCACACCCTCTATATTTATATTCTAACTCCAAAGTTGTCATTGTCAAAGAACAAAGGACATAGCATTACTTGGCAAGTTCTGCTTCTATCAATGCCTCATTCACCAAACTGTGTCCCTTGGATATAAATTCAGCCTAGCAACATCACCTGAAAGCTCAAGACCAGTGTAAGATTACATTTCTGCAGATGCATTTTACTTTGGTAAACATCATGTCAAAATATTTTTTTTTCATTTATAGGTTCATAGGTAGGTACTAGGCTATTGGCCCAAGGGCCTAAGTAAGCCTAGCCAACAAGGTTCCCTGGCTTACGCCACACAAGAAAGTTAATTTCTGTGCCCCTGTCGAGCAGAGCCACAGAAGTGATCCCTGGGGTGTATTTCCTATTTCCCATCCACTCATCAAGATTTTTCTTGAGGAGTGCTAATGAGGAACTTTGCTTGACATAGATGGGTAGCTTGTTCCAGAGTATAGGAAGTCTCTGGGACAGGAATCTATCCCTCCAGCATGTCCTGTTTATTGTGGAGACAAGGTTTAGGTCCCTAGAGCATGTAGCTCAGAGGGATTGGGATTTCTTTAGGTGTAGCACATCCAACAGCTCTGGGTTTAACATAGCTTCATGTTAGGCAGAAATCTTCTCGGAGTAGACAATATGCTACAGAGTAAAGCTGGAGTTTTTTGAGATGGTCAGTGTAGGGCATCTGTTTCAGGCCAGTAATCCACTTTATGAGGTACTTCTGTGGCCTTTCCATCTGCTGCAGATGTCTTGTGAGGTACATTCCAAAAGGGGCATTGTACTCTATAATGGGTCTAATGAGTGCCGAGTAGAGGGGAACAATGACCTCTTTTTCCCTGGATGAGAACCCTTTTGTGATGAGTTGTGTCACATAGAAGGATTTCCTGACTACTGTGGCAATGTGATTATCAAAGGAGAGACTACTGTCCACCTGGGTCCCAAGGTCTCATCACACATTTGGTGTTAAGTAGACTGCCATTTATGTGGTAGTTCATGGGTACAGAGTTTTTACCAAAAGGGATGACAATGCACTTTTTGGCATTGAGCTTGAGGCCATGCCTCTGACACCAGGCATCTGTCTCAGTGAGGCCCTTCTGTAGGATGTCAACATCATTTGTGGACTCGACTATGGCTCCTAGTTTGCAGTCATCTGCGAACTTCATTAGCCAGAGGCCTTCTGTGTTAGCCTGTACTTCAGAGAAGTAGATACCAAACAGGAGAGATCCCAGGACTGAACCCTGTGGTACTCTACTTGTCACTGGTTTGAAGTCAGATTTGGAGTCTGCAACTTTTACAGTGAGAGTTCTGTCAGAGAGCCAGCTGGCAACCCATCTTGTGACATAGGGATTTATATCTAGTTTAGTGAGTTTAGCTATAATTCCAGAATGGTGGATGGTGTTGAAAGCCTTGGCAAGGTCAAGATAGGCTGTGTGAACTACCTTACCCTTGTCTACGGCTTTGGTGACTGCCTCAAAGAAGTCAATCACATTCAGAAGGCATAATCTGCCTTTTACAAACCCAAACTGGGTGGGGTCCAGAGTTTGGAGGTTACCAATCTCTTTGTTTATGAGTTCCATGATGATACGTTCCATGGCCTTGCAGACCAGGCTCGTCAAGCTAATATGGTGATAGTTCCCAGGATCAGTGGTGACTCCCCCTTTGTGGAGTGGGATAACTGTTGCTGTGCGCCATTCAGTGGGCACAAAGTCTAACGTGAGACTATGACTGAACATGGTGCTTAGGTGGGGAGCCAGTTCGTTCTGACGTTCATGTAAAACACAGCCTGGGATGTTGTCCAGTCCGATGGATGCCCTGTTTTGGTTATAATTAATACATTTCCATTTTCACCAGATTGATGATAATACCATGGAAGACTCTTCGGTTTATTTAAATGGACCTTTCCCTTTCACTGAGTTTTACTATATATATATATATATATATATATATATATATATGTTTTTTTTCATGTTGAAAGATATAATTTTATTAGATTCTTCAGATTAGCATTAACAGTATTGTGGAATATATAAACCCATTATTAACTGGTAGAAGGGAGAAACTTTTCTTAGATGTTATAAGAAGCTGCAACTGTTTATAGACAATCTCTGAATTAACTTTTGTTCCACCGCTGCATTGAGATGTACATTTTTGCTGCATCGAGAGTTGCACCTGTCAGTAAAATCTAAACCAAAATGTAAAAAAAATATATAAAGTTTCAAAAGCTGGAAAATACATGTCAAAAACATATGTTTAAATCATTACCCCATAACTGTTCACCTTCTATGTTTTGACTTAGTTGTTGAACAGTATTGTTCAATGTTTGTACAAAATATATACATATATATATATATATATATATATATATATATATATATATATATATGAGTTCCCTCCATATGAACGAAAGTTCATATGAACGAAACCTGGAAGATCGGGACCAGATGTTCGGCACTTTAGAACATCAAAACCCCAGAAGCGCGAAATTTAAAATCCCGACATTACAGGATTGTGTTTAGCGCTTCTGGTGTTCCAATGCCCATAAGTATGTATGTGTAACTGTCTGTTTGAGGGGTAGTGGTGTGTGTAAGTGTGTGTTGTGAGTGTGGTGTGTGTTTGTTTGGGAATGTAATGTGTGGGTGTGAGTGTGTCTTGTGTGTCTGTTTCTGCGATGTCGGAGTTATGAGTGCATAATTTAAATTCAGACATTACGGGACTGTATAAACAACGTTAGAATATAAATAAAAATGCTGGTTACTGCCACAGCACGCTTGCTTATAAACAGATAAATAAATAGGTAAATAACTCAGGCAAGCGTCGACAGAGTGAGAAATAACATCCAATGTGTAGAAAATCCAAGCAATCCAGTCTTCTGAAACAGATAAATCAGTTTATTGCACAGATGAACCACGATAAGCGCTTTCACTAACTAGTAGCTTCTTCAGATCACAAAACGTGATCTGAAGAAGCTACTAATTACGGGACTGTGATCTAGCGGTGCTGGTATTGCGATGCAGGTAAGTATGAATGTGTAAGGGTGTGTTTGAGGGGTAGTGCTGTGTGTAAGTGTGTGTTGTGAGTGTGGTGTTTGTTTGTTTGGGAATGTAATGTGTGGGTGTGAATGTGCCTTGTGTGTCTGTTTGTGCGATCTCAGAGTTTGAATAATAAAGAAGGGAGGGTGTGGGGGGTGCAGGGGTGCTTGCCCCCCCTGCCTATACGGTTTGTAATATTGTGTGTTAGGTACTTTGGGGTTGTTATGTGTGTATGTGTGTGATGTTTGTGTTGGTGTTTCGTGGTTTTGGGTTTCGTTGTTGTGAAGGTTCATTGTTGTGGGGTTTCGTTGATGTGGTCTCATTGTTTTGGGTTTCGGTGAAGTGGGCTGTCTTTGTAATGAAGTAAATCCATATATATATATATATATATATATATATATATATATATATATATATATATATATACCTCTGGAAACATCGTGTAGCAAGGATAATGTAATAGAAACAGATTTCAGTGCTTACTCAAGCAAAGTAATTTGAGAGCAATTAATTACAACAAGGTCTTATGCAAAGTGAATCTGTGTCTATTCTCCTGTCTCACCGAGTTTCTCACAGGTATTCTAACACTGACTATTACTGGGTTGAGATGTGAAAGTCAAAGACACACCATCCCCTAATAACCTTCTATTATTTCAAGATCAACCCCCAAGGATTATTTTCCTGTTTCTTGTTTTGTATAGTCTGCTTTCTGGTTGCAATACATGTGTTTTTAACTTTAGTTGCATACCTGAATTCAGTTTTTGCATATGCTGAAGTGCTTCAGTGCTCCTTGTGAGATCTTGAGCAGTATTGACACCTAGAAATGATTGGTGATACTGTATTTTAAGTCAGGGCTAAAGTGCTCAGCACTCCCAGTGTTGTATTTAGATACAGCAAGACACTTGTCTACTTGTTGCATTTGTAACAAGTGGTTTGTTATAGCCTAGCGAAGAGAAAGGACTATTATTTTTCTAATTACGACAATACTTTTTCTTTTTCTTGGTCCTCAACTCAAGGTTGACAGGACTACCAGACTGAGAAACAGCCTAGGGTGCCAGAAGAACTTGTTACAGTTTTGGAGAGACTACCTAAACTATATAAAAAAAAATAAACTTAAGGGTTCTTATTTACTGTGTGTTGAGCAGCTGTCCACTTACTATCTGATTCTGTGTTATCTGGTGTCACCTTCTGATGACATAGTTATAGGGAAAAACAGTTTGTTGTGTGTAGGGGCTGTTTTGTGTTGGCACCTGCAGATTTCAATGCACAAAGTAACAGAGAATACAATACAATCAATCAGTTACTCAGTCAATAAGACTTCTTCATTCTTCTTCTTCTTTCGGCTTTTCCCGGTTAGAGGTTGCCACAACAGAACTCCAGTCCGCTAATGATTGGCAGTAGATTTTTACTGTGCCAGCCCGATGCCCAACCTTCAATGAAGGCACACCCATTCACGCATGTCTTTCGAATGCAACTCGACCGCAGGGAGGACATGCAGACTCCACACAGAAGATGCTCCAGCCGAGAATCGAACGGGAGAACCTCTTGCTGTGAGGGGACAACGCTACTGCTGCACCACCACGGCTTATTCAACAATAATCCATAAATAATTAAATGTGGTTACATTAACTAAACAAAAGGTAACAAAAGAAAAATGAAACAGAATAATATTAATAAGACCCCTAGTAAAGTGTATAGTGTTTAGCATGTAGTGTAATAACACAAATGTAGTGTAATACAAATTTAACATTGTAGTAAATAGTTATCTATATTGGGATGATCTTTTTTTAGGAAATAAAATAAGTATATGTGAATCAATTCAAAGATAGCCCTGCATAAAAATATTTTTGTATGCGTATACTGAATGAATTAGACAGGGTCACTAAAAAAAAAGGAAAGAAAAAGAAAAAATTATTTAAAAATAATCTTTCGATTTGGATAGACTCTCCAAAAAATGTGGTATCTGAGGGGCCTCCTAAGCAAGGCCTCAGTTTCACTTTTCCTAACTAAGGAAAGTAGATAAATGATTTTACATACATGGGGTGAGACAGGCAAAGGCACATTTATCCAATATTTTATGCCTACGTCTGGGAACAAGTAGCAGCCTCTTACTTGATGACCTGATTAAGTGAACAAGAACTCATCATATCTCTAACTTTTGTAAGCAGGTGGGACCACACTGTGAGATCTCAGTAAGTAAGCAGTAAAACCATATCTGCTGTGAACTACAAGAAGCCAGCCCAAATCTACAATGCAGGGCTTATATGACAGAATCTGGACTATCTTTTTAGTACCTTAGCCACATAATTTTGAGCCCACTGTTAATGAGCAATGTCCATATCTGAGAGGTCCTAGAACAAAGGAATGCGTTATCCCACAGCAAATTAAAAGACTACACGAATGATTGTTGCCAGCTATGTAGATCTTGTTCGGGATTTATTCTGGGAGATATTTTTTGGATGGAAGGAAGTACTAGCAGCACACTTTCTCAGTGGAAACAGTTAGGCCACAAAGGCCTGTGAATCATTTCTGACCCAGGCTCATCATCTGTGTTATGTGCTTTCCATGTGTTCATGGATTTTCTTTGGGTCTTCTGGTTTCTTTATACCTCCCAAATCATCAAGCTGTATTACCTACACTAAACTGTCCACATAAATACATATATATATAGGGAGGTATTCATAGTCCAAGGCTTTTCATTGTTGTAGCGGTGCTCCACAAAGTGTAACACCATACCTCTCAACCATACTGAATTCCTGAGTATTTTCTGATTTGGGGCTCAAAATAAGAGGGTGCCACAAATTCCTGACTGGCCCCTTTAAATCATAATTTCATTTTCAGGCTAAAAAAATAATAATAATAATAATAACAAAACTAGCCATGCCGAGGTAATTATGAGTGAGTGTAGGTAAGTGTGAGTGAGTGTATGAGTATGTGTGTTAGTTAAACTGGTAGTTCATTTCTCTGTATGAGAAAGCAGGTGTGTATGGAATTTAAACTAGGTGTTCATATGAGAGATAAGTGATTGTGTTACTGTGAGAAAGTAGGTGTGTGTGAGTGTATGACTGTGTGAGAGCAGAGAAATGGTAGGTGTGTGTATGTGAGAGAGACAAAGAGAGAGAGAGAAAGAGAGCGAGCAGAGAGAATTTGTGTGACTGCAGCAGTAATGATTTTTCTAGTTTCATGACTGCATCACAATGGCATCTAGTATCAGTACATAAGTACTGTGCAGTTTGAAATGCGCATTTTCATCCAGTCATTTTATTTAGTTTTCTTTATTTCATAAGAAAGGCTGATGATATTAATTTGTATTGGTAAAGAACAAAGCACTTGTATTTATTCACTCACCTCACCTTCAGTACTCAACCCTGTTGTGCAGTGATTCCGCAAGTGGTTGTGTACCTTAAAACTGAACATAATTTTCCCCCACAAATGGCATACTGAATCAACAAAGACAGCATTAGTACCAACCCACCAAAATCAAGTAGCAACACTCATCTGACGAAACTGCCTGTTTACTGGAGTTTCGTTGCTGTTGATGTTGCTTAGTCTCGTTGCCTAGTTGCCATTAAACTGTGCTAGATAGTTAATACATTACTCAGAATCGCAGATGTTGCTTAAATTTATCCGTTACTGAAATATATACCTCTCTGTACTCCACAAAGCAGTCAACCGCTTATCTCCAGGCAGAACCACTCAGGGACACCTTTTAAACTAGTAGTGTGTGTGTGTGTGTGTGTGTGTGTGTGTGTGTGTGTGTGTGTGTGTGTGTGTGTGTGTGTGTGTGTGTGTATGATTGGGATCGGGGATTGAGAAATATGTCAGTAAGCATTGTAGACAGAAAAGGGCATCATCAAGAGTTTCTATAACCCAAAAGGACTATATATAACACCTGCTGAACACATCACTGGCTTCAAACCTTTCAAAGACAAAAACACCGCAACCAGGTCTTAACACATAACCATTTTCAAATGTCAGACTGCGGCTGCGCGGAATTCAAGTGGCAGCCTGGGCTGCCCTGTTGAACTTGCTCTTGCTCATCAGTTTGCTTTCAAAAACCATCAGAGAGCAAGCCACTCGGAAGCAAGTTACACGACACAGTGGACACGCATTATGTCCACTTACAAAAGGATAAAGTAAATACCCAACAGCTCAATTTTGAAATCTATATTTCTGAAGGAGATCTGCTGTTCCAGAAAGGTGAAGAAAGGTGATTTTAGCAAAAAAAAAATCTATTACACAGTAATTTCCTTCGGTGTAATATCTTATGTATGTGACAGTCAAACATATTACAGGAAACCTTTTATGAATCCGGTGATTTATACTTCACCTCATTTTCTTATTCTGCTGCTTCTTACCAAAGTTAAAAGTTGTTTACACCCTTGTGAAAACCTCAGATGATAATTGTTTGCTACTTATAATTGTGATTCTAGAACAATGTAATATGTTTCATATTCTATATACAATCATTCTGTTCATATGACTGCTTTTCGCACTTGCTGAATCTTAAGCCATGACTATCTTTGATACTTATTTTGTCTCATTTTCTGTGTTTAGTACTGTACCAATTGAAAGGCTTGCACTGCATATGAATGTAGTTTGATGTTCTATTCTCAGACATAACAAGGTCTAACCCTTTCGAAATCTGGAAGAAGCCATTTATAGGCAGCATCACAGCAGACTAACCCATTCTTATGACAATTAGGCATCATGTGGAAAATATTTTTTTTTTTGGCAGGGCAAGAGATCAGAGTTTCTAAAACAGGTGACATATGAACATTTTGTGTGTGTGTGTGTGTGTGTGTGTGTGTGTGTGTGTGTGTGTGTGTGTGTGTGTGTGTGTGTGTGTGTGTGTGTAATAGTTACCCTAACTTATGTGTATTCCCATGATACAACTTAATCTATCGTTTTACTGATGTATTTTCATTGTATACTGCATCTCGTTTATATGGTAGGGATAGTAATATGGAGAATAATTTGGCCCTCATGGAACTAAATTGGATTCTAAGACTAGGAGCGCATATAGAACCAGGTATTAATAATTTTTTATCTATCAAACCTGTTCTTTTATCTAAATGATGCATGATATTTTTAGGTATCTAACTATATACAATCATAACTTGTACGTATATTTGTATGTAGCTTATACCATTTTCGTTTTATGTAGTAATTATATATTTTTCTGCTTCTTTGTGTTACATCTTGGCAGGAGCCAGACAAAAATAGGAGCATGTTTATTTATTTGTCCGTTTGTGTATCATGATTAGGCATGTTTTCACACTGACTGCCTAGTATTTTAGATTTGTTGTTATCATTTTTCTTTACTCTGTTTAATGGAGCTTTTAACACATGCATACATATTTTCCCAGTACATTCAACATATTTTATTTAGTTTTGTTTAGTTTTAATTATGCCAGTAATATATTTCCAAGCTGGGGTCAGGTGAATCACAGCATGTCAGCTCATGATATCAGTTCTCCTTTTCTGCTGGATATCGTCAATAGTTAATGTATCATTATTATACTGTGTCACCCTTAAGTTTACGTTCTGGTATATTAGTGGGTTAGTGAGTCTCAGTTTCTAACAACAATATTTATACGTTTACACATTTTAATTTTATAGATTCAACATCAAAGAAATATCTCTTAAGGTCCGATAGTGCTTTGCGTCTGGAATATTAACAACATATATATAAATATCCTCATTTAAGCATTTTGATATGCCAGCGACTTAATGCTGACTACTGCAGTGCCATTTTCTTTTATAATATGTTTATAAGTTAGAGTAGGCCAACTTCAGAAGACAATACATATATCTATATTGTTTATCTTGTCTTCATTCTGATACCATCAGGAAGTGCATAGTATGATACACCATGTTTGTATAATTATTTTATTCAGACTGAGATTTATGTCAACAGTTTTAAAAGGTCTTTTATAAACGATCTTTGGCTATATTAATGCTTAGATTAAATATAGGATATGTTTGTTTACATATTAACAACATTATGTTTAGCATCTTACGATATTCTAGTTAGACTCAGTGTCTGTTTTTATTTTGAGGTTTAGTTGTTGATTGATTTGTAAAATAATTGCCGCTTAATGAGCGCATTCATAGAGCGCTAGCTCTAGAACACAGGTTTTGTGCTTTAAATAATTTAGCTAATTTTCCCGCGTTCTAGCGGTTATATACCAGTGTACGTGTTGTTTTAATTGACATCTGATGAAGCGTGGACTCACCACGCGAAAGCGCTCATTCTTTGTATTTTAATAAAGAACTTTTTTTGGATTATATGACGGACTGCTATCAGTGCTTTGGTGGAATACCAGTGGTCTATTCAGAACATCCTTATCTACATTCCTTGTGGTTGGTTTCTCACTTTTGTGTTTCTCCAGTTCTGTTTTTTGGTGAGAGAACCTCTTAGCAGGGATACCGACTATTTTTCTAGTTATGTGTATTCCCATGATACAACTTAATCTATCGTTTTACTGATGTATTTTCATTGTATACTGCATCTCGTTTATATGACAAATGTATGGTAGTGGGATAGTTTTCTGGTTCATACTAACAACTACAATCTATAATTTAATGTAACACAATATCTCACATCCTTTTACTTCCAGAATTTGGAACAAATTAAAAAGTAACTGGGGAAGGGGATGGCCCCAAACCAGGGAATGTTTTTAGATATAAATTGTGTTAACTTAGAAAACTCATAAGACAATGAGTGTGTAAATTTATATGTATTTTTTTAAAGTTAAAAGATGTGTAAATGCAACAACCAATATTAACTGACTCTAATCCACCACTTGTCTCAATGTTGTGTTGTGTCTTTCGGCTATTCCCGGTTAGGAGTCGCCACAGCGGAACTCCGGTCCGCTAATAATTGGCAGTAGCTTTTTAGGTGCCAAGTTGCCAGCCCTGACGCACAACCTTTAATGAAGGTATACCCATTCATGCATGTCTCCACACAGAAGACACTTTAGCTGAGAATCGAACAGGACAACGTCTTACTGTGAGGTGACAATGCTACCGCAGCACCACCACCGCAGTAAAATAAATAAAAATCCAATTTTAAGAGAGGCAGAAAAGATTTCTGAGACCATACTGAAGACAGTTCAGAAGGATTTGTATACTGGGATGCTAAAAGCTGTGTTGGCAGCTGTACCCCTGAAGAATATTCCAGCATCTTGTCTACAGCCTTGCTTTGAGTTTTACATAATGTTCTAGTATCTTGGAATACAGTCTACAATTTTTTTTTTGTTTTACAGATATATGAATTCCATCACTAATGCCCTGTAAGTAAGAGAAGTAGTGTTTGGATACTTCTGAACAGTCACTGATTTTGGCTCAAAATTTTGCCTTGCCTCTCCATATCTCTTATAAAACTGGCAATATCGAGAGAAAGGGTGATGGGTTACACTTAACAAATAATGTCAATAATCAGAGTTAATACATTTCTTTTACTTTAGAAAATGCATAGTGTTAACACATTATGTTACTCTGTCAACTTCTCAAGGTATTAGTACCAGTATTTTAAAAAGTGTCCATGATTATTTCTGGATTTGTCCTTGACCCTGGAGTTGAGAAGTTGAAAGATGTGTAGCGTACCCATTTGGTGCTTTTTAAAGACAACATTATGTTTAGCATCTTACGATATTCTAGTTAGACTCAGTGTCTGTTTTTATTTTGAGGTTTAGTTGTTGATTGATTTGTAAAATAATTGCCGCTTAATGAGCGCATTCATAGAGCGCTAGCTCTAGAACACAGGTTTTGTGCTTTAAATAATTTAGCTAATTTTCCCGCGTTCTAGCGGTTATATACCAGTGTACGTGTTGTTTTAATTGACATCTGATGAAGCGTGGACTCACCACGCGAAAGCGCTCATTCTTTGTATTTTAATAAAGAACTTTTTTTGGATTATATGACGGATTGCTATCAGTGTTTTGGTGGAATACCAGTGGTCTATTCAGAACATCCTTATCTACATTCCTTGTGGTTGGTTTCTCACTTTTGTGTTTCTCCAGTTCTGTTTTTTGGTGAGAGAACCTCTTAGCAGGGATACCGACTATTTTTCTAGTTATGTGTATTCCCATGATACAACTTAATCTATCGTTTTACTGATGTATTTTCATTGTATACTGCATCTCGTTTATATGACAAATGTATGGTAGTGGGATAGTTTTCTGGTTCATACTAACAACTACAATCTATAATTTAATGTAACACAATATCTCACATCCTTTTACTTCCAGAATTTGGAACAAATTAAAAAGTAACTGGGGAAGGGGATGGCCCCAAACCAGGGAATGTTTTTAGATATAAATTGTGTTAACTTAGAAAATTCATAAGACAATGAGTGTGTAAATTTATATGTATTTTTTTAAAGTTAAAAGATGTGTAAATGCAACAACCAATATTAACTGACTCTAATCCACCACTTGTCTCAATGTTGTGTTGTGTCTTTCGGCTATTCCCGGTTAGGAGTCGCCACAGCGGAACTCCGGTCCGCTAATAATTGGCAGTAGATTTTTAGGTGCCAAGTTGCCAGCCCTGACGCACAACCTTTAATGAAGGTATACCCATTCATGCATGTCTCCACACAGAAGACACTTTAGCTGAGAATCGAACAGGACAACGTCTTACTGTGAGGTGACAATGCTACCGCAGCACCACCACCGCAGTAAAATAAATAAAAATCCAATTTTAAGAGAGGCAGAAAAGATTTCTGAGACCATACTGAAGACAGTTCAGAAGGATTTGTATACTGGGATGCTAAAAGCTGTGTTGGCAGCTGTACCCCTGAAGAATATTCCAGCATCTTGTCTACAGCCTTGCTTTGAGTTTTACATAATGTTCTAGTATCTTGGAATACAGTCTACAATTTTTTTTTTTGTTTTACAGATATATGAATTCCATCACTAATGCCCTGTAAGTAAGAGAAGTAGTGTTTGGATACTTCTGAACAGTCACTGATTTTGGCTCAAAATTTTGCCTTGCCTCTCCATATCTCTTATAAAACTGGCAATATCGAGAGAAAGGGTGATGGGTTACACTTAACAAATAATGGCAATAATCAGAGTTAATACATTTCTTTTACTTTAGAAAATGCATATTGTTAACACATTATGTTACTCTGTCAACTTCTCAAGGTATTAGTACCAGTATTTTAAAAAGTGTCCATGATTATTTCTGGATTTGTCCTTGACCCTGGAGTTGAGAAGTTGAAAGATGTGTAGCGTACCCATTTGATGCTTTTTAAAGACATCAAAACTTCCCCCACCCACAACTTGTATGCAGGCCACTATGAGGTCCAACAACATTTATAGTCCAACACCTGGCAACATGTACTTCCTGTTCTCCTCCTTTTCATGGATCCAAAGGTAGCTAGACATTTTCTTTTTGCTCAAATGAGTACAGTTTGTGTTATATCTCAAAGAAATGCCACCCTGACGATTTTGCGCAGGTTTTTGCTTCAGTAATTGATACATGCACAATAATAACACTTTTTTTTTCTCAAATTTTTTTTATTTTCAATTAAAATAACATTTACATAATATTTTTAAATATAATTTTAAACAACTATATACAATATTTACAATAGCCTGACTTTCAATTATATACACTGTATGTTATTAAATATAGAATTAGCAGATCAGTTATCAGAGATCAATATTGATTATTGCAGAGTGTCCAACAAAGATATAACTTTCTTCCAAGGATTATTTACCAATGGCCTGGGATAGATTCGTAGTTCTTTGATTTTTATTTCCATCGATGCAGTTGTCTTCAGTAAAGTGTAGAATTCTTCCAAGGTCGGGGGTGTATTTGAATTCCACCCTCCGGTTATGCATTTCCTAGAAATAGCAAGTATTGTTCATAACAAATATGTATTTGTCTTATTCAGGTAGGGACCTTCATTTACATTTAGTGTTATCAATACTTTAGTTAAGGTAAAGGATTCATTAAATAATGCTTGTAAAAATGATTGAATCCATTCCAATATGATTTAATTTTATTACATTCATAAAAAATATAAATCTAGTCTGCTTTATTATTTAATATTATTTTATTTTACATTTGTTGACCAGGCTAGTCTAACTGGATACATGTCCATTTTCAGTAGAGGCCCGGGGAGATAAGCTCCAAGATAGAACAATGAAATTAACAAGGTAACAAATAAGGAAACATTAAACAAAAAATCATATTTACAATGCATATTACAGGTTATCACAGTAAATTCAGCAGTGCAGAATACAGTCATAACATAGCATGCTAGTACAATCAAGATGTTCTAGAGGGAGATAGTATTATGGTTAATAAGGAAGGAATTACAGTTAATGAGTAGAAGGGGTAGGAAGAGCAAAGTATTAAGAGACACATAACTAGTCAGGCTTAGTACAGGGGCATAACCAGTGTGTTCTGAGGAACATTTTCAATTTGTTTTTGAAGCATGATAGTGAGGGAAGTGAGGAGAATTCACTGGGGATGAGATTCCAGGCTTTTCCAACAATATTACAATATGTGACCTTTCACGCCTCCAGCAAAAAACATTTTTAGTAGTACTGATCTTTTTAATTCTATCTGGTGTTAAAAATGCTCTATGTAAGTATTTTCAGTTAAATATTTTCCAGTACTGTGTGTTAGAGGTGTAATTAACTGATAGTAAGATGTTACTATTAATTTCTTCTGTTAACTGCAATGACTGACCTTTTGTTAAGAAATACAGATTTGAAATGGAATTTTTCTTTTCTCAAGTATTATATATAAATTCATACAGAAAACGTATTAGAGTTGGAATATCTTTAAATGAGGAATTATTAATTAATCTGCATAAATCTTGAGTGTACATTATTAGAATGCTTTGTAAGGTTAACCAGTCCTGTGTTGGAATATTGTAAGCAGTGTTATCATTAACCAGTCCTGTGTTGGAATATTGTAAGCAGTTTTTATCATATGTATATCCAAAACATTTAATTTATTTACACATTGAAACCAGCATAAGAATCCATTTTGTTCCCAGGAGGTTATTGTTTCCCTATATATTTTGTGAGGAAAGTTCTTAGTGATGGTAAACGGGGTTAAAAGATCAAACCAAAGTTTTAGATCTATGTTTGCTTTGATAAGGTTCCTAAAGGAATTGATGTAATGATTAATCAGTGTTGTTTTAGAAGGTTTTGTTATATTATATTGCATACTTATGTATAGTATGTACTAGGGTTTGTTTTGATTTGTCTACTATAAAATTTTTTTTAACAGATTAAATTAAAGATAGATAGATAAAGATAGATCTATTGTATTATCACTCATACCTTTAACCAACAATATCAACTGAGCTCCATATGTTAAATTATTATATGGAGAATTTTCGTAAAAGAGATAAGAAATTCTATATTATTCTATTATTGTTCTATAGTATTTTATATATCAGGATGGAATGTTAGTAGTGTAAACAATTATTATGTTGACTTCGAAAATATCCAATATTTAGTTACCCTTAAGAGATCCCAAACATGTCAGATATGTCATTTTGGATAAATTAAATGCAACAGAGGAGCATACACTAAATAAGCCAACAACAAATAGATTATTACTAAAATAATTTGGCTAAAAGGACTCTACAGGCGATAATGAGTGATTACCAGTTTGTTTGTTTGTGTCTTTCGGCTTTTTCCTGGTTAGGGGTCGCCACAGCGGAACTCCGGTCCGCTAATGATTGGCTGTTGATTTTTACATACCGGCTTGCCAGGCCTGATGCACAACCTTCAATGAAGTTGCGCCCATTCACGCATGTCTCCACACAGAAGACGCTCTAGCTGAGAATCGAACCAGACAGCATCATACTGTGAGGTGACAATGCTACCGCAGCACCACCACCGCAGTTACAATGAGTGATTACCAGTGAAATATGAATTTACTGTAGGTGTACTGTCTTCCTTTACTTTCCCACTCTTCAGCTCATCAACTTCAACTTACACTTATGAAATGACATGGCTTATCAGTGGTATCCTGACTCTGAGTAGAGGCGCCCTACCATTCTAGTGTGCAGTGCTTTTACATATTTATAGATTTACAAAACAGAGTCTAAGAATGAACTATGATCACCCTGACAATTCTCATCCTGCATAGGGGACCTCCTGCTTCCAGAATGGGTAATTGCATCAGGTCTAGAATGAATGTGAAGGTACCTATATGGTAATCAAGACTTACCTTACGTAAGTATTAATCAAATAGTATTTAGAGCATCTTAGAGAGTTCTCAGGGTAGTTAGAATACTCTTGAGCCTCTCCTCCCTTGACCAAAAACAGAGATTTCCCTTCCCTTTCATTCCCTTGTTTTAAATCAGTACGCGGTGGTGCAGTGGTAGCATTGTCGCCTCACAGCAAGCGGCCCTCCCGTTCAATTCTCGGCTGGAGCGCCTTCTGTGTGGAGTCTGCATGTCCTCCCCACAGTCAAGTAGCATTCGAAAGACATGTGTAGAACGGGCATGCCTTCGTTGAAGGTTGGGCATCGAGCTGGAACTCCTGCACTATAAAAATACACTGCCAATCATTAGCGGACCGGAGTACCACTGTGGCAGCCCCTAACCGGGAAAAGCTGAAAGAAGAACAATAAAACAAATTCAGCAAACGTAGGTAAACAGAAATAACATTCAGTAGTCCGTCTTGTACATGACTCGCAATCCATTAAACAAGTCAGTGACTAACATCACTTTAGCAAACTTTATAAAGACAAATTAGACATAATTTCCTAGCTCTTTAAAATTTCTGATAAAGCAAAAAGTTAACAATAAGCTATTTTAACAAAAAGTATAAAGCATTTCAATTTTTCCTTGCATGTATACATTTCTACTTATATTGTAGTTTCAATAATGAAATCTGTACAATACTTCACTTTTTCAAATCATTCCTTTTTCAATTCAGGTTTTGTTTTGTCAAAATGGCAACAATATTTCATGGGCATAATTAATATTTAGACTGATGTTTCAAATAAATAACTTGTCAGTTGCCAATTGAGTTAGTTTAGAATGCATGGTTAGTGCAAATATAGCATGCTACAAAATATGTATTTTTTCGTGTACTCTAGAGACTGTCACATGCAAGTGACATATATAATGTAGCATATATAGAGCAGATAGCTTATGGATTCAGGTTGTTAAAGTAAATTATGCTTATTAATCAGGCAGCTTCATTTAAATTCACAAGTAATTTGGGAACATTTCAGTTGAGTTTCCAGGAATGTGTAGTCCAATGTGAGTAATTGAGTCCACTTTTCCTCATAAACATATGGCAGAATTCATTAAACTAAGCAGAGTCTAACATCTGTCTAATAATCATTATGAAGACAAAGAATAATAATTTCCTAGCTCTTCAAACTTTGTGATATCGCAAAATGTTGACAGTAAGCTATTTTAACTGGAAGACTAAAACGTTTCAATGCTTTCTTGTGAATATACAATTTTACTTTTACTGTAGTGTCAAGAACTGTCTTTGAAATTTATGCATTACTTCACTTCTTTTAAGTCATTCATTTTACAGTTCACATTATATTTTGTCAAAATGTCAATAGCACTTCAAGGGCACATTTAATATTTAAACTGATATTTTAAATGAATAGCTATCAGTTGACAAGTGAGTTTGTACAGAGTGTGAGGTAACTGCAAAAATAACATGTTGCAAAAAGTAATATGTATCTTTTCATGTGCTCTAGAGACTGTCAGTTTCAAGTAACATATAAAATGTAACTTTTACAGTGCAGACAGCTTATGAAGCCAGCATGTTAAAATGAGCATTATACAATTCCTCCCCTAAAACGTGCACGCTGATTGGCCAGCCCAACCAGCGTGCCCGTTGTAAATCCCTCAATATACTAACGGAAAAAGGTCCGGTCACCCGGACTTTTTCCGTTATATAACTACATTCTCGCTATGTTAAAAGAGTTTAACATAGCGACAGGTTTAAAAAGCAACGGAGATCTCCGTTGCTTTTTTTAAAGCTGTCTCGCTATGTTAAACTCCTTTAACATAGCGACACAGTGTGTAAAAAGCAACGGAGATCTTGCGATCTCCGTTGCTTTTTTTTTTTAAAGCTGTCTCACTATATTAAATGGGTTTAACATAGCGAGACAGCTTTAAAATAAGCAACGGAGATATCCGTTGCTTATTTTAAAGCTGTCTCGCTATGTTAAACCCATTTAACATAGAGGGACAGTTTTTAAAAAAAAAAGCAACGGAGATCTGTTTTTTACTGTTTTGCTATGTTAAATGGGTTTAACATAGCGAGACAGCTTTACAATAAGCAACGGAGATCTCCGTTGCTTATTTTAAAGCTGTCTCGCTATGTTAAACCCATTTAACATAGCAAAACAGTAAAAAAAAGCAACGGAGATCTTGCGTTCTCCGTTGCTTTTGCCCACAGCTCTGATGTACTGCATAGGCATGTGCAGTACATCAGAACTGCCGCAGAATACCAGACAGCTGTGGAAGGGCAGTAAAGAGGCATTATACAATGCCATTATTTAAGAAAAGTAATTATTTCTTTTCTTAAATAATGTCATTGTATAATAGCAATAACCCACTTCTGGGTGTGGGTAATGCTGGATTTACCCACGGTTGGCTTTGTTTGGTCCCTCGGGCTTCATCCTCGGGACCAAACCACACCAACCGTGGGTAAATCCAGCATTACCCACACCCAGGCGTGGGTTATTGCTATATTATACAATGACCCCCCATTAATATTCAAAAACGTGCACATTGATTGGTCAGCGTGCCCGTTGTAAATCCGACTTATACTAATGGAAAAAGGTCCAGTCGCCCTGACTTTTTCCATTAGTATAAGTCTTTACTTTTTTTTTGTGTTAGGCAGCAACGGAGAATGGAAGAGCTCCGTTGCTGTAATCTCGCTATGTTAAACTTATCTTTAAAAAAGCAACAGAGTTCTTCCTTTCTCTATTCCTTTTTTTAAAGCTGTCTCGGTATGTTAAACTCGTTTAACATAGCAAGACAGCTTTAAAAAATGGAACGGAGATCTTCCTTTCTCTGTTGTTTTTTTTTAAAGACATCTCGCTATGTTAAACTTGTTTAACATAGCAAAACAACTTTAAAAAAGCAACAGAGATCTTCCTTTCTCCGTTGCTTCCTCTACACACAGCTCTGATGTATTGCATAAGCATACGCATGCACGGTACATCAGAACTGCTCCAGGATACCAAACAGCTGCAGAAGGACAGCATGGAGGCATTATACAATGCCATTATTTAAGAAAAGTATTTTTTTCTTAAATAATGTCATTGTATAATAGCAATAACCCACTTCTGGATGTGGGTAATGCTGGATTTACCCATGGTTGTCTTTGTTTGGTCACTCGGGCTTCGCCCTCATGACCAAACCACACCAACCCTGGGTAAATCCAGCATTACTCACACCCAGGCGTGGGTTATTGCTTAAATACTTTTTAATCAAGCAGCCACATTTCAGTGCACATGTAGTTTGGGAAAACTTCAGTTGTGTTTCCAGGAATATGTAATCCTATGAGGATAAATCATAAAATATATACAGATAGTCCTATTATGTATTTATTTTACTTTGTTTAGGTTGCTTTTCAGTTTAATAACTAAACAACATTCATTTTTCTTATTATTTGTTATCTGTGAGGCTAAATGCACTTTGCAGATTCACAGTGTCCTTAGAAACTGCAGCAATTGTTTACTGTTGCTATGGCAACGCAAATAGAATGTGAAGAAAGCTTCACTTTCCTTAACCAACAGTACATTTTTCCCTCCTTTTTTTATGTATTTGTTAATACTAAAAGGAAATAATTCAAAGGACATATGTACATGAATGGAACATTTCAGAGTTAATCACGAACATGTCCCCAATCCCAATAAGCATAACAGTGACTAACATTAATGTAATAAATATTGTAATAACAATTAAGTTCACAATTCCAATTAGTCTACCTTAAAACTAGATTGTTTTAGACTATTATTTATCTATGTATAGCTAGTGAGTTATTAAATATATACAGACTATATTAGTATAGTAAATAGGTGAGAATTTAGAAAGGGAGACAAAATGCAGTTAAAATAAATAATAAGAAAAGAGAGAAGAGAGAAAGAAAAGAGAAAATTAAGAGAAAATACACATATACTATGTATGTTGATTTGTAGTATAAATATTTTATGTGCTATATAACCCTCCTTCTGTGAAAGAAAAGTACCCTGTTTTACATACCTGAGGTAATGTGAAAACTCTCGTGTCATCTATTTTCAAAAAATATAGATAAAGATTCCAGTAGTTAGTTGCCTTTGTTTTAAAATTCCAAGCAGTAAAATTGGTCCTTTTAAAGTAATGTTAAAACAATTAATATCATAGTAGATGCTTTGAGAGATTTGGCTGTAACAGTATCAGTCTTTTGCTTCTTCTTTTTGACATCTGTCCAGACATTTGTTTCTTTTATTCTCTTGAGAGAAGGTGACATCCAATCCATATCTTCTGGTAAAGTAATCACATTATTAGTTTTAATAAATGAAGAGGCTTCCTCTAAGTCAATAAAAGTCCTCATCTCATTGGCATACAGTATTCTTATCTTAGCTGGATATGCAAGTTGTGTCTTGATGTTATTTTGTTTCAGAAACTTTATCATTGGCCACACTTTTTGCCTTTGTTCCATTATTCTAGATAAATAGTTGTTATCAAATCTTATCAGGCTCTGTTTATATTTTAGAGGTGCCTTCCTCCAAGCGCAGCTTAAAATCAGTTCCTTGTCCAAGTATGAAAGAAATTTGATAATTATTGACCTAGGAGGAGAGTTTGAGTTAGTGGCAGGTTTCCCAAGAGCTCTGTGTGCCCTTTCAATGCCAAAGGAAAGTCATTATTTTAAATTTAAAAATTCAGGGATCCAGCTTGATAAAAAGGAAATAATATCCTCACCTTCTTTCTGTGTTTTCAGGTAATCCAAAAATCCTGTTATTTCTCCTCTCCCTATTTTCCAAGTCATATACTTTATTAACCAACCAAGTGTCTTGTTTAAGAAGCAGTTCTTTCTGTGTTTCCTCTTCCTTAAATCTACTTTCTAAGTCATTTAGATAAACCTCTATTCCTGTTATCCTTGTCTGGTGTTGTAGCATTTCTTTGAGGGTGTCAGCCTGTTTCTGACTGCTTGTTTTAAGATTTTCCAGGTTCTCTTTAAAATCATCCATCTTCAAAGACAACTCCTGCAGGGTAGATGCCATCTGTTGTAGTTCCTTCTTTAAGGCAGCATCCTGGTGAGAATTCTTTGAGTTGCTCATTTTAACAAGGGAATATACCTCCAAGCTTTTAGACAGGAAATTATTTGTAAAACTTCACCAAAGTTTCTAATTATGTAAATTAGTCAGTCCTTTATCTATAAGATTTTATACTTTGAAGAAAAAAAATAATATTTTTTCCTGTCTTATTTTAGCTATATGGAGCTCTAAAATACTGTTGCTTTCAGTTAGCCATTCAGGCTCCACCCCAGCTGTCAATAATGACATTCTAACTGTCCATGTGTATAACCTGTCATAACACCTGAAAATATTGTGTAATTAGAATTCATAGCCATCACAAACTTAATAATGAGTTCATAAATTTTTCTGTAAGTTACAGAGAATTGCAATCAGTCAGTAATGCATATTGATGTTGTTCTATTAACCTATTCCAGTAATTTGTGTAATATTTAAAAACTGTCGCTGATGTAAAACATAATGTTCATACCTGGTAGGGCATGAAGTAGAATGCAAAGTGTTTTACATGCCTATTGCATTCTACTTTGCATTCTACTTTCTGCAAAGTGTTTTACATGCCTATTGCCTACTACTTCCCTTAAGATTTTTTGTTAATGCTGTAAAGTGACTTTAACTGGTGTTTCTGTGTGAATGTATATTTTCAGAGTTAATGTTAAATTGGGGAACATTTTCAGAATTATGTGAATGTCGGTATACCATAATTCCACCGGAGTGGGTGGAGTTATGTTATTATTCATGCAAATTTTATGCTGATTAGTGTCCAGATTTTTGGCCAGTTGTACCTACTTTCATGGGCCTTTATCCAGATTTTTGATGTCTTCAGGTTGTGAGGTATGGGCAGTGCTATGAGGTTATTCAAATCCCTGGCTTTCAAGACTTTTTGTGGACATGCTCTCTTATGAGAAATGCATAATGTGAGTAATGCACAAGTGATAGGGGGGATAGCTACTACACTATTAAGAGGGCTTACACATATGCACATGAGTTTCATTCATACAAATGAATCTATAATTAACTCATTTGCACACAAAGTGTGTAAGTCACCCTAAAGTTATGGCAGAAAGCAGCAGTTTTCAGTCAGAATACGAAGATGTAAGGGGAGATGAGCTGGCGCTTCTGCATACCTGGACATTTTACTGAATGGGTTCCTTGGGTAAAATGTTTAATTTTAGTGCTTGTGCATACCTGGACATATTACTGAAGGGGTTGCTTGGGCAAAATGTTTTATTTTAATGCTTGTGTGTACCTTGACATATTACTGAAGGATTTAGTCAGGCAAAATGTTTTATTTTAATGCTTGCGCATACCTAAAAACATGACTGAAGGGGCCACCTGGGTGAAATGTTTTTATTTTAGTACTTGTGCATACCTGGACATATTCACTTGAGGGAAATGTTTTATTTTAGTGCTTGTGCCTACTTGGGCATGTTACTGAAGGGGTTGCTTGGGGGAATGCTTTATTTTGGTGCTTGTGCATACTAGAAAATGTTACTGAGTGGGTTGTTGGAGGAAATAATTCATTTGTATGTCAGGGAAGTGCTTCTACATACATGGTCAGTTCTACCTGACATAACCGACACTGCAAAACACCGACAACGCAAACATCAACACCACATAATCGACAAACCATAAACACGAAACCTCACATGCCCGACAATCAAATAACCGACGGTCCACAAACACGAAACCTCATACGCTGCACACACCACAATAACAACAATCAACTAACAAAATACATCCCCTGTCCAAAAACCACACACACAACACAAGCACATCAAAATCCTCACAAACCCACACTAAACCTCACATAGACAACTATCTACAACCCTAACCCAAATCCTTACCCTAAGGTCCGTCACTATCGCACACTCAGCTAACCCGCACCCTAACCCTAACTCACTTAACCCGCCCCTAACCCAAAAAATACTACTACCGCACACTTACCTAACACAAGCCCTAACCCTAACTCACTTAACCCACCCCTAACCCAAACACTATCACTACCGCACACTTACCTAACCCGCGCACTGACCCTAAATCACTTAACCCACCCCTATCCCCACAGACCGTCAATATCCACACTTACCTTACTCGCACCCTAACGTCCGTCACCACCGCATACTTACACAGCGTTTTTCCAAGTCGGTATCCTCGGCGTCGGTGTTTTGATCTGTAGCGTCGGTCTTCCGGATTGTCGATCTTCTGGAGCTCGCAAATTCGTTGTCGGTGAAATCAGCTGTCGGCTATCTCAGGTAGAACCACATGGTCAGACTGCTGAAGTGATCGTTGGGCAAAATAATTTATTATATCATTCTATTGCTTGTGCACACTTAATACAAAATAACAAAGGGTTTGCTGGGAGAAATAATTCCTCTGTGTGTCAGATAAGTACTTCTGCAATCTTGAACAAACAAATAAGTGGATTGCAATTCCAATACCAAAAGCGAAGCACAGCATTTAACAATGAATGTGCATACCACAGAGATGTCAGATTATGAACCACAAAACCACCTCATTAGCATATTACTTTTTACAGCATTTCTCATTTGCATCTCATTATTTTTCAGGCCTTGTGTATTAGCATAAATGGCGTCTATGAGTCACGCTTTTGCTACACTCATTTGTAAGCATCAGGAATATCCCTATCACATTTGCACATGCGACTATGAAAACCTCCCATAGTGTTATGTTTTCCCTTGCCCTTGTGACTAAAGTCATGGCTGAAAAGGGTTCATTCATAGACCATCCCACTAACATAGTTAGCACGTGGATAGATAGAAAGACAGACAGATAGATAGAGAGACAGACAGAGAAGATGACACCTAGTGTCAGCGTGTTATTTAGTATTACACCCAGATCCTTAATCATAGTTGAAAACACTAATTAACTTATTTACAAAAAGGAAAGGTTATGTAAAGAAGCTGCAAAAATGATAAACAGTAGTATGCACCAATATAACTTCACTTTTTGTAGGATTAACTTTAAGTTGACTGTTATTCATCCAATTTAGGATGGAATACGACAGTCTTCTAATTTAGCAAAATTATGCATCTGATTCTGATCAGATTGATGTATCATCTCATGTTTTTATTGCAGATGGAATAAAAGGGCCAAGGCAACATAGATTCTGTTACTGTACAGGACCTGCCCCCCCTTCCAAGTTTCTCATTGCACTGTATTTGTCATTTGCATGCAGTAGTATGACACAATCTCCAACACCTGAGTGTACAGTAGCACAATCATTACTTTAATTCAAAAACAAAGGCATTTTTTATTTATACAGAAACTAGTTACTGTTAGCAAACATAAATCATGGTTTTAGAAAAATCCATGATTGTTGTTGATCTGTGTACTCTGCCACACTTTAGTTTTGTTCCAGACCATTCCTCATTGTTTAAATCTCAATAAAATTGTAATCATAGCAGTTTCTGGGATCTACCCTTGGACAGCAGGTGCAAATGACAGTGATATGCTAACTACTGTGAAAGTAGTGTGTCTGGATTATTTATTTAGGAGGAAATTTGTTTTTTTTTTCTCCCTGGTGTATTAACTCTTATGATGTTGTCATGTCCAGCACTTGCTACAATAATTTTCCAGCTTTGTTTCTTTTACCAGTACTTCTGCCTTGACTGAGAATTGTTGCAAGAGTAGAAGAATTAACAGGAATAAGAAGGTCTTTGTCAGGAAGGCTGCAAGTGCAATCTCCACTTGTCAGGTCAGAGAGCCATAATATATATATATATATATATATATATATATATATATATATATATATATATATGTGTGTGTGTGTGTGTGTGGGTCTACCTGACAACACCGATGTGCTAAAACACCGACAACAAAATCACCGACACCACAAAACTGAAAGTTCAGAAACACGAAACGTCACATACCCGACAAACCACAATCCTGACACTCAACAAACAAAACAAATCCCCTGTCCAAAAAGCATACACACAACACAAGCACACCAAAAACCTTACAAACCTACACTGAACCTTACATACACAACTATCTATGCACTAACCTTAACCCAAACCCTAACCCTAAGGTCTGTCACTATCGCACACTCACCTAATCCGCGTCCTAACCCTAACTCACTTAACCCGCCCCTATCCCTAACTTCTGTCACTATCACACACTCACCTGACCCGCGCCCTAACCCTAACTCACTTAACCCACCCCTAACCCTACAGTTCGTCGCTATCGTACACTTACCTTACCCACACCCTTACCCTAACGTCTATCCCTATCGCACACTTACCTTTACATGTCGGTGTTCTCAGCATCGGGATTCTCAATTGTTGGTCTTCTCCGTTGTCGATCTTCTGATGTCAGTGTTCTCGTCATCGGCATTTCGAGATTTCGGCATTTTCATGTAGACCCATATATATATATATATATATATATATATATATATATATATATATATAAGAATGTAACAGAAGCAGAATATTATATATATGATTCCATCATTTCAGCTGACAGTACATCACAGTTGTAACTATCTCAGATGAAAGCAGAACAATAAATAAACTGCTGACAGCATATTTCTCAGAATAAAAACAATCTTGGCCTCTTGCTTCATTGTGTGTCCTTGAAGGAGATATTTTAACTTGCATGAGCAGACAGGGCTGTGAATATTTCTGCTTATACAGAAATACAACTTAAATAAGGAGGTTGTTTACCAAATACCCCTGCTGAGGGCATCTTACCTTTAATTCATGCCTATAGTACCTTTTTAGCACATTTCCATTTCACACCTACAGCTCCTCATGGCATTATGACATAATCTGGAGCTGGATTCCATAAGAAGGTCTGTTACCAATTAATGACTGGCAATATATGAAATGGTCCAGGTATGGTAAACAAAATGACATTAAGAATGCTTGGCTAGGATACACTGCAGGGAATTTATTAACCATTCTTTGTTACTTGTTATGATTATTTTCATATCTGTGCAGTACATGAAGCACCATGATTCTGCTCTAAATAACAGAGAAAACCAAGCTTAAGCACATCTAAGTGCTCTTAAGATCAGGGCTCTTGCTAGGGATAAACAGTGGGCAGCAGTAGCCAGCAAAAAAACAGTGTAAAAATGTAAAACTGAATCATTTTACCAATGGTTTATCGACAATTTATTTTTTGTCTGGAAGTTTGGTTGAAATATTTATCAATGGTTTAAACAGAACATCTTTTTAATGGTCATGACTAGTAACATTGAGTTGATTGTTAATATCTGGATATATTTATCAGTTTGGATTTTAATGAGAAAAAAATGTATAGTAAACTATTTAAGAACCCTTCATTCATAAATAATTACCACATTGGAAAAGTCTGCATCCTACGTGTATGAAACACAATGTGGTGAGAGACCAGTTTATTTGGGTCTCCAAACTGTGTTTTAAGAATTTGGATTTTACTTTGGAAACAGAAAATATGATCAATTTATTTTTAGAGTTTAAAATAGGAACAGAGTGGTATATAAACCTAAGTCATCCTCTAGCCCTTAGGGATTGAAAATTGGGTAACATTTCGGTAATAATGACTAGGCTCGAACAGGCTCTTGAGCTATTAGCCTAGTAATCTACTATAAACCTATATAGCACTAGAAATTAGTACTTAAAGAGATAGATTTAAGTCTATTTTGATTGATGATATACCTCGATGAATAAGCCAAATAATAACCAAACCTGCATTGGTTAGTTTTATGGGGTGCCCATTAGTGTTGATATTGGGATCATCATGGAAATCACTAAATCTAATTGGAAGATAATTTTAGGCAGCAGTGATTTGGCAAGGGTAGTAGGCATGCAACTTAACTTTGCCTACAAGAAAACAAAAACTCAAAAAGACATTATAGAAAGAGAACCTAGTCCTATTGTGGGTGTGATTTCTACTAAATCAAAAGGCGCATATCCTTGCAAGATATATAAATGTGAATATATTTATAAAGACTCAGATGTTTATGTTTCACACTTAAATTTTAGCAACGCTATTAAACAGGGTTTTAATTGTATAAGAACAGAGTGGTTTATGTTACCCTGCTTATAAGCTGTGAAAGTTTTAACACTTAAAAAACAAGATTTTATCACACTGTATATGTGAACACATATTCATCATTCAAAAAGGCAACACAAATATTTATTTATATATATATATATATTTCTTTGTTTACCAGGAAAGTCTGACTGGGTAATACCCATTTTCAGCAGAGGCCTGGGGAGAAAAGCTCCATTTGTTTACATTGAATTATACTTAGTTCCAGTTAAACACAGAGTTGTTACATTTCTATTTACATTTATACATTTACAGTAGATACATTTATACATTCTAAGATTTTACAGACGTAGAAGTTACTAAAGAGAAAGCCCATGTGCAACTTAGTGGATTGTACAGGCAGCAGTCATGTTTAAAAATTGTTTTGTCATTTCATTGAGTGTTTGAGAGTATTCTGTTTAAGGAGAGTATTTGGAGATTATCATCCGGTAACCCCCAAAGTCTTAACCTGGTGATGAGCCTGTGCAGGACTGGAACTGGTTAGAATGTTGTTTAAGCAGTGTTTTAAAACTATGATTGTTGGAGAGAGTTACTTGTGTGGGGATACTATTCAAGAGTTCAGCAACTTATTGAGAATAGAGCGAATCTCCTGCAACATTATCTGACTTATTTGTAAGTAGTAAGAATTTGTTACTAGAACAGAGGTCCCTTGCTGGACAGTAGGGCTGTAATACGTTTTGTAGTGCAGAGCATTTTTCTGAATCATGAATGAATTTGTGTGCTGTACTTATTGTGAATAATACTTTGTATAAACATAGTTTGCTATTTAAAATGTTTAATACATTTCTATTGCTGTTCTGGACATAAGTTCACCAAATATTAAAAATGGGGATCCATATAATCTGCTAAATGTCAAAGAGCTGAAATGTTAGTTATATTTAATGCCTGTATAAATCCAGGTCTTAGTGATCATGTAAATATTTAAGCAATAATCCATGAGTGTGCATGGGTATATCCAAGGTTGGTATGATTTGATCATTGGGGTGAATGTTTACCTACAATAATATGAAACCTTTTTAATGTATTTATTAGCCATCATTATCTTGTTATTGGTAGTTTTATGATAAGTGATTTTGATCACTACATATTAAAATGAGCTATTGCTAACTTACTCTTTCTGATGATGTTCAGATATATCAAAGTGAAAAAAGTGCTGAACATATAATAAAGGTTTTGTTTCCCCATTTGTGAAGGGATTTTTTTTTTGGTTTAATCTATGATAGAAAAATGTGGCAGAGCAAAGAATATAACAGCTTTTAAAGCAGTAAGCTCCAAAGAAGGGAAACAGTCCAACAATATCAGCTAAACCACAAAATCAATTTCCCTGGCGATGGAATCAAAGTATCTGGAATCAGTTTGAAGTTTGCATATAAATAGACTTTATTATAGTTTGTTAAGCGCTTTCATCTAACAGTAACTAGATTTCCTCAGAACAAATGACTGCCTTTTGGCTACCAGTATATATAGAGTGTTTAATCAAAAAATTAACCAATTTAATTAATCAGTTTCACAACATTTTAAAGTGCTAGTGCAATAAAAACCTTGGTAATACTGTTAAAACTTGTTTAAAATACATACTCTGAATAAAAAACACATGTTGTATAAACAATTCATTGCATTTCCACATGTCTATAATATTATACATCCTATGTTTTTGTATTTTTGTATATTTGTATGTGTGAACCATACATATATATAGATATATTTTTTGATGTATGTAAATAAATATTGAACAAATGCATATTAATAATAACAATCATTTCTAATAAAATCATAAAACTGATGTGAGGAACCTTTACCCTTCTACAATATGTGGGGCTTAATAACAAATAAAAAATCTAAATGAAATGACAAACAGCTTGTGTAACATTTACCATACCCCTTTATTTTAATGTCTTAATATAATATAGTATAATATAATATAATATACTATAATATACTTCCTACCCGTCTACCCATCATTAACCAAGATAGGCTTCACTGATATATGATCATTTAGTCCTGGTGGAGAAGATGCATTTAGTTTTATTTGCCATCTGGTCTCTAACTCTCCCAGTTTTTTCCTAATGTTTCCTCCTCTAGGGTTCACTATGGCTATATCTAATATGGCAAAATAAAACATTTTACAACTAGTGCTTTCTTGCAAATGTCTCCACAGGGCATTTTTGGCATCTTTCTTTTTAATACAATAATAATGATCATATATCCTTTGCCTTAAAGTCCTATCTGTTTTTCTATGATAGAAAAATGTGGCAGAGCAAAGAATATAACAGCTTTTAAAGCAGGTTGTTCTTCAGAGGGACACTTCATTTATACAAATAGTGTATTTGACAGTGTCAAATTGTTTTAAATGGTTTGAAAGGCTTTGATAGCTGCTAAAAACTTTTTTTTCTTTTTTTTTCTGTAATTGGTAGTACATGGAACAGAGAAAGTTCTGTTTACTACAAAGGCATAACCCTAATTATATATTCTCAACATGGATGCCAAGATTCACTGCTCAGTCTTCACTTTCAAGGTGAATTGCTTGGTGTCCATGTCTCAAAAATGTAATAAGTTGGTTATGAACAGTGACCCACTCATAAGCATCTATATTTATATTTTCATAATGAAGGGAACTGCATATCCCAGGCAGATGGCATGCAAAAAGTCACAGTGGTAGACAGAAAACTACATTATCATTGTCCGCAAGAATGCACTACAGTGGAACCATCACTATTCATTTATTAGTCATTATGAAAATGTGCTACTTTGTTATTAGTTGGACCCTTAAATGATGACTCTGGATATTTTTACAACATATTCTAGTCCTAATGCAAAAACAACGTACTGGCTATTATCATTCTAAAGAAGAGATTTTTGTTTATTTATTTGTTTTTATGAACAGCACAGCTGTTTGTACCATTTTAACAGTATTTATCGCGCACAAGATATTCTATATTTGCTTGGTTTTACCTTTTAACTGGATTTTTCAGGAAGGGCTTAGTAATCTGAACATGTATTTTATCTGCTAAATGTGTAGGATTATACAGTTCCTATGTGTGAATGAGTCAAAATAGTTCTGTTTTATGTAGTTTGCCTGCTGTTAGAACAATCATTCAGAAGAAAGCTCCTAGTGCCATGTCCTTCTGTGATGTGCAAGTTGAAAAGTTTCTGCAAGGTGCTATTCTTTTCAAACTAACTCGTCTGTTTGCGTTTTGGTTTGGACTTTGATAATTTTTTTAACATTTAACGTCTGAACTTCCCAATCCAACGAACTTATTTCAAGCTAATAAATGATTTCTAGTGTGTCCGAAAATGCTGAGATATTTCAAATTATGCTATTTTAAAGAGATAGATATATTTCAGAATGCTTAGAGATCTGCATGTTCTGTTGTGTTTTGTCAAGACAGATGTACTGCATAACTTCTAATATTGTTAAAAGCACTGATTTGGTATTGTATTACCTCAATCATCCCTTTCTTCTTTGTTCATAGAAAATTCAAATAGCTATTCTTGAATTTAAAAAAGTGCTAATTTAAGGTAGAAATTAGCTCATGGAAGGTAGAAATGTATTTTTCTGCTGAAGTTGGCTTTCTACAATTTGCTGTAGTGTTTAAAAATGTTTTCCATTTTGCTGATTATTTAAAAGATCAGTCTGATAAGAAAAACTGATCTCCAGTTTTTACCGGCATGGAGTTTGTGTGTTTTTGCCATGTATTTGTGAGTTTTCTCAGCGTACTCTGATTTCTTCACGCACTAAAAGGTATGCTTGTTAATGGGCTACTCTAAAGTGTCCATATATATGACATTTAGCATTTCCTTTGTTAAATGCATTATGACTGAAGTGGATTCTTGATGAACAATTCACTTACATTTTAATAAATGGAATCAAGTACATTAAATTCCTTAAATCTGTATATCTGGGTAAAATACACGGAACAAGTTATACAGATTTGGATTTGTTGTTGATGTCCTTCTTTAATGGAATCTTGATGTTCAAATAAATTTCACAGCTGAAATTTTCTTTTGTTTTTTTTTTTTTTTAGTTTTTGCCTCAAACTGTACAGAAGCATTTTATGAAATGAATAAGATAGCAACCAGCTTTACTAATATTTTAAAGTGCCGAGAATGGGAAAATGTGCCTTTCAAACACACACTGTGATTCTTATGGGTTTCTATACAATAAGTACAAAATAAAATATAATATATACAAAATCAAAGATAATTGAGCCCTGGGAAAAGAAATGCATTTTGATGGTTTTCTTGATTTTGGAGCTATACATTTATTTTTGTACTTGTTTATGTGACATGGTTCAATAGGTTACATCTGTGCTAAATACATGTCTCAGAGTAATGAAAGAACACAAGTGCTGAATGTTTGGTCACTAGAAATATGGTAAACAGCAGTAAAGCTAGAGAATGCTGTTAAAACACTCATATCTCTCCATTTATTTTACATTACTTAATATATATACACATACACACATATATCTATATAAGGTATGTCAGAAGGCAGGCACTTTTTAAAAGAGAATATCTTTTCTGAGAATATGAATGGAAACATCAGCATCCCTCCCACAGCCTTTGAATACTTTTTGGGGAAGATGTAAGATCCTTGCTTTCGAAGATAAATTCTATAGGTACTGCTCCAGTTAGTTTATTCTTCAGTACCATGATGTCTCAGAGGATCACTGCTCTTCTTTTAGGTCTTGGTCCTTATAAGATAAATCATGTGAGAGGAGACACTGTACAAGTAGGTTTGTAGTAAGTTTCATTGGGCAGAGGTTTTTCCTGGTCTGAAGCCTCTCCTTTCATGCCATTCAATGTTTCTTTAGGCTACACCAGCCACTCAGACCAGTGGATTCTATATTCCTTCTCTTCTTTCTTTCCTGAATTTAAGGAAGATTTGCAAAATTCTTCAGGATATGGAAAGACATTTCTTTACTTCCACAGCTGATGTTTATACTGAATGAAGTTTACAAGGCAGAGTTTTCTACCAAGTATCATTTTTTATCCACTGTCCCAGCCTTCATTTAAGGACTAGGGTCCTTCTAAGAAGCATGCAAAAAAGAGCAACACCTTTCCCCTTTGTTTTTCTTTTACCTGTCTTAATAAATGTGTCCTAGTGTGAAACTTTGGGATGGTATCACTTCAGTATGGCTAGTCGTACTAGATGTGAAGTACACCTATGGGCACATTAAAAATTGTGAGCCTCGTGGTGGTGGTAGGTGTTTTCCTTTCAGGATCATAGAAAGTTACTAGGCTATTGGTCCTGAGGCCATTACAAGCCTAACCAAGAATTGTGCCCATGTTCCGATAAGTCAGAACCTGATGCCCCTGACCAGCAGGAACACAAGTGGAATCCCAGGGGTGTATTTTCTGTTCTCCATCCAGTTATCCGTTTTGTACTTAAAAAGGGATAATGAGGTACCCTGCTTGATGTGGAGAAGGTGTCTATTTCATTGAAGGGGGAGTCTCTGGGACACAAATCTGTCCCACCAACAAGTTTTATTGATGTCACACACCAGTTTGAGGTCACACGTATGGGTTACTTGAGTGGAGCTTGACTTGCAGATATGCAGCAGTCCCATCAAGGCAGGGTCTGAGATTGCTTTGTATGCCACACAGAGGTCACCTCTGAGGAGTTTGTATGAGATTGAGTAGAGGGACAGAGCATTTAGCCTATCTGTGTAGGGTAGATGTTTGAGTGATTGTCCTGCTGAGGAATCTCTGTGGTCTCTTTAGCTGTCGCATGTGCTTTATGAGGTACATGCTGAAAGGGGTGTTGTACTCAATAATGGGTCTTATAAGGGAAGAATACAGGGATGTTATGACCTCCTTGTCCCTGGATGAAATTCCCTTCCTAATGAGATGGGCCATGAAGAAAGCCTTCCATACAACGAAGGCAATATGGTCAAAAGTCAGGTTGCTATCAACCTGGGTACTCAAGTCCCCTCACAACTGATTGCATGCTTAGGACCTTGTACCTTGGAACATACTCCTGTTAAAATCTAGTTTTTCTGCATGGAAGAGATTTTTCTGTTTGTTACAAATAGAAAACCTCAAACTCTTAGAAAAAGATTTCTCTACTGTTCCTCTCTAACTTATCTTGCTAGGATCATTGGTCCACACTGTCTCTGCATCTGTTCTTAGAGCCTTCTGTGGTATTTTGATCTCCAGTTTACGTTTTTCTTGAAGCTGTCTTCTGGTCATACCTCTCAACTGTCCAGATTTTTACAGAATGTCCAGATTTTTGCCTCATATTTTTGGTCTGTTCCTCTTAAAATTTGTGGATTTCTAACAAATCAGTGAGGACTGAATTCTCTAAATAATGACAGACATTTGAGTTTCAAGATTCATAGTCTTTAAAAAATGC
The DNA here is from genome assembly GCF_019279795.1 of Protopterus annectens. NCBI lineage: Eukaryota > Metazoa > Chordata > Ceratodontiformes > Protopteridae > Protopterus > Protopterus annectens. Next base: position 462,990,312 of record NC_056725.1, read on the forward strand.
ATGCTAACAAATATAGGAGCAATGTCTAAATTTGTCTTGATGTTTGTGTGTTTACCCCCCATTATTGTTGGCTTTGTCCAGATTTCATGTGCTAAGAGGTTGAGAGGTACGCATTCTGGTGGATTTGATTTATTCACCTCTATCCAAGGCACTCAACAGCATTTTTTCTTTGAGGTATAATAGAAGGACTGGCATATCTAGGTGTTAGATCCTTCTTCATTCACATACAAAATAAGTCAGTGTTCTTCAGAAGTCTTCTTCAACCATCTTCTTTTCAATGTTTTTACATCCTCTTTGTTAAGGACCCCTAACATTTTATATACTGTATTTAGTTATAGCAACTTTGGTGCTACTGTTGCACCTCTGAATTTTCATCATAAACCTCAGTCACACCTACATCATTCATATCTTTGGTAGATTGATAATGGTGTATTCTAATACCATGAAATGTGCTGTAATGCACTGTGACAACAACAATAAATTATATCCATAAGCAATCAATAATATGGTTGTTCACCCAATGGACCATTATAAATAACAAGGGGTCTTTGCTGACATTAGGTTCTCTTTTGGATATAATTATTTATGTACATTTGATTACCAGGTAGTGTCCAACTGGGCCAATAGCCATGTTCAGCAGAGACCCAGGGAGAAAAGCTCCAAAAAGTTACATAATTACATATTTAGTACAATAAGATAAAAAGGATAAAAGCAATGCAAAACAAAAATTTAAAATTTGCATACAGTTAAACATAAGTTAAAAAATGTACATGTAAATAAACACAAAAAATTCAGGATATAACCATATTTCAAAAGTAATGAACATCAAATTAGAAATCAGAAAGTTTTTTTTTTACATAAAATATATTTTACATAGTTAGATTTTCATCATTATACAATATGCATAATGCAGCCAAAGATGTTTCTTCACATAAGACAGTTCACCTTCTTCCCTTATACCACATCCTTGTAGAGCCCATCATTTAATATAATATCCTGTTTTGCTTATATTTGTTGTCTGATATTAAAAGCATTGAAAGGGCACATAAAACTTCAAAGTGATTGGCCATGCTCTATACCTATTGTTAGAAATATATGTTATTCTATGAGTTGTTTTGAATGTGTTCAGTTATGCTCATTTACTATCACTTACTCAGGTTTGGGGATTGTTAAACTCTGTTTACTTTCATTTATTTGGGCTCAAGTCTAACATATTTACACCCATTATGAATAAAACTGATATTTCTCATGTGGATGTAGACTTCAGCTATTATGCACTGAAAATTGGAAACGCCGAAAAGTTGTATTACAATGAGAACCAGTAAATAACAATATTAAATCAGAATTATTCCCTTAATGAGCAGGTAGAATGAGAAATGCTGTTCCAACTTCATTAAATCCTCATATTCATTAATAAGCTTTAACAACAAGCTTGATATGTGGGTTGTTAAGGCTAGATTCAAAACTCAAATCAAAGGATAGTGCTCCATCTGTGAGCTCCGCATTTAGTCAAGAGCTTGTGATACAGACAAATTGTAACAGAGTAACACTGACAATATACTGTCTGTTTTCCTTCTGTCAAAGTGCATTATCTAGTCGATACAGTTACTTGCCAGGGAGAGTCTGCTCTTATAGGAATGGATCAGGGGCCTGCCTCTCCTTTCACAGTCCTCTCTTGGAATATTACTCTCCTGCTACCAGTAACCTCAGCTAGGTGTGTATCTGAAGAGCAAACTGATTTCTTCCATCTTATTTTTTTCTTAAGGATGCAATGTCTTTGTCTAGTAATCCAGTCTTTATGTTAAAAGTGATATTTGCAATAGCTTTTAATCCAAGAAATCATTTACCATCCTATCATCTTCAATCTCAAATCCCAGGGAAGAGGATGTTAAACTTGATGGTTCCAGTAAGAAACCAGGACATTAGATTTTCCAAATTCCTCTTTGTTTTGTTTATTTAATGAAGCTGCTGTCTCTTGTGCATAACCATGCTATTTCCAGATGGTTTTCAGACTTCATTGGATTTTCACATGGGTCCTGTGTCCAGGCCCATTTAGGGCTATGCTAGTGCCCAGTCTATTAAGGGATTGCACATTTGGCTGTTTTCTTTGCAAGGATGTTGATCAGCACATTTCTGTAACAATAGAAAAGGTTGTCTATGCACGCTTTCACCAAACATTACAAGCTAGATTGTCAGTCATGAATTAGAGGAGGTTTTGTGCAAGTAATCCTTTGAGATATGATCAACTCCTCCATGGCGTAAATGTTTAGCTTATCATTCTTCTGTTATCTTATGACTGTACAGATACACAAGGGAAATAATATGGTACCATTACTTGTGCACTCCTTGTAACAGTAGACATGTGACTTCAGTTGTGCCCACAGTCTTTGTTCTCTCCCTCCACCCCACCCCACCCCCCACCCCCGTTGTAGAGGATAAAGTGATTGTTACTGCATGGACAGAGTTGCTTTTGTCAGCATTGTCAGCTGGGACCACTAGGGTACATCCTATGTAGTTATGTCCTGTTGCCTCAGTGTATCTAACTGATGCCACAGCTGATGTGTGACTATAGAAATATGTTCTTCAGTCCTGTCTGAATCCTATAAATATCAGTGGTCATTAGAAAAAAAAAGACTGTGGCAGCAGTTATGGGACTGGTATAACTGAGGTCCATGTGCTTTAACTGGCTGTCTACATTGTGTATAGTTAATACCTGATGCATTATCGACAGTTGGTAAGCTTGCATACCAGGATTGTCCTGTACAATTTTTGATGCAATATCATAGTATCTTAGAGTAGCCTGTCCTCGATAATTTATTACAGCTTGTAGAGGTAGTAGCTGCAGGCATTAACCTACACATATACTGCATTCGCATTCTTTTTACATTTACATACTGGTTCTACCTCGTAAAAGTCCTGATTTATATGGGCCTTGCCACTGAAAACCTAAACTATTACTCTGTCCTGCAGTCTATTTGCAAGCCACAGTTCCCTTGGCATGTGAGGGGCAGCACAGACAGTCAGATCTACTGTTTAGAAAATTCTGAAAATATCCTGTAATCCCTTTGGAGGACCTTATAACCATATTATTATTGCAGAGACACAAAAAGAGTCATTCTATGAAGAGCTCTTTCACAACTGTACTTTCTTCATCTAATTTTGATGATACAGCTAGCTCACAGATCCATTAATCACATGAGCTAATCCAAAGGGAAAAAATTGTGTTAACAAAAGTTTGCAAAGCAAGAACGTTTAAAGTTAAAAATATACAAAGTTTATCTGTATCATATTTAAATAGCACAATACAACACAAACTGTTTAAAATCTTTTAACACAGAACTGCTTTAAAGTGAAAATCAGCAGGAATTATTTTGACTCAGATTTTGATCTGAAGCATTGAATTTTTGCTATCCCCCCCCCTGTGGACATCATAAAACAGGATGTTTTCAAATGAATGTCATCAGTAAGGAAATGAAAGAAAAATTAACAGTTTTGATTGTAGAATACAAACATACAATACTGATAAACTATGTTTACTCTGAAAGTCAGTTACAACCTGATACACAAGCATTGCAAAAGCAGTGTTCTTTTTTGCAATGCAGAACCACAGACTTTGAGACTGGGACCCAAATGTAAAAGCATCAAACTTGATTTAATAGTGGGAGTTTTGAAATAATCTTCATTATTTTAGGGAGGACTCTGCACCTAGGGGATTGTTTGTAAGAAACATCTGGTTCTGCTAATTATAACTTTTTTATGCTTGTAAGGATGATGTTTATTTCTCTAGAAAATATCATATAATGTTGATGAGTTAAACAATTATATGAAGAGTAAAAACAAGTACAAATAAGCTGAATAGTTATTCTAGCATCATAACATCTAAACAAAGTAAGAAGGACATTGCAGGATCAAATCAGTAGCCTAGACATTTTAATTTAGATATCATTTCAGTAGAGGGAACTAAAACATGCCAGTTGGAAAAGACTTGTAGTGCATGGAGTGCCATGATTGCGCTCCAAATCAGGGAAATTTCAGGCTTGTTAAGTACCTTTCTGACATCAGAAAGGTATTTAACCTTTTGTTAAACAGCCCACATTAAGTTCTGTTTTCACACTAGAGCATCAACAGGGGACAGTGGCCATCACAGACGAGCATCAGTAGACTGTTAAACAGTTGATTCAGCCTTCCAAGAGAAAAGAAAGGTTAAATGAAGTGTTTAACACTTTGTAAAGCTACTCTTCTGTGGCAGCACCTGTCTGTTTGATAGTTGTAAGTGCATTACAGTTGCATACTTACCACTCTTCAGGTTCGTTTCTCTAACTTTTGTAGTACATGGCAGCAGGTAAAGGTCCATGCACTACAAAGAATTACTTTCTAGGTGCGTGCATAAATAGTTTGACAGTCCTTAATTCTAAGATATTCTATGCACAGGTATGTGAATATATAGCTTGACAGTCCTTTAATTTATTTGTTTATCATTTGTTTACCGGGAAAGTCCGACCTGTAGCGAGTCAATTTTCAGCAGAGGCCTGGGGAGAAACGCTCCAGATGCATGCCTTTCTAACGCACCCAGAGGAAACCCACATGAATGAAGGGAGGACAAACAGACTCTGCACAGAAGGCACCCTAAATGAGAATAAAACTGGAGAATCCCTTGCTGTGAGGTGAAAATGCAAACTGCTGCACCAATGTGCCGTCTAATGGAATTGGCAGTAATCTATTATGTACACAAGTATGTATGTTTATAGTTTGGCAGTCCATAATGAAGTGAAGAAATTTAGAAAATGCAAAAGAAGCTCACGTAGTGTAATTGGAACCAAACAAGCATGCTGTCTTTAAACCAGTTTAAGAAATAAATTCACAACAAAAGTACCTTCCAAGGAAAACCTATAGTGAAAACCAGGCTGCTGAATGTTGAAAGAACAAGACTGGAGTTGTTTACAAGAAAAAAACCTGAAAAACATTGTTGAAAACACCACTGGGATCCCCCAGGACATCTTCAGGTACAAGAAAATGTGGTGTGTACTCCCAATGTTCATATATTTTAGAACAAGAAACCATAGTGTTGGACAACTATTGTAATTCTAAAGTCCAAACTTGTATATGGCAACTGCCTTAATAAAGGTGCAATCCACATCACATGCTGTCTCTCTTGCTCAGATTTTTATGCTGGAAAAAAGGAGAGACAGCTTAAAAAGAGAATTTATGAACATAATTATGATATGATGAGATAAAACAAAGGTAGTTCACATTATAAACATTTTACTTCTTGCACAAACATCCATAGATTCCACTTTGGCATTTTAGAAAGTGTTTCAAGAAATGAACAGGAGGTCCTTGGGAAGTCCTTTGGAAAAAAGAGAGTTGTACTGGGAAATTAATTTGAATGTTTCAGCATACCCAGGAATCAATGACTCTATTTCTAGTAATTACTTCTGCCCTAAAGCTAAAAGCTTTAAAACATTAATGCTGTATAGCTTCTACTAGTTTCATCAGTCTTAAAATTTTTACTTGTTTTCAAACCAATTAGACATATGCACTTTTGTTATGTTTCTTCTTACATTCCTTTTTACTGCACTGTATTATATATATATATATATATATATATATATATATATATATATATAGATGCATTTTTTAACATATTATTTTTGTATGAGCTTTTTACACTTATTTTGTTTTTCTGAATTCATCATATAAATTGTATTCTTAGATATTTTACTTTTTAACATTCATAGGTTCATAGGTAGGTACTAGGATATCTGCCCGAAGGCATTTATAAGCCTAGCTAGAATGTGTTGGCTTTCGCCACACCCTTAGATTAGTTCCCTGTGTCTCTATCCAGCAGAGCCACTGAAGTGATCCCCGGGGTAAACTTTCTATTTCCCATCCACTCGTCAAGGTTTCTCTTGAAGAGTGCTAGTGAGAAGCTCTGCCTAATGTAGATTGGAATCTTGTTCCAAAGCATGGGAAGTCTCTGGGACAGGAATCTATCCCTCTACCACGTCCTATTTATTGTTGTGGTGAGGTTTAGATCACTAGAGCATGTGGCTCAAGGGGATAAGGTTTTCTTTAGGTGGAGCATGTCCATCAATTCTGGGTTGGACATTGCCTTGTATGTCAGGCAGAGATCACCTCTGAGCAGGCAGTATGCAACCGAGTACAGCTGGAGTTTCTTCAGTCGAGCTGCATAGGGCGTCTGTTTGAAGCCAGTGATCATCTTGGTGAGGTACATCTGTGGTCTTTCCAGCTGTTGCAGGTGTCTTGTAATGTACATCCCAAATGGGAAGTCGTACTCGATGATGGGTCTGATGTGTGATGAGTAGAGGGGCACAATGACCTCTTTTGATCTGAATGCAAACCCTTTTGTGATTAGGTGGGCCACATAGAAGGATTTTCTAACCATTTTGGCAATGTGATTATCAAGGGAGAGATTACTATCTACTTGGGTCCCCAGATCCCTTATTACGTTTTCTGTATTTAGGAGACTAACACCTATGTGGTAGTTTGTGGGTACTTTGTTATTTCCAAAGGGAATAACTATGCACTTTTTGGCATTTAGCTTAAGGCCATGATTTTGACACCAGGTATCCATCTCTGTGAGACCCTTTTGGAGGATGTCTGTGTCAGCCAGTGAGTCAATTATAGCCCCTAGTTTGCAGTCGTCTGTGAACTTGGTCAGCCATAGTCCTCCTGTGCTTGTCTGTACCTCTGAGAAGTATATGCTGAACAGGAGGGGTCCTAGGACTGAGCCCTGGGGAATGCCACTTGTAACCAGTTTAGAGTCAGACCTAGCTCCAGCAGCTCTCACCATGTGGGTTCTGTCCGTGAACCAACTGGCAACTCATCTTGTGACATAGGGGTTTATGTTCAGGCTGGTGAGCTTGTCTATAATACCAGAATGGGGAATGTTGTTGAAGGCCTTTGTGAGGTCTAGGTAGGCTGTATGTACCACCTTTCCCTCATCTATAGCCTTGGTAACTGTATCAAAGAAGTCCACCAGGTTTAGGAGGTATGATCTGCCCTTAACAAAGCCGAACTGGGTAGGGTCCAGTGTTTGGAGATTCCCAATGTCTCTGTTAATGAGTTCCATGATGATGCACTCCATAGCCTTGCAGACCGAGCTAGTCAGGCTTATAGGGAAATAGTTCCCAGGGTCTGTTGTGGCTCCACCTTTGTGGAGTGGAATAACCATTGCTGTGCACCACTCTATGGGTATGTAGCCTGTGGTGGGGCTGAATTTGAACAGTGTGTTTAGGTGAGGGGTTAGTTCGTCTTTGAGCTCATGTTTGATGTAGCCTGGGACACTGTCCAGTCCCATTGATGCTGTGTTTTTGGCTTTGGAGAGGGCTATTTTAACCTGAGTGTCTGTGATTTCAGGGGTTCTACATTCTTCTGGTATGGTTATGGGCCCTTTTGGGGTAGAGAGGGGGGTGACGTTTGCACTGGACCTGTCTGCCAGGATGTTGGCAATATCGGTTGGTTCAATGTATTTTGTGCCATTCTGCACTAACTCTGAGCAGATCTGAGCATTGCCACTTAGATTCTTGACATAGCTAAAGAATGTCTTGTGGTTATCTTTGGAGTCTTTGGCAAGTTTTCTTTCAAAGCTCACCTTGGACGATTTTATGAGGAATTGTAGTTTCTTGCTGATACTGATCAGGGATGTCTTCACTTCTTGGGGTTTTACTCTTTTCTGTACTAGTTTCCTTCTTCTATTGTATAGCTTGTTTATGGCAGGGGTCCACCAGACTGGTTTCCTTTTCTTAGAGGAGTAAGTCTTGGTTTTGCTTGGGATAGCACGATCCACGCATTCTTGTAAGTGCCCATAGAATGCATTAGTAAAGGATTTTGCAGCTTGGACAGCGTTATCATTTAGCATGGGGGCTTTAAAACTTTCCACCTCCGTCTTAAGTAACGTGAAGTTTGCTTTTGAAATGTTTTTCACTGTGGTTTCCTTGTCCAGGGGTGGGGTCGGAATGTGGATATCCAAAGTGATTTGTTTATGGTCAGATCTAACAAGCAAGGGGTTGACCTCCGGTGTGGAACACCGGTCGCCCATGTTGGTGATGACCAGGTCCACTATGTTGTCACCTCTGGTGGGAGTGTTGACCACTTGCCCCAGGGCTTGTATTTGCACAAGCTTTTTTGGACTGCAGCAGATCTCACAGGAAGTTTTAATTAGAAGTTTTAACTCAGACCCATTATTTATGTAAATTTACTCTATCTTATTGGTGGCTTTTAATGTCACATGGCAGTCTTTTCAGATACTTAAACTGTGCATTTTTAATTAACCTTGGTTCTGAAGAAGTCAAATTATTGCTTACAGGGGCGAAAGTGCTAAACCCAATTTTTTATTCCAAATAAAGTAAAGGTATTGCTACAGCTACAGCTTTGTTTTTCTAACACCCAGCAGCCTGTTTTTTTTTTTTTGGAAGATACTGTTGTTGTGAATGTAATACTCAAACTGTATAAATGCAACAAATCCAAAGCAGCATCCCACAAACCACCAAGAATAGGAAAGCCAGTGATAAAAAAAACTGCATTTATTACAAAACAATAAAACAATCGAAAACTCTCAATTTTCGATTGTTTTATTGTTTTGTAATAAATCCAGTATTTTTTATTACTGGCCTTCCTATTCTCTGTAGTTCGTTTAATACTCAAACTAGTTTAAGGCAGTGTGTGCTACAACTACATCCTTGTTCTTTCAACACTCAGCAGCCTGGTTTTTCACTACAGGTTTTCTTTGGAAGGTACTGTTGTGAATTTATTACTTAAATTGGTTTAAAGACAGTGTGCTTGTTTGGTTCCGACTATACTATGTGAGCTTCTTTTGCATTTTCTGAGGTTTTCATTGAGCCGCTTAGACACTTGCTCAGTTTTTGCTCTTTCTAAGTAAAGACAGTTTATCATACTTATGTAGTATTGATTCAGCACCATTCTTAAGAATGAAAGGAAAACAAGGGTTCATTTAATGTCTACATATCATTTCCAATATTTATGAGACTTATTGCAGGAGATGAACGTCATGTAATTAAATGTCTGTTTATCAAAGTCAGATATGAATTGTGAGTACATATACTAAGAGAAAAGCACAGCTGTTTAAGTAAAACTTATCAAAATGTTAGATGTTTGAATAATCACAGTTGCAATAGCCTTAGCTATATGGGTTACATCCTGCTATGGCTTCAACAGATGGCCAGCTTCCAAAGCTTAAGTGTACCTTCCATGTTCACAAACTATTATCAGCTCAGGTAGGGTGAAAAAATCAAAAACCTGGGTGCCAAATCCTTCAGACCTTTCATACCAACTTAGAAAAGCTGGTTAGAGCCCTAAAAAAAAGGTCAACACTATGTACATTATAAAAAAAAAAAAAAAAAAATAGTCCTCACCCTGGATAAAAAAATATACACAATAAAGGGAATGGGTGGAGGGAGGGACTACTGCAACAGTGATCATTCAAAAATCTACTATTATGGTAAGTTTACTTACACAACTGTACTATGTTCATCATTTGATCACTGCTGCGGTACATTTAGCTATATGAGTAGACTGAAGTAGAGTACAATGACTGGGAGAAAGAAGGATGAGGCCCTCTGGGTTCATAAAAGATTACTAGGCTAATAGCTTAAGGGCCCTTACACGCCTAGCCAATATAACCCAATTTTACCTAATATATTGCCCCTAGGGGCAAGCAGATAGCATGGATCTGTGCCTGTGCATTGAGTATCTTACAGATTGCCCCTGTCCATAATGGAAATAGGTACTACTCCAGATGTGAATTTGCAATTCCCCATCCATTTATCCAAATTGCATTTGAAGAGGGCCAGGGAAGGGCTCTGCTTAATGTGAATAGGATGCCTGCTCCAAAGAAAGGGCAATCTCTGAGACATATATTGGTCTCCCCAGCATGTTTTGTTCGAGTTGCTGACTACGTTTAGATCCCTAGATTGGGTGACCCTCATGCTGTTTCACTTGTGAATGTGTAGCAGCTCCATCAGGGTGGGATTTGTGACTGTCTTGTAGGTCAGGCATAGGTTACCCCTTAACAGTCAGTAGGAGACAGAGTAAAGGGATAGGGCTTTTAGTGTATCCGCATAGTTCATGTTGTTTATACCCTGTATTTTCCTTGTGAGAAACCTCTGAGGTCACTCCAGCTGCTGTAAGTGCATAGTCAAATGCATGCCAAATGGTGCATTGTACTCGATTATTGGTCTAATGAGGGCTGAGTACAGCAGGACTATAATTTGTTGGATCTGGATGCCATACATTTACTTTTAAGTTATGCCACATAAAAGGGCTTCCTCACCACTGTGAATATATGGCAGTCAAAGTTCAGGCTACAATTTATCTGTGTACCAAGATCTCTCACCTCTGAGTCTATGATCTTTCACCTCTGAGTCTACTCTTAGAGATGTGCATTGATATTGTAATCTCCAGGGATATTTGATTTCGCAAAGGGTATGATAATGCATTTTTCATATTTAGTTTTAGGCCATGGTTCTAGTACCAATCATTTGTCTGATCTAGACCCTTCTGAAGGATATCTTCATCACTGGGGGATTCAGTTACTGTTTACAGCATGCAGTCATTGCAAACTTTGTCATCCAGAGAACTTCCACATTAGCCTTGACTTGACTTGAGAAGTATATTCCAAACAGCAGTCATCCCAGCAGTGAGCCCTGTGACACACCACTAGTAACTGGCCTCTTGCTTGATCTGTATTCACAAACTTTAACCATGTGTCTTGTCCCTGAGTCAATTGGGTATCCATCTGGTGATGTAGGATTTTTGCCCAGTTTTGTGTGTTTATTTATAACATCTAAGTAGGGAATTGTGACAAATGCCTTGGCCAGGTCAAGGTGGGTGGTATGTACTGTTTTTACCATCATCCATGACGTCAGTGACTTTCTCAAAGAAATCCAACAGATTCAGTAGTCATGACCTGACCATGACAAAGCTGAATTGGGCTGGGTTTAGTATCTGGATGTTTCCTATGTCATTATTTATCAGGTCCATGATTATTCTTTCGCTTGCCTAACATATAAGACTCATCAAACTTATGGGTCTGTAATTTCCTGGGCAGTAGATGGTCTCCATTTATGCAGAGAGATGACTGTTGCTGTCCTCCACTCTATCAAGACAAAGCCAGTCTGGAGCCTGTAGTTAAATAGAGATCCTAATGGGCCTGATAAGTCCTGATTTAAACTGTTTAATAGGCAACCTGATATATTATCAGGCTCCACTGAAGTTGTGTTTTTACCTTTGGAGAGTGCAGTGGCAACCTATTCTTTGGTGCTAACTGGCAGTGGAGTAGTGGAGGGTATTTCTTAGAAGAGAACTGTGGGTGATGGGAAGGTGAAATTTGAGCTGAATTGGTTGGCCACAAGATTTGTTATATCTTCTGAATGAGTATAGGTGATGCCGTCTACAACCAATTCTGCACATTGTTGGATGTTGCCCTTAAGACTGCAGACATAACTGAAAAATGCCTTATGGTTATCCTTAGCTTTGGAGGCTAGTTTGACCTCTAAGTCTACTTTCAAAGACTTGAATAGTTCTCTGATTTGCTTATTAGACTAATAAGGGACTTTTTGTTATGCTGTGTACATTCCCTCTTATTTCTCAACAGGATTTTCTTTCTTTTGTTGTACAACCTATTAGTACCAGGGGTCCACCAAGGTGGCTTGTTTTTGTGCCATTTTATACACTTGTTTATATGGTCATACAGGGCTTTTGTGTATGCCTCTGCATAAGTTCCTGTGTTTTTTTTAGATTTCGGGGAGCTTGGAAACTAGCTTCACTGTCCCTTAATAAGGAATTTACCATAGATAACTTCTTCAAGTTTTTAGGGTTATGTGGGAGACTAGTTTTACCTTTATCTCAACAGAGACCACTTTGTGATCTGATCTTACCAGTGAGGACATCACACTAGGGAGGGTGCAGCACTCTTTCATATTTGTGAGTACCAGATCTAGGATATTTGTTCCACTACTGCGAATCCAGACAACTGCTCCAGGGCATTTGAATTTACAAAGTTAAGAAATCTTTGGGCTTGCATGTTAGTGGTCATGTATGCTTCCCAATAAAGGAGGGTAGTTAAAATCACCCATTAGTATGGTATTGAGCTGGATGGTGAGGGATTCTAGTAACTTTAGGTATGATGCTTGGGTTTCCTGGTTCATGATGTGGGGCCTGTAGCTAGCAAGTATACAGTAATGGATTCTTCTCTTGGTTAATTGGACATGGAGTAGCTCAAGCCTGTCATATTGTTTGACCAGCCTTGAGGTGTACTTATCCTTTATGTAGATAGATATATATCTGCCTTTTGTTCTTTTGTGTTCAGTGGGTGGTCAGAATGTATGAAAAGCACAATAACCATGCACCGCTGGAGTGCTTTCCTTAGCTTTGAACCATGTTTTAGTAACTGCACAGATGTCAGCATTCTCCAGGGGGAGGAGAGCTTCCAGGGAGTGCAGTTTCTCGTCGAGGCTCCTAGCATTGAGCATTAACACCTTTAGCTTGTCCTGAGTAGCTTTTGTTGTTTTGGAAGGTTTGTCCATTTGGCAATGCCTGAAAAAAGCACAGTAGGGGTGAATAATGTTTTACCAATACCTGCAAGCTTAGAGGAGACAGGTGAAGACCATCCCTAGCAAAGCAACTTGGCCTGTCAACCATGTCCTCCCAGGCTGGCAAGTATTTCAACCCCTTGGAATGGTACCAGTAGCTAAGGCAATTGTTAATGTTGATCATTTTCTGCTGGTATCATGGCATCATCCTTGGAGACAGTAGAATGCTGCTCAATGCTAGGCTCATACCTGCCTGTGACATATTATGAGAGCTAAATCATACTTCTCTATATATAGTCCAAGGAGGTACATCTCAGATCATTCATGCCCACATGGACTATAACTGAGTCATAGTGGTACTTAGGGGTAAGAGATCTGAGTGCTTATGTGATCTGGTGAATCCTGGCCCCAGACAGGCAAGTAGTTGTAGCCTTCCCCTCATCCAGCCTGGTAAGAGGGACATCAGTGTGCCTCACAATGGAGTCTCCTATGACCGGAATGTTGGGTGGTGAAGTGTTTCACCTTATGGGCTTGGTAGATGAGGCACACTGAGATGTGACTATATGTGCTATAGCCACATCTCTGGAGAATGGTCCTAGCAAAGCCTATTCTAGACTTGGAAAAGGTATCTAGTTTGTAGTGCTTTGTAAAATTATGTACAGATGACCAAGTTGTTGTTTCTAGAATTCTTCTAGAATCCAAAGGTTTTCCAAAAATCCACTGATGAAGCCCAGGTCCTGGTAGAGTGTGCCTTGACCCTTGGAATTGCCTTGTTGTGGTGGGTAAAACAAAACGTAAATAGCATGAGACAACCATTTGAAGACAATCTGCTTTAACACAGGCTGTCGTATTTTCTTACCTTCATAAAAATGAATAACTGATCAGAGTCTCTCAAGGTTTTAGCTCTGTCTAGATAATGTCTGAGTTGTTTATATATTTCCATAGAATAAAGATTCCTTCCTTACTCATTTTTAGGTCCTGGAAAAAAGACAGAGAGGTGGAAGGCTTGGCCCAAAGTAAACTTGGATACCACTTTAGTATAAATAAAGAATTAGTTCTCAAAGAAACCCTACCTTTGTGGAAAATGAGATAAAGATGACTCACCATAAGAGCCTGCAATTCAGACACTCTTCTTTTAAAAGTCAGAATAATCAGTAAAACTGTTTTCCACATTATGAACCTCAAATCAGCCTGATTGGCTGGTCCAAATGGAGCCATAGATAACTTTTCCAAAACAAAGTTGAGTTACCAAGGAGGAGGCACCTGTTTTCTAGGTGGCTGGTATAACAAAAGGAAATACTGCTAGCCCAGCTATCTGGAGTTTTGTAAATAATTATATGTCATTTGTAAATACTGATATGATTTATACAGAACTGTATGTTATGTACTGAGACAAAATGTAACCACAGCATGCCCTGCTGGCTTAGAACAGAAATGTATATAAACTATTGTGGCTGTGTAAATGTATATATTTTTAACAGTAGAAACTAGAACACAGATGGTAAACGTACAAAACTTAAGTTGAAATTAAACTGTTTTATGATTGCGCTATAAAAGTTATCTCTTAGTTTCGGTTCAGTACCAGAAAATGTCTAAAGCTAGAAGTTTTTGTATTGTCTTGGAAGAGAAGTAATTATTAGGATTGAGATGCAGAAGTGTTTTATTGTTTTATGACTTCCAGGGTCTTCAAACATCTGAGAGATATGTATTTTCACACAGAGATGTTAAATTCTGTTAGTTTCTGACAAAGGGGGTTTAGCTTGGGAACTGAAAGTCAGATGACAAAAAGTGATGTCATCCAAGCTAACCCAGCAGTTAATATTTGATATTAATTTAAGAACTCTCTCAGAGAGAAAATGTGCATTTTTGCATTTTGTTTTTGATCTAACAAGAACATCCACTCATCACCACCTGCACTTGCCTTGCTCTGTAAGTAATTTTTTGGGCATAATAACTTTTTTAGATTCAGAAAGGAGTATAGTAAAGTGTAGCTTAGATGTTTATTTATTTGAGACTGTCCTGCAATGTTGTTTAAATATTTCCTGTGATTTTGAACTCTCATGTAACTGATTACTTATTTAGTATTGTCTTGTTCTTTTATGATTATTATTATTAAATATATTTAAACCTTTTAATTATGGTTGGTTTGTTTACAGATATTTAAGCTCTTAGAGTACTTGAATATGTATTTGATGACACTGTACAGGCCACTCCTAAATACCCTTGCGCTTGGTCAGACTACCATTCGGATTAAAAGTAACATTACACACCCTTTGGTAAGGGCCTTAAAGTAGCTGATAAGGAGTTCTGGTGGCAGTGATAACTACTTTATAGTTTAGGCAGAAGGGGGCATAGCTAGTAAACCTGTGCCAGCCTTTCCCATGTGTGTGTTTGTGTATAAATCAAATCTCAAAGTGTGTGTGTGTGTGTGTGTGTGTGTGTGTGTGTGTGTGTGTGTGTGTGTGTGTGTGTGTGTGTGTGTGTGTGTGTGTGTGTCAGCTACTTGGGGAGGGACATGAAGCACTGGTTGGACAGAGAGAGTGTTGGGAGGACTTCATTTAGAGCCCTGGCTAAGGACTCAACTCTATAGATGTCCAGTGGGGAGTCTTATTAGGGATCTGGAGAGAGAGGGAGAAACCAGCCCCAGATTGACTGTGGTCTCTGTGTGGTTTAAAGGGAAACTGCAATTTACTGTGTGTGTACTTGTCATCCTCCCATTATATACATCCCCCACTGTTGCCAGTGGTAAGGACTGAGGCTGCTTGATTACTGGGCCAGTGATGGGGTGTCACATATTAATTGTTTTTCAGTGGTGGGATAGCCACATCACATATTAATTGGCTTGTAGTGGTGTCGATATTGAATTCCTGTAGCCTGTAAACAGTGGTCACTAAGGAAGGTGTTTGTACTCTCAATCAGCCACACAGTGAACATTCAGAGTTCATATCACAATTGTTTTTTTTTTTTTGTTAGCTTAGTTAGTCAGAGAGAGCAGGCAAGCATGTCAGCAGAGGAGTATGGCAAGCTGACAAGGAGCCAGTTGGCTGAAATGTGGCAGGCTAAAGGAGTGGTACATGCCAACCTGACTAAGAGAGAAATGATTATAGCCCTGGGTGCAGCTGCATCACAGACCAGCAATCAGGAGGACAACCAGGTTAGCCTTGGAGATGTACAACTCTCAGAAAATGGACAGTTCATTATTTCCACAGAGGACTTAAAAATCTTTCTGGAGTTAAAGAGACTGGAACTGCAGGCCAAACATGTGGCAACAGAAACAGCAGAGAGATTGAGACATCTGGAGGCTGAGGAAAATGAGAAACTGCAATGTCTGGAGGCTGAGGCAAATGAGAGGCAGAGGCAACATGAGAAGGAGATGCTGAGTCTTCGCCAGGGTCATGGAGGTAATGGGAAAGGGAGTAACTGAACCCCAGAAACAGCAAATGTCAGTACATTTCTTCCACAATTTACAGAAGGGGATAATTTTGATAGTTTTGTTCATATGTTTGAAAGGGTATGTAAACAGTATAATGTGACCAAGGGCTCTGGGTGCAGATTCTGACCCCCTTACTCCATGGTAAAGCTGTAACTGCTATTTCTAAACTGTCTGATATTGATTGCTTAAAATATAATATAGTTTAAAACTGTATCTTAGAATGTTTTAAGTTAACACCTGAAGCTTACAGGAAAATGTTTCTTGAGCACAGACGCAAGGCAGATGAAAATGTGTGTGAATATGTTGCTGAACTAAGCACTTGAGTGGATGTCAGGTCACTACTCTTGAAGGGCTGGCAGACCTTTTGGTGAGGGAGCAAGCCCTTAGCACTTTGCCTCAGGACATGAGAATCTGGTTAGCTGATAGACAATGCAATACTACAGATGAGTTGGGGAAGAAGGGAGACCTATACCTAGCAAGCAGGGCATCACTGCACAGGAAAGGGATACACAGTGATGCTCATGAATCTAAGGGAACCCATGGTGGGCAGCCCAGACTGCCCCAACAGAGTCTGCCAGTAGCAGGGAAGCCACTACTCCATGTACATGTACAGGACGAAGGGTTAAATGTTTTAAATGGAACCATGTAGATGTCCACAGACGCAAGGTGGGGAACAAAAGGTGGGAGAGCCAGTAAGTGGGAATGTCAAAATGCCAGGATAAGTTGTCGCGACAACAAGGGTACGAAACTACCACAAAAGGTTATATCCTATCTTAGTGGATGGGAAAGAGGCCACTGCTAACACAGACACAGCCTCTAACCTAACCATTGTGAAGCCTGCAATGGTTTAAGAGGAGCACTACTTGCTTGGGCAGTCTACTCCAGTCAGAGTTTTAGGAGGGACCCCATTCCAAATACATTTGGCTAGGGTTCACCTTGACTGGGAGGGTGGAAAAGGAAGCAAGCAAGGAGGTGTGTTTGAGGATGTCCCTTCGGATGTCCTCATAGGGAATAATTTTGATAATGCAGTACCTTGTGTGCATGCAATTACATGCAGTCAGGTTTGGAGACAAACATGTGGGTCTGGTAGCCTGGGGAGACCCAGACAGACAGCACACTTGCAGCCTGGACTGGTGAGGTGGTTACTTCAGGGGGGAAGCTACCCAGTAGCAGTGAGACTGAAGGTGAGCCACATCTGCTTGTGGGTACTTATGTTCCCTTGGACAGAGTGACTGTAAAGGCAGAGGCGAGTAGTAGTATCCTGGTTGACAAGTGAGGCACCACTGTCAGAGGATGCCAGACTTCCTGTGGAAAGGGAGCTGGGAAGGGTTACAAAGAGAGAGTTGAGACAGTCTCAGCTCTCAGACCCTACATAACAAGGCCTGAGGGAGGTAGCCACTGAGGCACATGATTCTCAAGGGAAAGGGGAATCTGTATGCTGGACAAAGGGTTACTGTTTAGAGAGTGGATCCCTGAGGGAGGGCTAGATGGTGAGAGAATACAGCAGTTGGTAGTGCCCAGAGCCTACTGTCTGGCACTTCTAGCCATAGTCCATGATATTCCCTTTGCAGGTCATATGGACATAAAGTGTACAAAGAGAAGTATTATGCACAACTTTTATTGGCCTGGGATTTCCAGAGATGTAACAGGGTACTGCAGGACCTGTGAGCAGTGCCAAAGGTAGGCAAGGCAGGAGACAAGGTGAAAACTCCTTTGTTGCCTTTATATGTGACTGAGGAGCCATTTCAGAGGTTAGCTGTGGATATTGTGGGGCCTATGAGTAACCCACGTTCCACAGGGAAAAAGTATATCCTAATGGTAGTTGATTCTGCTACTAGATATCCTGAGGTCGTGGCTCTGTCCTCTATTGAGGTAGAAAAGGTGGCAAATGCTTTGTTAGAGATTTTCAGCAGGGTAGGTTTCCCAAAAGAAATATTGACTGACAGAGGTGCCAATTTTATGTCACGCCTGCTAGGTTGTCTGTGAAAGCACTGTGGGGTGAAGCACCTAAAGACCACCCCCTACCATCCCCAGACTAATGGTCTTGTTGAGAAGTTAAACTCTACACTCAAGACGATGCTACAGGCATTTGCAGAGAAGTTTAAGAGGGACAAATATTTGCCCCATCTCTTGTTTGCTTACAGAGAGGTTCCCCAGGAATCCACAGGGTTTTCACCCTTTGTGTTGCTGTATGGGAATAGGGTGAGGGGACCTCTAGATTTGATTCATAATGAGTAGAAGGGTGCATGTGAATCCCACAAGGAGTCTGTTGTGGCATATGTCCTAAACCTCATGACAAGGCTCAAGGAACTCATGGGCTTGGCCCAGGAGAAACTGGCAGAAGCCCAACAGCAGAAAAAGGACAGGTATGACAGGAATGCTAGAGGGCATGCTAGAGCAGCAGGTTATGGTTCTCATTCCTGTCAGACACAAAAAGCTGCAGTCAGCTTGGGAGGGACGCTACAAAGTGGCAAGGAAGGTCAGTGAGGTTAACTACATGATAGAACTGCTAGGCAGGAGGCAGAGGCATACATTTTACCATGTTAACATGATGAAACCTTACCATGATAAGGAGGTCCTTGTGCTGAGCATTTGCAGTCGATGGCAAGAGGAGTCTCAGGGGGATCTGATGAATAATCTCCTCAGTGAGGCTTGGACTGACACCTCAGTGGAGGGGGTAGCAATGTCCCAGCAGCTATCCCATACCCAGGTTCGAGAAAGCTGAGCAGTGTTACAGGAGTTTGGGGACATGTTCACTGGGAAACCAGGATGCACCCACCTGGTGCAACACCATGTGTATACAGGGCCCCAAAGGCCTATTAAGCTGTCCCCTTATAGGGTGCCTGAGATGGTCAAACAGACTCTGAGGGAGAAGATACAGGAAATGTTGGAACTAGGGGTAATGCAGAAGTACAGCAGTCCCTGGGCCTTCCCAGTGGTGCTGGCACCAAAGAAGGATGGCAGCGCTAGGTTCTGTGTAGACTACAGAAAATTAAGTAGTCACACAGAGTCAGATGCTTACCCCATGCCTAGGACAGATGAAGCCCTAGAGCAGCTGGGTGGGGC